>NC_143398.1:237680291-238334831 GCF_052110815.1 Crocodylus siamensis | reverse complement strand
CGGTCACCACCATCCCTTCGCTCTCCAGAGCTAGCTGGCTCCCTCCCACTAAGTTCAGCAAAAGAGAAAAAGAGAGAAACAGCAAGGAAAGGGTCTGCTTTAAAATGTCAGGGAACAAGCTCGGAGCAGGGACAAAATGTGTTTAGAAAAGGGAAGGTTGATTAGAGGAACACACTCCATTAGTTTATTGCATCAGTGATGACTTCAGGAGCCATATAAGGGCACAAACAAAAAAGATCTCCTCTAACTCTGCCTTGATACAATGATGAAAACAATTTGTTGGGTCACATTTGGGGATTAGGTTGAACCACAGCCAGCTTGGGTCTGGAAGGGCAGAGAATTAGCAGAGCAAAAAATAGAACCCACCCATGCAAGTCCCTGGGAACTGTACTCACTCTCTGTGCGTTTCTCCTTTGGAAACTGAACTTTCTCTCAGCATCAGAGACACCTGGCAGCTGCATTCTCCAACTTGGTTTCTGAAAAGTTTAAGTGAAATCAGAACAGAAGAAAATGTTTCCTGTTCCCAGACTCTAACATGCCTGAGCTAAATTACTTTGTGTTGCACTAACTAGATCAAACCCAGGGGGTCCCTCTCATTTTCTGAACCAGCATTCGGACAGATGGCGAGGCTGGGTAGGTTCCCTTATGTTTGAAGGAACTGTCTCTTAAACAGCCTGCTCTGCTTGCATTGTGAAGCCCACACACCACCCAGGCACCCCCTTAACAAAAATCAAAGTACACTTGAGGGATGAAACCATCCCAAACAGCCCCAAACAAACACGCTGAAGAAACACAAATACAAAGGCTGGATAAGCCAGTCAGAGGAAGGGGCTATTTTGCAATGTTTAAAATCTTTCCAACTCTGCCCTAGTGTTTATTTATTCAAGTCCAAGCTTTTTACTTTCCTAATACTAAGTTATTAAAAGCAGGGGCTCATTCCCTCATCCAAACCAGCCAATCAGTGCAACCGAGGCCACATGGATTGCTCCAGTCTGTACGTGTTTATATTAAAAAACATAAAAGTGTCACCATATATGGTGCTGAGCACTTATTCTTCCTTTTGCAGAGGAATGCCATGGATGCTTTTGGGAAGGACTCCCATTAAAGAAGTCATTAGAGTGCCTTTCCTCCCCCAGCACCCTCCCCCGCTGTAAATGGCTCATCTCCTTTTCACTTAGGGTTGCCAAAAGCTTAATTTCATTTCCCTAGACAACAGCATACATGCTGCTACTGCACCCCATGGAGTTCTATATTTAAAAGAAAAAAAGAGATTGACCCTTTTCCACTGACAAGGGAGATCTTTTATTAGTGGGTGGATTTTTTGGTGTGTTGCAGTCTAGGCAAAAGTGCACAAATGGACTGGAAATTCCTGGATAATTTTTTTTTAAACAAATACGATTTATATTACTGGAAACGTTCTCAAGACTTCAGATGTACAAATAGGAGCGTGTGAACATCAAGGGCTTTTTTCCAGCTCTGTTTCTGTTTCAAGAGGCTCTTACTGGAAAAGAACACCTTTTGGTCCCTTCTACACTGAAGTTTTAAACACAGGTGCTCTCAGTACAGGTTCAGCAGAAAGCTTGTCTAGCTAGCTCTTAAACAGTACTATATTCTTTTTCTTGACGGGTCCAGTTCATCAGTTCATCTGAACTCTCCTGAGCACTGCATCAGAGTATTCCCCACTGAGGCCCAAGCTTCAGCAACTTACAGCACGGATATACCGAGTGGGATCTAGCACTAAGCTACATGTTTATAATGCAATTGGCGTTCTTATCAGCAGCAGCTTTTTATACTAATTTTGCCTTTGCTTTCTTAAGGGATCAGAAAGATAAGATGATGCAATGTTTAATGCCCAGGATGGAGAACTCAACCTCCTAACACAACACCTTCCTCTTGCAGGAATTACTTCACTGAGAAGTTACCCCCAAAGTGGGTACTGTAGCCCACCAAGAACAACATGCCAAGAGACAGCGCAACAGATTCACCATCCTCTATCCCGGAAATCAGCCGGTGTACACAAGAAGTCACCGTGGAAGGCAATCCAAGCCATCTCCTGAGACTCTTACCCACATCCTCAATAGAAAAGAGTGGCCCTTACACAGACCTACTGCTGCTGGTGCACCAGCGGGCCTTTAAACCAACCATAACTAGCTGTGAGAGACCTGGCCAACTACTTCCCGCAGGGTCCAGCTTTCCTGTAGGTAGGAGGTAAGTAAGAAAACACATAAATAAGCAACAGTTTCCAAGGCCATAAGTTAACTCTCAGTGTCCCAGTTTCCTCCCATGGTATTGAGGCAGTACTTCTTGCACGTGTAGACAAGAAATGCTTGATATCCACAGTTAAGGGATGTACTTCTACATGCATCTCAATAGACCTTTTTGCAGTACCCCGCACTTTCCCACCTCTAACAAGTTTTGGGGACAAGTAGAAGCACTCTGAAATACCCTATTTTCTTATGTACAATACATATCTTTTCCCAACATTTAGCTGCGGGGAAAGTGGGTTTTGCATTATAAGCAAGGAAATATGTTAATAGTAGTTTTGGCTTCTGCTGGGGGAAGCAAAAATACTGCTGTGGTACTGCAAGTGGGGCTCCCTAGTTGCTGGCTATGGATACTTTCTTTCTCCTTGTGTGCTGCAGAAGCTGATATTCACTTACTGCTACTTACTACTGTTTTACTGCTACTTACTAATGTTGATCAAGGAACGCTCTTTCCCCCTTAATTCTGCCTTTCAAAAACAAAGGGCAGATCTTATTCAAGGGTGTGCTGTACACAAGAAAACACAGTAGGTACTGCCTCAGCAACCAGTGCTAGAGACTGCAGTGGGCAATCATTCTTATTGCCCACTGCAGAATCCCACATGGATCAACTCTCTCCTCTAAGAAACCTAAATTCTCTTTAAGGCTGTTGCAAGAGTAGGAAAGACAGAAGAACCCGAAGTATCAGCAGGCTCAGAGTATCAGCAATTCATAGAGGGCACCCACAGAGGGTAAATGTTTGCTGACATCAGGTATAAGAGGACCCATCATCAAATCTCTCTGTTCACAGTTTCACCTGCCTGCAACCAGTATTTTTGAACAGATCAATAAAGCCAGCCACTGCTGGGATGGGCTAGAGCAGTGGTCTCCGAAGTGGGGTGCGCACACCCCAGGGGGTGTGCAAGACAATCCATTGGGGTGCATGAAGAAAATATTAGAATTTCTATTTCTATTTATTTTTTATCTAAAAAAATAAGAAAGAAATTAAACTTTACTAATATTTAATATACGGATGGACACTGGCACCCTCACTCGGTCCGTATGTCAGACGGTCACGTGTCACATATGGTACACGAGGCACCCTGAGGGAAGAGTGGGAGTTCCACAACGCGGAGGTACAGTAGTACAGTGTACAGCGGTCTCCAAACTTTGTACAGTGTTATACTGAGTAGTACATGTATAAAATTTATAAATAAATAAAAATACATATATTGGGGGGGTGTGCTCAAAAATTTTTTACTGATAGGGGTGCGCGATCAAAGAAGTTTGGAGACTGCTGGGCTAAAGCAAGGCAGGCAGAACGCTCAGAGCAGCGCAACCTTGAATGTCCATGGCACTGCCACTGGAAATAAGGACCCAACTTTATCTGACCAAATCCAGAACTGGTATCTGTAACGTGGCCCTCTCTCAGGTTCTTCACACATGCAAAAGAACATAAAGCAGGCAACAGAAAATGTCCTGTAACTAGCTATGTTGTTTCTCTTGAAGTCTGGGAAAGGAGAAGAAGGGAGGTTTTGTTATTCTTTCTATTTTAAAATACTTGGGAAGCAGGCAGATACTGTGGGGACAGAGGGCCACATAAGCACCTAGATCAATACGTGCCTCGTGCTTGAGGCAAATGGCTGGGAATCAGAGCTACTGGGTTTGCATCTCGACTCTGCCACTGCTTTGTGGTTTCCTTGGCAAGTCACCTGAAGTCCCTTGGTTCATATTCCTGTCCTTAGTGAAAGGAGGGTGAATTCTGCCATTGATTTCAGTGTGGGACCAGGTTTTCACTCTTTTCACTTTTATTTTCACCGTCTAAATATCCAAACAACCTACCTTTTCAAAGTGCACTGAGATTTTCACAGGAATAAAGTACTATAACTACTTAGAACTAATACAGTTATTGCTGTATTTAGGAGACACTGGATACCCTGCTCAGAGGATTGGTACAAGCATAATAAGCCATTCAAGAATAGGATGCTAGAATGAATCAAACCCAGGTTGGCAGTGGTATAGCTATAATTTCTTGCTGAATTTGAGAAATTTAAAAACACTTAAAAATACCCAAACAACAATCCCCCCATAATTCCCCGAGTGGGAACTTCTGAGCTAAACATGCTACAGCGGAGTTCTCCTGGCCCTTCCAAGTGCTGGAATGACGCAGAGGGCCCTTACGGTAGTTGTGTTCAGCATCCGTCCTGTTGAGAACAGTTTTGGAAGTGCTGGAATTCGGAGCCTGGCTTTGCACAACACTCTTGTACAAGACTTATCTTTAATTGTCAAAGAATTAAAAAAACAAAACAAAACAAAACAAACAAACCCCAGCTGCAAGGCCTGCGGCAGTTTTAAAAATAGCCACCTGCCCTATAGTGGAATCAGCTTTCCTTGGAATGGCTTTTATGTTCAAAATAGCTTAAAATGCTAATTTCTTGGCAGGATCTATTCAAATATTTTCACTGAATCTCAGATGTGATTGCTTGTCTGTTTGTCCTTAGGAAAAACCCTGCAGGAAGAGGAGGAGAGGCGCAGTTCTTCATGGCCAGGGGCAGACTGAGAATTGCTGCTGGGCTGGGGCGTGTGGTGCAAAGACTGTGGAGTGAATGATCTTTTCCAAAAAATGAAGCAGAAAGGCTGAATACATTGACCTCTGGCTAGAGGTCTGGTGCTTCTGCAAAGCTCATTGTGAAGCTTCAAAGTGGTGCTTTTCAACTCTTTGCTCAGAAGCAGTTATAAGCAGATAAAGTCCAGATGATACACAGCTGAGCTCTAAAGAAAGTGACGTACTTTTAGGCTGACTCTTCAGTTGAAGGGCACTGCTGGTAACAAAGTAGCTGCACGGATGTATCCTAGCTTTGAGTCTGGCCAAAATCATGGTTTTTCTACAGGTTTGGCAACACAGGGCATGGAAGGGTGGGCAAGGGGGAGTGGAGAGCGAAGGTTTTTGCTCTCCTTCCTTAGAAGCATACTACTTGATAACAGGGTTTGAAATATGGGGAGAGTTAGAGGTGCTGAGCCCCCACATAAGAGACGAGAGCCCCCCATAAGAGATAAGAGCCCCCCCAATAAGAGACAAGAGCCCCTAGCCCACCCTGCCCCTTTCTAAGCTGCCCAGGCAGCAGCAGCTCCTTCCGGCTGCCATCACCGCAGCCCCCCCCAAGAGTCGGAGTATAATCCGAACCCTGCTTGATAACAGCAGTGAGCTGAGTTTGTTCACTGCATTGTGCATACAGCTAAAGCAACATCCCCCCCCCGAGCCATATTTGATAAACAGAATTTGCCACTGGATGCAATTTAGCACTTGCCAGTTGCTCTTCATGGTCATCTTTGCTCTGGGACACTGCCGTTCAACATTTTGATCCCAGAGGCCAAATGTGGGGCATGAGACTGCTCTGAGGGCTGAATCAAGCCCTTGCACATGGGGGTTGGACGCTGGCTCCCCAGACTGCCCCCATACAGCCCCATGCCACCCTGCAGCATACAGGGCCAGGCAATCTGGGCCGCAGGGCTCCCCATGGGTCCAGAAAGTGGAGAGTGGTGTCCCCGCTCCCCCCGGCAAATTGTCAGAGCTGCAGAGAGCTCTGTGGGCTAGACGACACAGCTCTAGGGGCCAGCTCTGGCCTGTAGACTGGAGGTTGAACACCCCTGCTCTATGAGATTCAAAGAAAGGAGTCTCCCTTAAAATGTATTCAGACCCTCAAAAATTCTGCGTTAGTATATCAGAACTAACCAGCCTCTTCCGGCATCTGGGCAGGAAGGAGGAGAGAGTGCGAAAGAAAACAAGAATGACAGAGAACTGCTGTAGTCAAACCCTCGGGAAATGCTCTGCTACTGTGCGGGTGAACATAAAGAGTAGAGGATTTGCATCTGAGGGGCAGCAGTGATTCTTGAGCTCTCAGATGTGAGGCTGTTATTTTGAAGACAATGGTTTGACATTAGGAGCTCAGGCCATTATTTCTAGTTTCCTTGTTTGCCTTTGCACTAAAGCTATGAACAGACATCTCATTTCAGGTGGTCCCGACTTTCCTGGGTTTTAATCTAGATTAAAAAAGGAGCAGCACAGCCATTTACACACACATCCTTTCCAAGCTGATTTGCTGCCAGTAGGCGGCCAGTGAGAGCAAACAGCCTGACAGCCTTGTCCCTGGAACAACCTGCAACTAATTTACATGATATGTGATGTACACAGCATCGTCCTGGGGGAAAAGTGTTAGCACATGAGATCTTGCATGCTTCACAGGTACTTAAAGCAGAACAATGGACTCCTGTGTCTGTACAATCCTGGGACAAAAGGCTTTCTCTTGGGACAAAGGCAACATCTGTTTAGACCTCTAGAGCACTGGGCCACAGCCCAGTACCAGGCTGCAAAGGGCTGGCTCCGGGTCATGGCATGAGCTTTAACCACTGCTAGCAACAGTTCTACGCCCAGGCCATGCCCACACCATGCTGATTGGCTGGACAAGAATGTCATCGCTTTTGAAATTGGACTGTGGCTAGTCACTTCTGTATCAGAGACTGCCAGAGCTACTAACATCTGGCTTGTCTCCTCCTTGTGTCCTTGGTAGCTAGCTAGCTAACATTAGCCAGCTAGTGATGTGTATGTATGATTTTTAGCTATTGTCTCTTCCTTTATTGTTGATGTTCCTTGCAATCCCTTCCCCCGCCACATAAAAATAAAATTTAAATATGTAAATTAGGTGGTTTCTATACCTGGCCCGCCAAAATTCTTTGAATGAGTTTGCCAGTCCGGAGTATAAAAAAGGTTGGGAACCTCTGCCCTACAGCATGTATACCAGGAAGAAGAGAGCATTGGGGAGGAGCCACAGATGGAACATAATGACCTGGTTGAGCTGTATTCCTGTGTAGATTCGCTTTGATCCAATGTGGTGAAACTCTGAAGGGCTAAAGATATTTAACTCTGTCTTTGAATGGAAAATCAGAGTGACAATGATAACATATGTATGTCTTTCTGTCTCAGACCAACACAGCTACCAAACACACCCCTGAAACATGGAAGATGCCAAATTTTAGCTGATTTTGGATTTTAAACTTCATTCCAGAAGAACAAGGAAGTTTTTTTTACCTCCCTGCCTGCCATCTGACACCTCCAGGGAAGGAATCCTATCTGATCAACACATCAAAGAGCTACTCAACGCAGCTCACAAAGACACTCTCATGGACCCAGAGGGACAGCCTTCCATCTTCAGCTTCCTCTGTGCAAAAATGAAGTTTATTTCCTACCTATGGGGACTTTTTACCATCTTGTACAATCTACACTTTTTCCAGAGCCTGACGATGGGACTTTGCTCCTGAAAGCTTGCAGAAAAGGACAATTTTCTTGCCATTTTCCAGTTGGTCTAATAAAAGGTATAATTTTGGAACCAAGAGTTCTAGTTTTTTGTATGTCTTTTTGTCTCAGACCAACATGGCTACCAAGTACACTCCTGAAAGGATAACATATGGCATTTAGGGAACCATGTAGAAAAGACTCTTAAATACCGCACTGAATCCATTTGTGATTCTTTAACATTGAAATCTGGGCACCACTGAAGTCAACAGGAGTTGGTGGGCGCATCGATATATGTGCTTGACTGCGGAGTTGACTAATTTGTCACAGTCTTCAAGTGCATCAGTATTAGCGCACAGTAAATTGATTAACTCTGCCACAGTACTATCTTACAGCAGAGTAATTATGTGTGCTGCAATGCATGTGTAGATAGTGACAGGGCTGGCTGGGGCATGAGGGGCTGCCTGCTACCCAGACCTGCACTTTAGTACCCTTGTGCCCCGGCTAGCCCCTCCGCCACCCAGTGCCACCACTTGGAGCCAGGGCTGTCCCCCGGACCCTCTGCCACCTGTGGTCCTCGGTGCACATGTAGACACTGCGTCTGGGAGTAGCTGACTTGGGTGCAAACAGCACCAGAGTTTATTTTGCCACCTTAATACCACGTATAGATGCACCCAGTGTCATCCTGAATGTGACTTCTGGCATCAGACAAGATTTCAAGATACCAAAGAGCATATTACCAGCTTGAGTGCCTTAGATGCTGGGGACTGGCACTGCTTAGTTATGCCATTCAGAATCTAGCAGTAGAGACACAGAAACCCCACTAGAACAGAGTTACAGAGAAAGAAACTAGAGTTAGCTACCACTATCCCAGGTAGTATTGGGACTGGTAAAGAAGCATCTATCTTCTCTGGAAACAACCAAGTGTACAGGACAAAATGGCCAATTCATGGACTATTAACCTCAGGTTAGACTCTCAGCTCCTATAAATCACATTGGCTCCACTGAATGCAGTGGAACTGTGTTGATTTAAAGCAGCTGGTAAGCTGGCCCCTTTAATATTTCTCAGGCTATTTCTTATCCACTGCACTGAGTAGGTGATTGGTTATCTAAGGGATGTGTTTTTATTTCTGTTCCCTAATTGGTAACTGCAATTTTACATGGGAATTGATTTTAGGAACCAGCTTTAATTACAACAGTTTTTACTTATTGTTGATTAAGAAAAAAAATGGAAATCCATTGTGGGATCCCCTACAATTCCCTCCTGTAAAATGGATTAATCTTACGTACTATTTAATTCTTTTTTCTGTTAAATATTTCACATCAGCATCAAGCCCAGTAAAAATGTTCTGCTGTGCTAGTTTCTTCAGAGGATTTCACTAGAATCTACTACCTGGACTTTCTAGTTGCATTTATAAAGTTGTGAGTCTTCCAGTTTAGGGCATATCATCATTGCAGTTACAGCAGGCGATTAACGCAAATGTCTGAGCACCTAGGTTAATGTAGGCCACGTGGGAGCAGTCATACTGCAAAGCTCTCCTTGAATTACTGTGTTCTTGATGCTGCTATGATCTCCTATGTGGACAGCTAGCGCTCCCTGGGGCACACCCCATTATTCTTTGTGCTGCGGTAAGATGAACTACTCTACTAGTTCTAGTGACTTGTAGCAACACTTGTCTGTTCTCCTTGGCAAACAGTGGAAAGTGTGGGAAGGACTGGATGGCTACAGGCACTTGA
Organism: Crocodylus siamensis; assembly: GCF_052110815.1. Classification (NCBI taxonomy): domain Eukaryota; kingdom Metazoa; phylum Chordata; order Crocodylia; family Crocodylidae; genus Crocodylus; species Crocodylus siamensis. The sequence goes on along the minus strand of NC_143398.1, from coordinate 238,325,564 downwards.
GTCATTTATTGTGTGACCTCACTGTAAAACAGGGGGTTAGGAGCTGAGTGAATGTTTCTAATCTGTAGAAACCTTGGTTTCTAACCTCTATTACTACTTGCAGCAGTTAACCTGGGGTTAAAACTACCACTGAGCTAAAGGGAGAGGTTTTTGCATGTGGATGTGGGGGTTCAGGGCAATACTTCAAGTAGGAGTAAGAGCCCAAGCTAACCCCCATTAAGTCAGTGTTATGATTGCTGTTTCCTTCTTGAAATTCTATTAATTCTTCAGTTCTATACATAGTTGCATAGTTAGTAGTAGGATCAGAAGAGACCTGAGCAGATCATTGAGTCTGATCCCCTGCCATGGCAGGAAAGATTACTGGGGTCAAACGACCCCAGCAAGGTGATTGTCAAGCCTTGTCTTAAAGACCCCCAGGGTAGGAGCCAGCACTACTTCTCTTGAAAGTTGGTTCCAGATCCTAGCCGCCCTGACAGTAAAGTAGTGCCTCCTGATGTCTAATCTGAATCTACCCTCTGCCAGCTTGTGACCATTATTCCTGGTCACTCCTGGCAGGGACAGGGACTCCCCCAGTGCCTGCTGGCCCCCTCTGACTAGTTTGTAACAGGCCACTAGATCCCACCTCAGCCTTCTCTTCTGGAGGCTGAACAGGTTCAGGTCCCGTCGCCTCTCCTCGTAGGGCCTGTCCTGCTGGCCCCTGATCATGCTGGTGGCCCTCCTCTGGACCCTCTCCATGTTGTCCACATCGCTCTTGAAGTGCGGCACCCAGAACTGGACGCAGTACTCCAGCTGCAGCCTGACCAGTGCCGCATAGAGGGGGAGGATCACCTCCTTGGCCCTGCTCAAGATGCATCTCTGGATGCATGACAAAGTGCAGTTGGCCTTCTTGACTGCCTCCCCACACTGCCGGCCCATGTTCATCTTGGAGTGAACGATGACTTTTCCGCCTCTGCACTGACGAGAAGGGAGTTCCCCAGCCTGTAGGCATGGTGCTGGTTGTTTCTCCCCAGGTGCATCACTTTGCACTTGTCTGTGTTGAAACCCATCCTGTTCTCATCCGCCCACCCCTGTAACCTGTCTAGGTATGATTGCAGCCTATTCCTTCCTTCTAGCGTGCCCACATCCCCCCACATCTTAGTGTTGTCAGCAAATTTGAACAGGGTGCTTTTTACCCCCTTGTCCAAGTCCCTGATGAAGATGTTGAACAGTGCAGGCCCGAGGACCGAGCCCTGGGGGACCCCACTGCCCACATCCCTCCAGGTCGAAAATGACCCGTCCACCACCGCTTTCTGGGTGTGGCCCTCCAGCCAGTTGGCGACCCAACTGACTGCGTAGGTGTCGACACCACGGTCCCCCAGTTTCTTAATGAGAACGGGGTGAGAGACAGTGTCGAAGGCCTTCTGGAAGTTCAGGAAGACGATGTCCACTGCTACCCCTGCATCTAAGGATTTGGTGACCTGGTTGTAGAAGGCCACCAGGTTGGTCTGACAGGACCTGCCTCTAATGAACCCATGTTGGTTGCCCTTAAGCATAATCTCCCCCACTGGCCCCTCGTGGTGTCTGCCAAAAAGTGAATCATCACAAAATCAGAATCAGTTCAAAAATAATCACAGTAGCTAGGATCAGGAGGGACCTGAACAGATCATCTAGCCTGACCCCCTACCACAGACAGGAATGAATGCTGGGTTCACAAGACCCCAGACAGGTGATCATCCAACCTCCTCTTGAATTTGTCCAAAGTAGGGGCGAGAACCACTTCCCTGGGAAGTTGGTTCCAGATTTTGGTCACCCTAACTGTAAAATATTGCCTTCTGATCTTTAACCTAAACCTATTCTCCATCAGCTTATTACCCTTGTTCCTCGTCACCCCAGGTGGTGCTGGGGAGAAAAGGGCTCTACCTATTTCCTGTTGATCTCCCCTGATAAGTTTGTAGGCAGCCAGCAGGCCCCCCCTCCGCCTCCTCTTGCCGAGGCTGAACAGGTTCAGGTCCCTCAGTCTCTGCGTAGGACCTGTCCTGCTGCCCTCTCACCAAGTAGGTGGCCCTCCTCCGACCCCTCTCCAGGCTGGCCACATCCCTTTTGAAGTGCGGCACCCAGTACTGGATGCAGTACTCCAACTGCGGGCTGACCAAAGGTCTACATTTGTTAAATAGGTCTACATTTGTTAAACAGGTATATGACATAAAAAGTCTACATTTGTTAAATAGGTTTCACTGCTGCAAAGCAAATAGCACAAGGTAAGGCCACAATGTATTTCTAATTATCAAAATGTTATGGGATGGACTTTAATCCACACCTGAAAAGACTTTTTTTAATAGGAAGGTCCATGTTACAAACAGCTGCACTGCTCTAAGCGATCCTACTTTGAAAATACAGTGTTCATTCTGGCTTGGTGCACATGCTATCAGGGTGCAATTGAGGTGAATTAAGGGTCACTTGTGGACTAGGACTTTACAGCTTCACAATCGATAACTGAGCTCACAGAGGGCTGATCAAGTAATTGTATATGTGGTTTTGTCAGAAAGACAAACGCGAAGAACAAAAGCCTTTGATCTGATGGCTAACTGAGTTAGATTATGACAAAATGTCCTGCTAACTTAAGGATAAAGAGGCATGAGTATTTGTCAGAGAGCAAGCAAAGCACAGCTTATGATTTGGATCTCTGAACTGAAGTACATCAAACAAAATTGTCTTGTTTATAGCAGAAAAAAATACCTCCCATGGAAGAGCAAGTGGAATTGAAGTTTCATACAAATATTTTGAAAGCAAATCCGAAGAAGTGGACAGTTCATGCCTAAATTGTCTCCAAGTCAGTATAGACTAAAAAGGTTGTATATGGAACAAAAAGAGAAGATAATTTTTTTCCACAGTGTCTAAGACCCAAATGTCCATGTTGCTTAAATAAATTTTAATAAAGTCACTAAATTTAACCAAATAAGGCAATACATGTAAGTACAGTAAACTGTATAGAAAAAAGCCATCTAAAATTGCAGAACTAAGTTGGTCCAGATCATACAGGAAATATGTATCCAGGCCAGATCCTCATTATCACAGGGTAAAAAAAGAGGTAGTTTATCTGAGCCAAGGAAACAGCAAAAATTTATACCAGCTCTGAAGATCACCAGACTGTATAAAAGGTAGGTCTTAGAGAATTTATAAAAGCATCCTCCAGGGTTTTAGGGGATTGACAGGGGCACAGATTTTCTTAAATAACAAAAGCAATGAAGCACACTGCCTGAGCTTAACAGAGATCACGAGGAGGCAATTCGCGCTCCAAATTAATATTCAGATATTTCAGAGATGTTGGGAAACCTCTCCCATGTGGTATGTTATAAATGTGTGGAATGACCTTTCATGGCAAGGTTGTTCCCATAAAATGCTGGGCTCATTAAAAACAAATCCAGTAAGATGCCATATAGGGTGGACAGTGAGCACTGTAAATCAGCAGGGCCATGACATCTCTGATTAGTAATGCCTATTGCCTTTTACTATGCTGCAAGGAAGGTTGGCTTTTCAGCATCTAAAAAGGAAATGTTCCATCCTTTTCCTCTGACCTTTTCTTGGTTCCTCTTTCCAATGCACCCCTTCCTCCTCCCCTTCCATCCCAGCTTTAATGGAGTCTCTTCACTTGTCACAAGGTCTTAGCTCCTTCATTCCTACCACAATTATTACTTTACACTTCTGTCCAAGGATCATAAACCACTTTACTAACATTAACTGAACCCCATTAACACTTGGCAAAGAGTTGTATTAAAGGACTAAATGACTTCTTAAGATGACACAGGTCAATATAGGAACAGACCTCTCGGTCACCCACCTGAACCACGGTACCCCCCCTTGCCCATCAGGCCAGAAACCAATGGGGAAGATGGCAGCAGCAAAACATGCTGATGGCAGGGAACACTTCTCATTCACCCAGGGCAGCACCAGCCAAGGCAACAGGCCAGTGGGCAGTGGAGTGTGGTTCTCAGGAGAGCTGAGGCTTCTGTTCTTGACCTCGGGTTTCAGGGAGGAAGAAGTAAATGGAAGCAGGGCACTCCTGCATTGTTCAAGGAGGGAACAGGAGCAGAGAGCTGGGCAGTAGGAGCTGAAGATAAGTACACAATAAATGTTTGGGTGGTGGGGGAGAAAAGCCTGCACCACAATAAGGGAACAAAGGTATTCGTTCTGTGGTGAACATACCTGAGATGGATTTCATACTGCCCAGCATGACGGGGCTGCACATTCCTCAAAACCAGGGTGAAGATATCTTCATTTTGAAGCACCTCACATCCTGTCCCGGGCTTTATTTCCTGTCCGTTTTTAAGCCAGTGAACTGTGGGGAATGGGTCTCCAGCAATGGCACAGGAGATGAGGACGTTTTGCCCTGGAGCTGCTGTCACTGATCTGGGTTTGCTGATGAACCAGGGTTGAATACCATCCTGAGGTTCTGCAACACACAAACACAGGAGCCATGCAGGACTCAGAAATAATAATTAGCAAAAGAAACATCCAGGCATGGATGCCATTAGCAAATGAACAATAGTGCATGCAAAACACCCATGGAGGAGCAAGGTTATTTTGCATACTTCATGGAATAATCTTTTAATTTGACAACTCAGCCAGGCTTTATCTTTGTGAGTAGCTCCTATTAATAGGCTACTGATACTAATCAGTTGTATCATACTTTCTTGGCCAGATCCAAGCCCATAATAAGGGACATGCAAAGAGATGTTAAAACAGCCCTACATGGAGAGCTGAGGATGTTTTTCTCGGCTAATGTGGATCAGGAGGGTGGGAAGGGCAAGTCAAGGGCAGGTGAGGGTTTGCTGGCGGGCAGCACAGTGTTATAACCCCTAAAAAGGCTCTTATGAGTCAGTGTAAAAGCCCAAACCATGAGGCTGAACCCAACAGGAGCAGTGTGAAGCCAGCATCAGGCCAGACCGCAAAGAGAAGAGCAACTACCCCAGCTCCTCTCCACGGATGCCTACTCACACAGTCACACAGTTCCCTCTAACCATGGAGAGAGAATGAATGAACATCTTGCTCGCATAACGACTAGTCAGAGGCACGCCAAGATGAAAAGCCAAGATGTTGCTAGCTCACTATGCTGTATGCCTGATTTCTTCTTTAGAAGAGATGGAGATGGGTGCAGCTAGAAGCCCTATGCCCCTATGTGAGGCACGTCCTTCCCTATGCTTTCAAAGGCTTTCTGCATGCAGTTGTTTTGAAATGGTGGATATCAGCCACTCCTCAATTATTTTTATGGTGCTAATAATAAAAGAAGGCAGAATGCCTGGCTCCTGGGCAGGTTTTCAAAATGCCTGAAGCTTTATAATTAGAAAGAAAACTAGCATTAAAATGGTTTACATTAAGTCCACAGCTAAATGGGCCTCAATAATTATAACCTGAATAGGATATAACAGTATTTGTGCAGTCCTCAGATTAAGCTACCAGAATGGGGTCTTTTACATAGTGATGGGACATTTCAGAGTGAAAACAGAGGAACTGCTTCTGCTCAGTACTTCTCTTAGCTGAGTCCTGAGAGCTCACAGCATCCTCCTTAACACAACTTATGCATACGCTATTTTATTTTGAATAGGCCCTCCTCCAGCATATATAGTCTTTATGTTCTTCCCATACTTATGGATAGGAGCACTTTCAGCTTCATACCTTGGACAGTCAAAGTTGCATGAGTCTGTGTTTCTCCTAAGTCATTCCAGGCTTCACAAGTATATTTGCCTGTGTCCTCAGGAAATACCTCCTGGATGTACAGGCTGTACTCATTGCCTTTCTTCTCAAAGTGAAAATCTTCTGTTTCCTGGATTTCTTTCCCATTGTGCAGCCAGATAATTTCGGGTGGGGGGTTTGCTGAGCAAAGCAAAAGAAAAAGGCATCAACATGACTGAAAACAGAAGTGGGGTTATCTGCCTTTTCAGATCTCAGACGAGACTAACTTCAGCTTTGGCACAGGCAGGCACAAATCCCACTGATTCCTCTCTGTGTTGAGGGGTGGTCATAACTCTTGGAATATTTTGAAATGAGGTTCTACTTAAATATAGATCAGCCTGTTGTATTTTTCTCCCTGCCTCCTTTTCAGTTTATGGCTTGAGATCAGCATCAAAACAGGATCCATTTGCAAATCTGAATTTGTGTCTGCTCCCTCCCCCACCAAACTCAAGCCAAAATAACCTGTGTGTTCAGAGAAGAAAGGGTGGTGGCTTCATGTAGGGAAGTAGCAGAGGCAGGTGGACACCAGAAAAAACTGGGTTGCAAGCTTCTTGCTGAGGTTCCCAAAAGGAGCACAAAGCACAGTAAGATCTCTTTCTCACAAGGCTGTCTTTGCTAATCACCTATTCTAATTCTTATGAAAGGCAAAATTGTTGCAACTGGAAAACTTAAGCCAAGGGATGCTAGGCTGGTTTTCTTTCATTGTTTTTAAAGGTACAGTATAGTGCCAGACTGCAATACCTTCACTCATAACAAATAGTGCTTTATGCCTATTAACTGGACCACTATTAATTGGACCCCTGGAGTACTAACGTACTGCTGAACACAAGTTAGGGAATCACATTGTTTGCAAGTTCATCTTCCAGCGACATTAATGCCCAGACCTGGTACTACATAACATGGAGTCATTTGTAGTTTGATTCAGTAGAGCTCATAAAAAGTAAGGTGGGGTAGGATGGAAAGTGATTTTTATGGACTCTGAACACAAGGTTGTGGTCAAAGATTTGTGCTACCACACTTCACTGCAGGACCGCTCCATCTTCTACAGCACTAATCTTATAGCAGTAGACAACACTTCAGTCTTGTCTAGACTTAATGACATTTTGACAATAAGAATTTGCTATTACCTAGCTTATTATTCCAATAAAAGGGCCCTTCTACAGGTCTGAACACACCAACAAAAGGCAGTGTTCACTCACCCTGAAGGTTGATCAAGATGACCCAGTTTTTTGCTTTATTAAAATCGGTTCCTGGAAGCACAAAGGAAAGCACTGCATGGTTTAGTGATTTGGTGGTCTAGCATCTAAGGGCTTTTCTTTTCAATAATGTTGGTACCTGGGCTCCTTACCTGATACCTCCACGGTCATTATGACTTGACTTCCATCCATTACCTTGAGGTCAGTCAGACCTTTCAGGAAGACTGGTGCAAAATTCTTGTTAGGCTGGATGGCCTGTGTGCCTTCCACTTTTGAGCTGCTTTTTTTTTCTGTGAAAGAGAATAAAATAGTTATCTTCCTATTTTAATTTTTAATATTCATCTTCCTATTTTATTTTGGGAACACCCCCCTACTTAATTTAAGCTGCTCTGAGGCTTGAGTTAACTTCATTCTGAGATCTTAGCTCAGCTCCCAACGCTCAGATAAACACGTCACAAACCACTACCAATTTGGGCAACCCTCACTTAACATTGTTTCGCTTAGTGCTATTTCGCTATAACACTCATTTTAAATTGATACCCGATTGCATTTAGTGCTCAGCGAGTTTCATTCTAACGCTCACGGTTGCCATCTTGGGTCATTGAAAGCAATTGCAGTTGCCATCTTGGGTCACCAAATACTTTCAGTTTTGCTTAACACTCATTTTGCTTAATGTCCGGTTTTTCAGGAACCAATTAAGAGCGCTAAGCGGGGGCTGCCTGTATGGTTACATCTCTTCTCTGAGTATTAATGGAGACCTAACTGTCCTCCCATTGGGAGAATCTCCTCAGAGCTGAGGTTTGTTTCAGGATAGGACAAAGACATTTGCCCTTATTTTTCTTAACACTCCTGTCCTCATGCAGAGAGCTTTGGGCTCTGCAGCTGATAATCCAGTTCCTTTCATGAGTGCACATGAAAAGTTTTAAAAAGATTTAATACAAGTAGCTACTCTCATGACCCATGAGTTAAAACTTTAAACTCGCTGAAACATGGGATTTGCCATACCGAATCGAACTACAATTCATTGAGCCTGGTGGCCTGCCAGTACCAAATGGATTAGAGGAGTGCAATCAACTTCACAACCCTTTCCTGTACTACAGCCTGCTACTGGTGTCATGATGGGGAGGTTTCCTTCACAAGCCCAGAGATGATCAGTTCATGTCTGGCAGCCTGAGCTGTGCTTAGCATCATTTTAGGATTCAGTAGTTAAAAATTATTTGTTCTTTAAAAAAATCCAGCTTTGGTAGGAGACTCCTACTACCTGTTATAGTATAGCCAGCTGAAGGGTTTCACATGGTGTGAGGCTACTTTATTTGGCTAGATCCATCACACGGGGTAAGTGCATCTGCCTAATCACTCAAAAGAGCCAAGAGTGATCAGGACAAGTGCAACGAGTCATAAAATACTTGTCAGGCATTTGGATACGCTTGCTGCCTGAATCTGTGAGCTCACTGATGGCAGAGACTGTGTTCCCTTGCACAGCGCCAAGCAGAGGCTTGGCTGACTATCAGTCAAAACAACTTCCCCTCATCCGTTCCCATCACAAAAGCTTTGGCCAACTTCCCCCTCCTTGAAGATTTTTACTGGTGTGTAACAAGCCACTTGAAATAATACTACAGTAATGCAGTGTGCTGGAGTGGGGTAGAGCAGCCCCCAACAAGCCAGGGAAATAGGGAGAACAGAATGGAGCACTTTTGAAGGGAGCTTGTTGAGCTGACCCGAGGACAATTTCCAACTCATTCACTCTTTGTGTGCGATCTAACTTTGGAAGCAGAGCAGACCGGCATTTTCCTCTAGCAGAGGTCTCTTTTTTTTTTTTTTAGCAGAAATGGCCCAAGGGCTTAAAGCGTTCTTTCCATGGGCCTGGCTAGGAAGGTATGGAACCTGTGAGACACGAAATGTGGGAATTGAGCTAGGTATTGCTGATCAGCTTAATGGGATTAACTTCCCACTGTGCTGGATATGTCCAGCTCTGAGTTTGCGACAGTATCAATCTGTAGCATGACAGACGCTGCACAAGTGAAATGGTCAAAATTTGGGCCCGGTCCATCTCCAGTGATGAGAGTGGCTCAGTTTCTCCCGCCCTTCATTTTTCACTCCTGGAGAATGCTAGAGAGAATGGCTGCACTATTGGATCCTACCTCTTTTTTTCTCTCTGCAGCAACCCCCCAGAAAGGAAACAGATCTGAAAAGAAGTAGCAAGCCATAAAAGGGGGAAAATGACAATAAGAAAGGGAGGGAGGAAAGCAGAAGAAAGAAATAGGGCAGAGAAAAGGTGAAAAGAGAGATCAAAGGTGACATTAAAAAAATAATAGCACTTCTGTAATCCCCTTTCATCAAGGCAACATTTTACAGAGAGAAGGAAGGAGATAGACCAAAAGGGAAGGGACAAGCAAAGAAAAAGAGGTGGACAGAAAATAGGATCATAACTGATAACGCTACATACTGAGACACAAGGGGACTTTTCACTTTACTGAACTACGTATGTCTTCAATTCTATACACATCTAAATGTAGTTCGGTACACATCTAAATCCCTGGGTTTCTGGCCTTTTATCAAGGAACAAGCTATACTGTGCATGGCCCCAAAATATTTAGAAAATTTGGGGTCATCACTGCTGAAGGAACTGAAGAAAAACAACCCTAGAAAGGAATCTGTCAGCAATGTTAACTCCTCCAAGAGCATGCCACAAAAATGCATGTTTAATGTGCTGGAATAAAACCAATTGTTCCATAAAAAACCTGCTTCCATATAAACACTAAAGGGAGATTGCAACAGAGGGGACGAGCAAATCATTAAAAAGAACTGAATGCCTCCATTACAAGAGTGATTTCAATTTGGTCCCTGATTTCTGCAAGCTTGTTCTAGCTGAATAATCCTGCACCAAACTGGAGCCCTACTGAGGGCAATGTGGGCCCAAGGGTTTGCTCTTTCAGAACAATTTAATCTAGCAACTGGGCAATGCTGAACATGAAAGGAGAAGTGCAGATGACCAACACCAGATCCAACTGCTGCTTAAAAGCCTCAGAAATAATACTTAGAAAGAACTCGTAGGGCTGGACTTAGCCTTGGGCCAATCTCTGAACACAGGAGCATTTCACCTATCAAAATGAAGTTAAACTATGCAGAAATTAGTTTCATAGTTTCATAGCTTCTAGGGTCGGAAGGGACCTTAGAAGATCATTTAGTCTGACCCCTTGCCATGGCAGGAAAGAGTACTGGGGTCAAACGACCCCAGCAAGGCTCTAGTTCTCCTCTTAAAGACCCCCAGGGTAGGGGCCAGCACCATTTCTCTTGGAAGTTGGTTCCAGATCCTAGCCGCCCTGACCGTGAAGTCGTGCCTTCTGATACCTAGCCTAAATCTACCCTCTGCCAGCTTGTGACCGTTATTCCTGGTCACTCCTGGCAGTGCTCGGGGGAACAGGGACTTCCCCGGTGCCTGCTGATCCCCCCTGACTAGTTTGTAACAGGCCACTAGATCCCACCTCAGCCTTCTCTTGTGGAGGCTGAACAGGTTCAGGTCCTGTAGCCTGTCCTCGTAGGGCCTGTCCTGCTGCCCCCGATCATGCTTGTGGCCTCCTCTGGACCCTCTCCATGTTGTCCACCTCCCTCTTGAAGTGCGGCGCCCAGAACTGGATGCAGTACTCCAGCTGCGGCCTGACCAGTGCCGCATAGAGGGGGGGCATCACCTCCTTGGCCCTGCTCGAGATGCATCTGTGGATGCACAACAAGGTGTGGTTGGCCTTCCTGACCGTGCCCCACACTGCCGGCCTGTGTTCTTCTTGGAGTCAATGATGACCCCCAGATCCCTTTCCGCCTCTGTACTGACAAGAAGGGAGTTCCCCAGCCTGTAGGTATGGTGCTGGTTGTTCCTCCCTAGGTGCATCACTTTGCACTTGTCAGTGCTGAATCCCATCCTACTCTCACCCGCCCACCCCTGTAACCTGTCTCGGTCTGATTGCAGCCTATTCCTCCCTTCTAGTGTGCCCACATCCCCCCACATCTTAGTGTCATCAGCAAATTTGAACAGGGTGCTTTTTACCTCCTCATCCAAGTCCCTGATGAAGATGTTGAACAGTGTGGGCCCGAGGACCGAGCCCTGGGGGACCCCACTGCCCACATCCCTCCAGGTCGAAAATGACCCATCCACCACCGCTCTCTGGGTGCAGCCCTGCAGCCAGGTGGAGACCCAATTGACTGTGTGGGTGTCGACACCACAGCCCCCAGTTTCTTAATGAGAACGGGGTGAGAGACAGTGTCGAAGGCCTTCCGAAAGTCCAGGAAGATGATGTCCACTGCTACCTCTGCGTCTAAGGATTTGGTGACCTGGTCCTAGAAGGCACCAGGTTCGTCCAACATGACCTGCCACTGATGAACCCGTGATGGTTGCCCCTAAGCATAATCTCCCCCGCTGGCCCCTCGTGGACATGTGCCAGGATAATTTTCTCAAACAGCTTGCCTAGGATTGAGGTAAGACTAACTGGCATACAGTTTCCCAGGTCCTCCTTAGAAAAGAATTGAAAGGGGGAAGATATTTTAAGAACCTGAAGAGTGTTACCACCACAGGGGGAAATCCAGAGGGGTGTGTCAGCATCCCATTTTACCTTAACGATCGACAGGAAAATTGATGTTGATCAGCAAAGAAAAGCTTCCAAAAGTTTAGCAGGATCCTTTCAGGTGCAGAGACAAAGGCACATGTGTATATCATAACCACTCTGAGAACATCGTCATCCTTACAAATAAAGTATGTACCAAAACAGAGGCATTCTGTCTGATTCAATCTACTCTTTACAAGAGTAACGGTTGGCCTTTTCAGCTTATCTTGAATGATTCCCCCATCTCCATTTTCCACAATATACTGTATTATGCTTATTAGTGGAAATGACACTGTTTTCTGATGCCCGCTCTCCTTGGAAAAGTGATATATAAGAAAGCTGGTTAGCATTAATGAAACTTGTACAGAATTGCCTGTAAAGCTGCTAATTACACAGGTGCTATAGGGGAAAATGAAAAAAGCAGCCATGGCTAAGGTGATTAGTTTTCCCCATTCACATGAATCTTGGGTAGAGCACAAGAAAAATACGCTGGTAAAAAGGCTGGTTCCATAGCAACCAGGAATTACTGTCTTCAAACATACACAATGCTCACAAAATAGATTTTAAAAAGATTAATGCCTCTGATTTTATACTATTCGTGCCAAATACTGTGTGCTGACAGTGAAAGTGACTTAAGTTAAAAAGGCCAAATGCTAAATTGTAAGAAGGATCTGTCGGGCAAAGCAGCATTTATGCAAGAAATATAGGACTGCTTATTTCATGCAACATGCACTCCAGAAGCAACACAAGACCTCACATTTTAATTGTGCTCAGGAAAACGAAATGGATCTGCTGACAACTGTTTTGAGGACTACTATACCTACGTAACACGCCTTAATTGTTATCCATTTCTACTGTAGTGCATTGATTCCTCTTTTGGTAAGCTGATGCTACATACAGCAGTGATTCTCAACCAAGGTGCCGCAGCACCCTAGGGTGCCATAAGATCCTTTCAAAGGGTGCTACACAATATTAGAGCTGTTAAGTGTGCAAACCCTCACAGCTGATAAATCAAGCCATTTCAAATAGGAATTTAGATTGTCAAAACCTGCTTTTCTGAGTTCTTTGCAGCAGATTTGCTCTATAATTTTTTCTATAGTCAAGAAATGAGTGAAAGCTAAGAGCTTGTGGTGCCTAGAGTCTAATGAGAGGCGCCTGCAGTCTAGCAACAATAAGAACCACTGATATACAGCCAGGGCTGTCCCAGGGGGGTGAATTGGAGCAATTGCCCCAGGTCCTGCGCTTTGGGGGCCCCCACAGAGCTGGGTGGAGAGGCCTGGTGGGTTGGCCAGTCTTTGCCTGTTCTAGCTGCTACCAGTCCCACCATGTCTGGTGTGCTGGGGCATTCACTCCCCAGCGTACGTGTGCCATGGGATGGGGGGCGGGGCCCTGCACCCTGCTGGGATCATCTCTGCATACAGTAATTCAAAGCTATCGTATACTGCACTCAAACACGTTATGGCTTTGTACTAGTTTTGCAGGGCTACACAAAGTATTTTCCTAATTTACATTAAAATACACAAAAGTTTCTCGAGGTTCAAACACATGGATGTTCAATTTACCTTGTGTGGATCCTGCTTAAACAAATGGCATCTCATGTTTTTTGTGAAAAAAAGGCAAAAACATTAGGATAGACTTTTTAAAAAACAAAGTAAGTTGTACAATTCCTGCAGTTTTCCTTTTCCTTCTGATGTTAAAACTTAAAATCTTTGGGAAATAGTAAGTAATAGGATGCAGAGGTCAGTGAGAAACTGGGAGACTCCACGATTATCAGCCAACAGAACACAGTACTAAGGCTAGACATTTAGGAATACAAAAAGGAAGCATTAAAAGGCTATATTCTATAACCACATGCATTTTACACTATTCTGTGTTTTCCCCACAGTTTCCTAACCCCCAAGGGTTCACTTTTTCTTAGAAAAGGTGACTCCAATGGGTGTCCAATCCAGTGTTTCTGAAAAGAAGTGGCCACTGAGTGCATCACATCCACGGAGGTTAAGAACACTTCTAATCCTGCAACTTCCTACTAAAAAGACAGGATTCCCAGCCTGTTTGGAACAGCACAAGGAGATGAACTGCCGTTGATGCACAGCTATTCAATTTCTGCTCTGCCCTCATTTCTTTGTGGGCTTAAATCATTGACACCATGTTCACTCCACTCTCACTACTATATTGATGCTTTATTGTCTCTATATAACTGGCTATAATGTTAAATAATGACTAACAATTGTATCACCTCTTTTGCTCTGGGATCTCAAAATTACTTTTCATTAGTTTAACCTCTCTAAGTTGGAAATTTTTTATAGACACTTATTATTAGCTATGGGACCAAGCCACAACACACTTAAACTTCAGGAAAGTCTGGTTCTGTCTCAGAACCTTGTAGCTTGGATACAACTGTAATTATTATTGCAGAAGGGTAAACTGAGTTATATTATTGCTTATTAATGAGCATTTACATACTATGCCATGAATATGCCTAGCAGTTAAAAAGGAGAAAGTTTATGGGAAATTCATGCTGCACTGTATGAGTTAATTTATCACATGCCTGTTTATATATATATACACATACTGTGTGTGTGTGTATGTATGTGTGTATATATCTATATATATATATATATATATATATATATATATATATACGTATCTATAAATACACACAATTCAGACATTAGTTTAATGGAAAAAACATGCAAAAATAGTCTTTCTTCTAAGATATACGTGAGAAAAAAGCATTATTAATCAGACTAGAGTTTCTTGGATCCTAGATCTGATATTAAAAAGGCAAGGATTATGGTGTGGGTCTGGATCCAGGTCCAGTCCCTTTTAAACATGGGAGGTGTTGAGAGATTCTGCCAGGTCCCACTTTATTTCTAGACAAAACAGTTAACTAGACCAGTAGTGAACAATTGGTTTTGCCCTGCAGGCTGGATAGGCAATGCCTGATTGGATCATGGGCCAGATCCAGCTGCTGGGCCCAATCTGGCCCACAGAGTGGCGTGGTGGGGCCCAATCCAGTCACAGAGAGGGAGGCAGGGAGCAGTGTGGCCTAAATCCAGTTGCATGGTGGAACTGTGCAGGGAGTAGGGCACATGGCCTGCCCCAATATGGTCACATGTGTGGCGAGAGGATGGGCATGGCCCTGATCTGGCTTTGGTGCTTGGGGACTTGCCAGTGGGGTCGGTGGCTGTATTAATTACCATTACTCTCCCAACTGTCAAATTTCCCAATCCATGGGGAGCCCCATGGGCCAGATGCCATGGCTCTGCAGGCCAGATTTGGCCCACAGGCTGGGGGTTGAGCACCCCTGAGCTAGACAGTTATCTATTCTAGTCTACACTGACTCTTGTACCACAGCTAGCATGCTGGTATCTGAGCACTTCCTAGGTGGACACTAAGCAATGGGACTAACATGTGACATGCTGTTTCTTCCCTTGTCCTCTCCCCATGAGGAGAAACATGTGCAGGAGAGTCTTGGGTCTACAGGGATTTTTTAATATTAGCGAAGACAAGATGAAAGGTCTACACCTGGAATGGAGGGGAGGACTGCCATAGTCCTTAGTTCCTAGGAGACGTCATTCCCCAAGCTCAGACCAGCCCCTACAGGAACGCTATCTCCTAACAGAGGAGACTTTATCATCATTGCAGAAAGTTCCATTTCATCAGAGAAATTTACCTGTCCACCATGGTCTTCATTCCAGAGCTTAAGGAGGACTTTGAGATAAGCCAGGCCAGGGAGTGACCTGAAGACAGGGACTTGAAATTAATTCGAAATGCTGTGGGAAGTCAGTGCAAAGAGCAAAGACCACGGTCTGATGCACCTGCCTTGTTGAAGAGATGAGTTACTGCAGTCTGCATTAGCTGGAGTCTGCTAAGTGCTGAAGGTGTCATGCCCAGGGAAACTGCTGTAGTCCGGCTATCTGATGGAGTGGATAAACGATTTCAGAGCAGTGCCTACTCGGGCATTTCCTGGTGGTAGTCCAGAAATGATGAAAAGCACTGGTCACGCATGCTGCTATGCAAGAGCTGAGGATCAGCAAGAAAACCAAAACTCCTATACTACACTGATTGACTGTGGATGAGCATCTTCAACTAAAGGAGACTGCACTGTAGCTGCCAGCTCTTTACTCTGCCCACCAATGTCACTTCTAACTTACTTAGGACATGCTTCTTTCAGCTGTTCCACATCCATGAGCCAAGCTGCAGCAGTGATAACCTTAGTCCTATCTGGCTAAAGGTAGGCAGGGCTTCCTGTCATCTGCTAATGCTTGGAGTCCATGCCATTTGATCAGTTCAGCTAGTGGCTGCATAAAGATGTCAGAAAGGACTAGATGAGAAATGATCTTTGCAGGACTCCAGAAGTGTGTGTGTGTGGCGTGGGGGAGGCTCTCTCTCAAAACCATGAGTTTGGCTTCACTCACCATCACCCTCACGAATATATTTTGCAGCTCACAGCATTCTTAATATTAAAAATGCCCATATTCTGCTTTCTACCTCAATCCTCGCAAAGGGAATCTATCTCCTAGTACAGGGCTCAGCAACCTACGGTCTGCAGACCAGATGGGACCCACAGACATGGTGCTTTGGCAGCAGACAGCACCAGCAATGGGAAGCAGTGGCAGTGGTAGTAGCCAGGTCCCAGTATCTACCCACGGGTCTACCTGCCTCTGATCCAAGTTGGTTCATTCTGGCCTGCAACCTGAAAAGGTTGCCAGCTGCTGTCCACTGTTAAAATTATGGCCCTACTTTACAAAATGAATGTGTGTAAATGACTCTTTCAGACTCTGTTCTATTCCCCAGGTATATTTAGAGTCCCTTTAGCTGACTTCAGGAACAAAACAGTATACTTTTGCCTTTCTTTTTACCCTGTGAGTCCCGGGGAACCAATAATTCTAATACAGAGCAACCCTGTTTAAACGTTGAGCAGAAATCCGAATAGTTGAGAGAAGCAAGAACTCACATTTGGGTCCTTTTGTTTAATTTTTGTGGGTACAAACTACTCTGAGGTAAAAGAGAAGCTTTTGCACCCCTTGGGGATGCACCCCAAACTACAAGGAAAGCAGCCTTCTTCCTTCAGCCTGACATGAGATCTAAAAGTCACCCATGAATACAATGAGGGAATTAGATCTTGGCCCCACTCAAAGCAAAGGGCATTTTGCCATTGACTGCAGGCCAGGCATCCATCCTCAGTGAGCAGTGCTCCTTAGTGCAGCTATCACCCTTAATATTTCTGAGAACAAGCTGGAAAATATTCACTAACTCAGTTCAGGAAAGAATGGCACAGTTAGCATGAAACATCTGAAGATACCTTTCTTCTGAAGTTGTGGCCACTGACTCCTGAAGGAAATAAGATGCCAAGAAAAGACCCACCAGCCTGTCCTGGTGACGAATGCCCCTTCTCCCCTCAGGTCTCTAAGACAGAACTAAATATGCATATATAGGGTTTTTCATTTCCTCTGAGATCCAGAGTGCTGTTAATCCCCACCAAAATCCCTGGGATCTCAGGGTGCTCGTTACCTCCCAGGTTGAGCATGAGACCTGTGTCCCCAGTATCGATATGCAGTGCTGTGCAGAGAAACCTGAGCCCGCACAGGTCCCAGAATCATTAGCACAGTGCTCTGCTCAGATGACTTAGCCCCGCTGCGGAGCAGGGAAAATTAGCCAGGGTAGAGGGCCATGTTAATACAGCTATAACTTTCCTGGTGCCTGTGGTAGTTCAGGCTTCCTCACACAGCACTGTACTGTGCCATGTAGACATATCCTTGCAGTCCAGGACTGGTGAAGCTTAAAATATACGCTGCCTTGTGCTTCTAGCCCAGCAAACCTCCTGTTTAGTCCTTATAAGAGACATGCCAGAGGCATCTGCTTGCCAAAATCATATGGCAAGGATGCCTAGCCTGAACTGTGCAGAAAGGACTCTCTCCACAACATTGTCCATTTATGGTGTTTAAATAACATTTTGGCTCAAAGGCTAATGAACTGAGCTGAGAAGAAGACTTAACTCCAAAAGTGCTTCTTGCGAGCAAACCTAGGGACTGAAGCAGCAGCTTCTGCTTCCATCTCTCTGAGAGTGACAGAGGTACATGTAGAAAGTCTGAATTGGGAAGCAGACTGCCCGGCTTTCAGCAGGAAAGGAGGAAGCTTTGCAAGAAGTTCCACCTCCCTGCCGATTTCCAACATAAATATCTCCAGCTGCTTGCAATTCTCAGATTAACAGAGCTGTCAACCCAAAATAAAAAGGGGGCTGATTAAACAGAAAACTGATATGAGGACATTCATCTTGTCTGGCTTTTTTGTTTCTTCTCAGAAAGTGATTTTCTGTGTTAGACCTAAATTCATGTGGTTAAAACACTCTCTGCCAGAGTTGTAAAGCTTGCAAGTTTGGTTAGAACTGGCCCCAAAATAATTAGGGCTCTGTGGGCTTTAAGCAATTATGGACAATTTATTTTTAAGTGAGGATTCAGCTTGGCCTGCAATTTTGCAATGGTAGTTCAAAGTCTAATTATCTGACAGCATCCTTTAGAAACCCAACTCCCATTGTGTATGCTGACTATCAACTGGGTCTGCAGCTGCTTGTGCCAAATGGAAAGCCGCATTTAAATACTGATCCATGAGGATGTACCTTAACTGCGCGGCTGACCTGGTGCTACACTCTGAATGCTCTAACCCCTCTTCCATCGGCACAACCCTCCTTCTAAACCAGAAGGGTCACACATGCAGCCTGCAGGCTAGATCTGGCCTGCAGGGCTCCTGGAAGGGCCAGCATAAGTGGGGACAGAGCTTGGTACCACCTATAAAGCCCCTCAGAGGGTACACGTTGGCCAGTGATGCAACAGGGAAGCTGGGTACCTGGAACAATGACGATGCATGGGGCAGCAGTGACATCCGGCTACTGGCACCTCCAGTGTGGCTGTGGAAGCAGCTGCCATCTTTCTCCTTCCCCTTCCTCCAATTGACACCTGGGGCTGCTGCCCTACTAGTGATGGCAACTGGTGGGGCAAGGGGAAGGGGACACAGGTGACAGCTGTGTTATGCTCCATGCTGCTGCTTCCCCTGCTGCTGCTGCGACCTACCCCACTGCCACTGGGTCCATATCCAGTCCACAAGGAGACCTGTGGTCTGTATCTGGCCTGTGTGGTGCCTCCCAGTTCGAAGGTGGACCAGAAGGCAGGTGAGTTTGACACCCCTGCTGTAACCCATTGCGAGTAAGCTTTTAGCTTAGGCTAGCAGCTACAGTTAAAGGTATAAACTTTCATGTCAGCCCAGCCCAGCAATATACCTGCTCTGCAGTGACAATGCAGGCCATCTAAGGCCTGATGTCTTTAGCCTGCCAGTCCCACCCCCTGACCAGTGCCACCTGGGCTGTATTTTTATGCTTAGCTCTTTTTTTGTGCATTGGAAGTTACCACTTTAACCTTGTGTTTGTCTTCTCCATTTCTACTGCATGGCATAGGCGTTTCAAGAGAGATGCCATGCCAGAAATCCACCGCCAGCTCAGCAGAAGCTGACAGCAGCCTCCTGGTAAGGCTGTGTAAAGAATACCAGTGAACACCAGGATTTGGGAAATGGACCCAAAAGACATTTCTATGTTGGGTGGAGAGGGGAAAAAAACAGACAGAAAATGTCAGTCAGGTTTGCTACAAATCACTCTGTGGTTTGCAGACTGAATTCCTTAATGACGTGCCTATTACAAGTTTTTACTGCCAAATGCTGTTTGTTTTCGCCTTCAGAGCTGTCTGCCTTACGAATGAACAATGCAGCTCGCAATGCTATTTACTTCAAGCATTTGATCTTTTGTCACTGCCACAGACAGCAGCTCCACGCCTGGGCTGGGAGGAGGCAGGGAGAGAGCACGCAAGCCTGCACACAAGTTCAGAGGGCAACACAGTTTTATGCATCACTAAGAAATTCCACTGTAGGACATGCCAGATCTCTACCCCAGCGAGAGCTAGCACTGGTACTAGGGGCAGGAGTGGGGCTCTCCACCCATGACGGCTGCCCAGCGCTGACGCTGCAGTAGGACATGCCCTTAGGGCAGAACATTGGCCCTTACAGCCTTGCTTTTGGTCACTGTGGTTGGACAGGTGGAACTCAGGGCAGAATTTAGCTTTTGATATGAGCAAATAGTGTAAACTACTCTTTTTACAGGCTATGGGAACTGTATGTATAGAGAGAGCAAGAGAATTGTTAGACGTGGTAAAATTAAAATACATCCCACCTGAAAGGATATTAGGCTGAGTAGCTCAAATAAGATTCAATGTGTGAATAAGAACAGCATTTGGAGCTCTCTTATTATAGGGGGACAAAACTGAAAGGGCTAATTATCTCCATGGTTCAGGGCAGAACCAGGGATCAGGAAGGAAATCTTCCAGGGGTGTTATGAAACCAAAGCAGCTGGGCTCTAAAGTTAATGTGGATGCTCCCACATAGCCCATTGCAACATAACTCCTAAATAACAAATGCTTGTGGTCTGGCAGAAAGCAATGGGAAATGGCCAAATATCCCTTTACAAAGGTCTCCCTTCACTGAGTTAGCTGAGTGTCAAGTATGCCCTGCATGGGAGAAATCTGTACCTGCTAAGGACCTTGACCCCACCCTGAACGATAGCTGCCAATGCCTCGCAGGCTGTCTGATGCCTACCAGCCTAACCAGCGGGCACCTGCTGGGTGGCATCGCTCCACCTGGCATCAGAAGAGCAGTGGCCAGCAGGACACCATGATCAAGACAAACTGAAGACGAGAGACACCTGCTGCACGACCATCCCACAGCCCACGAACACCTGAAGTCACACCCCAGCTTCCTCATCAGCACCCAACCTCTCACTGCCACAGCCGAGGAGATGCAACAAGAGATTTGGAACCAGAAGCTGAAGAAAATACCTGACAGGGAAAAAATGGACACTCCAGTAGCTGAGTCCTTACCACCAGGGGCTGATGAACCACAGCAAAGGTGGCAATGTTTGAACTGCCTATGTATCGGGGGTCGGATGCTCCAAGGAACTAATGAAGAAGTGGAGCTATACCACTGGTTCAACCACCTGTGACTGGCACAGAGCCTCAGACTATTCAACATCTGCTGCAGAGCCCACTGCTTGAAGACACATGTACAATGAAAGATCTTGCAAAGCAAAATAAGTGAGCATGAGCCCGCTTAACAAGATGGCCAATGTGGCGGGGAGAACGCAGAAGCAGCACAAGAAGAAGAGGAGCAACAACTCACAGTTAAAGAGCAAAATAAAACACTGCTGTGAGCCAGCCCTTAAGTCTGCTTCACTGTCATGCTGGTATTTACCTGATTTTGTGACAGCATTAGACAGTGGGGCAGAGTCTGGATGAGAAACCTTCCCCTATGTTACACTGCACCTTTTGAATTGCAGGTTGACTAGCACTCTTCCAGTTGGGACTTTCGTCCTCCCTGAACCTGAGGCACTAGATATTCCCTGGCTTACAGTTTAACTCGGACGAATACCAGCACTCAGTGAACAATTTCAAGTACCATGTAACTGGCTGTCTAATTATTTTAATTGTCATGTAATTGTCTGGTGAAGCTCATCCAGATCCAGGTAGGCTTAAGATGAATGCCATAAGAAATGGGCACCAAGATGAATGTCACACAGGTGACAGAAATACATGAGTTGTTGTCTTGAGCAACAGCAGCATCTGATGACTTCAACCTGGGTTGGGAAGCCATTTACTTGTGAAAATGAATATCACTGTAGTCAAACTGAAAGTAGCTCCATAAAAGCATACATAGGACAGGAAAGCTGAATTCATTTTTTAAAGCAGAAGCTCAAGAAACCTTAATTCTATAAAATTATATTGTTCTTCCATGGGGCTGAGAATCAGAAACCAGGTTCACCCCTATGAAATACCCAATACACCCTATTCTCAGGTCATCCTGCCATGCCACATCATACCTACTCAGAATCCATTTGCACTGTGATCCTTTTTGAAGAGCTTTAATATCAAGCTCATCCCAAGAGATAGATTAGTTAATAGGCTACAAATCAGAAAGTCATACTATCAAAACTATGTCAGCTGCTTTTGCAAACCCTATTTAGGGTAACAGAGTGTTTTCAGTGGTTTGGGGGGGGGGGTTGGTTTTAGTATTAGCTATACATACTTTTGCTTGACATTATTTTTAATGGATTCTGGTGGTTGCCCAGAAGTCAGAGATGGGAATGCTCTATTTAACGATTCAGACCATCTCCAGCAAATGCAGGATCATCCTAAAGTTACAGCCACAATAATCTCTTTT
This sequence comes from Crocodylus siamensis, assembly GCF_052110815.1. NCBI lineage: Eukaryota > Metazoa > Chordata > Crocodylia > Crocodylidae > Crocodylus > Crocodylus siamensis. The sequence continues at coordinate 238,303,807 of NC_143398.1, read as the reverse complement.
CTGGAAGTAGATAAGGATTTCACATTTGTTCACCCTACTATATGAGGACACCCACAGAGTTAGAGATGTTTTTATGCTAACCACCCACTGGTTTTCTACAGCTCCAGTTTGTTTTTTGCTGACAGGAAACATTCATGCCATTCCTACTGTTCAATCTTTATTCATTCTGTACACAGAAATCCCCCATTTGCTTCCAAATCTAGTCCTGTTTTTTTCCAGATATTGTTTATATCACATTCTGTCCTTAGAAATGTCACTCACTTTGATTAAATGAATCTTATGGCTATTAAAGCTTCCTTACACAGCTTGGTTTTGTCTCTCATGTTTGGTCTCTAGGCTGGCTTGGGTTCCACATGTAGGCCTGGGATGCTGCAAGAATGGAATTTATTAAACGAGAAGCTACATCCTTCGAGCTGTTAGTGAAATACGTGGAGTGCCAGAGCGTTCCCACAAGGACATTGCTACAACACAACGAAAGCTTTCTCTAATGACACATTCACTCTGATCATTACACCTTCCTTCTGACCCCCTGCTCAATTTCTCGATTAACAACAACTAGTCCCCAACAATCAGTGCAGTCAGAAGGGTGTTCTAGGTCCATAGCTGGATAATACTTTGGCTGTTTAACAAAGATGGATCTTGGAAGTCTTCTGTAGTTTTCTATTAATTACTTTAGCAAGATGACAATCCTGTGGCACTGATGGGGTACAAAGATAGGCTTAATAGCCTTAATATATGTGAAACATTATAGTTTCTGTGGCCTCAGACAGAAATGTATATCTTCAAGATGTAAATATGCAAAGCCTCAATTAAGGCTTTGAAGAGAGGTTGATAATCTTGTCTAAAGATTAAGGTTCAGGAGAGGTTGCTCAAATATGTACAAAGAAACAACCCCTCAAGCAAATACAAGCAGTTCCCAAACAGAAAGAGATGGTTCCTACCTGAGAACTCGTCCTCTGCTAAGTTACATTTTGTGGCCTCGCTCGCAGTGACTGGAATAAAATGAACTGGTTTGCCAGAAAGCATCTTCCTCCACTGCTCTGATAAACTAGTAACAGCAGATGCTCTGAGAGACTTTCAGGTGACTAATCTGCTTGTCGTGTGATCAATGATGAATGGCTACAGTAAGAAGATTATGAGGGCTGTTGGCTACCCAACATATGACACTTACGGGGGAAGGCTGTGTAAATAAATACTGACATGAATGGAGGTGGAGAGAAAAGGGAACAAAAAGAAAGTTGGTGACAAAGGACAGAAGTGGTGTAAGAAGCACTAATAAGAGCAGCAGATCCCGTGTGCAGTAGGGCTGTGCAAAGCTCTGGTAGCCAATTCGATTTGGAGGAGATTCGGCTGGATTCGGGAGGCAAATCTCCAAATCCAAATTGAATTGGAAGACACATTAAAAGGTCCAAATCAATTCGGCAGCCCCTGAATAGATGTGGAGCCTCCAAATTGATTTGGAGATTCAGGTGGTCCCTGCTTGCTGCCGCAGAGAGTTGGACCCAGGCTCCATGCCGGTAAGCAGGGGGTGAGAGGGCTGAGGAGAGGGGAGGGGACCATGGGGGAACCCCCGCCCACACCCAGCTGGTTCCCCTAGCCCCCTGACCACCCCCACACCTTCCCCCCCAGTCCCCCACCCATGGCTTCCCCATCCAGCCCCAGCGTCCCCGCACTTAAAAAAAAAAAAAAGCCCTGGGCTCACTGGCTGCAGAGATTGGGTCCTCTGGGGGCTCATGGCAGAGCCCCCCCATGCAGCGCAGGGCAGTGGGGATTACCACCCTCTGCCTGGCACCTGGGCGGCAGCTGTCTCATTGTGTAGGTGCAGCGCAGCTCGGCAGGGTACCAAGGGGCTCTGCGCACTGTCTGGGAGCTGGGGCCACTCAGGCTGAGCGCTGCTGGGCTCTGGGAGACTGCTGCAGCTGCCTCAGCTCCAGGACAGTGCACGGCACCATGCTAAGCTGTGCTGTACCCGCATGATGAGACAGCTGCCGTGCGGGGACAATCCCCACTGTGTTGGGGGGGGGGCTCTGCCATGAGTGCCCAGAGGTCCCCGATCGCTACTGCTGCAGCCAGTGAGTGCGGAGCCTTTGTTTTTTTTTTAAATGCCAGGGCGCTGGGGCTGGGTGGGGCAGCCATGGGCAAGGGGGGAGTGGGCAGGGGGTGGGGCTCTGCTTGCTGCTGCCACACCCCCACGGCTGACATTGCTGGCGCCGCCTGTTCAATTCAGAGGAGATTCGGCCCAATTCGGCAGGTGAATCTCCAAATCTGAACTGGCTGAATCAAATTGGGACAGTGATTCGAATCACTGAATCAAATCACTGTCCCTCTGAATCAGCTGAATCCAAAGCCGTATTGAAGACTTGCTGCTTTGCACAGGCCTAGTGCATGGTGTTCGCTGAGCCAGAGAAGCAGTTTTACAGAAGCAGACTCTGCTGGGTGAAAGCACTGTGAAGAGAAGGGTATCTGTGAAACGATAGCTGGTACCGATAGAATGGTGAGAATCCTGTTGAAACTAAACCTCAAGCCTGCACTTTTGCAGCTGTTGTCATCTACAGAATATGTCTTCAGTGCTGAAATCAAGGTGTTGATGCTGCTGCCTAGCAGGAGGGTAATGGGGAATCCAGCACAAGACAGTGGAGCACACAGTGGGCCGATTTAAGGCATTACGTTAGCCATTTTTAAGGTGCATCAAGGGTGCGGGTCTACATGTGTGCCCCCTTAATGCGCCTAAAAATGGCAAGTTTGTGTTATTTGTGCCTAAATTTGATACCTGGAAAAACAGGTATCAGATTTAGGCATGAATAGCTAAAGCGCCTTAACGCACACAAACGTGCTAAGACGCATTAATGCTGTGTATGTCAACTGACTTGGGACTAACTTTAGTTCAGATACCAGGAAACTCAAGGAAGTAATTTATACACAGCTCTCCCCTTATCAGTCATTGCTTTCTGCATGCAACTACAGTAGATGTATTCTGGGCGATCTGAATGCATGTGGTATTATAAATTCAGACTCTCCATTAAGAAGATGGGATTTTTTAGAACTTGGGTGCCCAGTTTCAAGTGAAAATGCCTGTGTATTAGGTTTGATGCAAAATGACTACAGCTGCATGGCTAATTAGGTCATTAGTGTCATTTAAGTATACAATCAGCCAATTGGAATATACAATTGCACTAATTACACAAGTAAATCAGTCATGCAATTGCAAACACATTTTGTTTACCTAACTTTTAAAAATGACAGCACCAAATATGAGCAACAAAACCTCGACAACCCAATGTAATGATAGGCAGTGCTCAAGTCTGAATAATCAAGGAATTTTCAATAATTGCAGCGGGAAATGACCTTGCTCCAGAGAATAGGGACGTCTGGCATTCAAAGTTTAAATAATTGGGGTGATGCTATTCCAACACATCTGTTTTCCTCATATAACAATAAGTTAACAAAGCACTCTATATAGTGTATTCCTTTGGCGGTCTAAGTCAGAAGAGATTTGTATGCTGAAAAGATCTGTCAGACCTGCTGCTCATGTCATAATTCCAATCCCATTCCAGGTCTCTAATACCAAAGTCAATGGCTGTAAGGGCCTTTAGGAATCCCCAAATCAAGTTAATCCCATCACCAGATTTATTGTTCCATCTGGATTCCACTCCTGGTTCTGCCCCATACTTCCCGTCCAACCTTGGGCAAGTTGTTTCCTTCAGTTTTACCATCTGTAAAATGGCGACAATATTTTCCTACCTTACCTGGGTAATGGCAGGATTGATTAATTCATGCCTGTAAGCTAAGTGTAGCAAAGTTATCACATGGATGATGCAGTTGGAGTTGCCCAATGCAGCAAGGTGCTAGGAGCCTCCTCTGAACTGTTGATGGCCTTCAGTTGAGGTTGCTCAGCACTTACAGAAAATACTTCATATCCCAGAGGTTTGGACCCTCTATTATATTAAGAAAGTAATAACCCAAGCAGGTTGTCGTGGTCCTGATTCAGAGTATACTGAAGTCAATAGAAGATCTGGTTTAGAAGTCTTTTAACCCTATGCAACTCTGAGGAATTAATTTCCCGCACTGATTCCACAATCTGAAATTACCACCAGCAGTAACAAGGTAATAGAAGTAATAATGTGTGGCAAAGCATTAGGATACCAAATGAAGTCTGAAGGGACAAAGTCTTTACCATTATTACAACTTGTTTAGCTTATGGTACTTGCCATACATTCACTATTTCACATTTGATCTAATAGCACATTAAAAGTAGACTTATTTTAATGCAGAATTTGCCGCTCACTTTAAATGCTGCTCAAAAGATACCTTTATGGTAGTTGTTTAAAAGCCTTTGGTTTAATTCTGAATTTTTTTCCTTTAAAAACTCAAATAAAAAAGAGCTTTTGGGATGTTTGGACAAAACTGTGCTGCAGTTTCAAGACATTTCATTTGAGGTAAAACTCCCAAATGGACAGCAACAGACATTGTTACAGTTCCCTCATGAGATCTCTGACTCATTACAATACCTCAGCCAAAATGGTAATGGCGAGTGTAATTTAGTTCCGGGCAGATTCAGGAATATGGCCAAGGTCCAGGATAGCAAGTCAGAGGTGTAGTGATTACGGGGTTCAGTAAATCCAGGAATACAATGAATGAGAATAACAAATAACAAAGAACTTTATTGTGGTGCAGTAGGCAACCTCTGCAGACCCATTGTCTATTTCTGACGATCTAACTGCTACCAGGAAAGTGAGGGACCATCTCCCAATTTCCAACTCCTTAAGCATCCGGTTATGGAGTACTTGCAAATTATAAATTCTATCAGTACAAGGGGAAAGCAGAATTATTTCCACTGATGTCAGACTGATGTAGATATTAACCAGGGAACTTGGATTCCTTCTCCAACTTGAATTGAACCGAACATAAATTGTCCATGGCCAAAAATGATTTGGGGTTGAAAAGAAAAACAGTAACAGCCTGAATTTCAGAGGCATCAAACACCAGCAACTCCCATGGAAGCTAGTGCTTGGCCCTGAGGAAAGCTGAGCCAATAACCCTCAGTTCCCTTACATGTAGAAGAGGGAAGTTATCAACAGTGCACCTCGGCAAAGCACCTGGGGAGCCTTTGGTGAGAAGCTGTATTATTTGCTTTGACACCTGTGTTTGTAGGTATGATCAAGTAGATTGCTGCACTGTGCTTGAGGAACAGGTCTACTTTGTCTCCCTGCTGACCTCATGTCTTCTTAGGATGAAATAAGTCCTACCCACACCATAGATCAATGATTAAGCAGTGCAGACAGCTCAGAAAAGCTGTGTGTATGTGCCCCAGAGAACAACCTCTATGTCAGCCTTTCAAGGGGAAGGGATAGCAACTTGTAAAGACACAAGGGCAACTTGTGATGCCACCCCTCTACTCCATGCCTCTTCTGTTCAGGTCTCCACTCTCCTCACCGATGTTACACATTATATCACTGTAAGCCAGGCATATGGAGAAACCTGAGCAGCAGCACTCACTACACCCCAGTGCTTTCTGATCTGAGTGGGTCATGACAAATATTCATTCCGACACCCTAAACATTATTGTACACTTTGGAATCATGATGCCCTATTTCTCCTTCAGAACATTTGCTCCAATTTGTGAGAAAAGAACTACCCAACGCTGGCTTCCATGCACTATTGAATGCATCTCTGGGTACGGCAGCATGGAAGCCAAGAAATGAGGAAGGACAAAGACAAATCCTAGTAAATCCTGCAGTATTATTGAAATATTCACCTTTGACAGTGACTTGAGCACTACAGGATGCCCGTCCTGCACTGTTTTCTGCCAGACAGGTATAAATACCATCATCTTCTGGTAAGGCATCTTGGACAATTAGTTTTGCGAGCCCCTCTTCGAAAGTGGAATGGGCGTACTGGATTGGTTGGTCTGCAGACATGAAAAAAAGAGAACTTTTCTTAGTATACCATGCTTGGCTGGCCATGAATTCCAGGAACACCAATTAGTTTTAATGCACATTTCAACTTCAACTTCCGTAAAAGAGTTATAAATAAGAGCCAAATTCTGCTCTCGGGTGCATCGATACAGCTGCCTACTAATTACAAAAGAAACATCCGAAGTGGATCTTGAGGCAGAAAGTAAATTTTAGATTGCTGCTATCCACACTCAAGCAAAACCACTGCTGACTTGTTTATTTTGTGCAGTAGTGAGGACAGGAGGATTTGTTTTTTTATCTTTGAAAACTATTCAGATCCAGGTAGATAAGAAATGAAGGATGGTTGTTTGCCTAAACAACTGTATTCAACTGTGCCCATGGTCTACTAGTCTGAAACTAAATGTGCTAGGTGCTAGTACTGCCATCTATGCATGCTATCTTGGACGGTAATTTCTTTGGGGCAGGGATTATCTCTGAAGTTACTGAAACTGAATGTAATCCAAGGCAAGGAGCAAAAACCATGAAGGAGCTTCAAGAAACTGACTCAGGAAGAAAAAGTCAATCTATACCAAAGGATGCATACTTTGGTTACTGAAAAACTCCAGCCTGAGCTGTAAGAGAAAGCTTGACTTACTAAGCTATTTTTCTGCCAACTGGCTTCCCTGAGCAGATAGTGGACATGGTAGTAGACCAGATAAAGCTGCTTTAGTATTCTTTCAGAAAGTGAATCAAGTCCCAGGCTCCCTTTCTGCAGTGCTATTGCAATTTGTTTTCCTGGGTATTAAATAGTTTCTGGTACTGGCTCACCAAGGGTGATTTTTCCAGTATAGATGAGAGCTCAGGAGGCTCTGATAGCTGTATAAATAGCAAGTTGGGAGTAGCTTGGAGGCACACCTAATGGAGGATACATGGAACTACAAAAACAAGATTGGGCCTAACTGGATAATAAAAAGTTCAAGTGGACAAAATGGTTGGAAATATCTTCCCAGGAACAGACCATTGTGATTTAAAGTAAGTTAGGGCAGAGAATGGAAGCTTGTAGGAGCCCTGCACTCGGCCCAGTCAGCATGAACTGGATGGTGTCACAGGCTCTCCTAATCTCTGGTTTCTAAGACAGACAGTAACAGCAGACAAATTTGCTATCATACTCTTATTTCCAGTGGAAGACTGAAATTTTGCTTTATAGAACTTATTTTGTTAAGCAAATCCCAAGCCAGACGGTCTCGATCCATAATTCTGTCTCGTGAGCTGCCATCTTGTCAAGGGATTAATTTTCTGTCTCTTGCAAAGTTGGAGATGAGCCCTTACCACCTAAAACCTGACTTCACAAAACACATGCTCCTAATGCACTTCCCCTGTCCTCCCTCCCACTTTGTTTGTAATATTGCTGCATCTTGTCACGACAATAAGGTTCAGCCCTGCACTTGAACAGATTGCCACGCCATTGAGTTCAAAGAAGATTATGCGGGGTTGAGGGCCAGGATAGCAAACCCTTGGGAGGCAGGACCTGGTTCTGCATAGTACTTAGTACAAAAGGGAGCTAGGTTCGTCCAAGGTACTGTTACAATAAAAATAATAATAGTTCCCATGTCAGAAAAGAGCATGCTTAAATTTAATTCAGGCTATAAGCTGCCTTATCAAGAACAATATGATGCCTCATTTTTCTGGCATAAATAAGCAAGAGGGCAATATAAATATTCCATATGCAACAGAAAAAAGTTATTTTTTGCCACATTATCTGAATCAAGCCTACTTGTCAGGTCAGCTCTCTCCTTCAAGTCTAAACAACAGAACCCTGACTTACAGTCTGGTTTCACAGCACTACTCGCCATTTCATCAGACCAGGGGCACAGAACAATAATGCATCTGCCCAGTGGAATGAACACCGCCCAGATTCTAACTTATGTTCTTTGTATCACCTAATAAAAACAATTCTTCCAGGACTGAAATGTTCCCCTCTCTAAGGACATAACATTCAAATCCCCATGACAGTTTGGCAGCAGGAGCAATAACAAACAAAAATACCTTACTGCTGGCACTTTATGCCAAAAGAAAGGAAATTTTTCCCTCTGACTACATATTTAAAGCTGTTTGGATGGATAGGAAGCTGTTCTGCACTTCTGAGAACTCTTCTGCTGAACGGTTGAGGTCACATTCTTTTTTAAACCCATCAAAATGAGATTCATCTTGGGGAAAATGGATAAACAATACGAAAAGCAGTGAGAGAGAGATACTTGGAACGCAAAGGCATTGGTTATACAACAGCAGATAGAAGCTAGCAAAAGGAATAGCCAAAAGAAAGGAAGCTAAAGCAATTCTGACTATATACAAAAGTAACATGAGTATAGTCAAAAAGGGAGAAAATTCTCCATCCAGGGCACTGAAGAGGCTGTTCCTGAAATGTAACTGTACAGATCCACTGACCTCAATGCTGGGAAGTTCATAGTAAATTGGTGGGATTTTGGAGAAGAGCAACTAAAATAATTCAAGGGCTGTAGAGTATTGATTTACAAAAGAATCCAATAGATCTTGCATAGAGACATAGTTATGATTCTCCCTATTTGTGGTGATCACTGAGTTCAATAAATGCAGGCATACAATGAATGTGAAGAACTAAGAACAAAACTTTATTATGAAGCAGTAGGTAGCCTCTGCAGGCTCTTGGTCTAACTCACTAGGTACTTAACAAAGGGGTTATCCCAATTACCACTTTCTCAGTCTCCTTATTTAGGAAGCAGCTTTAAATTACAACTTCGATCTCTACATCAGTAACCAAGCGCTGAGCAGAGAGAATGCTAAGGGACCGGGGTGGTACAAGGGAGCATTGCTAAATGTGACAGAGTTCAGTAAAAGACAAACATTTTAGAGGGAAGAAAAAAAGGAAAACTTCCTGGAGGTGGAAGAGGACATCCCCAAAGGAATTATCAGAAGCCTTAAATCCTTTAAAACTTTACTGGATAAAATATAATCACAGTCAGGCTGCAGGCAACAAATCCAAGTCAGCAATGTGATGTTATCACAAAAGGGCAAATTCAAATTTGGGTTGCATTCACAAACTTTTTCTGTGCAAAATACGGGAGGTCAGAGTACCACTCTGCCTTCCACTGGCTAGGCCTTTACTGGGGCACTGAATCATGTTTTAGCCACTGATTTTTAAGAAAGTTGAAGAGAAATTGGAGGGGCCATAAATAAACAGCAATGATGATAACAGGGTTGGAATTCTAGACATGAAGGAACTAATTATGTTCAGTTTGATGAAAAGGAGGTTATCGGGGCACACAATAGCAGCTTTCCAATATTTGAATAGCTGCCATATGGAAGATGGGGAAACATTAAGGTCCCTGTTTTTCTACAGAACATATAGTTTTATAGAAAAATAGGGACCTTGTAAGGGACCTTGAAAGAGCACGTAGTCCAGCCCCTTCTTCAATGCAGGGTCTGCCATAAAAATGTCTGCTTTAGAGCAGTAGTAAGAGGTGGAAGAGAGAGAGGGCTCTAGGAAACCGGACTTACGATGTGCACCTGTGTATGCCACATGTGTGAATCGGAGCCACATGCGTGAACCGGAGCCACATGCGTCTCCCTGCAGGTGCTGAGAAGCCATTACAGACAGATTTAGTTCATGGTATCTCTCAATCTACAGATCTGGCTGACCTGAAATGGGGGTTCATTTGCTTGGAATAAAAAAGTACTAAACTTGCATAGAATTGCATATTATTTGGGCTGACAATACAAGGAGTACTGGATAGTTACGGGAATACTTACATGTGACACGGTTCATAAACCACTTGGAGTACTTTAGGTTTTAGTGCGTGTGAAGGGAAGAGACAAGGGCCAGAGAAAAGTCCCGATGAACTTGGATGGGGAACACTCAACACGTCCTACACAGTAGAGAGAGCCCATCCTACATGGAGAGAGCCCAGGCAGAGCAGGGAGCGGGCCGACGGGCTTCCACAGCGCACGCTCCCTCCAGACTGGCGGACAGAACGCCAGGAGAACTATGTCCGGCCCGGAGAGGGGCAGCTGAGTGAGGACCACAGCCGGCGGGAGGGGGAGAAGCCTGAGATCTTTTCCACCAAAGGTGTCCCACAGTCCCACTGCGGGGGAAGCAAGTGGACCCATGGAACAGGGTGGTCGGAGGGCCACCGACTGAACCTGGGACATGCCGCACTGGAAAACTGTTCCAGGACCACTGGGAGGACACAGAAGTGGTGTAGGCAGGAGCCAGGACTGTGAGTCTTAAAGAGGCACTGTTCCTTTTTGAGTTCGCCTTGTGTCTTTTTTCCTTTTCTTCCTTGTTTTTTGTTTTGTTTGTGGGATTGCCCACCTTCCCCCAGCCCCCCAACTCAATGCACTGGGAAGGTGGCAAGAGGGAAAGCTCCTCTCCACGTAAGCAAAAATGATCCTGACCCTAAGGAACCAGCAACTAGCAAAGCTGATTTTAGTTGACTGACCCTGGAACAGTAGAGGAATTCATTTTGGTCAATGGCTCCATGAAAATTAAAGAACTGAGATAGTTTGATTGACTCCAGAACCAGGAAGGAATTGATTTTGTATTTTTTTTCTTTCAGATAAATTGATGGATCCTGTGTGGAGCTGATTTGGTTGTATCAACCCAGAAACCTGGGATGAACTGATGTAGGACAGAGGCTTCGTTGACTTGAGATGGGCTTACCAACTGATGAGCCTGAGAGGAAAGACTGAGTTGATTTTAGGATGGACTCAGAAATCCCAAATGATGGAGCCTAACTCATAAGCCGTATTTGGGGACCAGCAAGTAAGGGCCAGTGGTATCTTTAGCCAACACAAGATCCAGGCCCTGATGTGTCATCAGGGATGTAGTATGGGTGGAGTGTAAGGGGAGGAGGAGCCACACAAAGCAACTCCCCTGGGGAGTACCTAGCAGTATCATCACTCTTCCTACACCCAACTCCAAGTTGTTAAAAGAGATGCACTGAGACATGGTGGGCAAGAAACGAACATCTGGGATTGGTAGTGTCAAGACCATTTAATTCTCCTCAATGGTGCACACAAGTAAGGGGTTGGGCAGGAGGGGGCCCCAGCCTTATAATACACATTCCTGACAGTGGGCACATATACACATGCAATTAATTAATTTATTCCAGAATTTATTGCTCCTGGGAGCCACGTTTACATGTGTGCCTGGGACCACAGCATGTTGAGCTGGGCCAGAGCAGCTCTGCCTGGCAGGAGTATGAGGGTGCTCCAGTCTGTGGCTAGCCTGCAGGCAGCCCCTGCACTCAGGCACCTTCCTGCCCCAGTAAGCCCTGTCAGTGTCTACACATGTGTTGTGATGCACTAAATACTGCTGCTATAGGATAGTACTAAATTGTTTACAAGTACTATCCTATGGCAGCATTTGTTAGTTCCCTGTGGCCTAATGGGGCTGTATGTGTAGATGTTGAGACTTTCCTTTGGTGCTAATCAGTCAGCTCCACAGTAAATGTCTTGTTTAGGAAACTGCATGTACCCACTGAGATCCTGCTGCACACAGAAGTCTCTTAACTCATGTTCTTGCATGTTCCTTGATACCAACATCTGCTCAGATTTCTAAAGTTTAATTTCAACACAGAGGAATTGTCATTTTGTCTTCCATAATTTACTATGCTGAACTAAAGACCTGTTCTTCTACCTCCTCTGGCTCTGGTGTTCCAACAACCTATAATCACCAATACCTTGGGGAGATATTATTTAAATTTAAAATACTTTTTAGGTGCTTCTCCAACTTTCATTTTACCTAGACTTTATAGACCAGATGATCCCAGTCCCATAAAGTACTTCCTATCAAGGAGTCTTGCAGAAAGTGCCATATTTTAACATCAATGCCTGCCCTGTTCCTCACCACTCTGATGCCATCTGGAAGACATAGATGGGATTCACTTCTTCCAGAATTTTGGAGGAATGAGTCTACTCAAAACAGGTTTAGTTTCCTCCAAGAAGCAACTGTGTATTCATGGCATCCATGCTCTGTAGCCAAGGAAAGCCTTACATTCCAAACACGAAGAAAGTACATTTCAACCTCCCCTTTTTCAGAACAGAATCTGTCTGTTGCCCTTGTTCTGTTGGATGCTGCATATATATATTATTTTGCCATGAGCATTATTATGTCTGCCTGCAGTAGTATCTCTAGACCAGAAACAAAACTCTCTCCTTTATTTGGTTATGGAAAGAAATATGGTGGGAAGTGATATCTATCTAACTGGCAGAGAAGACAGAACTGTTTGCTTTCAAATGGAGATCACAATAGTCAATTTGATCCTTAAGTAAAATAATGGCCCAGAGAGCTTACGTGGAAAACCCAGAAGAAATGCTGGAATTAAACTACTGTTTATAATCCATTTGAATTTGTTTCCAAATGATATACAAACAGTTATGTATCACAATCAGAAGTGAAGTAGAAGAGAATTAAAATAGACTAGCAAGTTCTATGAGTCTGGAGTGAAAACAACATGTTTATGTTCTGGGACGTTCTCCATTTTGCTTTATTATTATTATAGCTTCTTACACTTCTACTACACAAACATGCCACGGCCATTTGGTTTAGGAGTAGAGTACTGAAAAGGTATAGATGCTAGCCTATGAACCCCTCGATGGCTTGGAGCCCAGCCCACCTGAGAAGCTGTCTCTCTCCCTGTGATTCTGATACAGCTGTAGTTAGAGGAAACCTTAATACTAAAAGGACATGGATAAATCTTAAGAAGGTCGGGCCCAGACTTAGTTAATGGCAGGGCGCTTTCTAAGAAAGATTTCAACTTTAAAATTCTCTCCCCACTGCTTGATTTGCTAGTGATCAAATTATTTAATGATTTAAATCAAATTGTTTCATCTTTAGGACAAGCTGAACACCCTCCTGAATGTGAAGGAGACAGACAAATTGGAGATATAACTGCAAAGTTTAACTTAGACTGGCATTGTCTTACTTATGTGAGGCTTGCAGTAGGCTTATTCCATTTTGTATAATCTAAGCCTTTGTTTAAAGGCTCCGTGGCTGTAAAATATCTTGCGATAAAGCAGAGTTGAAAAGCTGTTCTCTGTAAAGTTTTACCAGGGTCCCAGGCTGCAAGTGGTAACCTTTAATTGAAGGTCCAAAAGAACAGGGTCAAGGTGGTTGGGGAAAAAGCCTCAATAGTTCACAGTCCTGGCAGGGTGGTGACAGAGAAAGGAAATGGTGCTCTCCATGTTACAGGTGTGTAGGTTGTAGCCATGTTGGTCTCAGGACATAGGCAGACAAGGTTCTTTGGGTGAATCTGATTTATTTTATTAGACCAAGTTAAATAGTTGGGAAAAAAAATTAGCAAGCGTTTGGGTTTAAAAACCCTCTGTCAGGCTGAGGAAGTCTCTGCAGTTGGTGTGTGCTCTACCAACTGCACACTACCAACCAACTACCAACTCTACCAATAGCACACACCAACTGCAGAGACTTCCCCAGCCTGATGAAAGGTTTTTAAACCCGAAAACTTGCTAAAAATTTTTTTTCAACTATTTAAGTTGGTCTACTAAAAGATATCAGATTCACCCAAAGAACGTTGTCTGCCCTGATCCCCATGTTGGCATTTCTGCCTCTTCTGGTTACTGTTCAACTGCCAGTGTTCATAGATTTCATAGACATCAGGGCTGGAAGGGACCTCGGGAGATCATCGAGTCCAGCCCCCCGCCCGAAGGGCAGGAAGTCAGCTGGGGTCATAGGATCCCAGCAAGATAAGCATCCAATTTGCTTTTGAAGGTGTTCAATGTAGGTGCTTGAACGACCTCCGACGGCAGGCTGTTCCAGACCTTGGGGGCTCGGACAGTAAAGAAATTCTTCCTTATGTCCAGCCTGAAACCATCTTGCAGGAGTTTATGACCATTCGACCTCGTCATCCCTTGGGGCGCTCTGGTGAACAAACGTTCCCCCAGATCCTGGTGGTCACCCCTGATAAACTTATAGGTGGCCATCAGATCACCCCTGAGCCTGTGCTTTTCCAGGCTAAAGAGTCCCATGGCTCTCAACCTGTTGTTGTAAGGTCTGTTTTCCTGTTGACAGCATGAGAAGCAGGATTTGTTTGTAACGCCTTTTATTGAACCAACATTATTGTTGGGAGAACTGTTAGACAACTTAGGCACAAAATGCCTTTCCTCAAGTCTGGGAAAGAAGCAAGGAGATTTCTAGCCACAGAGAAAATGAAGAGGAAGGTCAACCCAAATTTAAGCAACATGCTGGAGAATGGCAAGCCATTAAAAGTTATACTGAAGGCCTATGGTCTGATACAAAAGAAACATCTACCAGCAGATGCTCTGATGATGATAGTCTTCCTGCCCCTCTATCCCACAAAGTGGAACATTATAAAGTATGTAGATGGATATATCTCCTCTGATGCACTGTGTCTGCTCTCTGCATTTGAAAATGAAGTTCCCAAAGAGATGGATGTGTGCTTTGTGACATGGACATGCAGTGACAGAGACACAGTGGTGTTACCATGTCATTCTGTGACTTGAGGATTCCTTCCAGAGCACAGGAACCTTGGACCACGGTGGAAAAAGGTCTTTCCCTGTTGCATGCTGCCCTAGCATGGTCTGCCAGTCCTTCCATTCCAGACAGTAAGGACAGGAGCACACTGTAGCCTTCAGCCATGAAAACAAGTATTTCCAGTGGGAGAGGTCAGAGCTGATTTCACATTTGCTTAGTGTCATAAATAAAGCAATGGCTTTTCTATTCTAGTCATGGAGTGATGCTGAGTTACTGAGAAGATCAGTCCAGGGTGTGGGAACATACCAATCTCAGGATTACGCTTTAACTCACCCTCCCACCTTTCCAAGTTCTCCTGCTCACAATGAATGACTTAAAGGCATAGGTGCAATGTGCAAATAACACACTTTAAAATAGCCCAGGGGGAATCTACTTGACAGCAAAACACAGTTTTTTCACCCTCTTTTTAAAAAGTGACACCCAGTAAAACAGAATTGACTAATAACAGATTGGCATTTACTGCGGATGGTTATGAACCAAAATATCCCAGATCTAAAAATGCCACCTCCCCCTGGAACACTGAGGAGGTTTGGATCCAAAGGAGAGCACTGCTGCTTGCGGCCCAGCTGGGACTTGAAAAGGAAACTCTTAAGGTTTTTAAGTGGGACATGTCAGGTTTTTGATAGTTCATTTGTTTGCATGGGGTCAGGATGGAAATTACTGAATTACAGAGAAGCAGAACAGCCATATAGATTTAAAACAATCCATACACGCGGTTGTGGACCAACATCTCACTCCTGTACGAATGTCAGAAGTGCATCTACAGAAGATCTCACTAGTACAGAGGACATCAGAAAGAGAATTTAAATGGAAAGTGAAACTGTCCCAAGGTAATTTCACTGTCCCAGCAGATGAAAAGCTACAAAAGGGAGAAAAAAAAGGAAGGTAGAAAGGCATTTGAACTTTAAACATTTATTCACTTCTAATGGTATTGAGTATTTTTAGAAAGAATTACAAAAATAATCAAGGAGTTTCATAAGAGAGCGTTTCTACTGCTCTTTTAACTGGAGAAGCAGATAGGATCTGTGCAGTATGGTAGAAGTTAAAGTCCATCCATCTCTAGAGTTGGGATACGCTCAAGCAAGTTTAAATTCTCTGAGGTTCAATCCCATCAGTCTTTCAGACTCCAAGAGATTAAAGGGCCAGCTAACCTGGTGGCACAGAACTGGCCTGACTTTCTAGGGCTTCAGCATTAAGAGGCTGAAATGCAATATGAACTAGACACGGAGAACTGAGCAAAGGGTGGAGACAGAAGTCAGGGGAAGATAATAATTCCATAGATGTTGCCGGGTTCACCCTTTCTACACCACCTAGATGCTGATTTGAATCACTCTTGAGGAGGGGTTGGTACATGTAATAGGGAACTTGACTGGATCACACGGAAAGCTAATTCTCTAAAGTGAGCATCTCTATACTGTAGTCAGGTTTAGATATTCCCATGACCGCTCTGAATTAATGACTGTGAGATCTGTTTCAGTGGAGCTGACTAACAGCCCAGTATCGGTATTGTGTTGACCCAGTTTCACAGAAGGGAGTTGCACCCTTGGCACACAGCTAATAGGTAGCTAGCTAGTCTGGACAGGTCAATAAAAGTTGCAGTGATTGCAGTGACTGTAGTGCAAACACAACCTTTGTTGCACTGACATCAAAACCAGAGATTTAGAAAACACTTGCATACCTACAACTTTGCCACAAGAGCCCCCTGCTGCACACGTGTCAAAATTGCAACAAACAACAAATCTTCAATGAAAATGTCCTCATCGCCCCGTAAATCCATTCAAACTTTTCTTCAAATGATGTGGCAAAGATCCTGTTATGGGAAGCTACCAAGTTTTGTGCACTGCATGGCCCATTTGCATTTTGAGGTTCCTGAGCATCTGGGTGCGCGTGCACATCTCTGCCATCAGAGGATGTTCTTACCATTGAGAAGCCACGTGATCTGAGGCATGGGGATCCCTTCCACAGAGCACTGCAGCACGAAATCCTGTCCTTCGCTCACTGTGCATCCCTTCAAGATGCTGGAAAAACATGGGGTGACCTCTTCAACTTTAGGCCCTTTGAATCAAAGTGGAAAAAGGATCCTTTAACATAAAATCATAGAAAATTAGGGCTGGGAGGGACCTCAGAAGGTCATCTAGTCCAACCCCTACTCAAAGCAGGACCATCCCCAACTAGATCGTCCCTGCCAAGGTTTTGTTTAGCCAGGTCTTAAACCTCCAAAGATGGAGATTCCACAACTTTTCTTGGTGCTTTTTCATTTAAACGTTATTAGAACATTTTTCCTAATATCTCACCTAAACTTCCCTTGCTGCAACTTGAGCCTGTTGCTCCTTGTTCTGTCATCTGCCATCACTGTGAACAGTCCAGCTCCATCCTCTTTTGAACCTCCCTTCAGGCAGTTGAAGGCTGCTATTAAATCTCCCCTCAGTCTTTTCTCCTCCTGACTAAATAATCCCAGTTTACTCAACCTCCACTGACAAATCATATGCCTACACCTTTTAACCAATTTTGCTGCCCTCCACTGGATTCTCTCCAATGTGTCCACATCCCTTCTGTCGTGGCGGGTCCAAAACTGGACACAGGACTCCAGATGTGGCCTCATCAGTGCTAAATAGAGGGGAAGAATCACTACCCTCAATCTGCTGGCAACACTGCTGCTAAAACGGCCCAGTATGCTGTTAACTTTCTTTGCAACAAGGGCACACTGTTAGCTCATATTCAGCTTATTGTTCACTGTACCCCACAGGTCCTTTCCTGGAGAGGCTGGTTAACTCACTCCTGTTTTGTGACTTGCACTAGCTAGGTTAAGATGAAATGGCAGCATGAGAAATCATTCCTACAACAGTGTATGGACTTAGAGCCATACAGAAAGAACTGGTTTGGAAGGAAAACTCATGTGGGGCCTATGGACCAATGGGAGTGCCCCCAGATTGTCACAGGTTTTGGCACCACTCTGGTTTTATAAATGAAATCCTGCAACAGGCCACTACGAAGGACTGAAATCTATCATCAGTGTTCCAAAACAGAGCAAAGAATGGGAGGAAATACGCTTTTTTTCCCATGACTGTCTCTGTTCAGCAATGCAATGGGAAGAATAAAATACTTTGCCCACAGGACTCTGAAAAGACAGGAAGTGTGTTGGAAGGGGGTACCTTGATCATCCAGGACAAAGCACACCTGGTGCTGCTAGAGAAATGTTGCACAAACATGATTTGAAGTTCACAACCAAACCTAAAACCAGGAAATGCTTAATGGGTTGGGAACAAATCCATTAATCAGGCTAGGGTTGGCTAAGAAGTTTGTGAATCTTCCAAGCAAACCTGCTATTGAATGGTTTCAACCTCAAAGTCAGGTCTGCTTTGGGAGAGGTATCTATGTTTAGATACATCACCGTGTGATTTTTCTTCCTTCTCCTTTCCTTGACCTTACTCTGCCACCCAGGGCACCAGAAGGATCAGTGAGCATCTGTTGAACATTTCAGGAATACTAAGGTGCATCCACATGTGCTATTAGCATGGAACAATAAACTGCGGTGCATATCATGCCAGACTTTATTGCTCTTGGGCACTACGTTTATACATGTGCCTGTGACCATGGCACATTGAGCCTGGTCAGAGCAGCTCCACCTGGCAGGGGCCCTTGGGGGTCAGCCTGCCAGCCTGCAGTTGCTCCCCCTGGCTCAATGTGCTACAGAGGGGCTGGCTGGGGCATGAGGGTGTTTCAGTGTGAGGCTGGCCAGCAGGCAGGCCCCTCACTGAAACACTCTTGTGCTGCAGCCAGCTTCATCAGCGTCTTCATGTGCGTTTCTGTGTGCTGAAGAACTCCACCATAGGATAGTACTTGTATTTACAACTACGAACCTGCAGCAGAGCTAATTGGTTTCCTGTGGCCTAATAGGGCCGCATGTATAAATGTCGAGACTTCACTGCAAAGCTTATTAGGCAGCTCTGCAGTAAACGTCTCATGTTGATGCACCCTGTAAGTGCTAAGAAACTTTTCATTGGGCAGCAACTCTCCTATGCCTCCCATTTTTCTCATTCACACTACATGCATTTATTAAGGAAGACGTAGGATGATTGGGACCCCAGTGTGTTAGGCATCATACAGATGCTTCAAAACATACTCCTGTCAAGTCAGATACAAAAGGCAAAGGGTCAGAGGGGAAACAGAGGCATGGAGAGGTGAAGTGTCCAAAATCACACAATAGCAACAGATCTGGAAGTTAAAATTTCCACATATGAATTACCTTTAAGGGGAATTTTGCACCCAAAATCCCTGGACAACTGTGAAAAGTCTACCCCCAGTTTTAAAGTGCAGATTGGCTCACCCTGATTTACGTACTTTTTACGCTCAGAGCCCAGCTGGTTGAAGTCCGGCCCTTGGGGTTGAAGGCTGCACAACTATAGGACCCACTATCTCCCAAGCTGGCTTTCATCAAGCACAAGCAATGAATTCCATCCTCTTCATAGATCTGGACACTGTCTCTTGCTTTCAGTGGGGCTCCTGCTTTGAACCATTCCACATCTGGTTTTGGTTTCCCTGAAACTAGAGAATTTGGATTTTTTATTAAAGGAATGTTCCCCCATTACAATAAGCCTTTACTACTTTCTATTATTATTGGTTTCAGCCTACTATATTACTTCTAACATCACAATATACATTTCAAAATATTTCAAGATACATAGTTACCTTTAATTTCCCCCCACCTACCATAGTCCTTAAGGAGATGTTGACAGCTTAAAAATACGTGTGCTTCTCTGAAAATTCTTTTCTTAACATTGATACAAGTCACACCTAATATCACTATAACTAAGAGAGATTAGAGGGGGAAAGGGAAAAATTGTTTTGCTGTTCCCCCTCCTTATCCACCAAGCTGGTCTCTCTTGTGCACTTGGCAGGACTTCGAATTATCCGTTTCTAATACAGAATGCTCCAGTAATTGCTCAGTTTCTGCTTTCATGCCCAGTCTTTCAGAGCAGCAGCAGCAGCAGAAGGAAAATTAGATAAAATGATGTAATTGTCTTCAGCAGCGTTTCCTCTAAACTGTGTGGCCGTGCACACCGTGACCACGCACGCCACACAGCTTAGAGGGAACACTGGTCTTCAAGGGAGCTATTCCCATGAGTAAAGACATACACCCATGCATTTGTAAGACTGGATACACAATATACCTCAGCACAGGAGCCTGGAGGATAGCAGGCTCCATGGAGATTCCCAGACGCTCTTCTGTCCTGGATGCAACTTTTTGGTACTACTTTGGTGTTTGAGGGGTGGGAACAAGGAGTGAGAGTGCAGCAGCAGCCACCAAGAGACAAAATAAAATGGCAGAGGAGGTGAATCTATCATAGCTCAGAACTGGAAAGTGCAGGGAGTGATGGAGGCGGAAGAAGTATCAAGGAGAAGGAGAAACAAGATGTGGTCTGCTTAGAGTTAGCCAAGAGCAGGTCACTGTCAAGGTAAGATGGATACCTGTGACAGCTTTCAGAACACAAAAACAGAAGAACCCCCTCTATTTCCCATAACTTGTATCTTTTAAAATCCTGCTGCAGCAAGAGAACCCTAAACTCTGGGTTCTTTCAACTTTTGTGCCTCTACCTTTGCTTTTGAATTTGACCTCCTGGCCTTCTAGTGCCTCCTGGCTTTGTGGACAGATCTCAAACCGTGGCAGGATCCCCTGAGGCTCCTGTTTATCCTCTGTTATGCTCTTCTGGGTCCCCACTCTGTGTTCTGCATACCGACTCCTTGGGTTGGCTTGGCCAGCGAGAGGAACAGATTGTCGAGTTGTCATATGAGGTTGTGTGGCTCTTTTCCTTTCTTCAGTCTGTCTAGTGACAGTGGACCTGGTCTCTGCTTTTGGTTCTGGTTGCACTTTAATGGCTTGCAGGGTTATGGTACTTGAAGTTTTCTGTAGGACCTGAGAGCCCCTTATTTCTCCTTTGGGTTCCTGAGGAGGCTGCATGCTGGTTTCTCTGAGCTGCCCTTGTCTATAGTCCTTGGCGTCTTTGGAGAAGGTGTAGCAGGCCTCTTTCTTCATTGTGGTCTTCTCTTTGGTTTCAACTGTGAGCTCAGTGCTGCTGGATTTCAGTTCTTTTGCAATCCCATTGCTGGTCGTCCGTGTGAAATCTGAATTTTCGACACCTTTAGCTGTAAGCATCGTTGATTTTGATGGGGGGCTAAAGGAAAATGATATATTTAGATGCATAAGCAATGGTAATATCCATAATTAGGATCTAGACAGATGAACAAAGTATACCAATAAGGGAAGCAACCTACTGTGGAGCAGCTGACTTTCAGTGACTGTTTCATGTGTTTGCTCCTATCCCATGGTAATTGGAAGTCTGAACTACAGTGTCTTAGCCTTGTTCCATTCAAAGTTAAGCTGTACCAATGTAGCTATTATTTATCAAGGAAAGAAGCAGACATGTGGAATGCTTACCATGAAGCAGATGATACACAATAAATGCCTCCTCCCTTTAACTGAGTATAATCTATGTCTGTCCATATCCCTTGCAGAGCACTTTGATCTTCAAAGCACTGTGCGAATATTCCTGGACCTAATCACTTAACCACTTTCACCAGGGGAAGAGTGATTAGGTCCTGAGTCAAATTCTGACCTTCTATATATTGGTTTTCCTTTAAGACTGACTTCATTTGAGCCTCTAAAGTGACAGTACTGTGTGCTTTTAAGGTGGCAAGTGTGAATAGATTCAGGCCATATATCAACTCAAGACATGGCACAAACGAGCTTTCAATATTACTATTCTTCAGCAGAGGGTAACATTGTTAAAAGGGCAGGCCTATATCCGGGTGATGGCATGGCCTAGCCAGGACAGCTCTGACTCTACCTCACCAACCTGTTGCAAGCCCAGAAATACATCAGTGAAGAAGATCCAGAGTGTCCCTAGTGGTTGTACTAGAGACCAAAGTCTTAAGAGTGGCTACTGGAAGCAACCCCAGAGCATCTTTATCAGTTTGTTTCTGGGGTCGGAGTGCACTAGTGGGAATAGCTGGCCAGGGGTATTGGGATCCTCCTAGCTGGTGCACTGTACCCACATGGCATATGCATAATTAAGTAACTTGAAAGTACGGCTGGGCAGGACATTTTGGCAAAACAATGTTTCATTAGATGCCAGTTCTTCAGAACTGAATTTTTGCAGGAACTTGTCATGTTCAGGCAAAAGTTTCAACCAAACACAACTTTCAGATCCAGAATGGAATTTCTGGTCCAAACCAGACAGTGCAAGAGGGATGCTTGCCCCTAGAATGTGGATGTGGGATATCATGGTTAAGACCTTGTTCAGCCTGAGTGAAATAAAGAACTTGAATTGGTGTTTTTCCATGTCACAGGTGACTTCCCCACCCACCTGGCTCCTGGCTATACTGGAGTGAATCTCAGGACGAGAAATCTCTTTTCATGTCTACACATGCAAATTACGCAACTTCCCTTTTGCATTCCACCTTGAAGGCAACAAATACAGATATAAAGTGATTCTCCTTTGCTGCATCAGACCAGTGAACATCTAACCAAGAAGACCCTCACCAACAGAAAACAAACACTTCATAACAGGTTACAAAAATCCTAAAATTACAGGGTAACCTCTCATTCACTTCTAGCCCCTAATTAGAGGCTAGTGTTAGCTCTGAAGCAAGAAGATTTATCTTCTCTTTCATGGGGAACTCCTTGCTACAGTCTCAGGGCCACAGTGTCTTTCACTAATAAAGAGTACTGAATGACAGACATACCGTGATGAGTGAACATGCACCTCTGTCTTGTCTGAACCTGAAATAAAAAAAAAAGATTTAACTCCTCAGACCATTACATTGCCTTATAAGAATTTTCTATTATTTCATTAGATATTTCATTATAAAGATTTAAGTAAAGTATGCATTTTGGAGATCCTCCTTTATTTTTTTGTACTGGAGTCCACATTAAAGATTTCCACCAATGGAAGACTGCTATAGACCTAAAACGTGTCCAGTTACTGCTGAGCCACTGGCCCACAATATGCTCCTTGACCAACTTTGACTTTCAGCCACAAGAGCACTGGTTGCTCAATTGAAATGGCTGGAAATCTTGGCTTAGTTTGAGAAGTTCCTGGATCAAGCAGCCCACAGGAACAAAAGGATTCCCACCCAATAGACACACTCTGTGCTGGACAGGACAGATATGGAAGGTATGCTGGCTGAAAGCTGCTCACCGATTGTTCAGGGAACTTCAGAGAGGGTGTGTAGCTGGGTGGGCCACATCCCCTACTCCACCATGGTTACTCCATCATCATTTATTCCACCATGATTTCACCAGGCTGTTGGTGACACTAGGCATATCTACACATGCCATTAATTATATCTGGCTAATTTACTGTGCAAGAAGTGTCTGCAAGTGTAGACAGCGATGCTGTACTGCACAGTAGATTAGTCTACTGTGCAGTAAAGCATCTTGTGGAGATGTGCCCACTGGTGCTTTGTGTCCAGTTGGAAACTCCTGGTTCAGCTCTAGCAGGTAGGTAGGAGTTGTGGCATTCAACACAAAGACACATAACATCTTAAGTCTGGAACAAAGAGCAAGAGCACCCCCTGAGATTGGTGGTGCACCCCCTGAGAAAAGCTCCGCTGATGCTGCCAGCAATGCCTGTGGGCGGCCACTGCTCACCACCTCCCTCCCCCTTGCTGCTGTGACTACCAGTAGCATCTGTGGTCGGTGCCCGATTGCTGCTGGCCACTGCTGTTGGTGGCATCTGCAGGTGGTTGCTGACTGCCGGTCAGCGCTTGCCACCCGCCCCCGACACTGTCACGGCTGCCTGTGGGAGCTCCTCACTTGCCACCGCCATGCCCCCCACCACTGACACCGCCACTGCCGCCTGTGGGAGTTCGTTGTGCCCCGCCAGCCTCTGGGGGCATGCATTGTTCATGAGAACAGATATAATGTATCTTTCACTTTGGAAATTATTGGTGCACTATGTAGCCTCAAACAGGATTAATAGTGCCTCCTTAAGAACCAATTACATGTGATCTTGTCCTAGCATCCTACAAAGGAGGAAACCTTTACCCAGGCATGTGCAGGAGACAGGGACAGCTACAAACAAGCAAGGTGGGTGCCCAGGAATGCTGCCTGCATTGTCCAAGGCTTGGATGTAATGGAAAATGCTCGCTATGCCCCAAGGTTACCATGCTTGTGAGATGAACAAAGAAAGCTGTCCAGAGGAGGGTGGCATAAGGGACAGCATTAGCCCTAGTGCAGGAAAGCACATTTGTGTGGGCTGGCACTAGTGAATAAAGACTCAGTGAACTCAAAGCACACATTAAACACATTTAGAGTGCTGTACTAAGGAGACATGCTTAGGACACCTGGGACTTGGATGAGGCCTCAAGGAAGTTTACTTTCTGGAGTAGAAACTGGCTTTGGCACTTGTACAGGATTAGGGTTGGAAAGTACCGCCAGGGTCATCTAAGTCCACCTCCCTTAATAAATGCAGAATTTGTTGTTCCTAAACTATCCCAAAGAGATGCCTACCCAGCCTCTTCCTGTAATCCTGCAGCAAAGCAAAGTCGACAGTGTCCCTAGGTTGTTTGCTCCTCTCTCACTGTTCTTATTGTCCCCTTCACTTTGGTCGCACTTGAAATGCGTGACCTCAGTATTCCCTATGTGATCGAGATTCAGTGCCTTTTACGGTCACTTAGCGGTGTTCTTCCTCACAACCATATAAAACTCTTGCAGGACTGGGTGCACAGCTGCAAACTTGTAAATCATGTCAATAAAACAAATAGAGACTAGGAGGTCACACACCACATCCAGACTGGACTGTGAATTCACAGAGACATGCACACATTGTTGTTAGTACCCTTAAAGGACAAATGTCTAGTACCATTATTCAAGTTGCTTCCCAAAGAAATCACTGCTGATGTAAGGTGCTATTCAGGAAGGGGAAGGCATTTGGGATTTGGCTTAAGGTGTTTAGCTCACATTTATAGTTGCTTCTGAATGTTCTTCTTCTCGCTGGATTATTTTTTAACTGTGAAATCAAGGGCTACTATGAAGATGAATGCTCAGGAGACAGAGGAAGGACTGTGGCACTCCCTGCCACTGGAAAGCAGCCTGAGCTGACACCTTGTAAGCTTGAGAAGTACTTAGGGAAGCGTGTGTGTGTGTGTCGGGGGGGGTCTATTCTGAGGAAATCTTTTGAAAATGCCAGCTGATTAGGAAAAGCCAATGAGAGAAAAACAAGATGTAAAAAAGTCAATCTACAGAGCACCCTCTCTATGCTACCACATACAACAATCCACATTTCATACACCATTTTGGGCATGTGTTCAGCACACATTACCCTTCTGCTGACAAAGCCTGTATTTAGCTTCTCCCATATGACCAGGATTGTGTGACACCAGGTCTCTGCATATAACATACATATGAGCTAAGCTGCTACATCAAGAGTTAGAGCTACTCAGACAAAAACACAGATGCTAAAATGCTGCACAGAAGGCCTAAGACAGGTATTTTCATTCCTTGTTTTTAATTCATTGTACTCTTATATTATTCTAAAAAGGCTTTGCCTGGTGTTTTGATGGAAGGAGCCTCACAGGGTGGCCTAGAAGATCCAATGTGGAGCACATAGTGGCTGGAAGCACCAAGATGTCCACCTGTGGGCATGTCTACATCTATCAGCAAAATACCATGCTAGAAAAATCCACTCTGAAGCCTGGCAGGCTAAAAGATGAGGTCTTTTACCTCACCCATGCCCCCCCGGAAAGGTAGCTCTCTGCCCTCGGTGTGGCACTGGAAATGCACCAACAACTATAGTTTCATAGTTTCATAGTAGCTAGAGTCGGAAGGGACCTAGGTAGATCATCTAGTCCGACCCCCTGCCTTGGCAGGAAAGAGCACCGGGGTCAGATGACCCCGGCAAGGTGCTCATCTAACTTCCTTTTAAAAATCTCCAGGCTAGGAGCCTGCACCACTTCCCCTGGAAGCTGGTTCCAGGCCCTAGCCGCCCTGACTGTGAAGTAGCGCCTCCTAATATCTAATCTAAACCTACCCTCCACCAGCTTGTGACCGTTATTCCTGGTCACTCCTGGCAGCACCCGGGGGAACAGGGACTCCCCCAATACCCGCTGATCCCCCCTGACCAGTTTGTAGCAGGCCACAAGGTCCCCCCTTAACCTTCTCTTGTGGAGGCTAAACAGGTTCAGGTCCCGTAGCCTCTCCTCATAAGGCCTGCCCTGCTGACCCTTGATCATACGAGTGGCCCTTCTCTGAACTCTTTCCATATCGTCCACGTCCCTCTTGAAGTGTGGCGCCCAGAACTGGACGCAGTACTCCAGCTGCGGCCTGACCAGTGCCGCATAGAGGGGGAGGATCACCTCCCTGGACCTGCTCGAGATGCATCTGTGGATGCATGACAGGGTACGGTTGGCCTTCTTGACTGCCTCCCCACACTGCCGGCCCATGTTCATCGTGGAGTCAATGACGACTCCAAGATCCTTTTCCGTCTCCGTGCTGGCAAGAGGGGAGTTCCCCAACCTGTAAGTGTGGTGCCGGTTCTTCCTCCCCATGTGCAACACCTTGCACTTATCAGTGTTAAACCCCATCCTATTCTCATCCGCCCACCGTTGCAACCTGTCAAGGTCAGCTTGTAGCCTATTGCACCCTTCTAGTGCACCCACATCCCCCCACATCTTAGTGTCGTCAGCAAACTTGAACAGGGTGCTTTCTACCCCCTCATCCAAGTCACTGATGAAGATGTTGAACAGTGCGGGCCCGAGGACCGAGCCCTGCGGGACCCCACTGCCCACGTCCTTCCAGGTCGAGAAGAACCCATCCACTACCACCCTCTGGGTGCGGCCCTCCAACCAGTTGGCGACCCATTTGACCGTGTGGGCATCGACACCACAGTCTCCCAGCTTTTTGATGAGGACAGGGTGAGAGACAGTGTCGAAAGCCTTCCGGAAGTCCAGAAAGACTACATCCACAGCAACCCCTGCGTCTAATGATTTGGTGACCTGATCGTAAAAGGCCACCAGGTTGGTCTGACAAGACCTGCCACTGATGAACCCATGTTGGTTGCCCCTGAGCATGCATTCCCCCGCAAGGCCCTCCTGGATGTGTGCCAGGATGATTTTTTCAAAGAGCTTACCCGGGATTGAGGTAAGACTAACTGGCCTGTAATTTCCCGGGTCCTCTTTTTTTCCCTTTTTGAAGATAGGGACCACATTGGCCCTCTTCCAGTCCTCCGGCACCTCGCCAGAGCACCACAAGTGCTCATAGAGCCGCGCCAGGGGTCCCGCAATGACCTCGGCCAGTTCCTGTAGAACCCTAGGGTGAAGATCGTCCGGACCAGCGGACTTGAACACGTCCAGCCTCTCCAGAAGTACCCTAACCAACTCCTCGCTAACCCCTGGCCCAGGCGTGTCTCTCCCGGGGCCCGAGGGGGGCCCAGCAGGGAGGTGGCTGAACTGGTCCCTACTTAGGAAGACAGAGGCAAAGAAATCGTTAAATATGTTAGCTTTATCATCTGGCGTGATGACTAAGTTGCCCATCGTGTCCTGCAGGGGCCCACATTACCCGGGACCCTCTTTTTACCCCCTATGTATTTGAAGAAGGACTTCTTATTGTCCTTAATCCGGGAAGCTAGTCCTATCTCCATCTCTGCCTTGGCCCTCCTGACTGCCCCCCTACATCCTCGGGCGACTGTAACATAGTCCTTCTTGGTGATGACCCCATCTCTCCATTGGGTATATGCCTCCCTTTTAGCAAGGAGACATTCCCGGATGCTCTTAGTGAGCCATGGGGGTTTATGTGCCCTCCTGCTCCCTTTGACCCTTGTTGGGATTACCTCCCTTTGGGCATGGAGGATCGTCTCCTTAAGGAGCAACCACTCACCTTCGACATCTGATTCCCTTCCCCTCTGGGTCCTCAGCGCTTCCCCAACGATCCTCCTTAGCTTGTTGAAGTCAGCCCTCCTAAAGTCTAGGGCTGTTGCCTTGCTGCAGCCCTTTGCCACCTTACGCTGGATGGTGAATTCCAGCAAGCGATGATCACTGTCTCCCAGGTGGCCCATCACCCGCAGCCCCCTCACCAGGTCATCACCCGTGGCCAGCACCAGGTCCAACTATGTCCCAGCCCTGCACCAAAGGGTTATACTTTATATTGTTCTGGGGTGGGGTGGGCACACTCTGTTCCCCTTTGGTGCTCTGTAGCCTGATTCTTTGATAGTGGATAATGCTGGTAGCAGATTTTAGATTGAATGACTTTCTCCTAGTACACAGCCTACTCTGTGTGACTGGAATGTAATGGTAGGGAGGAAGGAAGACATGAGCAAATGCTGGGCAAAACACGCTCCGAGTGGGCTGGTCTCAGGGAAGAGGTAAGAGATGGGGCAGGTACATACACCACAACAGCACATAATACATCAAGGCAAAATCCACATTTGAATGCCCACAGCTGCAACCCGTCGAAGAATGAGAAACAGAATCTAAGTAGGTGGAGAAAAATAACCCACTGATGCCCTTAAATAAAACTGTCAAGAAACAGTTAAAAAACACAGCAAAAGTCAGCTGAGTCCCAGCTGAAAGATGATCAGATAAAGACAGAGAAGAAAACTGAAGAAAGCTCAGTTGGCTGCAGACAAAACGGTGCTACGTGACCCTACCAATTAAAGAAAACATTCTTCTTCCCCACCCGCCCACCATGGAGACTCGGGGGAAAAAGTAAAGCTCTTGGAGCAAGTTTATCTATATTAGAGGTCTTCATGTCTTTACTTAGTAATTCCAACTGGCTGCCTGATAATGCTTTATGACATTTCCTATTATCTGATTTAATTGATAATGTCAGAATTAGATAAGGGAGGTTGGAACAGTAAAGTCAGCTGATTATACTAGCACACTACCATGGGACCTGCTTAGTACAAAATGTCAGGAGCCTGTGGTTCTCTTTAGGTCTGCATGTGCTGATCCAGGAGAGAATGTGCCCTTTGAATGAGGTATGCAGCCAGCATTTGAAATTAGGACACACTGTGACCAATCTGCTGACCTCCAACCTGCATCATCTCTCCAGGCAGATGTCTCTACTGTGCACAGTAAGATCATTAACCTAGTGGGGGTGGTTTGAGATCCAATTACATGCTTTAATAAAAGGTTCAGTGAGCAAGGGAACATGTCTGAATGATACATTCACTCAACTGACTCCCTCTAGAGGCCAACCTCAGAGACACTTAGAGTGAAAGTGCTCTTTTTATGCTAAGGGATATAGGCTTGCATTTTTGGTTCTGAAGATTCCCAGCTTTTACCTTTGTTGCCATTATTTGTACACTCACACTCACAGAATAGCACCCCACCTAGGGCAAGAACTCCAGAACCTTGGACAGAATTGATTTGGCAGCGACCTGGTGCTGTGTTAGTATGTGCCCACAATTCAGCGACTTCTTCCGTAGCTCAAGGGTAGAGGACTCTGATTTTGGTGGTGATGCACAAGTGCTTTGAGAGAAGGATGAATACAAACAATCACCGTATGCATTACACCACGTGTTATCTGGTGCACATACAATCCCTTTTGCTATAGTGAAATAAGAACATGGCCAAGAGTGAAGAACTCCCCGTGTTTAAATTCAGTGTCTTTCTCTCCCACCTGCCCACCCCTTCCTGTGCTGGTTTGGACATGCCACTTAACTTTCTGAAGTTTCTGTCCCTTTTTTTAGAAACACAAGTATAATACTAATATTTTGCTACCTCAAAAGGGAGGTATGAAAATGAATGAGCAGCCAGTACCCTGAAAACATAAAGCACCAAATAGGATTAGTTAAGTAGCCTGTTAAAAGGATTTGTCTCCCAAATGGGGTGGCTCTGAAGGTATGATTAATTACTGAGGTTTAATTCTACGTGCCATATTTCCATTTCTTAAAATCAAAATTTAGATTAAAAAAAAATTAAGTTCCAAAATGACAGAAGCGAAGTGAAGAAACAGGTCCTACAGGAAACCAGAGCAAGATAATATTTTGACAGTTCTTTCCCCTGGAGTCAATGCAGTGTTTTTAGCTGTAGCACCAGACCACAGGTTTGGATACATCAAAACGTCATTTCACAGAAACAAAGAGAGAGAGAGAAATAGAGTTGGTTAAAAAGAAAAAGGCAACATGTGTCCTTTGAATTCCACGGCAAGCTTTTTTTCAGAAAGTGTCTGGTGCGCCTGTGCTCTCTCTCATTCATCTCTTTAGTTTTACCTTGAACTGTGAGCTCTGTGGATACAGATGCCTTCCCAGCGCTATTCATCACTGTACATGTGTAAACTCCGGCATCGGCCAGCTGAGCATTCTGGATTTCCAAAACCTGGATGCCTGCTTTCTCAAACATGTTGAAATGATCATTCTGCTGCAACTGAATTTCACCCTGCAAGCATTGCAAGACAACACCATTAGATTCACAGACATGCAAACAAGCAGCTTTTGGTAAAGTACCAATCCGCTGTCCCTTCCACTTATCTGTCCACCACAGAGGCATGACAGGGCAGCCCTGTGCTCAGTTGTGGTGATGGCTATTTTTGCACCCTCACCCTCTGCAAAATGCTGAGCCCAGGGCTCCCGTCCAGTTATGCTACTGTTCAAATAACTTCTATAATGAATACTCTGAGAGAATAAACAAATTCTGGCTCAAAGACTTTGTAATTGCAGTACTTCAAGAGCCTGCATTCCCGGGGTTTTATCCACCCTTTGGTTTTGCTGTATTTTGCGTTTGCATCATAGGAATTACCAGGGTCTTCAGAAAAGTCTACTTTCACAGAATGGGTGACTGAAGCAGAAACATTTCACACTTGCTTTATGGAGGTCAGCTTTCCATTTTCTGACAGCAAAAGCTTTGAGGGCACCCTGGATTCTGCTTTGGTCCCTCTGTGCTGCTCTGGAAAGAGCGAATAGGAAGAATCTGTGGTCTCCAAACTTTTTTGATCGTGCACCCCTATCAGTAAAAAATTTTTGAGTAGGCACCCCCAATATATGTATACTTATTTATTTATAAATTATATACATGTACTACTCGCGTACCGTACGTGACACGTGACCATCTGACATACAGACCGAATGAGGGCACCAGTGTCAAGCCGTATATTAAATATTAGTAAAGCTTAATTTCTTTCTTATTTTTTTAGATAAAAAATAAATATAAATAGAAGTTCTAATATTTTCTTCCTGCACCCCAATGGATCATCTTGCGCACCCCCTGGGGTGCATGCGCCCCACTTTGGAGACCAGTGCTCTAGACAATGACCCCCCATATGGGTGGGATTCATCCATAGCGCAGAGATAGCAGAGTGAACCTCCTCTGACACCGGAAGCATCTTGGGAGCAGACTTTGGGAAGGAAAGGGCTGGGAGAAAGTAACGCTGTTCCTGGAGGCCAGAGTCTAAATTAGAACAGGGGGAGTTTCTTCAGCTCTAAAAGGCTCAGAGAGCACAAGGAAGGATGACAAGCCCACCCTTTCCGTCCGTGCACCAATAACTGAGCCGCTTAGGTTTGTAATTAACGGCAAGGTTGGGGCACCAGTAAGTCCAAGACTCAGGAGAATTCAAAGTTCTAGCTGATATTTCATCACAAAAAAGTCATTGTCAAAGTTTTGGACTCAAAGTGTCTACCTCTGTTAACAGTTATTCCTTATATTTAATCTAATCTCAAACCTCTCTGTTTTAGGTTATTCAAGGGAAGGTTAGAGGTTACTTGATCACAATGTCAGGATAAAAATACCAACTTCCTGATGGCAGAGGATCACTTTTGTTGCTACAGCAAGAGTAATGAAACATTGAAACAACTTACAAAGGAATGCATGTGAATTCTCCATCACTTCAAACATTTAAAACAATACCAGGTACCCTTCGAAGAGGCATGCTTTAGCTAAACTGAAAGCCAGCAGCTTGACACAAGACTTAAATAGTAATGTTCTCTGGCCTGTGTTACACTGGGGTTTACACCAGATGATCCAAGTAGTCCCTTCTGGCTTTTAAAAATCAGCCTGAGCAACTAATTAGAAACAATCTATAACAGTGCTACCATAAAAAGGTATCATTTGCTTTCAAATACCACAAGTTTTCCTGCTCTTTATACAGTAAGGGAAAAACTGAGCTCTCTTTAAAACATATTGGATAGCCCTGGATAAGAAATGTTCGGTTTTGTACACTGTATGCCTCTGGTGTCTCAATAAGCTTTTTATGGTCTGAATGCCATAATTCCTACCTGAACAGAAAGGGAGTTAGAACAAATTGATGCCAGTGTGATCCAACACAAACTGCTGCTGTTCTTTCTGAATGGGCAAGTAAATAAAGTGGGACAAAGAAAGGAATAAAGCATCTCTAAATGGACATGATCAGGATATTCTGAAAAGTATAGTTTTAATTATGGATCTTGTTTTATCACATATAATTTTACCAGATAGTTGCTGTGCTTGGCTATAGAATGCTGATGTTAGACCTGTGGTGAGAAATCATAACCCACCACTGCCTGCTTGAGCAATTTATAGAACATTTGGGCTAATTAAATGCAGATTAGCCAAAAGTTCTTGGGTTTATGGGACTGTCTTATTGTAAGTTTGTACAGTAAAACAGAGCATCAAACAGTGACTGGGGCCTCTGGGCATCAGTGTACTACAACCATAGCCAGCTCCTAGGGCAATGGCCAGACACTGGGACAGAGTTCCCTCAGCTCTGAAACATTTTTCCTTTCTCCTCCACTGATTCATGGGATTGTTTACTTTTTGGCAGAAAAGCTGTAGGAACCAGAAGAACATCAGTAGGAAAATGCCCCTTGTGTCCCATCGTATGGTCAATCCTCTGTGGTGTAATTCAGAAGACAACTGGCCAATTACTAGACAGAAGGAAGAAGGTAGGAGATGGAACGAATCTTCAGTTCAATAATCTTGAAGAACCAGACACGTCTGTAACTCTCCAAAGCACAGATTGTTTCAGCAAGAATTCAATTTTACTCAAAAGCAACATTGTTTTGGTGGAAAACATATTTGCAACAAACAAAAACTACTAGCATTTTGTTCCTGAGAGCTTTTTCAGTAGCTTAACAGACCTACAACTGCCTTACAACAGTAATTTTAATAGGCAAATGACAGGTGCTTCCCGGCTTTGAAATGGACCCAAGTTTCACAGCTCAGGCCCTTCTGCACTTCATACGCTCAAACGTTTTCCTACTTCTAACTAAACACTCACTTCTGATGTAAAGCGACAGGGTCTCAGCAAGGCAGGTTTCAGTTCCCAGCTCTCACACAATTCCCTCTGTGACCATTAGCAAGTTGCTACCTCTCTCTTGGCCTCAGCTGTTAAACAGGGATGACAATCCTTATCTTTTCCACCCTTTGTCTTCCCTTCCTGTTTATAGCCTAGGTTCCTTAGAGCCAAAGACTGTCTTTTACTTGGTGTTTGTGCAACAGGGTCTTGATCCCCAGGAGTGTTTTAGGCACCATGAGGGTTCATGTAATCAATATCAGTAGAGAGAGGAAAAAGGCAAGACACAGGGGAGGCTAACTGTGAAGAAGGACTTTGCTAATTGTTCAGTTGCCCCTAGTTGTTCAGCTTGCAAGTTATGGGAATATGTAACCCTTTAGGTTGTCTGCTGGCTCTTGAGATGTTTTATCATTTGTCTTATAACAGTTGCAATCAGATCGTCCTCCTAAGCCAGAAGCTTTCAGGCAGAACAAAACCATTACCCTCTTGCAAAATCATACCTTAAACCAAGTTACTTGAGGCTGTGGACGTCCTGTTATTTTACAGGAGAACTTCCCTGTTTGGCCTTCGCGGACAATGACTCTAGTGGGTTTTGTAGCAAACTTCGGTGGACTCTCTCCCCAGATGCTTGGCCTGTTCTCCACAGCTGGAACAGAAAAGCGGCCCCTGGAAAGGCAACAAACAGCTTGATATTACAGGGGATCAGGAGCTTTCCTTGTAGTGAGAGCAGACTTCAGACAGCATTTTAGAACAGTGGTCTGCCAACTGTTAAAACAGGGCAGGTAGCAACAAACACTGAGCTACTGAGATATCAGCAGGAGATAACATTTTTGGCCAAAAAAGTAGTTAGAAAACTGAAGTAAGCTAGCGCCACGTGGCCAGTGCGAGGAGCCTAATGCTGCCTTGTGATAAGAGGTGTATGTTGCAGGTTAACTTGTTGGAAACCACTGCTCTCAAGTGTTCATGTAACCGAACACTTTTCTGCTCCATTCCCACATCCGGTGCACACAGAGCACACACTATCACGGCTCTTTCTGGCAATCCAGGTTGCTTATAGCTAAAGCTGGGCAAATTAATCACAGTGGACAACAGGTATATTTAATTTGGTAAAATGCTTGCTCTTCAGAATGATTCTAACAATATTTTACCGCAATATTGCATTTAACAGTCCAACAATCCCTTGGAATGATGAACTGGAAATTTACTTTGCAAAACTATCTGGCCATGTCCACTTGGAAATTCACCGCTTTAGTGAGTGTCCCTGCCTGGAAACGCATATACAAAAACATTCACAAGGCGAAAATGAAAAAGGCCCAAGCATAAACAAAGCACATGGACTTAGACTGATGGTGGTGATGAATATCTGTTGGCAGGATTGGCTCAAATCTACTTATCAGGATGACAAATCGTGGAACACAGTTCTTTGCCACGGTAGTGAGACTACAGCACTACTCAGTGAGAAGAGTCAGTTTTCACCACAGAACTCAGAAATACTAAACGGCATTGGAGCAAGAGAAAAAAGTGCCACTTAAACTTGTTAATATCAAAGAGCTCCAGTAAAGCCACAGTACAACCAAACACCACATTAGTAAAACACAGAAGACAGTGATCCCCCCCCGCAAGCCTCCAAAGCAAGCCAAGCCACTTTCAGGGCCTTCATTTTCCACACGTGAAGGAGATGCCTTACGCATCAGCATGCTAATACAGACCACACAGCCTCAGTCCCAGGAGCTGCCAAGGGATGACGGTTGCTATATGGGCAACTGGAAGACACTAATTAAGACAAAATTATGATGAAGAGGATTTGCAGAGAAAAGGTATAGGTGAAAAATCTTGGAGAGGGAATGGTGTAGTATAATATCCAAGAAGAGTATACGATTCACTGCAGAATAAATTAGTTGATGAAGTGAGACATTCACATAGTTTTGTCTCCGAATTTGAGAGGTGTGGTTATACACGCACACATGTGAATGTGCATACGCATACCCATGTAGTAAGAAAAAAAATATCATTACTGCCCTCAGCTGCAAGCTGGTGAATGTTCCTCCAGATTCACACCCTTTCTTGGGTTTTGGTAAACCTAACATTAAATAGCTATATATTTCCCTTTTCAAAGAGCTCTCCTAATTGGTTGCACTTCAATGGAGTTTGAAAGGTTTGTCCTCCTATTTCAGTCCCTCATATTTTGTCCCTGTATAGAACTTTTATAATCTGCCAGTTGGGAAGGTTGACATCCAAACACCTTCATGATGTGTGTGTGTATACACACATACACACACACATAAAAAAGTCACGAAAGTGTTTGGATATCATCCTTCCCAACTGGCAAATTATAAAAATAGCTGTAAACAGGAACAGAATGAGGGGCTGAAATAGGAGGACAAATCTTTCAAACTCCATTGAAATGCAACTGATTAGGAGAGCTCTTTGGAAAGGGAAAACTAAGCAACTACAATGACAGCATGGGCTATTCCTCTCCCATAGGAGTATTTAGCACATGCAAACTCCCCATACATATTTGCAACAACAACACAGTCCATTTAATTTGCCAAAGTAGCCTATTTTTATTGCCGTAGTCTGAACGCCCTCTCCAAATTAAACAAACACCAGCCATTGCAAAACGGAAATTAAAATGTTCAGTGTTAATAATCTTTGTTCTGATCACTAACAGAAGCAAGGACATTTATTTTTGTTTAAGTCTTTGAGACCCTATTGCTTACACAAAAACATTGGTATAAATCAGGAACAAATCAATGTTCTAGCAGTGTAAACCCAAGCTGAACTGCAAACCGGATCAGGCCTAGAAATTTTAAACACAACTTTGCCCATTTCACAAAACAGCTGGTATACAGCAAGAGAATGATTGTTTTTTATTTCAGCTTCAACTTTCAAGTCATATCTGGAACACTTTGCTCCACTGTTACTAATACTAGCTCTAAAATGGAGCAACTCTTGCTCCAAGACATGATTCCAGGGAGAGAATCGGCTTAATAGAGGAGAATCATGAAAGGATTCATGCAGAAGGATGGAACAAATAAATGGAACTCAAACATTTTAACCAGCCCTCCGAAGGAATCAACAGCACTGATGGAAGGCAAAAGTCACTTGAAGGAATAGAAGTAGATTTTCCTTAAAGAGAAAAACCTTTCCTGATTTCCCACCAAAACTTAAGTAGATCCATGCACTAAAGATCTCCGCAGCCACCAGAATTCTTACCCTGGGGTTTTTGCACTGGATGGGAGGCTGTATCTCTTCAAGCAGCTTCCTGCAAGTATATGAATGAAAAACAGCAAGTTAGAAGCCTTGTCAAAATTATTAGCTACTACAGATGCCAGAGGTTGCTTTAATATCAGCTTCTTCTTCTTTCAAATATAAAGGAAAGATACAGTGGTAAGTAATCCCACTTTCCGAAAGCATGGGATACATTTCCTATCATCTAGCTCAGGGCTGTCCAATTTCTAGGTGGCTGGGGGTAGCACGCCCCTTAGGCCACACTCGCAGAAAGAAGAGTCATTGAATAGCACTAGCAGGGGCTGCATCAGTGAGGGCCATGAATCATGGGAGCCCCTTGCTGCACCAAGGGCCTGGATGCCCTCCCACTGCAGCCTTCACCATGTGCCCAGGCAGCTCCATGATCCTGTTCCTCACCCCTCACCCCGTCCCGAATTTCCCATCTCCTCCACTGCTGCTCCTAG
This sequence comes from Crocodylus siamensis, assembly GCF_052110815.1. Taxonomy (NCBI): domain Eukaryota; kingdom Metazoa; phylum Chordata; order Crocodylia; family Crocodylidae; genus Crocodylus; species Crocodylus siamensis. The sequence continues at coordinate 238,267,468 of NC_143398.1, read as the reverse complement.
CACCTCCTTACTGCTACTCCCCACAGCTGCCCACTGCAGCCTCCCCCCTACCTGCTCTCTGCATCCCCCATGCTACTCCCCATGCCCCTCTGTGCCCTGACTCACCCTTAGCTTCCCATGAAATCCCCTACCGCAAGACACCTCGGGCAGCAGGCTACCCCAGGATTGAAGGTACACTGGTGCAGGGGCAGGAAGCGGAAGCCAGGGACAGGAGGAGCCCCTGGCTGATACTGCAGCTAGAACAATCTGGGAAAGTTGTAGCCAGGTGGGAGCCTGAGGGCTGCAATTTAACCTCTTGTGGCCTGCATGAATTACTAAATTCTCATCTGGCTTATGTTTATGGTGCTGTGAAATACAGGAGACAGTATTTACTATAGATCGGTTTAGGTATTTGAATATGGATCACATATGCATTTGGATCAGATCCTTGATCTAAACAGCCTGGAATACAGGTCCACAATCCAGAACTTTTGACTCACACCAGAGACCCCGTTGGCTGCTGTTTGACTGAATAATTATTTAAGAACATAAATTCCTCTCTGCATTGTGGTCCAGTGCAGAATGCATTAAATCAGGTGTCTGAAGTCCAAAGATTTGTTTGGTTCTTGATTCTTGCTTTGTAACTTCGGGAAAGATACTGCAGGACCCCACTTTTAGCTGTTTATAGCAGGGGTGGCCAGAGTTACTCACCCTGGGAGCCACATCTGATCCTCCACCAAAGTTTAAGAGCCGGAGAGCTAGGGGTGGGGGGAGGTGGGTGCTAAGCGACCCAGAGAGGAGGTGACCATCCCCGCCCTGCTCCACCAAGCTACTTTGGCTTTCCCTGCAGGGAGCATGTCCCAGAGGGAGGAGTGCCAGCTCAGGGTGCGTTCCCCGTGGGAAAAGCAGGAGTGGTGGGAGGTGCTGGGCTGCGCTGTCCCCTTGAGTTGTCTTGGGGAGAAGTGGGCAGGGCTTCAGCCAATTCCCAGAGAGCCGCATGCAGCTCACAAGCTGTGGTTTGGCTACCATGGGCTTATAGCCTCAAAAATGATGAGCACTGACAGCTCCACGCAGAGTTAGTGAGACCTCCTGATCAGAGTATGTGACAATGGAGCTGCTATACTTTTATTTACAGATTTCTCCATGACACCTTTTCTTTCTAGTGGGCACATCTATACATGCCATTAGAGGGCAGCAATAAACTGTAGAGCTTATAGCTCTGCAATTTATTGCTCCTGGGAAGCTCCGGGGCCTGCATCTGCACATGCCCAGACTGTAGCACACTGAATTGGGTTGCAGCAGCCCCATCTGGCAGGAGACCGGGGGGGTGAGGGGGGTCAGCCTGCCAGCCCAGGGGTGCTCTGACTGGGCTCAATGTGCTGTGGAGAGGTTGGCTGGGACACAAGAGTGCTTCAGTGCACGGCTAGCTGGCAGGTAGCCCCGGCACTGAAGCACTCTCGTGCCTCACCCAGCTGGCCATAGTCTACTTGTGCACTGCTATACACAAAAAAACTCTGCAACAGTTTGTTTTGTGCACTCTAATAGGGGTGCACATGTAAACGCTGAGACGTTCGCTGTGGAGATAATTAGTCAACTGCAAAGTAAACATCTCATGTAGATGCACCCGATATGTTTCTCAAAGGGAAAACAGCATATCCCATCTAACAGTGGTGACACAGGGGCTGTGTGCAATGCAGTATATACTTAGTGCCATCTAGTGTACAGACTAATGTAACTAGCTTTTAATATGAAAAAACCTGATAATGGAACAGGGGGTGAAGAGTTCTTGCATTAAACTGCTTTGACAAAAGGCAATTCCTGAGATATTCATTAATATCAATAGTAGATCTCATAAGGCAAGCTTAGTAGATAGAAAATCACCAGTAAATCAATATTGTTCATCAGTGATAAATGGAGGGATTATTGGAATAGAGCCTGCTGCCTCTGCTGAACCCCGAGGAAATCAATTCTTGGGCACTCTATCACAGTGAATTACTTAACCCTGAATACAGAACTGAAGAAACCAAAGTGGAAAACCAATTTCAAGCCCCTGTTGATTTAAATAAATTTGAATCACAAAGGGAAAGACCATGCAGAATTTTTTACAACAAAAACTAAACGCGTTTGTAGCAGAGCTCTGCACAGTTCAAGCTGCACTTGGGGGATTTCCATTAGAAATCTTTGACCATAAACAGACACAGAAGTCCCCACCCCCCCAGGTAGGGCAGATGCTTTGGATTCAGTGGGAAGCCACGACCTGAAGGGCTTTGACACGAGCACATAAGCCAGCTTGCAAACAGCATGGCAGGGTAGCTGAATTCTGACCCTCTTCTTCTGACCCTCCGAGTTTCAGATCTGGCAGGTTATGGTGATCTAATTAGCAGATGTACCCTTTCAAATTCCTGGATTTGATCTTAGCTTTCTCCCACATGACACAGAAGTATGCAATTACAACTCGTCTCTCTGCTCCACAAACAGCACCATACATGGTGGGGAGCTGGGAGGACCGCCAGGAGCACAGTCCTTCACTTGCATCCTGTTGGCTATCAGATGCTGCTGCGTCACGAACACAGCTGTGATTGCCACATCCCAATGACTGCGGGGCCATTTCCATGTGTCTCAGAAACACAGTAAACTCCTTAGGGCTGGGGCTGTTTTCTTATGTATTTACAACACCAAAGAACCATCAGGATTTAGTGGAAACAAAAACAGAGGCCAGGGACATTTGCTGTTTTGGGCTTTTTTTTAAATTCTCTCCTTTCCTTCAAATAGGTCTAACTTAAAAACAAGCAGAGGTCTTGCAGGTGTCTATGGCTATCTTCACCCAAGGGACTCAGCAGATGCAACTGCATTGGCTCCAGTGCAGTAGCACCTCCTTATGCCCATGGAAAATTTGCCCCTTAGTCTTTAGCAAGGATTTCTACTCTCCTTTTTTAAATTAGTATGAAAATGGACAATTCTTAGGCCATTGTGCCCTTCCAAAGCCAGCAGGGGCTGGGTGTGCTGCAGAGGGAAAATGGGCAGACACACGGAATAAAAGGAGGAGGAAGTGGAGAAGTAAACACCTCATATAGCTTAACAGCTCTAGTTAATGAGCTAACAGTGCTGGCAACCTCTTACAAAAATCCCTGAGCTCCTGCTACTACTAACTGGAAGGATGACAGCTGCAGCAAAGGATTTCCAGAAGGAAGTTCAGAAGGAAACTATGCCAACAGTGTAAGGTAAGTGGGTACAATGCAGTACTGGTGACCAGGACACTTGGGTTGGGAATGGAAAACGTTGTTTAGGACAGAGCAATCTACAATGGTCGTTCCTTTGCTATTACGCTTGAGCTTCACACCTTGCATGCACATGCTCATAGAAGATCACCAGATGTGGGAAAAGAAGAAAAAAATGGGCAGAAGGTTAATGTTTCCATCAAACAGGCTCCTGACTGGTTCCGAGGCAAATGGGTGTCCACACTTCCAGAAAAAATTGATTTTTCCAGCCTCAGGGAGATGCCCCCAACAATACATTCTGCTATGTATGCTTAGGGACAACCAATATGGGTTCATTAGAGGCAGATCCTGTCAGACCAACCTGGTGGCCTTCTATGACCAGGTCACAAAATCCTTGGACACAGGTGTCACGGTGGGTGTAGTCTTTCTGGATTTTAGGAAGGCCTTCAACACTGTCTCTCATCCCGTTCTCGTTAAAAAATTAGGAGTTTGTGGTGTTGACACCTACACAGTCAGATGGGTCACCAACTGGCTGCAGGGCCGCACCCAGAGAGTGGTGGTGGATGGGTCTTATTCGACCTGGAGGGATGTGGGCAGTGGGGTCCCCCAGGGCTCAGTCTTTGGGCCTGCACTGTTCAACATCTTCATCAGCAACTTGGACGATGGGGTGAACAGCACCCTGTTCAAATTTGCTGATGACACTAAGATGTGGGGGGATGTGGGCATGCTAGAAGGGAGGGACAGGCTGCAATTGGATCTGAACAAGTTACAAGGGTGGGCGGATGAGAATAAGATGGGATTCAACACTGACAAGTGCAAAGTGCTGCACCTGGGGAGGAAGAACCAGCAGCAGACCTACAGGCTGGGGAACTCCCGTCTCATCAGCGCAGAGGCAGAAAAGGATCTTGGAGTCATTATAGACTCCAAGATGAACATGGGCCGGCAGTGTGGGGAGGCAGTCAGGAAGGCCAACTGCACCTTGTCATGCATCCACAGATGCATCTCAAGCAGGTCCAAGGAGGTGATCCTCCCCCTCTATGCGGCACTGGTCAGGCCACAGCTCGAGTACTGCATCCAGTTCTGGGTGCCGCACTTCAGGAGGCATGTGGACAACATCAAGAGGGTCCAGAGGAGGCCACTTGCATGATCGGGGGCAGCAGGACAGGCCCTACGAGAAGAGGCTACAAGACCTGAACCTGTTAAGCCTCCACAAGAGAAGGCTGAGAGGGAACCTGGTGGCTGTCTATAAACTGGCCAAGGGAGACCAGCAGGAAATGGGAGAGTCTCCATTCCCCCGAGCACTACTGGGAGTAACAAGGAATGATGGCCATAAGTTGACCGACAGTAGATTCAGGCTAGATATCAGGAGGCGCTACTTCACTGTCAGGGTGGCTAGGAGCTGGAACCAACTTCCAAGGGAAATGGTGCTCACTCCTACCCTGGGGGTCTTCAAAAGGAGGCTAGATAGACACCTTGTCGGGGCCGTTTGACCCCATGGCAGGGGGTCGGACTGGATGATCTGCTCAGGTCCCTTCTGACCTGACCAGCTATGAAACTATTAGGTCTTGGGCCCAGGGAATTAGGGGATTTGTGAAGTCTTGCTGATCATCCAATTGGCAGGAATCAGCACCTTCACAATAGAAAGAAGGAATGTATGGGACTGCTCCAACTTTCCGATGCAGTCAATGGGTGACTTCCCCTGGCTTCAATGAACATCCAATCAGGCCCTTAGTACAAGTTTCCCTCAGTTTATGCAGGTTCTGTATATGCAAACTCGCTCTTATGCAATGCCCCTTTTTATACCCAACATTCATTATATGTGAGGTATATTTACTCTTATGTAATCGGCACAGGTGCTCCTCCCCAAGCAAGTAAATCTCTGGGCAGAAGGGAAAAGGCTGTGGGGCCAGGGCCCCACTCACCCCAGCCCCTGCTGCAACTGCTCTGGGAGTGGCCAATACCAGCTGCCTGCAGCCGCTGGGCTGCACCATGCCCCGAACCCCCCCCAGGACTTCACTTGTCCCCACTCACCCCAGCCCCTGGGCTGCGCCATGCTGTGGTGCAGGCAGGTGGTGTTGGCTGCTTCTGGGTCTACTGCAGAAGGGGCTGGAGTGAGTGGGACAAGTCGAGCCCCAGGGGCTTCGGGGCACGGTGCAGCCCAGTGGCTGCAGGCAGCTGGTGTCGGCCACTCTTGGGGCCACTGCAGCTGGGGCTGGGGTAAGTGGGGACAAACTGTACCATGCCCCCGGGCTCCGCTTGTCGCCACTCACCCCAGACCCTGCCGCAGCAGATGTGGGAGCAGCCAACACCACCTGCCTGCACCACAGCATGGCACAGCCCAGGGCTGGTATGAGTGGGGACAAGCAGAGCCTCAGGGCACAGTGCAGCCCAGCGGCTGAAGGCAGCTGGCATCAGCTGCTCCTGGGACTGCTGCAGCAGGGGCTGGGGTGAGTGGGGAGAAGTGGAGACCTGGGGCTGCAGTAGAGAGCAAAGTGGAGGATACTGTAGGTGGGTGCAGGGCACGGGATGCTGCTACACACACCGCAGGAGGGTTGCAGGCTGGGAAGGGCCCAGCTAGGAAGAGCCCCCGGGGAAAAACCTGGCACAGCCCCCCCAGCCCGTAGCCCTCTTGGGGTGCACGTAGGAGCATCCTCCCCCGCCCTGCACCCACATACAATTCGCTCTGCTTTGCTCCCTGCTGCCGCCCCAGGAGCGGCTGATGGGCTGCGCTGCACCCTTCCTCCCACCCCTTCCCTAGTCCAGTCTTACTTCCTCCCTCCCTCACCACTGTGGAAACATATCCCTATTTCTTAAATTGTAAAGTGGGCTCTCTTTAGGCAAATTTGATTTATGCACAGTTTTCCAGGAATGCATGTACCACATAAATCAAGGGAAACCTGTACATAACATTGACCCATTTAGTGTAGACACTGATCAACTGTTTTTTATTTCTTGACATGAATTTCAGTTAAGAATCTAGAAAATCCAGTCCCATTCATGATGCATGTGTGCCCACCTTTCCTCCAGGGGAGTACATTAAGCACTGTGGCACACCTCTAATACAGAGGTGTGCGATACAGTTCAGAGATTTCCATTGTTTCAAAGTAAAACCTCCACCTAAGTTTTGAAAACATTGCACCAAGCTTTAGCAACAAAAGAGCTATTGATGACACTGGATTTTATGGGTTATTTCCTGTTCACAGTTTAGGTAACACAGGTGATCACAAAAAAACAGCACCCAAATATGGAGGCCCTTAAATCCAGTGGAAACTCTGAAAGTAAAGAGCTACTTGATTTGTTCCTGCAACAGAAGGAATCTATGTTAGACACGGAATTAGAAATAGGGAATTCCTGGCTCCTCATCCTGTGCTGAGACCATTCTTCCCCATGAGGAGACAAGGTAGCTAATGAGTCCTACTTATGTACCAATGAGAAGCACTGAAAACACTGGATATCTGCCTGCTAGCTGGATAATCTGAACCACTGTGCACATTTTACAAGTAATGCCAATGGGAGCCCTTCAGAAGCAGGGCAGTAATAATCCTCTTACCTTCTACTGTTAGCTCCACGGTCACTTGCCGAACCCCTCCATCATTCGCAGCTTCACACGTGTATTTACCACTGTCCCCTTCTTGCACACCTTTGATTACTAAACTGAAAATCCCTCGGATGCTGCGGTCTACTACATAGTGCTCTCCCTCTGGGACAGGGTGCCCATTTCTGTACCATGTGATCTGAGGTTCTGGATAGCCTCTGACCTGGAAAGGGGTTGAGAAAAGAAAGGGAAGATAAAAAACATCACTAAAATGATTTTATCAGGAAGAAAAGTAGGACGTTTTGCAGTACAATGGAAACTTCTTGAAGCAGTAACTGTTAAACACATAAACTTACTAAGCCAAATGGCAGAACCTAAACAAATGGAGAAACTATTGGACAACTCAAACTGTTAAACTCATAATATGATTTAGGCAGATATCTGTGCATGAAAGTTTTCCATTAGAATGATTTGCCCATGGAAACACATTTAAATCCACTAATCAGGCATTCTGAGGCCCAGGTTCCAATTACACAGAGATTTAGAGACATTTAAGCATGCAAGGCATTTAAATCAAACATTTCTAACATTTTTGCCTAGAATTCAGGTCCCACCATTAATCTGTATTTATGGATCTAAGTGAAAAGGATCTAGTTTTTATGTGTGTTGAGCCACAGTGGCTCAAGCCAATACCCGTGGGATATATAGGTGTCTGGCCCTGTGGCTAACCAGCCTTAAGAAGTACTCAGATCTCCTGATGCGGGAAGCGCAGTGCAAGGACTTGCACAGGGCAGGTAATGCCCCCCCACAACAGTTATCACAAGACTCTGCAATCTGCTTACTAGTCAGCTAGCAAAGAGCTGTTCAATCCCAACTAAACAGAAGCCACAAGTCCATTACATTAAAAAAATCCCAGTAATATATTACTAATGGTAAAAAAGAAACAAAGCCAGAACGTTCACTTCACAGACTTCAACTGGTGAGTTGGGCCAGAAATTCAGCCTTGATAAATCAACATATTTCCATTGACCTGTCCAGTCAGGGACAGCAGCCCGCTGAGGATGTGGCTGATCAGGTCACGGGGAGCCAGGGGAAACAGAGCTGAACAACTGATTGCCCCATAGAAGGGCATTGCCTAACCCCAGCCATATGCCTTGGAAGCATCACCAATACACATTTTCCAGCCAGTGCAATCACATTGCTTACAATAGCTTCCCCTTCTCCTCTCGCCCCCCCGCTCTAATCATTCAGTTTCCCAAACCATTTTCTAAAGCCTCTGTTTTTTGCTTTAACCTCTTAAAGAGTCTGTGGATTAAGACAATGACTTACCAGGGGATAAGCAGTCTCTGTCGGCTGCATCCCCCTATTAAAAAAGAACCTATCTTCCAGTTTTCTCTGTTTTATTGTAGCTTCCTATCCAATTCCCAAATTACCCTCATCAGTGGGCAAACTTTAAATGCTTTGTTCTCAGCTAGATAAACCTTAGCTGTGCCTCAGCCAGACTCCTCCAAAGTTCCCTCTCTGCCCTGATTCAGATTCCTAATTTTTTTCCCTGCACTCTCACTCTCCTAGGTAGGCCAGGTACAGACATTACACTTTTACCAGTATAAGAGATTGGGAACCGGTCCATACCTGCAACAGAACAGCAGAACAGCCGTTCAGCCCACATAGACTGATTTAAAAATGGCATAACCTGGTCTAAGATTTGCAACCCTCTGGCCCCGGTCGAATGTGCCTTATGTTCACTACTGATCTAAACTATGCTGCTTACAGGAAACTGCACAACTTAGATGAATTTCTCCTCAGGCTTTTTGAATGTCTGTACCTAGACCTAAGTACAACCCTTGGCCAATACCAACCTTACTCATTCTTCAGCTCTGTTTCAAAATCAGGCCTTTCATTTTTAATGTAGCCTCACCTCATGCTAGCTGGATTTCCCTTCTGCAGGAGTTTAACCATGGCATCTTACAGCTGTCAGAAGTCTTTTCCCTTCCATTAACTCCCCAGGTACCAGGTTTTTTGGCAAGTGATGTGACAACTTTGGCATGAAGTACCCAGAGTATAGTATGTCTTTGCAGGCGTTAAAGTTTCACACTCTGGACAACATCAGGAATATGCTGGAGGGAATTTCCATCCTTGATCCAGGCTTTTTTCCCAAGCCCAAAATCAAGCAGCACCTATATTCTGAGCTGAACGAATTTGGGACCCTTTGCAACTGGGAGGTATTATGATAGCTAGATAATGCAAAATCTTTAAAAAAAAATCCTGTAGCCACACCCTTTAATTTACATCACATCTGAAATACAGAAATTCCCACATCAGAAGATCTGAGTACTTCTTAAGTCGGGTTACCCACAAGCCCAGACACCTATTGATCCCACAGGTATTGGCTTGAGCCACTGTGGCTCAGCACACATAAAAACTAGATCCTCCTTATCATCATGCTGGAGCACTGGGCTAGCACACGCTTAGTGGGAAGATGGGAACCTATATAAATTACCACCATGACTTCCAGCTGAACCTGGGGGCTTCCCCAAGCGGTACCACAACCATGAACTGAGTAGATGTGGCCAGACAGCTTGAAAGGAAGGGAGGAGCTCTGTTACACTGGATCTAATTTGATTTGGTATTTCAGAGGCTGAAATTTTGTCATGAAATAGGAGGAAAGAAGAAGTTTTATGGATGACAAGAATCCGTCGGGGCAATAAATCTAACTACCAGGGGAAAATAACTTACCTCAAAGTCAAGCTACTTCTATATGGCAATTTAGAAAGATACAGATTTCCTTGGGACATTATATTTTAGTTTATAAAAATCCTTTAGCCTAATGCCATAACTGAGCCCAGAAATTATTCTAGTCTTGCAGGAAGACAGACAAAAGAAAAAAGAATTGTAAAAACTTACATCTCTTTTTGAAAATGTTATGAAATATTTAATGAAAACAATTGTATTTGTTTTCAAAATACTGTACTTCCATATGTCTAACTTGAAAATTGTATCACTAGGCAAACCCAGAGAAAGCAGGAAATGAAAATGACCACTGTATTTTCATTATTTAAATTGGGTGAGATGCACAAAGTAACTAAATACAATTTTAAAGGTTTTTTTTTTCAATTTACACATTCCAAGAAGTTTTTAACAGTGAGGGTAAACGTACTTTAAATATGTCAATGAAATTATTGGGAATGTAAGTCTTAATCCCTCTACAGCTTGGAAAACCTTTTTTGTAGGAAGTATCCATTTAATAAAGTATAGTTTAAAAGAGCATGCACAATACAATGCGTATTAGGTATAAGGGGAGATGTTATGATTGCTAAGATATTGTGAACTATGGAAGTTGTAGCTAACCAAAGCAGTCGCAATACATTACATTAAAAAGGTAACATTCATATCACAGAAACAATTTATCATCTCACTGTACTCCCACTGTCAAACTGCAGAATAAGAAATGGTTAAGAGTATTTCTTACCCCATCTGAGATACCTGTTCAAAAACAGCATGTTCTTGTTCCAGTCTCCTAAACTAAATAATTTTCCTGTTCTTAGGGTTACAAAATCCTATAGGAACAATGCACAAAATAAAGGTTTATTTGGTTTTGCGTACTTCCTGTTTGCTAGTGACCCTTCTATCCTGCTTACAATTTAACACAATTTATCGTGAAATGCAAAATTCAGTTGTTTTGCTAGTGTTGAGGTGATGGTGTTGCTGTGATGGTCCAGGAGATATGTGAAGGGCAAGAAATCTTATGGGTGATATATTTTATTGAACTAACTGTATAGTTGGTATAGACACAGCAAACTGTTGAGTATCAGGGAGGCCTAAGGGTGCTGTGATGCCCAGACGCTTACCTACATTTATGCCAACCATACAGCTGGTCTAATAAAAGGGATCACCCACAGGAATTCTTACCTTTCACATAAAATTCAGTTCTGTTCCAAGGCAGCAGATGCTAAAACTTGAGAACTGAGAAATTTCACTGCATTTTGGTGCCCGGCTATGCATGCATGTACACAACAGAACGATGAACCACTTTCTCCTTTCTCCTCCTTGCCATTTTTTGACCAAGATAGCGTGATTTTCATTGTTTTCAGGAAAAATTTAAAGTTTCTTTCAGGTGGAAAAAAAATTTCCCCCAGTCCTATATAGCATTTCATTTCCAGGAGCCTAAGGCCAGAAGCCTCCCTGCTATAGCGATTCTTTGACTGATTAAATATTGCAATTCTCTTACATGGAGGGCTCTTCATAGGCACAGAAAGCTGCTTGAATCAATACAGTGCTTTATATCTTAATGCATTAGTCTTCTTGCCCCCTTGTGAAGAATACATTGTCTTCCCACTGTTGAGAAACTGAGCCACAAAGAGGGTGAGCAACTTGTTCAAGGTCAAAGTCAGTGTCAGAATAGAGATTTTAGCTCCCAGTCCTGTGTTACTGGGTTTAAAGTTAACACAAAATGGGATCTGGACTGTTGTTACACACTTATACCCCTCCCCCTCTCCCCCCCCACCAGGCTGGCTTACATATAGGTATTTCTTTAACAATGACATTAAACAAATATATGTTAAATCAAATTCTTAGCTCGTGCAAAAAGACACCACTCCATGGAAGTCCCTAGTTATTACCAACAACACCTGTGCAGCATCATGCTCATGAGCATAATTCAACCCCCACACCTCACTGAAAGATGCCCATGTTCTTGCAGAATGTATATAATCATAGTCACGAGAGATGGAAGGGACCTGTTACTGCATTCTGTTGTCAATGCTTTACTGGTCCCTATGGTACTGCTTCTGGTATATATTGTCCAGTCCAGCTTCTAATGACCTGAGCAACAGCCTTCCATCACTTTTCTTGGAGGAACTATTTCAACTAATATAATGTATTAGGCTGTGGAATATTTTACATGAGATTCAGACTACATTTTCTTTATTCTATTTTACTGGATTATTCCTGATGCCAACTTGGAGCGCAGCAAACTTTTCTTACCCAAGCCTTCAGATGTTGGTATGCAATTGCATATGACCCTTTAGTATCATTTGGTTGAGTTATGATCAAGCCGTTTTCAACTCTTTCCACATCTATTTTGTATACATTACATCTGTATATTTATAGACAAGAGTACACCTAAAAAGTTGAGGAAATATTCCACATAGAAAATGAAAAATACTGGCTGACCAGTATGTGCTTTCTCATTGATGGGTTAAGTCAGTCATTCTCCTTGCGAGCTCTGGGTTTTTTTGTTCTTTAATAAGCAGCTTAAAACTGAAATGGAGAGAAGAAGTTTGCAGTATTGCTCATCTGCATGGATTTATTTCAGGTTTAGGTTTGGAATGTGTTTCGAACCAAGCCAACCACTCCCCGAAATGCATAGTCTTGCCATGAAAGTGTCAAGGACCCTTAAACGAATGACTGGTTACTGGGTTTTGATGCTGATGGACGAATTCCAGAACTGCAGCAGGTTTTATATTCCTTTTCTAACCTTTCCAGAGCTCAGTAAAAAACATCTGCCTTGAATAATGCACCCACAGTGAGGTGGAATTTATCTGCTTGTCTAATGCCCTGAAGCACAGGGCTATAAACTGTATTTACAGCCCTGTCCTTCCTTCCTTTACATGAGTACCACCACTCTGGAGGAGACCACTGCCTTTCATTGCAGCCTCCCTCCAATACATAACAAGCAACAGGAAATGATAATGATGAAAAGCAAACTCTGGCATAGAATACTTCTGGTTTTCATTTTTTTGGCTAACTGCTTGGGCCTTCCTGAAAAATCCTGCTCATACAGACCAGGCTTTTTGTTCCATGCACCAAGGAGGAAAGAGGGTGGGTGGATGGGGAGCCTTGCTCTCTCTGAAACTTCCATGACAAGGATTCGGGTCTCTGCACAGAATGAGAAGACCTGCTGAAGTATTCGGGGGAGTGCCACTCAGAACGGCAGCTATGACCAGCACTCCCTTATTCCGAGGCAGCAAAATGTCCCTTGCTCTAGAGATATAATTTTCTAGAACATGGCTGGTGGCTTGTGCTTTTCATAGGAGCCAGTTATATACCCATATCACACACCAGCAGTTTGCACACTAAAGTACGACAAATCACAATGGCAGCTCAGGGCCAACTGATGCACCGCCGTATTTATGCTTTTAACCTTACAGTCAAATCTTGCCCCTATGCAGCCATCTGTGGCTCCAAGGGAGTCAACAGTGCATGCAAGAGCAGAGCATGAAACCTCTCTTTATGGATGAAGAGATGCAATCCAAAATGTAAAATACTGCCAAACACATTGATGAATTTTGTGTACTTTTTTGACTGAGAAAGAAGCTATAGAAAATGATGGAAGATATCCCACAATGTATTCTAAAATCCTGCATATTCTTATATTGACTGAGCTGTGTCAGTTAAAGACTGCATGCATGTCAGATACTGCTTATTCTCAGGCACACCAACATACAGCAGAAAAGAATAAGCCCAGGAGATAAATGGCTGATAAGAAGTCCGTCTTTGATTCTTAGCTTGACAGGTAAGCAAAAAGACTTCTCAAGATTCATATGCAGGTACAGGTGGGACAATAGTATGACCACAATAATAATGCCAAATCACTCACATCCAAAACACTGGCCTTGAGGAACTCAGCCATATGCTAAAATCCAGAGCCTGAAAGTTACCTCCTTCCTGTAGCAAATTTGATCCATAGCAAATGAATCCAATTGAACAGAACATTGAGTCCCTTTAAAAATACAATCCTTTTGCTAGAGAACTGGACAAATTTTGGACCAAGAATGCAGAAGTCGACAGGACTGAGTTTTTAGAAACACAACCTTTGTTTCCGGCCTTTCCTTTTATGTTCAACATCATCCAGAATCAAGCCCAAAGCAAGTAAAGGAAGAATCTGGATGGCTCAAGGCATGTAAAGCAGGAGATGCTCTTAGATTTATCTTTGAAATACTGAGGTGCATAAAAATATGATTCATCCTACTCAGCTCTTCAAGCTGCATGCTTGGTTTCAAATGCGGTTTTCTCTAGCTAGCTAATATTGCCAGTTTTTGAGAGGGTTGCCGTGGCCATAGAGTGTTAGAACATAACACCCTGGTGAATGTCTGGGACGGTTTTAATTCCTTTGACACCAGTGGGTGTGCTGCTCCTCCTGACTCTTGCAGTGCTGAGAATTATTATTATTTTTTTACTCTCAGCAGGGCTGAAAGGGAATAAATTCTGGGTATTCAACAGTAAATGTTTGACAGGGCCTGTGAACACAGTCTGTGACACATGGGTATGGTGCCCAAGGTTCCCGAGGCAGACAAGGTTCTTTGGGTGAATATGATATGTTTTATTAGACCAACTTAAATAGTTGGAAATATTTTTTTTTAGCAAGCTTTTGGGTTTAAAAACCTGAAAGGTTCTCAATGTGTTCTGAGGTGTTTAGGCATTTGGGGCACTTCTATACATGCTCTGGGAGCAAGGGAGCAGTACTTTAATAAGAGTAGCTGTAATTAAGGTGCCATCATGTCTCATGTATCAGCGTCCCCCGCCTTAAAAATGGCAGAGGGGGTGCTTGAACTAAAGCTCATTTGACAAGCTTTAATTCAAGTACCTCCACTGCCATTTTTAAGTGCAGCAATGCTGATATACGAGACATGGGAGGCTGCTAGAGCGCAGCAATTGCCATGCACCAGCAGACTCGATTAATTGAGACTGCTCCAATGCACTGAAATTCCAGCGTGTCAGAGCAGCCTCTGTGCTCATGTATAGGTGCCCTTGCTTATTAGGCATAGTCTGCTGAAGTCGCTAATGCTGTTGCACAGAAAAGCACCTCATTCTTTGGCACACACAGTGAATCTCTGAACTAGAAAGAAGATGCTGGGTATTGAAACTGGAGCATCTGCTATCAGTAGAAAGACAGACAGATAGACAACTGCAGTTCCAGCTATTCTTTTGTACAGTGAAAGTATCACAATAGCATGGCCACTGGAATTAAATTCAGAAGGCAAAACAGTACACCAAGGCAGTGAATCAATATTAGGACAAGGCTAACACTGGACTATACATTGGGGTGAGCTAATTTTTCATCACAGTCTATACAACTTTTCCATCATTCTTTCTCATTACTCTTCCTCCTGTTACAGATCTCGTCAAATCTTCCCAGTTGATTGATTGTCCTCCTACAATAAGAAAGAGGATTCACAGAATATTTGGCACAAGGACAGTTCTACGAGCCACTGAACAGCAGGCCCCGGGGGTGATCTACAACAGCTCTAGGTTCCTTCCATCTCAAACTGGTAGGTTTCTTGAGTGACTGAATACATACCCTCCTCAGCCTGTGCCTGATGGGAGAAGAAAGTCCTTTGGAGTTGGACTAACCAATATTTGCATGACCCTACTGTACACTATATTCAAACCCTACTATAGAAACTGAACTATAACCTAGAGATGACAAGGTCAACTCAATAGATAGGAACTAGAGAAATGGCAAGTTTTTCTGATAATCCAGATGAAAAAATACAGTTCTGGCTACTACTGCTTTTTCCTCCAAGTCCTGTTCTAGAGATGAGTCCACTTGGGCTCAGACGCTTCTCAAATGAAGAACAGATGTTCTTCGAGGGGAGGGGATGGGGACAGTGAGGGAAGGGAGACATTTAAATTCCTTCTGAGAGTTTAAGCACAAAAAGACTAACTAAAGAATACTTAATCCTTCTTTTAAAAATATCTGCTTCCAGGCCAAAAACCTGTCTGACAAAAATTAAATCTTAAAATGTTAAAGACACTTGGAATCTGAGCTATGATCTCACAAACAGAGCAATGTTACTTTTATTCAAGTGTGTACTACATCCCTACTAAAAAAAGTGGCCTAGAACTTTGTGTGGTCTAATTTAAAGCTATTGTTTCGTTTAACACTAGGATTAAAGGCAACCCATTTTAAAGGATGACCTAAACTAAGTATTTATAGTATTTATTTTTTATTTTACAGTGTGTGTCTTGGTCAATTTTTTTCTAATAAACAGTTCCAGCTCGTAGGTTTAAATGCCAAATTCTGGTCCATTACATCTGGTGCTTAGGTTTCCTGTTCCATGTGGACATAAATCAATTCTTTGGGTGATACCTATATTAGAAAACTACCCTGCAGAGACATAATTCTTCACAACTGATGTGTGCAAGTGTCTGGTTCTTTTTCCAAATGATCTGGAGCACTGAGAGAAAAATGATAACACAAATCTTCAAGCATGCCTCTCAAAAAAAGTGTAGTGGAATGAAACATCTGTGAAGCACCTCCGAACCCTACAGCTAACTTTCATTCTGAACTGGCAGCCTCTGACATTCCTCAACATTCATTTCTAAAACAATATCAAACAACAAACACATTGTGCCGAGTCCCTCCTATAGGGTTAAGTAACCTTCAAGCAACATCCATTTTGCCTGGACCCTTTTGATGGCAATAAATAGAGACCTTTAGGAGACTCTGAACTCCTTGATATCGCCTGCAGAGATATCAGCACAGAAGGAAAAAGTTCACATTCTCTTTAATCCTTAATGCTAAAATACTAAGGCTACATAGATGTCAATCATTTCTCTCACCATGACAGCAGATGGGAAACAGTTGCCGGATGATACAGTTCATAAAATTCAGGAGTATGAAGAGCCAGGAGAAGTAAGATGTTGCACTAGACTTAGCATTGGCCTCCTACTTCCTTGCTACTAACGCAAGTTCATGCAAACCCCTTCCTGAAGTGCAAATACTGATGTGCATAACTCACCCTAACCTTATAGAGAAACCACTGGCTGTTTTCCAGAGGTGCTGATTACGTGCAGTCACCACTGATTTCAAATGCCACAAGGGGTGCTCAGCACTTGTGGCCCATTCTGACCCCCCAGTCCAGCTGGAGCTCCAGTGGAGTATATCTTGGTAAAAGGCAAGGTAAGTAACTAGATACGGTAATCCTGAATGCTGAAATCTCAAATCATTGACCCCAAGTCTAATTTCCCCCTCTCCCATTTTCCATTAAATTAGGCAGAAGCTGCAAATTTAGGATGGAAAAATGCCTTCTTCTTTGGCAATCCCTCACAGTCAAGGATGATTGTCTTCCATGATTGTCTTATCTCTGGGTCCAAAGATGGCTGACAAGGCTGAGGTGAGGTCGACAGACTCTGGTGCAATTTGGGCACGTGCTTCTGTGTGGGCGGGTGGCTCTGGTTTCTTGATTCAGGCATATCCACACTGTTTCCGGGACACGCCTGGTCCACCACCAAGCAGCATGTCCTGCCTATTTGTTCCCATACACCATATCCCCCAAATCAGAAAACGTAAATGAGTTCAGGATGCAAGCTGCTCTCGTGTGGCTACAGCCTCATTTCTGGGATTTGGCATGAGCTGAGCAGGAACACGTTGCTGGGACATGCTTCTCTGTGGCAGACTTGGGCATGGCACAGAGCCAGTGACTGAGCCAATGGTTCAGAGCCACCAAACAGAGCCAATGCCATCAGATTCATACATAGCTCGTAGTTAAAGCTGATTGTGTCAGCTCATCAGAGCCTGAACTCTCTGCTGGGAATGCATATATCCATTTCAACCAAAGTAGAATTTATCAGCAGTACGAGAGGAAAAAAGAGAAATTCCCCCCATGCCCTAGAATGGCCAAAAGACTTCTGGTTAAGCAAGTCACTGGGAGAAAAGGGGACAGGGGGAGAAACACATACACCAAGGTTCAAATGCTTTCTCTGCCTGATTCAAAAGCAAAGGCACCAGACCCAGACCCACAGCTTTTCGATACCAATATAGATCATCATCTTCAGGCAACTCTAAAGCACCACTAGCAGCTGCAGACACTTTCAAGGTGCCTTCCATCTGTGGTCTAACCCTTCCAATACAACGTGACAAGTAATCTCACCTATGTTCACTTCTATGCATCTATAACAGTATTTGGTTAATGGATCTGTTACTGGCACTCATACTTTACTCCGCGAGCAAGGGTCACTTTCATGCAGCTTGAGCCAGGTGCTGAAATCCCAGAATGGTGGGTGGCAAGAATTAGTTTTTGATGGAAAACACCAATAAATCATTCCACTGGAGGCAACATCTGTCTTTTTACTTTCCCTACATATTATATCAGCTCACCTATAGCAATAAGTATGTGAGGAGAGTTTTATATAAGCCACCCAGATTGCTCACTGGCTCCATACAGTTTCTGTTTTAGTATTTAGAGGCCCTGGATTTGACGTCACAAAGCATGATGAATAGCCTGAATCCCCACCCCAGCCTATGACTAACCTTTGGTCAGTATCCAAATTCACCCCATTACATATGGCTTTGTTAGCAACTCAGAGCAGTCACACGCCATAAACTTCAGCCTAAGCTTTCTCGCAGACCTTGATCATCTGCTCCACTGTCTTCACTCCCTTTGACCTTCCTCACATCCACTGGAGAGCTAATGAGCTGCACCTGCTCCAATAGGATGTACAGTCCCTGTTGAAGATCTTTTGTCAAGGTGGGACAAAGAGCTAGTTCTCCTTTGACAATGTGCCCACTATGTGCTTTGCATTGTATGAAACACATGATGAAGACAATCCCAGATAAGAAATAGTGGTATATAGCATCACAGATCTTGATCTCAGGCTTCCACAGCACTTTATGAAGAGCCAACAGAAGTGACATTCCCATATATCAGGTCACACGAAAACAGGCTGAAAGACTTGGGACTCTTCAGCCTGGAGAAGAGAAGACTCGGAGGGGACTTGGTGGCAGCCTATAAGTATATCAGGAGTGTACATCAGGGCCTGGGGGAGCATCTATTCACCAAGGCCCCCTGGGGAGGACAAGAAATAATGGGCACAAGCTGATTGAGGATTGCTTCAGACTGGACACTGATACCTACACAGTCAGATGGGCCACAAATTGGCTGAGGGGCCGCACCCAGAGGGTGGTGGTGGGTGGGTCATATTCGACCTGGAGGAAAGTAGGCAGCGGAGTCCCCCAGAGCTTGGTCCTCAGGCCCACACTGTTCAATTTCTTTATTAGCGACTTGGATGAGGGGGTGAAAAGCACCCTCTTCAAATTTGCTGACGACACCAAGATTTGGGGTGAGGTGGGCACGATAGAAGGAAGGGACAGGATACAGCTGGACCTGGACAGGTTACAGGGGTGGGCGAATGAGAATAGGATGGGATTCAATACCGACAAGTGCAGGGTGCTGCACTTAGGCAGTAAGAACCAGCAGCAGACCTATAGGCTGGGGAACTCCCTTCTCAAAAGCACATAGGCAGAAAGAGATCTTGGAGTCATTATCGATTCCAAAACGAACATGGGCCACCAATGTGAGGACGCAGTCAGGAAGGCCAACCACACCTTGTCATGCATCCACAGGTGCATCACAAGCAGGTCCAGGGAATTGATACTCCCCCTCTATGCAGCACTGGTCAGGCCACAGTTGGAGTACTGCGTCCAGTTCTGGGTGCCCCACTTCAGGAGGGATGTGGACAACATGGAGAGGGTCCAGAGGAGGGCTGTTTGCATGATCAGGGGCAGCAGGACAGGCCCTACAAGGAGAGGCTACAGGACCTGAACCTGTTCAGCCTTCACAAGAGAAGGCTGAGGGGGGACCTGGTGGCCGTCTATAAACTTACCGGGGGGACCAGCGGGGAATGGGAGAGACCCTGTTCCCCTGAGCATTACTGGGAGTAACAAGGAATAACAGCCATAAGTTGTTGGAGAGTAGGTTTAGACTAGACATCCAAAGGCACTACTTCACAGCCAGGGCAGCTAGGATCTGGAACCAACTTCCACGGGAAGTGGTGCTGGCTCCTACCTTGGGGTCTTTAGGACGAGGCTTGATAATTACCTGGCTGGGGTCATTTGAGCCCAGTATTCTCTCCTGCCCAGGGCAGGGGGTCAGACTTGAAGATCTATTTAGGTCCCTTCTGATCCTACATCTATGAATCTATGGACATAAGGACAAACTTCTTTGCAAGTCAAGTGCCAAGGTTTAGAACAGGCTCCCCCCAGAGGTGGTACAGTCACCCACCCTGGCAATCTTCAAAAAGCATCTTGACACCCACCTTGTGGGGGTCATCTGATCCCAGAAGTCTTTCCTTCCCAAGTGCAGGGGGGCATGATCTGTAAGGTCTCTTCCAGTCCCTAACAACAATGAAACTATATTCTGTACTACAGTAGAACTCTAAAATGCAGATGTTTCTCCCCCTTCCCTTCGTCCCTTGATGGAAGTAAACCTATGTCATGTAAATGTGCACGATATCAAGGCGCTGGCCCTTTCCATATTGATCCTGCATTTTAATAGTTGCATTATCAATATTAAAAGTGAGGTAAACAACCGGAAAACACTGACCATAACTGGTCCATACACCAAAATCCTAGCAATGACACTAAAAGTACAGTATCACTCAAAATGAGCAAAGAAGAAACCAGAGCATGGTGTAAGCATTGTACAACCAGCCGAGTGAGATACTCCAGTGGTGGACGTGAGCAGTCTTAGCACAAATGCACAGAATAGGAGGGGTTTTGGCAGAACAGAGCCTCACTACTACTTGAACCAAAATACACAACATCAATCATTTGCAATCTTACTCAAGCAAAATTCCCACTGACAATTCCTCCTCCCCTCCCCCCCACTGTTTGAAGTCTTTGAAACAAAAAAATGAGGACTGATTTTTGTTTCAGTGAGGCAGTTTATCTCCCAGGGACCAACCAATAGTGTTAAGGTCTTTTAAACATGCTGAATTTTATTAGGTGCTGAATATTTTGAATACTTTAAATGTTAAAGGTAAAACTATGCCTGAACTGTTTGTGTGGTTATAGATCATTTAGGATTATGCAATAAGAGGACAAATTAATTCAAAGGAAAACATTAGCTGCTGCTGCATGGACAGATAGCCCCCAGTAGCACCTGTTCATTGTTCCACGTACCTTAGTAAACTTTTAAAATGACGTCCCCACTAGGATAATGTGTGTCAAGATGCTTAGTGCTATTTCAAGTATTGCATGTCAAACGATGCTGCAGCTGCTTTAAATATGTATCAATGAGTTTAGGAGCCTGCCCAGAGTATGGCCACTGTTCAGTGCTGAGCAGCAGGCGCCTCTGCCACAGGAAAAGAGTATTCTGAACAGCAAGGACAAACATTCATCGTGTTGCAAAAGCTGTCGGGAGAACGGGAACATCTCATTCCCTTCCAGTTCCATGGGATGAGCTCATGGATTGCATTTTCCATTGGTTTTATTCATAAATGTTACTGAGCAGCCCAAGAAAGGCCAAGATGGGAGATTAAGACATGTAAAACAAGAAAAATGAAATGTTGGGAAGGTGTTTTTTTGTAGCTACTTTGGCTTTTAATGTCTGAAGCAGATTCTGAATCTGAGTGGCAGGCCCACCATAAATGAGAAATCAAGGAAACTAGACCAACAGTTTGCAATCTATGCAAGCTCATGGAAGTACATGGGCTGAAATTAAGAAAAGGATTTGTCCCCTTATCTGTAACAGGAACTAGATTTACAGAAGCCTTTGGGTGGAGCCTTATATATTTACTAGTATAATCTACACATAACAGGCAACAGAAATCAGAATGTCTCTGAGCCATTGTTTAAAACTGGCAAACTATTATTTATTAGATTTGTATGCTACCCTTCCCAAAAAGGCTCAGGGCAGCTTCCAAACAAGGGGAAAAAAAGACTTAGGGAAACAAAATAAAACATTAGAATAAGAACAAACAAATTCCCATACCCTGCCCAAAGAAAAAAAAAGCCAAGTTCAGAAGAAAACCCACTCCCCTGCCTCCAATCCTTCCTTGGGAATAATGCCACTGAGTTTAGGGGGAGCAAGGTCAACCTGTGTGTGTGTCTCCACTTCTGGATGCTCAAATAGAGACTGTTACAGTTTAATGGCAAATACATTTTTCTTCAATTTATCAGAAGGTACAAGGACAGATGTTATCAATGAGGATATCATCCCTCTCTAGACTGCTTCAGCAGCTTTGAGTTTAGTCATGAATTAACATGTTCCTGTATCTTATACTCACTCACAATCCTCCACTCCATTGTCCTTATCCTAGCATGCACAATTCCCAAAACTCCTGTGGCTGCTATAGACAGACACACATGCCAGGTATCAAATTCACTGTGTACTGCAAGCAGAGACAACAGCTGACAACACTTAGCAGCAGATATCAACAATCTCCGTAACATTTCTGATAGAGTCTCCTCCAGCTTGTGGGGGGAAATACAGGGATCACTACATATGAGTTAAGCTTTTTGTAAGGTAATTATATAGGTATCAGAGAACAATATATAGTAACTTGGGAACACAGTTACTCCATTTACTGACTTAGCAAATCCCCTCATATGTCTTTTTCAGGATTCCTGATTGTTGATGAAGATGGAAATGGATGAATTAACTATACTCTTTACCTATGGGCATTCTTACACATCAATTTTAGAAAGCTCCTGTAGTTCTTAAACCCTGAACTGTCTACATATTAACACCTGAAATTAGATTTAAGCACATTTTAGGCTTCTTAAAGTTATGTTACTCCAGGGCAGGTATATCTCTGATCCGTGTTACCCAGCTTATGTTCTGGTAATGTGGGGCTACTCCCCATAGATGAGCTGCCCAAGCTGCAGTTCTCCAGCATCCCAGGATGCAGGGTCCCTTCCCCCATCCTCCTGTTCTGTGTGGACAAACTTTCCACCCCCTGAACTCTACTGCTCAGGGGGTAGCTCTGGCACCAAGTCACCTGCCCCTCCTGCCCCCTGGGGATGCGACCTTCCCACTCCCAGGGGTGCAGCCCCATGCAACCAGCATGCAGATCATACTCCGGCTAGCCAGGCCGGAAGGCAAAGACAGGTCTGGGAGTCAGGCCTAGGGGATGGGGGGAAGAAGGTAGGGGTCAGACTGGGTCCCCATGAGCTGGGACTTCCTTCTTAGGGCAGGCGCAGTAGCTTTCCAAAAAGCATCTTCCCTCACTGCTCCCAGCTACCAGGCACCCTAGGAAGCATGCCCAGCACCCATCACACTGCAACCCCAATCCCAATTTATTAAAACATGGGACCTTCTTTAATTTACTTCCTCGTTTCCTTTTCTGTTTTTTTTTTAATTCTTTTTATTTAATCTTTCAGTGGCTGGCTCCTTTCATTTCACCACCCTTCCCTCATCCCCATTTCTTTTTGACCCCCATCCCATTAACTCTCCACCACCCAGCTTCATGTTCCTGCCCTCTCAACACATCTCTCCAGCACACCCTCACCTGGAGCAGGGACAGAAACAGTAGAAGTGTTTGCTGTTGCTGATTTAACTGTGGAGTTCTTAGTTCACTCGAGACTGTCAGCTGGCATTGACAAGTGGTACTAACAGAGAAAGTATGCTACGTTAATATAAAATGCTATTCTCCTTGTCTGTTATGTGCACAGTTCCATTACGAATGCCACTTGTCGGTGCTAGCAAACCAGACCTTACATAAACTGCTCAATTTTATAAGCTTGATTTTTTATTAAAAGGCAGCTATGAAACTATGTTTAAAATCCTATGTCAGCTCATCATTAGAAAGTGAACATTTCAATGCATTTTAAACCAGTGATTCGCAACCAGAGTGCCAAGGCACCCTGTGGTTCCTTAAGATCCTTTCAAGGATGCAACAGGGTGCATGCAATGTTAGTATTCTTAGGAATGCAAACATAACCCAGCGATTACAAACAGGAATCCATATTGTTAAAAATGTGGGTTGTGATCTTTCTGACTTCTTTGCAACAGAAGAATTACTCTATTACTTCTCTGTAGTAAAAAATGTGTCAAAACTAAAAACCAGCAATTTCTAAGGGGTGCCTTGAGTCTAAAAAAATTGAGAACCACTATATTAAACTAAAGAAATCTGAAATGTTAAGGTCATCACAATGTTTATTTTGACACTAAACTCACTGTACATGATGTGCAATATGAGAGAATTAAAGCTGCTGTGGGATCCTTAAAATTGAATTTCCTGGCTTGTATAAAATTCTCCAATCATTCTAGGGAATTAATGAGTTTTAGAGTTACAAAAGTTTGACAGGTGTGCTGACTGAGTCTAAAAATATGTAAGGGCCAGACTACTATTTAAAAGGAAAAAAACCCCTTAAAACATTAACTGAAATACTAAATTGATGGGGCCTTATAACTGCTATGAATTTCTGGTTCAACATTTCAGAATAAATATTTATAGACATGCTGAGCTCAAGACAAATTTTGTGGCTTGAATCTTCTTTCTAATGCTTTCTTTCAAAACTAAAATTGCTGCGATCTTGGTAAGAGCAACACACACATGCATTAGCTCAGAAATAGCTATGTTGGTTTGGGCTGTGGAAAAAAAATGCTTGCTTGGCATGTGTTTTCAATAAAGCCCCACTTATACTGAGGTCATTGGCATACCTATTGAGAGATTTGAACAAACCCAACATAATGTTTTCCATCAAAAGAATAATTATGTAATAGCCTCCCAACTTGTGTCATGCACATCTCTTCAACTACTTCAGTCCACTACCACAGCCCAGCAGCTTGGGAACTGGAATTGTTTTTATAATTAGCTAGTAAGGCCCTACCTTTGCCATTCTTCTTTGCATTGAATAATGCCCCACACTGAGAATTTCAGAGGTACTCATTAGGCCTGTGAGAAGCAGAAAGTTATTCGATTTGGATTTGGCCGATTCCAGGAACAGTGATTTTATTCGGTGATTCAAATCACTGTTCCGATTTGATTCGGCCAATTCGGATTCTGAGATTTGGCCACTGGCTACTGAAGCTTTGGACAGCCCTAACAGATAGGCATATGTTTCCAAGGAGGGAGGGAGCGAGGCTGAGACTGGGGAAGGGTTGGGGGAAGGGGTGCCATTCCCATGGCTGCATGTTGCCCCGTGCCTGGGCTCTGATTGTCCCCACTCACCCCAGCTCCTGGTCTGCGCCATGCCATGGTGCAGGCAGGTGGTGTTGGCTGCTCCTGCGGCCACTGCAGCAGTGGCTGGGGGGGAGTGGTAGCAAGCAGAGGCCTGGACAGTGTGGGACACGGTGCAACTTGTCCACACTCACTATACCCCTGCTGCAGCGGCCCCAGAAGTAACTGGCGTCAGCTGCAACGAGAACTGTCAAGGAGTGGGGGCGGAGGGGCACGCGGGGCACGCCTCCTGCTGCTGTGCGTCCCCCCAGGAGGGCTGTGGGCTGGGGGGCTGTGTTGGCTTCTTTCTGGTGGGCGTGTGCCCCTGGATCTATGCTCGGGCTGCCAGCAGGCTGCCACTGCAGGCTGGGGCTGGTGGCAGCACCAAGGTGACTCTTACTGTTATTACTAACTAAATTTAATGCACAGTACCCATGGTGCATTAATGCACGTGCAGACATGCCCAAGCTTTCTCTGTGTGGCACAGGCCCCAGCATAGTGGGGTCCTCACCCACAATGGGGCTTCCAAAGCACAACTGCACTATAAACAACACTAGACAGCTAACGGAGCATATCCATGGAAGTTAACAGAACTTCAGTGAAAGGACGCTGGCACAAGATCACAGGTAGCACACTGGCCTAGAATTCAAAATATTTCGGCTCCAGGACCTATGAGCCTCTGACCTGTCACAAGGTCTTAAATGAATCACTTCCTCTCTGCCAGTTTCTCTTTCCCACATTTCTCCACCTTGTCTATTTATTATGTGCTGGCAACCACGTGTAGCACCATAGTATCCTGATCTCCTCTGAGAATCTGTGGTGGAAGTGTACCAAAAATAAGGGAACCAAATTATATACTTGTCTACCTGCTGGAAAAAAATAGTATCTTGTGACTGAGTTCATAGGTCAACTCTGAGACTACCGCAAATGTGGGAGAAAATTACCTTTTCAGTGACTATTCAGCCACAAGGATTCAACTTAGTTCAACAGTTAGTGCATGGACCTGGATGGAAAACATTCTGCATTCTGTCTACAACTAGAAACATAAAAAGGTTATCAATCTCTATGCCTTGGCTTCTCCATTTTAATCAGACATGGTGTTTATAAATGGCTGAGATTTTCAGATGCAAGGTATTGGGCTTTGCTAAGTATCAGCATACACAGCACAACTTTTCTAGTATTTCCGGAGTTCAGATCAAATTATTCCCATGTTTGTAAAGAACATCATAAGCAAGAGTGTATAATAGAGCAGTAGCGCACACAATTTCCTTGCACAAAAGCAAGGAAGCCAGGGGAAATTCAGATGAAAGGATATTATTCAAGTCCTTATCTCACCTCACTCTGCACAGAAATTGCAGAGGTCTCTGGGAAGGCGAGAGATGCATGCAGAGCTGACATTACTTGGAATTCACACCAGGTTAAGATTTCCTCATTCCTCTTGGCCATCAAAATATTTCCAGAAGACAAGTATTGCTTTGTTTTGCCTGGCTGCAGGTTTGCAGTAGTTTTCTGATTTACAGAGAGCAAAGGCTATCTGCATGCCCGGAAAGACTCGAAACAGATTAATTTTAAAACTGGAACATTTCCAGGTGCTCATGCTCTCCTGCAAACAGGTGCTTTTTCCTACTTGCCCTCTGAAGAAAACTATTAGAGCCTGGATGTTCTCAGGGGATTTCTGATATAAAACTCCCCGACTTCCTCAGTGACTGCCGTGGACATCCTCAGATGTGGGAAGAATGAAACAGTGGGCTGGGGAGGGGGGGCAAACAGATTTGGAAGGGGAGGGTTCAATTCCCTGCTCTTTCACAGACTGCCAAACTGACCTGGAGAAGTACTTCAGGACTAGACTGATAGAGGGATTGAGGGGCCTATACTCCTACTAGATGCATCTAGTCAAGACCTTTACTGATGAGCTGGCTAATTAGCTTCGCTGTAAAATGTCACTGTCTACATATGCAGTGCTATTAGGCCGGAGTAACTAACTCGGCTGTAGGACAGTACTGCTAGACACAAGTACAATCCTACAGAAGAGTTATTTACTCCACTGCAGCACATGCCTATAGACGCTGACAAGTCTGGCTGGGTGGGGGCTAGCTGCCCCACACTGTAGCACCCGCGTGCCCCAGCCAGCCCCTTTGCAGCATGTTGAGCTGGGCCGGAGCAGCCTGGAGCTGGCAGGCTGACCCCCAGGCCTTCTGCAGGCTGGGGCTGCTCTGCCCTGGCTCAACGTGCTGCAGTTCTGGGCACACATGCAAACATGGTGACCAAGAGCAGTAAGTTCCAGAGCAAGCTGCACAGCAGTTTGTTAGCTATGCTAATAGCACGTGTAGATGCACCCACTGAGATCTAAAAGGCAGCGCCTAGTGGTATGTGCTCAGTGCTGCACGAAGGGTGGGTACAGGTTTTACACTTAACGTGCTTTAAGTGTGCAGAAAGTCCTTTACAGCCATAACATAACAGACATTCATGGCACATAAAACACTTCAAAAATGGTAGATCTAAATTCCTAATGCTAATTCCCCCTATTCTAAATGGTAGATCTGCTCTAAATTAACCCTGGAAGGATGTGTACTAACCTAAGGTGCTTTCTGTTAGAGCACTTTATCAAATGTCTGTGCCAGATTCTATCAAGGGTTAATTTAGAGTGTGACCGCTGCCATCCCAGGTGGCATTGCACAAAGCTGTGCTCTAGCCTCAGGCAGAGCTCCTCGCTTTGTCTGAGCATGAGGCCAGCCCTGCCCCCTTGGCTGTCACTGACCCAAGTCAGCAACAGCTTCTGATCCCAGCCCCATGTGTAACCTGGGGGTGGAGGGAGAAGGGGGGTTTCTGTCCCTGTAGCCACCCTGGCAGCCCAGCAGAGAGGTGGGGGGCTGTGGGGGAAGGAGTCCGGGGTCTCTCCCAGCAGCTGCCCCAGCTGGGCTGCAGTACACCAGTGCTTGGTTGGGGGAGAGGGGGGAGGCTATGAAGGAACGTCCCCGCAGCAGCTCTGGCTGAGCTGCACTGCATCCAGAGGCTGGCAGAGGAGAGGGGGGAGCCCTCTCCACCATGTGGATCCAGCCCATGCTGCCGCCCGGCCCCAGCCACCAAGTGTGGGGGGCCCTCATAGTGGGGAGAGCTCCATTCGTCCCCTCTCTCACACTAGCTGCTGGGCAGGGCTGAGGAGAGGGGCTGCTCTAGCATGCAGGAGCACCCTCAGCCGCCAGCACAGTGAGTGTCTGTTCGGCTGCCTCCCTCTCTAACTTACAGCACTTTAAGCAAAGCGCAATCAGTTAGAGCACTTCTGCCAGGGGGTTTTCACCGTCTGTACTTAGCTCAGAGCAGCTATGCTGTGGCTGGCTTGGGAGCTAGGTCCTGCAGAGCAGACGTGGAGTGTCTCAAAACTGTCTCATTCTCAGGTCAGATTCTCTTAAGCCCCACACCCTTGTCCAGGGATTCACAGCCTAGGACCCTCTCCCAGTGTGAGGCACCTGAGCCAGTCCTTGCAAAAAGAGAAAGAAAGGAGTCATTCCTTTCTCTGCCAGCACAACAGGAGGAAAGGAAGTGCTGGTGCCATCTCCTCTCCCTTCATACAGTAGTTCTGAGGTTAGGGCATTCTTCCAGGGCATGGGATTCTGGTCTAGACCTCATCCCTCCCAAGGCAGTTTCAACCCACATCACCCACCACCCTGGAAATGCCCTAACTATCAGGGCTAGATGCTCGTCTGGGGTGGAGCACTCTCAACCCCCTCTGCTGATACTGTGCCATTGTCCAACTCTCATTGGGTCAAGCAGAGGGAACGCGACACGAAACACCCCAGAGCTGCCGTCCCTCCCAGGATTCAGCCCTGCTGACTCACGTCCCCTCTCTCCAGTCCAGCTAATCTTGAATTCTGTTTCTGCAACATACCTTAGCTTCAATAGGACAGATGGACAGCATTCTCCACCCCAAAACAGCCTCTGAACTGATGGGTAGGATGTTTTTCCAAGTACCTAAATAAGCACAATCTGAATATAAAAACAGTCAGACACAAGCGCCTCCTAAAAGTTTTAAGAACTGTTTCCTACATCATTTGATAGGCAATATGATTTCCAAGTAGATCTCAGACTACTATGTCACCTGTTATGAGTTGCATGGAGGATCAGGAACATACCAAGGCAAAGGAGCAGTTCAGTTTTTTGTGTAGCCCTATTAGAAGTTTGGAAATTTATTGAAACAAATTCAATGAGCAGAAATGGGGAACTTTTGAAATACAACTTATTGAAACCAATCATAACCATAGCCATTCCTCAGGAAACGTCCATCATTTAAAACCTAAGGTAGTAACGGCACTATGTCTTCTACCTGGCATTATTAGGTCCCATGCCCTTTTTCTGAATCCTGATGACGCTTTACATGGCAAGGAAAAAGAAGGCAGTCCTGGGTATGCACAGACATAGGACTTTAGGCACAGAAGGAACTTCAATGACAAAATACTTAGGTAGTTGCAGACTTGAAGTCTTAGGCACAGGTTTTGAGAATCACACTTCTGGATCCAGGTGCCTAAACTGCGCCTCAGACTCATTCTAAATGCCTGACTCTTTTTGTGGAGTAGGACCTTAGTCTCCTTCTGGAATAGGGATCTTAGCACTTCCCTACTTCACAGGGATGTTAAGAAGATAAATACATATTAACTGTGAGATGCTCAGGGTAGTAACGGCCCTAAGGACTGCAGACTAGTCCCTCATTGTCAGCATGGCATAGCAGCTTCACAGCAGTAAATTTTATCCCCAGTCTGGAGTCAAACTTCCAGAGTAAGTTATTATTTGTATCTTCTGTAAGTGGAACTGGGAATCTCATGTTACTCAAAGCACCCCAATCATCCATCTGACTTGCCCTAAGGATCTAACAACAGTCTTAAAACCTCTTCCAGTTTTTAATTAAACCCCACCCTTAATTCTAAGTGCCATAAAGCAGCTTTCCTGACTAACTAGAAGCAGATCGATACCTTGTGGAGAATTCACTGTGGGCTGAACACTTTAGGACACAGCAGAGCAAGTCTCGAGATGCAAGAGTTGCTCCAGCCTGAAACTTGTTTGCCTTCCCGTAGATTACGTAGCTCTTAATGACAGCAGCAGTTTCAGGTGTCTGGCACATCTGGAGTATTTTTTTTCCCCTTAAATCAAAACAGGTTTTTGTTCTTCTCTCCCTCTCTGGAACGGGACCAGACTCATTTTATGCCACACTACAAATGCTGCTCTCAAAAGCAGCATGGCTCTTGTTTCTCCACACGCCCTTCTGCAGAAATGGGGAACAAGGTCAGCGTTCTTCGTATCAAAAGGTGCCCTTCAAATCCTCCGGGGAGTAGGGTCTTCTCTCCAAGCAACGCACTGATGAAGTGCTGCTTGGTAAGGAAGGTGGCAGAGGGCACAGCTGAAGCTTCTCAGTATCATACTAGGGATAACTGGGCAGTTCTGTACCTTGGGAGTGACGGTGCATGGCGCAGGGGCAGTGGGCAGCAAGGGCAAAATGGGGCAAGCTGCTACTGCTGGGCTTGATGCAGAAGCAGCTGCTAAAAATGACTGTCGAGTGGCAATTTAAAAGCCAAAATTCAGTTGCAAAAAAAGGAGGCAAGAGCATCGACTGACACCTCTCCCCACAGCAGCAACTTCCTTTGGGGGCAAACCTTAGGGTTGATGCTCTGCACTCCCCACATGTCTGGTGCCCAGCTCCCGGGGCTGTGCATAGAAGGTGCAGGGTTGGGGGAGGGATGGGAGCGGAAAGGTGAGGCCCCTGGCTATTTTCTGGCACCTGCCTTCCCCCCCTTCTTAGGTAGCACCTGGTGCTCATGGCCTGCTCACCCACCCCTAGTTATGCTACTGCTAGGGAGGGCTGTGGTGAAGTGTGCCTTACCTAAATCCCCCCAAAAAGATGGGATGTAGCAGTGGGCATGTGCTGATAGTCTCTCATAAGTGAACAAGCCTGGTATCTTGCTGCCCAGTTTCTCTGTACACCGGTTCCTCTGGTCTG
Organism: Crocodylus siamensis; assembly: GCF_052110815.1. Taxonomy (NCBI): domain Eukaryota; kingdom Metazoa; phylum Chordata; order Crocodylia; family Crocodylidae; genus Crocodylus; species Crocodylus siamensis. The sequence continues at coordinate 238,236,864 of NC_143398.1, read as the reverse complement.
CAAGACCCAGGCTGGGTTATCGTTGTTTTACAACATACAGCAGTAACATAGGAGTCTATTACAGTAGCAACTATAAATAAATGCAAAAATCAAACAGTTAAAAGGGAAGGCAGAAAGAAAAAGCTTCTCCCCTTTCACCATATTGTAACACTGGTGTGCATATCATACTGCACAACTCTCCCAAGAACAACAACGACAAAGGCAGGCTCCGTCCAGCAGAGCCTACAATCACACCGAGTCACACAGGAGTGTGGCAATACATGCTGCAGCCCTGCAACAGCTCAATGATTACAGCTTCAACATTTTGACTTAGCTATTGGATGAAATCCAAGAGTAAACTGAGACAATGAACTTTAGCCAGATTGTCCACTAGGATACACAGAGCCACAGCAGAAGCACATCGCACATTCATCCCTGACAGCAGTACTCCATGCAGAATCATCATATCCTATGTATGTGTGATAGGCACCTGTGTGGTCTTGGACAGCATCTAGGCTCGGTGCTGGAAAGGCAACTTGGTGCCCCTTGCAGACGGGATGAGCTCTTTATTATTCACAACATACTTTATCTCATATGCAATATATGCTCTTTACATCCCAACTGATGTCCCAAGTCAAAAATGTAAGAGGCTTTGTTTTGCCCGGCAGGTTTTCAAAACTCACACTATATCAATGTATGGATGGAGCCAAGCAACGTGTCCAGAGCAGAAAGCTCAGTTTTGCAGCATCTCTTGTGCCAAAGCAAGCAAGGCCCAAACAAAATGGCAATGAGTAATGATGTGTTTGGATTATAAACATTCTCCATATGTGGCCTTCTGCAGAGATTCAGAATGCCAATAGTTCACTGCGTTTGTAATGGCTACTTTCTTTTCCTAGCCAGAAAAAACCCAAATAGCATAATCAAGAAGTGCAATTTGCTCTAACTCAGGGCAGGTAAAAATCTTGTCCCACTCTACCTTATGGCAAGCCAAATGTACAGGAAAACAGAAGTATGTCCTCTATCGGGTATGACATGTGTGCAGCACTGAAAATCCACTCTAAACTCTGATATCAGTCAACCTGACATGGACACATGTAACACTTAAAACAGTTTACATGCTGTTTAAACCTGATGTGAAAAGACCTACAAGCGTTGTTCAAAAGCATTCCTAGAAAACTAGTACTATTTTGAACCAGTTCAGCGTTGTATGGATACTAACTGTTCTGTGACATGGGTCTGGTCCAGACCTTCAGGCATCCCACACTGCACTGTGTTCACAGCACCAGAGGTAGATAAACACAGTAACAACTTGTCATTCTGGTGCACAGCCAGAACTCTACTGTCCCTTTTTCCCTCTTTCATTGGGACTTTATAATCACTGAGCTCCCTTGCGCTGCTTGCCCACTGAAAGCTATCTTTCTAATAGCCAGCTGTGTCCTCACTCCCTACTTGACTGTAGCCCCTCATCATGCTCCCCCAGCCCTGGGAACCAAAATACATGGGTCCACGCACTCTCCACCTCACTCCAAGTCTGATTAGCACACTGCAGACTTAAGCTATTGGCAGGATATCAAAGTTTTTTCAGCTCATGTTTAGGAAACAAGGGAAAGCCCTTTAGGTCACCCACCCCGGGACTCCCAAAGCATGAGTGCAAGCACTCCAGCCTCCCCCTCCGCCCTCCCCACCACCCATTCCTGGTATCAGAGCCCCAGCATTATACACAGTTGTGAACCAATTCCCAGTCAGTGACTTTTGGGAACTGTTCAAGTGTTATATACGTCTGTAACCCTAGTAGGGCACTTACGCCATGTTTATACTTTTGTTATGGTAGAGAAAGGTGAATAAGGCCCCCTCTAGATGTTACAGGTTTCAGAGGTGCACAAATATACCAGTCACATATTGGATCAGCACCAATAACAGGAAAATTAATATTATTGGCAATCGCATTTTTTTGGCCAGTGCAGCTGATAATGTCACCAATAAACGCTGCGTGCATGTGCACAGCCGCAGCATGCACGTGGCCAGGAGTGCAGCCCAACAGCATACGGCCAGGAAGTCTGTGGTGGGGAAGAGGTGGGGGGAGGGAAGGGGGATGGGGGGGGAGATTGAGGTCCCCCAAGGTGGGGGAAGGAGTGGTGCATGGGGCAGGAGCTGCCCAGCCAGGGCGATGAATGCAACTCCACTGGGAGTCGGGCAGAGCCATGGGCAGCTCGTCTAGGTGGTATCAGGGAGGGTGGCTCCCCACTGTTCCACACACTCCCAAGGGAGGTATGGAGGGGAATGTGCCCTCCTGAATCCGTGCATGGGGTGAGGGCAGGGGAGCCAGGATGGTGGTGGGAGCTGGGCCATGGCTGTGCTCAGGGCAGGGCAGGCAGTGGCAGCAGTGGGATGGGATGGCTATGGGGTGGGCTATGGCCACCCCAAAATTTGTCATAGCCCACCTGTAGCCACCCCTCCCAGTGCTGCTGCTACCCATCCTAGCCCCACCTGCCCCAAGCTGGGAAGAGGCTGGCACAACCCCTGGCCCTGAGCCTGCAGCAGGCAGCCCACCCTTGCCCTGTGCACTGATCCAAGAGGGCACATTCCCCCTATGCCTCCCCTTGGGATGCATGCAGAAGCAGGGAGCTGCCCACCCTCATCCCTCTGCAGTCCCTGGACAAGCTGCCCACAGCTCTGCCCCACTCCTGGAGGAGCTGCATTCACTGCCCTAGCTGGGCAGTGCCTGCCCCTGTTCCTGCCCCACTCCCTCCCTCACTGTGGGGGTGCTGATCCGTGCCCCCCTTCACTTCCTCCTGCCGCCCCTTTTGCCCCACAGACTTACTGGTAGGGAACTGCTCGCCATGGTGCCAGGCTGCATATCATGTATTGGATCAGTAATGGTCAATATGGCTGATTAATAATCAGTTATTGGTATCGGCCAAAAAAATCTTTATCGGTGCACCCCTAACAGGTATTGCACAATTAACTGATTCATTGCACAGTTACTTACATGTCCAAAGTCACTTTCATGCCATAAAAAGCTCTAATCAGTTACAAAGTTAGAGCTCAAAAAGGCATACTAACTTTATAAATGGTTGCTGTCGAGCTTTCATTTGCATGTATAGCAGGGTCTTCCCAGTGGCTGGGAGCCTATCAGGTGACTGGGCTCCCAACAACAGGGTTGCACTATGTCCAGCTGAGGGGGGCACCATGCCATGCCCAAATGAGGGGACTCTCAGCCTCAGCCGACTCTGGGTCCCAGCAGCATGGGAACCCAGAGTCTTGCAGCTATGGATACTGGGGGCCAGGACCCAGCTGGAATGGAAGGCTGAAGGGATTCCATTAAGGCAACATGTTATGTCAAATATAGATCCTTTGTATTTTGGACCAGTTAAAGAGATCTAATCAAAGTTTTTCAACACAAGGGAGAGAGATTTTTTTTTTTTTTGGGGGGGGGGGGGGGATTTTTCCTTTAGCAGCGCAAGTATTAAATTAATAGATTATGCTGTTCTAGTCCTCGGGGGTGGGGGGGGGCGTTATTTCTATTATTTCTTCAGAGAACCAACTGCATGTCTCCCTGATATAAGCAATTTCTGGAAGTCAAAATTATAGGCTGCAGACATGCTATGTATATGACTAAGAACATTTATTTTAAGGAGAAAGCCCAGTGCTGTATAATGATGTTTTTTGCCAATGGAATCTGCCACAACAAAGACTTCTGCAATGGAAGGAAGCTGCTCTGGAAAGGATAAAATGATATTTTTCAAATTAAAGGCAGAATTGGAAACTTTAATAGGATTTGATAGGAATTTCAGAGATTAAGGATTAGCCATCATGGGACAAGTTAAAAAAAACATTGACTATTTTGTCTTGTATCTACCAACTTGATATTTCTTCTTTTCAGATATTTAAGACAAGCTGCTTATTCTTTTGTTTATGGACAGAGTTAAGATTCCATTCATTTCTTTTATGGCATTTTCCCCTTTCCCCCTGTTTTTAGTATTACTGTTTTTTTAGTATTACTTCCTGGTCCCATTTTGCTACTATTGAAAAAAGAATGAGACACTGCATAATATGTTAAATCTCCACCCTTTTTCTCCACCAGAGACTGGGACTCTGATAATCTTTGTAGATCCTTAATTTATTTTTCATCGCCCTCTTTTCCATCTATGTCTGTAACAAACGCACAATCCAACAGGTATCAGAAATACTGGAACATGAAGGTCCTTGCAGTACAATAACTAAAAGCAGTTCACACCCGCTGCATTCATACCACACTATTTACATTTTATATCTCCCTCCCTTTAGGACCATTCCAAATATAACCCAGCAAGCTTCCATCTGAATTCCTGTTAGACACTGCATTAATGATGACAAATCCAGAAATCCCCACTCAGGAATCCTGCAACCTTCAACATTTTAACAACAAAAAGCCTTTCACTTCCTTACCAGGAGTAACGTCAAAATTTAGGACAATAAATCACAGAAACAGAGATGACAAAAAAGATTTCTGAATTCAGAGGAAGGCCACTTGCATGATCGGGGGCAGCAGGGCAGGGCCTACGAGGAGAGGCTATGGGACCTGAACCTGTTCAGCCTCCACAAGAGAAGGACGAGGGGGGATCTGGAGGCCTGTTACAAACTAGTCAGAGGGGACCAACAGGCATTGGAGAAGTCCCTGTTCCCCCAAGCACAACCAGGAGTGACCAGGAATAACAGTCACAAGCTGGCAGAGGGGAGATTCAGATTAAACATCAGGAGGCGCGACTTCACGGTCAGGGCGGCTAGGATCTGGAACCAACTTCCAAGAGAAGTGGTGCTGGCCCCTACCCTGGGGGTCTTTAAGACAAAGCTTGACAATCACCTTGCTGGGGTCGTTTGACCCCAGTGCTCTTTCCTGCCATGGCATGGGACTTGATGATCTGCTCAGGCCCCTTCCGACCCTACTAACTATGAAACTATGAAACTATGAATTGGGTGTCCAGGATCAGAAAAGTGTTTGTGAACTTATGCTAAGGTGATGCTGATTAAGTCTCCTAGAATTTTTATTGTCTAGTTTCCTACATGCTTTTGACTGTTTTCATCCCAAAGGCAGAGTCTGAAATAATTGGAAGCACATTAAAAAAGCCAAAGGCCCTGCACATGAAGCCTTTAAGACTTAAGCTAACACAATATTGGCATAGATGTACATAAAAGGTGGGTCGAAACAGGAAGAGACTCTCTCAATCTTATGAATCATTGAAGAGTCAGTAAAGAGGTCCCAAACCTGAAAAATCACTTTTAAAGTCCTGTTTATTGAAACACTACCTAAGGACCGGTCAAACTGTATATCTTTGTTTTGCACATGAGGCACCAAATAGCATGAGATGGAAGGCTGGTGGCTTTAGAGACATCACTGCTTTCTCCTAGTCTCCCATGGGATAGCTCACCCCAAATACCTCCCCCAAAGGGTTCAGCAGCCAACGAAGGATCACGTCTATAAAACTGGAGAGACAAAAGCATTGCAGGAACAATGGAGTCAGCTGCCAATGAGTTTGGTTACAGCAAAGTTCCCATTCCAGCAAGTAGGCTTCATGCCACACCCTCTATCATCCTGCCAGTCTTTCTTTCAGACTCTCTCATCTGACATTTTAGTATAGACAAATGGTATAATTAAGGCAGGCTTTTGGAGGGCTGGCGTATGCTGGTGATTGGCAATGGAACAGAGCACTGGTGCTCCAAATCCATAGCAAATGGGAGAGGATTTTTGGTTTTTACCCTGCAATGATTGGTGGCCAAGATGAAGTGATTTTGCTAGGGTTCAATCCAACTCTAAAGCTGACAAATACAATAAGGGTCTACCGGTGTTATCAAGGAACACTTGTTATACCTATTATCCCCCTTGCCTGTACCTCCCAATGCTCCATTCAAAATGTTCTTAGCTCTACCTTGAATAAATTGTATAATCATGAGGATTCCCTTTCTCTCCTTCTATTTCCCCTTCTGGTTTTAATGAGTGTCTCTCCTACTTCTGTCAGTGCCAACAAGAAGGCCCTTGCCTACTGCAACTAACAGCGCATTAAGTCACTGTACTCTGCTTCTTCAGCCCAAAGGTTTAAGTGGGGCTGCAGCAGAAGTAGGGAAGGAAAAGGCCAAAAAAGATATTAGAAACAGGTTGCACCTGAACTGGCAACTGGTGTCATTCAAAATTAACCACCAAACTGCAGCTGCATTAGTTGAGGGGAGGGAGGGGAACGAAAGAGGAGGTAACTGCCTAGCACACAATAAATATGGCATTATGTACTCAATAGTCCACGTGCGATTTGATTCACAAAAAATGTAAGCTGCTGCCTCATGTAAGAACAAGTCTGCAATACCAGAAAGATTTAGTAGTCTGATATCCTGGCTCTGTCAGTGGCCCATACAGCACAATTCTTGGAAAGGGCAAAACTAACTCATAACGCACTTGACCTATTGTGCAACACTTTATCCAAGGAGAAACATTCCTTCCTGACCCCCAAGGCAACCTGCCTGTGCCCTGGTGCATGGCATTTGGTTACTCTTCTCAGGCACAGCTACAGCACAAATACTCCTCCAGGGTCATAAAATTAATGACCGTTAATACCGCCCTTTATGGAGAGATAAATGCAGTTGAGCCATATTTCATTAATTGTTTGCTGCAGCAGGTGCAGAGTTTAGAACTACCCTAAATAAGGGAATACTGCTTTTCATGGGTTGTAAATTGACAATTTTTAATGCTAATGGCTCCTTTTGCATTGTGGAAACATCACTGGATGTCGTGCAATGATTAAGACATGTTCTTTATTCTTTTTTTTTAAATTTAATAGGCCTAATCTTATCCTGATGAAGCTAAACTGGGAAATGGGCTGCAAGCTTTGTAAATCATATAGTTTAGCAGCCAAATTTTTTGTGGGCAACCCTTGCTTAAAAAAATGTTGCTGCATTCTACTGTAATGGTCCCAAATCCCTCAGCCTGAAATAGAGAGGGAAAGATCAAGGCAGTGTGGTTTGGTGGCTAGAGAAAAGATTCTTGGATTCTATTCTTGGCTCTGCCATTTGCTTGGTGTAGGAGCCCAGAAAGCCACTTAATCTCTGTGCTTGAGAGTTGCAGAGTGAACACGGGCGATGCTCCTTGCCAGTGTTGCATTCACTTGCATGTGTCACTAAGACTTTTTGGGGCACATCCTATGATTCTCTGTGTTCTGCTCTGATTCTTTCTTTCTGAGCTGGGAGAAGATGGCGGTCCTTCTGGAAACAAAAAGGGAATTGTAAGGAGACACCAGAGGCCATCTTCACTGATGGGACTAGGTCTGGGCTGTCACTGCACAGAAGGTGGGGTCATCTACCCACATGGAAGCAGTATGTGAACTTCAGCATGTACCTGAGACTGGACCAGGCAGGCTGGATTGAAAGCACTGCTCAGAATGAGTGCACGGATGGCACTGGGATTGGGGCAGCACCCAAGTCTGCTCTGCTGTGATGACAAGCCCTGAACTTTCCTGCTAGTTAAGATGGGAATAGGAGTACCACTGCTACACAAAGACAGATGTCCTGTTTCTGTGGAGGACTTTCATGACTGGAAATCTGATTTTTGCCCCTGTTCATTCTAAAGCATTTCAAAATTCTCCAAAAAAGGCATAGAGCTCTGACTCTGCAGTGGGCTATCCTAGCACCATAGACCATGTGGAAGACATGCAGTCCCCAGCACTCCACCAAGGTAGGCCCTTGTGGGACCATATGAGGTGAGAAGATAACAAGGGAGGGTTGTGAAACTGCAGACAGGCAAGTAGGGCTCCTCAGCAGAACTCTGCCTGGGCACCGTAAAGACATTCATCACAAAGAAATCATGTTGGTGAACCAGCGAAACCCAAGATGAAGCATCACAGTGCTGCTGGCCTATCCTAACATGAATGCCTATTCAGCAAGCTCATAGGAATATAGAGTTTGTGTGTGAAGAGTTGATTTCAGTGGATGGAAAGGATGCATTACACTATAAATAGTAATGCTTCTTATACTAGTGCTTTCAATCATTACTATAGAACATGAGAGTTCAGTTTTTTTAATATAAGAGAATTCTTAACTAGAAAGAGGGCACAAAGCTAGGGGTGCACTGATAAAGACTTTTTGGAGCCAATACCGATGGCCAATTATTAACGAGCCATATTGGGCAATGCTGAACCAACTGCTGATATGCAGTCCAGCAGCTTGGAAAGCAGCATCTGTCTGGTAAATCTGCTGGGGGGGAAGCAGCAGGGGGAGGAAAGAGGTGTGGGAGGGGACAGATCAAGGCCCCTGCGGTGAGGAAGGGACTGGGGCTGGGGCAGTGGCAGCCCCCTCTCGCCCCACACATAGATCTGGGGTGCACATGCCCTCCATGCCTCCCCCAAGGGTGCATGCAGAGGTGGGAGCCGCCCCACACCCCGGGATGAGCCTCTTGTGATTCCAATCCATGCTCCCCTCCCAGCTGGGCAGCCAACACATGCCCCAGCCCCACGCCCTCCCTCACTGCAGGGGCCTCGATCTGCCCCTTCCCTCTCCCCGCCTCTTCCCCACAATGGACTGACTGGCTGGACATGGCTCTGTGAGCTGCCAGGCTGGCTGCACGCATGCTGCAGCTGCGCTCATGCCCACGGTGTTTGTCGGCGACATTATTGGCCACGTCAGCCCAAAAAAGCCAATTGCTGATAATGCCAATTTTCCTTTTATCAGTGCCGATATGATACGGACCAATATATTAGTGTACCTCTACACAAAGCTCATTTGCTTTTGGTGATGAGTCGTAACTAGCTCTCAAATTTGTTATAAAAATGGCTGTACAACCTCATAATGTAACACTCAGGATCATTCAAATTAGATCAAGAAGTGGAAGCCAAAGCCACGTATGGGGAAAGCAAATGACATGAGGTCCTACCTAGGCTTTGAATTTACCAGGTTTTAATCAAGAACACCCAGACACTGCTATGTCTGGCAATTCAGAGATATGTATTTAGAATTTAAGGCCAGAAGGGACTTCTTTGACCTTCTGCATAACACAGGCCATAACACTACACCCAGTAATTTCTATAGCGAAGGGACTTGTTCTTCACTGCTGACATCTGAACACTATGAAACCCAGTAACTTACAGATGAACTGTAGCATATCCTTCAGAAATGCATGCATTCTCAATTTAATGCTGTCAAGTGATGATGAATTTCCTTCTTCCCTGGACAAGCTATTCCAATGATTAACAACATATCAGCTAGGCTGACAGATGAAATCTCACCCTTGTGGCTTTATTTTCTTCCATTAGTTGCTTGCAGGGGGGGAAGATGCCAAAATTGTATGTATTTATATACATGAAAGCAAAGAGCTTAGGGCAATCACTATTCTACCTTAATGCATGAAAAACTGGGACTTATATTCACAGCTATAGGAATTTTCAAAAGTTTTGTTGAACGAATTTTGAGGCAGAAAATCCCCCCAAATCAACTCCCTTTCAAGGACAACCTCAGTTTCCTTCTGCTTCATATCTCCCATATCTCTGGGCAATTTCCTTCAGCTTTTGTGCTTTTCTTCATTTCTAACTTTTGCTTCAACTTATTTAGCTCACTGTTGCACTTCAAAACACATGCAAGAAAAGAAAAAAAAAAGAGTTTGATGTTGGGCCTCTCTCTTAATGAGCCTACGAGATCGTCAGTATATCAACTTTATATCCTGTCTTGGAGTCTCAAAATGTTTGTTCTGTCTGATAAGATACATTCAAGTGCAGAGAAGCTCTTTGAAGAAAATCTCCTGTCTAGCCTTTTTTCTAATTTCTTTTTTAGATAAGGTCTAGTTTAATATTTATATTGTGTGATGAAGCAGAGTATTAGTAACAATCCATCACAACATCTGTAGCCTATTTTTCCTTGGGTAAAAAAACCTGAAGAACGTTCAGTAGCTACCATTATCACTGTATCTTAGCAAAGACTGTCCCAGGGAGCCTCTAGAACAGAAAGAGCGAGATCACAGTAAACCATCTGGTGAGACATGCATATGGCACGAAGGGTGCAAATTGTTCTCTCACTACTATTGCTTTTATTAAGCAACAGCGTAATGCCAGAGCTCTTCACAGCTGCAAGGTTCCAACAGCAGAGGACTAGAACCACAGGTAAGACATCTGTCTGACACCCCTATCCACGGGCGACGCGCAGGGGGTGCACACAGCTGCATGTGCACTCCCTGAGATCGGCTGTGCACCCCCTGGAAGTGCCAGTGTGAAACTGGAAGTGCATTTCAAGTTTCTCCGCTGGCTCGGCTATCAGCTGCTGGGAGACTACCCCTCCCCCCACAGTTGGAGATTAGCTGCTGGGGGAATGCCTCCCTCCCCACCATCAGCAACCTGGTGCCCCCCCCCCCAAAATCAGGAGGGGCTAGTCACCCATGCCCCTACCTAACCCCATTAGTTATAAACAATGGCAAGTTTGAACCCCATATTAAGGCCTCCGACCACAGCATGTTCTAAACAATGAGTTGTCCAGATGGGAACATGCTAATTTAATTTTAGCCAATTAAATCATTGCTTTATGTAAAGTTCAGCTTCTTTGTGCACGATAATAAAGAGACAATGTTGTGCTCCGTTACTTTTGCCTCTCCGTTATTGTGTAGATCAAAAAAAAAAAAAAGAGAGAACTCATAACTTAGCCCTTGACCAGCTTGGATTCCAGGAAATTTGGAGCTGATGTACAATGACAATGACTACCTGCTTTATGCTACAGCTGTACCACACACTTCCTCCCAGCTGTGTAAGCTATGAGATCATACTAAGGTTCTCCAAGACCAAAGGTAGCAGTGAGGAAAAAACATGGAGCAATGGCTCTCCATGCCTGGCAAATACTTGAACTGCAGTGGAAATATACTCCCTTTATTTAGCACACTGTGGGATATACCAGTACATAATGTTTGATGCATGTGGTTCTTTACATGAACTGCAATAGTCTCTTGATAAATGAAAACTGTAGTCTTAATTTTCCTTAGTAGACAGGAAGCACTTTCTGTCACCATAGGAATAATTCATCTACACAGCATATGTATGGGATAGGCACTGCTCCCATTTTAGAGAGAGGGAACTTGAGGCAGAGATGGTAAAAGGTTTTGGCTGAGCTGTCATGTCATCATGCACTAACTCAAGAGCAGAAATGGAACTGAAATGTATAAGAAACAGGTACCCAGCTGTCAGCTCACTCAAAGGCCAGCTCTTTGGAGTAGCAAATTATAGACCTTCATTATGGCTGTCCACACTACAGTTGCTGGTTGGATTGTTTTATATAAGATAAAAGAAAAAACTTTAAATTTGATTCTGCTGGTATTTCATCCTGAAATCAGCACTGGATTGGGGCTAGGAATGCCATTGTCAAGAATTCCCTTTGGTCTAAAATGTATAAACATCAGCCTCCCGCCCCTTTCTTTTTAATTCAATAATTAGGACCAGAGCCTGGAGATAAATAGCAACTGCCCTCCAACTTCTGAGTCACTGCACGCCACTGGAAGTAACTGTAGACTAACCATAAAGGCCTGTAGGCAGCAATTAATCTAAGTGCAAATCTATGAATTAAGATTTAAAACACAAATAGGGAAAAAGATTTGCCACATCTCATGCTTTAAATTTGATTTCAGTTCACAGTTATTTCCAATTACTGTGGAGCTTTGAGCACCACATCAGGAACAGGATGCCATTGTCCTAAGTGTTGCCTGCAGAAAAAAAATGAAAAGTCGTTGTTCCACAGGCTAGGGACAGAAGTTACACATAAAATGGTTTAAGTGCTCAAACTGGTTTAAACCTATAACAGAACATAAGTTCAGTGCACATAAACCAGTTTCAAAATGGCCGAAACTGGTTAAGGTAAACTTGGTTGAATATAGTAACAGACTTAACTGATTTGGGTCAAACTGGTTTAGGGAACATCTGTCCTAGACCCTTTCCTGGTTTAAGTTAAATCAGAGTCCACCAGCATCCCAGCATGCTTTTCAGCCCTGGGCTGGGCTGGGCTGAGCTGAGCTGGGCTGTCTGCTCCAGAGAGCAAGGCTGGCCCTGCCCCTCTCCTCCCTAGATGGAGCTCCGGCTCATTGAGAAGGAGGTGGAGACTGCAGCTGGGAGACAGCAGTGTCTTCCTGGCCTCCCCCTGCCCCACCCTCCCCTCACCACTCGCTGCTCAAGCAGGAATGCCCCCCACCCTCCCACAGCAGGGACCCTAGTGACACGGACCCCAGCCACCAGCCGGCATCTGGTCATGGTCATGCCATCCCCATGCTAGCTAATGCTGAGAGGTGTCTATGTGTGTGTGTCTCCAATTTCATTGACAAAGGCAGATGGAACAGTGTCCACTTAGAGCTTTTAGGAACTAACCACAAGTCAGCTGGTAATCTCCCTCTGTTCTTCTTTAAAATGCTTAAAATGCTTTGCAAAAAGCTGTTTAAGAAGAGCTTGAACTAGTAAGAGAGAGACTTTGTTTCCTTGAAGGGTTGATAAGCTTTGTGTTCTGATAAGCTCCCTGCTGGCTGCTAGCTTGCTGTCAGTGTTCAACAGGGGACAGAGAGAGGTGTGAGAAATGACCTGGTTTGCAATGAATGCGTCGGTTTGCTTCAGACAGTATGAAGAAGCAGGGAGAGGGAGATTGAAAAGCTCAGTATCATCAACAGATGCACGCACTGCATGCAAGCAGTCCTCCCTCTCTGCCCCCCAACTTTGCCTCAGAGTGCTAGCCGGGGGCCAGCGATACTCCCTGACCCTTGAGCAGCAAGCATGGGGGGAAAAGCCTGGAGGGGGCTGCTTCCACCTCCCCTTCCAGCTACACCCTGGTTGAGGACTGTGTAGGCCGGGGTGGGGGTTTAAACCTCACTGTGGAAGGGAAGGGAGGGCTGCTCTAGCACCCCCCAGCTCCTAGCCACTACAGACATGTGCCTGCATTTCCTGAATCAAAAGTGAATGTCTATCCACTTGCAAATCAGTTCAATCTCTGCAGGTGAGACTAACCCGCAAAGACTGAATCAATTCAGGCTTGGGCTTTTTGAATGTCTGTCCCTAGCCACAGATTCTGCCATCTCTAACAAGGAGCAGTCATGGAAAAGGAGCAGAAGCGCATGGGAAGCATACATAGAGCAGGGGTTCCCATAGGTCAGCTCTTGTGCACAGCAAAGGAGTCTCAAGCTTGGTTATTAATTTTGAATTTAGAAATAAACTAGTTTCCATTTACACTATTTGACGGGAAATTAGTTTCTGCTGAAACAAATATTTACACAAAAACTGTCTCCTTTTATGAAAAGCTTTGACTTCTTGCCAAAAAGAAATCCAGAAAATCCCCTTCTTGGTTTTTGGTTTTTCAGTAAAAAGTTCATATTTTCCAGAGAAATATTTTGCTTGAAGTTTTACGCAGAAAACTATCCATTTTCCACCTCCTTCAATAGAAAAAAAAGTAATAGAAAAAAAAAAATCCAATGCTCCTTACTGCCCCTCAGGTTAATGCCAATTTTTAAGTCATGAATTTTCTAAAACCTTACAGCAAGTTCCTGATTCCTGCCTCTGTCAGAGATCACTTCACATCACTTCAAAAAAATGAGGATTCTGGTTGGTTTCACTCTCCTACTGTCAGCAAAGGACAAGACAGATGGCGGGAGAGAGGAGAAAAGTTTTCACTCTAAGGAAGACAAGCTACATTGTACCTTTTGGATGGCACATGAGGTTTTATGAAGAGGCAGTTTTGGGGCAGGCAAGGCTGACAAAGAAATAGGAACAGATGTTCAGCCTTTGGGCTCCCACTCCTTGAGCAGAGCTGTCTCCTGGGAAATGAGGAAAGGTTGAGATTTCTGGAAAAAGGGACTGCCTGGCAAATGTGTGATCAACTTATATTGGCATTAGCATACATAAGTAAGTAAAGCAAGCAACCATTGAAACATAACCAGACTCCACAACATTCATTTCTCCTCCACTGAAGGACCTGATATACAAAGCCCCTGACATTTGGTATCACCCAGCAGGGCTCACCATTGGTGCAGAAATGAACACGGGTGCCATGAGGAAGGACAAGAACATATTTCACCAGTTTCTTAAGTTTCTCAGGCCAGCAGGACACATCAGATAGACACAGTAGACCAGCAGCAATGAAACAAAAAGCCCCTTGTCCACTTCTTATGCATTTCTTACCTTCCCTTCAAACCTGGCTGTGCTGCCCAGCTGCACCCGGATGTTCCTGGGAGGCAGAGTGAACGCAGGAGCTTCTGTAGGGACGGAGGGGCTGAGGGGCGAGGGCTCCAGAGTCAGGGAGGTTTTGGAGATTCGAGCTGATGTTACCAGTTTTACATCCCCCATGATCAGAGCTTTAAGGAGAGAAAGAAAGAGATACCAGAGGTAAAATATAAGCTGCTATTATTGATTATCTATATTATAGTAGAACACTGAAGTGCAGGCCTGATTGTACTAGGTGCTGTGTTTGTACATAATAAGAAACAGCCTCTGTGCCAAGATGACAAATATTATTTTTCCCATTTTACAGATGGGGAGCTGAAGCCTGGAGAGATGAAGTGACTTGACCAAGTCACACAAATAGCAGCACAGCCTTGAATGCAATCCAGGTCCCAGTCCAGGGTCTTGCTGACACAATCACCTCCCTCAACCCTAACAGAATTGCAACAGCTCACTTAAAGAGGATATTTTTACAATGTGACTTCTTAATTTCCTTGGCCTGGATTGCATGAAGATCAATAGGTTTTAAAAGCACAGCCAGTGTTGAACAAGTACTTCTGAAATAGAGAGAGCTCTGTTTGCCTTGGATTTAAGTTACATATATGAATGTGGAAAGTCTGATTTTTCATACCAAAGAAATATCTGCCTCTCTCTCTCCAAAGGAAAAGCGCTGTAGGGACACAGGGGATGCTTGCTTTGCAAGCATTCCAAGTCTCTGACTTTCTGAAAGTCTGTCTGCAGCCTGGGCAGGAGGAAAAGCCAGAAGATCAAAAGGCTAGAGGCCTGCATGCAAAACAGCTACTGAAATGGCTTCTTTAAGAGATTCACCTTATGGACAGTAACTTCAAAAGCAACTCTGTTATGTCTGTGCTTTTCCCACTGGCCCACTGTGGAGAGAACAGAAACCATACTGAGCAGGCAGGTATTACTGGCATTTCAGCAGGACTTGGGATTGCCAGGGCCCCATCCTGATGCCAGAACCCATCACACCATTGGGAAATGGAGTTCCTGCCCCATAAAGCTGATGATATACAGTAATAGGATGCAGTGGGCCAAATGCGTGTTGGAGGGAGGAGGTGTTAGCTTGTCCAGGGCTACAGTTGATCAGTCTACTGAAGAATACAGAACTATTCAGATGTCTAAATCATAATCTGGTATCCTACCCCTTACGGCAGGACTCTGAATGTCTAGATTTTTTCTGGTATCAAACATCACACTTCTACATGCTTCCACACCATTCCCAAGCCTTGCAAAGGAACATACAACAGAGAAGCTGCCTTTGGTTGTATGCCTTATTGGCCAAGCTTTAAAGAGGCACGAGGTTGAAAGCTAGTTATCTGAGGAACACAAGTGGCGCTTCCATTATTGCATCAACCTCTGCCAATTTTTTCAGTTATACAATCCCATTTTCTTCTTTTATCTTGACTTTGGGTTTTCAGGTCCCCTGCTGCTGTGTGAAATATTTATAAAAACAGAGAGAAGTAACTAAACTGTGCAGGGGAAACAGTAAGAGACACACTCTGCAAAGTACAATCCAACACAAAACCAGATGGGGACAGAAAAAATAGAGATGAGATAAATGTTTTTCTCTCTAATCTCTTTCAGCTACCATGTCTTAGGAGCTACTCAGAACACCAACAGGTAAGAGTCGTCTGGACAGAAGTGGGATTTGGACACTGCTCATCTCCATTTGCCATGGTTTTCCTGGCTGCTGAAGGCAGGAATTAACTGTGCTATAAACAGTTCTGCAACAGCTTGCTTCAAGATGGGGGTGCGAAAGAAGGGAGAATCTAGAGCATCACTTGCTAAGGCAGTTTAAAGTATGGTTCTTCCCAATTCATCCCATGCTTTGGGGGGGAATACATGCTGTATCCCACTAGGAAGAACAAGGTTCAAACATGGCTGTAGCACAAACAGGATAGAGTCCTTAGTGATTTAGTCTTTTTCTCATTACTGCGGCTTACTCCTTCCTACTTCACTCCCAGCAGATGAATCTGTTCAGCTCAGTGTTGCCAGGTCTTAAATATGAAATTATTGTATTGGAAGCTCAAATTACCATATTTTCTGAAAGACTATCCTACACTGAAAAAAAAGGAAGCAAAAAAGGCTTCTTCTCTTTTAAATAATATCATGTTGCATTATGCCATTATCATCACATCCTGTCCTACTCTACTTGACACTGTCCACTATGAGGTTTTGTTTAACTCTTTCTCCAACTGGTTAAACTGAATTTTTGTCTATGATTATTCTTTTTTGTTTGGTTTGTGGTTGAGGTCCGCGTATTGTAAATCTTCTGCACTTTATTTTGCAACTTACTGTATTAGGTACATGCCTGGACTTTACAAACGAGGCACGCACATTTGACTTTCTATTGATTTAAGACCGTATATAGTATAGCATTTAAAATAAAGCTCTTAGGATCATACAATGAGATTTAGTTATGTGATCGTTATACAGTTGTTTTAAATTGCTCACTGTAAGTCTCCAGTTAAAGATACATGGCAAATATTACTCACCCTCACTTTAGTCCCTGTCAAATTCCAATTCCATGCGAGTGAGAGCTGGTGCAAGACCACGTAATCAAGTAAGGTAGTTCAGTTCTGATTGTCAGTGGAATGACTTATGTGTTTGTTTTTTTCCCAAATTGAATTACATAAAAACATTACTGTACATTTTGAACACTTTTAATATAGTCTAGCGTACATCGCACAAGGGTTGAAATTATTGTACAAATATGGTATTTATCGTACACCTGGCAATGCTGGTTCAGCTTTGCAGCATTCAGAAGGGTTGTGGGATTGACATGCAGTGGCTCAAGTGCTGAAGGAAGAGTGCTTCTGTCTGTCTGTCTGTTGTGTAAGTGGGAGGTAAACCAGGAATTATCATCAGATTTTTTTTTCCCCCTGGGAGGAACTCACAAAATATTTAAAAACAAATATCTGTTGCAAATGGGAAATCTTTCCAAAAAAAAATCATTTGTCAACGTTGGGGCTATTGGATAATTAACATGAAAGCTGAATCATTAACCACTACATATAGGCTGGTCAAATAAACTGTTTCAGCTCGTAACAAGAAATAATTCCTAGGTATTTGTCTCGATAACCTGGCACATGCATTCTTCAAGTCCAAACTCACTAGGAAGTGAATTATTAATGTATACCACCAGATAGAGAAGAGGTGATATTAAGCAACTATTTATCTGTTAAAATCAAGGAAAAAGTCAGCACTATGCATCATTTTTCACCCCCCACTCCCCAAAGTTCCCTTTAAGTAGTGGTCCCTGAGAGTGCCACCTCGGTCTGGCATGGGACATTTATCGAAAGGGGCTGGGGGCCAGAGGCTGGGGCCTGGAGGCTGAGGGCTGGATCCGAAAGGCTGGGGGCCGGAGGCTGGAGCTGGGGGCTAGAGGCTGGAGCTGGAGCTGGGGTCTAGGGCTGGAGGCTGGGGCCAAGAGGCTGGGGGCTGGGACCAGGAGCTTGAGCGGAGAGGCTGAAGCTGGGACCAGCAGGGAAGGGGAAAAAGGCTAAAGGGCTTGTCTCCCAGCTTCCATCCAGCCCTCTGGCCACTGCCGAAGGGAAGGGAGAGGTTGCTCTAGCACACCACAGCTTCTGGCCTGGGCTACTGCAGGCATGAGACTGCATTTCTGGAATCAAGAGTGAATGTCTATCACTTGCAAATCGGTTCAATCTACACAGTTTAGACTAACCTGCAAAGACTAACTTGATTCAGGCTTGGGCTTTTTGAATATTTGTACTTAGCTAAGTGACTTAAAAACTACACATCCTACTAATTCATAATGCGACTTGAGGCCCTTAATCATTTCAGAGGTTTTGTAAATCCCATCCTAATAATCTACATTGTTCATACTGCACAGCTGGCTTGCCTGGTACTCTTGAAAAGCAGTATGATCGCTGCCCGTAAAACCTTATCTAAACTAGTATGAAACCGACTGTGTGAGTGACACCCATTTTGTGATTTCCAGACTTTTTACAGCCTTTACAAAGTCCTTATTGGGGCAAATCCCAGAGTAATTTGATCAACTCAGTTCTTCAGTTCATCAATGATCAAGACAGCTCTTCAAGACTGCACCAATTCAAGAAAGGGAAGGGCATGGTACTACAAGTACAATACTGCAAGAACCAATTCTTTAAACATGATTGGAATGACTCATGCCTCCACTTTACGAACGAAACAATCTCTTGCATTCCTTTTACCAAAGAAAAACTTCTTGTGCCCCATGAGGGAACCTCATGAAAGGCAATGAAGAGCTGTAGGCTTCCCAACAGGCTTTATGGATGGACAATCCTTAACAAATTGAGTAGGAAATATAAAAATGTTAGTTTTGGGTATGTGGCCTGTAATTCTGCCTCTGTTACTAAGCCACACCAGAGTCCATTTACCATATTTACTTGCATACCACATGAAACTTTCCTTCCAAAAATCTGCCCTCCAAAACTAGCATGTGTGTCTTAAGCTAGAAAGCTGATTTTCTTCACTGGAATAGAAGTATGAAGACACTGTGTTGCAAAACAGCTGCCAGCTTCTCTTTTAGGAAACAAACAGGAGGGTGTGGAGTCCAGGCTTAACCCTTTCACAGCCACTCCCAGCTTGCTGGCTCAGAAAGAAGCTTGTAGCTATGTTCAACACCATTTCTCCCAAGAAAAGGCCAAATCTAGGCCATGACTCTGGAAAAATATTTTTTCCCCTACATTCTGCCTTCTAACAGCAAGGTGTGTGTCTTATTTGGGGCTGTACAGCATGTGAAAAAATATAGGCATGCTCTTAATTTCCCCCTCATTAAATTTTGCATGAAACTGGCTGATGTTCTAAGTTGTGATTAAACAAATAAAATGAAGTCAGCACTACTGCAAAAGGAGGAGGAGGAAAAAAGAAAAGCTCTCAAAAGCGCATCCAAGAAAATAAAAATATAACCAAAGGCCAGCTTCTACTACCCGAACTCAGAGAGAATAGGTCTTGACTCCATGAGAATTCAGTGGGAACACTATTGCTGATCCTGAGTAAATCTGAAGAATATGGCATTTAGTCTTAACACTCTGAACGACGTGTGTTACTTCATTCATCTGGGTGAAATGCTTTTGTCTGACAACGTGTCTATCTTTTCTAAACTGGTAAGAAACAGACAGTGCGAGTGACACCCATTTTGCGGGTGTCACTTGTGGGTGTTTACTTGCATCTGTATCTGAAAGGGAAAGCAAAAGGACCCACTAGGAAAGTTCTCCATAGCAAAATGGTGGACTTTTAATTGAGCACCTATACACGTGCTGAACATCTGCTCCGACATGCGCTAATTAGCTCACGTTGGAGCAGACTCGATTAATAGAGTCTGTTGGAGCATGCTATTTAGCACACACCAGCAGCCTCCATGTCTTGAGTATTCAGGGTCCTTGTGCTTCAAAATGGTGGTGGGGACACTTTAACTAAAGCTCATCCAACAAGCTTTAGTTGAAGCTCCCCCACTGTTATTTTGAAGCACAGGACGCTGAGTACATGTGACGCTGTGGGCACATAATTACAGCAGTTCTCAGAGCCACTCTAATTAAAGCAGCCCTTCCCTCCACCCTGGAGCACATGTAAAGACAGCCGTAGATGTATCCATTATATGTACAAGGAATGAAATCTCTTAATTTTAACACCTTGTGTAGTAAGAAGTAGAGGCTGAAAAGCCTTACTAGGCCAAATTCATCTCAGTTAAAAACAGCTGAAATGCAGGAATTGGCCTAAAAGTTCCAGGCCATCCTCTCAAACAGCAATCAGCCATAACTCTGCATTCTCCTTGGCTCTCTTCCATCCTGATTTAAATTATAATTAAGCTTCTCTAAGTTCTGTCAGGAGAATATTTCATATCACAATAAGGACTTTTTTTTCATTATACTCTGCATTTTGCAGTTGTCTTTTACTTAGTTTCATCTCATTGGTTCCTGCTATATCCATTAGATCATAGGCCTCACCCCCCTTTTTATCATTTACTTAATATAAATTCTTATATATAGACATATCAAGCACAATTCATCTTTCACTTAGCACATCTTTCATCAACTATCTTGCTGCAAAATCAAATTTCCGCAACAACTTACTTCAGTAAGAGAGGTGCTCAGAAGCAACTGTAGTGTTCTACACGAGCTATACAGAAGACGTCAATATTTTTGGTCTCTGTTGCGATCACTGTGCATGTATTGCAACCAGTCCTTTTTTTAAGACATTTTTTGCATTGACATATTCTATATTAAACACGGCCGTCCCTTTATGAAAAGAAGAGTTTTGTGACAATTGAGACATAATCCTTATATGAATATATGGATTTGGTAATCAGGTAAATTCCAGAATATATCCTTCAAATCTGATTTTCAGATACTGCTGACAAATGATTAACAGAATGGTCTACTTTTTAATAAATTAGTTTGATACTATGATGTCATTCATGGAAGTGGAGGGACTGTCCTTGGAAGATACTTGTCTATATTTGTCAATAGAAAATTTAGAATTATTACCTTCTACACTGCAGAATGTGGCAGAGAGCAACAACAAAAATGATAGGTCTAGGGAAAAAAATGATACCCGTGGAAAAGTTGGAAGAATTTGGCTTATTTATTCTTAGGAAGACAAGACTGAGGGAGATTTGATAATAGTCTTTAAATATGCAAAAGGCTGTAATAAAAAGGATGGTGATCAATTGTACACTATGCCCATAGGGGACAGGGCAAGAGGTAAACTGCAAAGAAGGACATTAGGTTGGATGGGTGGTGCTCAACCTTTGACTCTGTGTACTAGATGAGTGGTGTGAGGCTGGTCTGAAAGCTGCCTAGAGCCCTGCACATCAGGATCAGGTCGCAGGACCCAGCACTGCCCTCTCCCACCCTGTGGGCCAGCATCAGGCCCCTGGGACCCACACCACTCCCTCCCAGACCCCAACACTGGAACTGGGCCATAGGGCCTAGTGTTACCCCTGAATGCATACTGGGATCGGGTTCTGAGACCCAGTGCTATCCCACTGCCAAATTTCTGGACCTTTGGGAGCTCCATGGGCTGCATGAAATGGCACCATGGGCTGGATCTGGACCACAGGCTGGGGGTTGAGCACACGTGGGTTACACAGTAGGAAGAACTTTTTATGAGGACCGTTAAGTGCTTTAATTCAGTTGTGTAGAGCAGTGGTCTCCAAAGTGGGGTGTGCGCAAAGATGATCCATTGGGGTGCAGGAAGAAAATATTGCAACTTCTATTTATACTTATTTTTTACCTAAAAAAATAAGAAAGAAATTAAGCTTTACTAATATTTAATATATGGATTGACACTGGCACCCTCACTCGGTCCATATGTCAGATGGTCATGTGTCACGTACGGTATGTGAGTAAGTAGTACATGTATATAATTTATAAATAAATAAATATACATATATTGGGGGTGCATGCTCAAAATATTTTTACTAATGAGGTGCACAATCAAAAAAGTTTGGAGACCACTGGTCTAGAGAAACTGTGATATGTCTATCACTGGACATTTTTAAGTGCAAGTTAGACAAGGATTTGTCCAGGATGGTTTAGATTTAGGTCACATACAGGCCTTACATTTCTACCAGGAGAACTGCCACACCCCCAGTAGAAACTACAAGCATGCAAGTGTTTCTTCAACTTCACCAGGAGAAACATGCAGGTGTCAGCCTGGAAGATTTGCCTTGCAAGAGAAACTCTCACAAGAGTGAACACTTGTTTGTTCCCCTGCTGGTTTTGTCCAGAAAGGGAGAGGAGTAGCAGCTACTGCTGCTTCCTACTAGGACTGCCCTGGTGGGGCACCAGGTTGGGGGTTTTGCCCCGCTGCTTCTTCCCCTGCCTTCTCTGTCACTCCCCTGTTTGGGGAAGAGGTGGGGGTCTTTGCCATGAGGTTTTCTATACTCTGCTCCCAGGTACTGCGGGCGCTGGTATTTCCACAAGGCATGCAGGGGGAGCTCGCTCACTTTCAGAGCGATTTGCTTGCAGAGGGGCTGTTCACCTCTGACTTCCCAGAATGAGTGTTCCTTTTCTGGGAAGTGTATGGAGGTCTTTCATAGATTCATAGATGCTAGGGTCGGAAGGGACCTCAATAGATCATCGAGTCCGACCCCCTGCATAAGCAGGAAAGAGTGCTGGGCCTACATTACCCCAGCTAGATACACATCTAGCCTTCGCTTGAAGACCCCCAGGGTAGGGGAGAGCACCACCTCCCTTGGGAGCCCGTTCCAGACCTTGGCCACTCGAACTGTGAAGAAGTTCCTCCTAACATCCAATCTAACTCTGCTCTCTTCTAGCTTGTGGCCATTATTTCTTGTAACCCCCGGAGGGGCCTTGGTGAATAAATACTCACCAATTCCCTTCTGTGCCCCCCGATGAACTTATAGGCAGCCACCAGGTCGCCTCTCAACCTTCTCTTGCGGAGGCTGAAAAGGTCCAGTTTCTCTAGTCTCTCCTCGTAGGGCTTGGCCTGCAGGCTCTTAACCATACGAGCGGCCCTTCTCTGGACCCTTTCCAGATTATCCGCATCCTTTGTGAAGTGCGGCGCCCAGAATTGCACGCAGTACTCCAGCTGCGGTCTGACCAGTGCCCGATAGAGGGGAAGTATCACCTCCTTGGACCTATTTGTCATGCATCTGCTGATGCATGATAAAGTGCCATTGGCTTTTCTGATGGTTTCGTCACACTGCCGACTCATGTTCATCTTGGAGTCCACTAGGACTCCAAGATCCCTTTTCACTTCCGTGCCACCCAGCAGGTCATTTCCTAGGCTGTCCCATTACTCCAGACCCTCAGGTCCAGGAAGGGTGGAGCAGCTCCTGCTCTCCATGCCTTCCCCAGAACAATCCCCAGCGCGGGAAAGAAGCAGAGACCAGGGTGAGGGGGCATATCTGCAGGCTGAACACATGTACTGCTTCCTTTCCTAGAACTATTTCTACCAGTGGAAATTTCTCAAAAATTTCCTCTGCTAGAATGAAGACCTGTTTGAGGCTAGTAATGATTGTTCCTTGGATTAGATGATCTCTTAAAGTCCCTTCCATCCCTGTTTTTCTTCAGTCTTATGAAAAGTTTTCAAATAGGTAATAAAGAAACCATCACCATCTCAAACCTTATGGTACTTCCTCGGCTGTAGCATACAATGCTCACTCTTAAGTGCTACTTATGTGCCCTTTCCCCAGATTTCCATTCCATTTTCTATCACCTTGACTAGTGTTTTGACTTTGCTCATCCATTTTCTCCTATCATTCTCTTTCCTATGGCACTTATTGGAGTCCACCCCCACCCCCCTTCCCTGCTCAACATGCACAATATAAGATCAAAAATATAAATGCTATTCTGGGTCAGACCACAGAGCTATCTAGCCCAGTAGTCTCCCTCTCAGTGGCAGAGTGGAGGGAAAGCGGAAGAGCTTCCATGCAAGGCCTATCCAAACTGATGTGTGCCCTGCCCTTCTTCCCTTACAGCTTCTAATATTCTATCGTTTATGTTCTTCCACAATATTCTTCTCTGCCATAATCTGAAGTCACCCATTAAGTATCTACTTGTAGAATCTACAAGGCTAAGATTTTCAACTGGTTATTAATGAAGAGAGGTGCTCAGTTCCCTTCAGTACCCCTGAAAAATCCAACACTAGTTCAAATCTACCACAATACCCAAGCAATCAAAAGACTTGGTCAATGAACCAATCTGCTATTGAGCTGGAAAGCCTACTACCCACCAAGACGTCAATACCATACATGGCAGACCTTCTGGTACAATGCTGGCAGTCTTTGTATATATTTCATAGATTTCATAGACATCAGGGCTGGAAGGGACCTCGGGAGATCATCGAGTCCAGCCCCCTGCCCAAAGGGCAGGAACTCAGCTGGGGTCAGAGGATCCCAGCAAGATAAGCATCCGATTTACTCTTGAAGGTGTTCAATGTAGGTGCTTGAACCACCTCCGATGGCAGGCTGTTCCAGACCTTGGGGGCTCAGACAGTAAAGAAATTCTTCCTTATGTCCAGCCTGAAACGGTCTTGCAGGAGTTTGTGAAAGAAAGAGCAAAACATGGGCTCTTGTTCTTGCTGCTGGAGCTATGTCTTGTCCTGGAACTATGACAGCTCATTTGGCTACACAAGAAATGCCACTGGATTCCAGTGGCAGCCACTGAAAATGCCAAAGGTAAAGAACAGAAAATATGTCTAACAAGTGAGAGAGAAGAATCAGGACTACAGCTTGTACCAGGCATTGGGCTACTTTAGGCAGACAAAAGGGGATATCTACACCATCTACACTATGGTGCAGATGCCAGGACAGCTCCAAACATGCCCTGACCACCTGCTCTCACATGCACACATCAAACCCAGATAGATGCTGAGAAAGATGCTCCAGGGGATCCTTTTGCAGCTACTTTTGAGAAGAGCCCCTAGAGATGACTGGGCATATATGGGTTTGGATCACACATGCAGGAGTGGGTGACTCAGCCAGCTGGACACACTTCCGCTGCGATGTATACATGGCCAGAATGCTCAGGGCATATTTATTTCTCCATGAGCATGATGTGTTGCATAAGGTGCTTTGGATAAAAATTGCTCTCTCTCTCTACGTGGAAGATCCACAGACAGAAAGCTGAGAAGAAGACTGATCAGACCAATTTAGTAGGGGTACCTTTCCATTTGACTTAATTTGTCTTTAAGATAATTAAGAACAATAATTAAAAAGAACAAAAACTGAACTAATAAGAGCAACCATATCTATGCTCCAGGTTACACAGTTGATGCATTTTGGTAGAGTGTCAAAAGCAGACCAAAGTAAATGCCTAATATTATTGTGCTTGCAAATAAGTAAAAGTTCTTTTGCTGTTTCAGGGTACAATGGATGGATTGAAGCTTTTCTAAGAGCACTGTTTAAAAGAGGTTAAGTTTACCAGTGACCATAAATTTCTAGGAACATAAACTTCTAATTATTCACAATTAGTGGTTTCATTTTAATTAGCTCCACACTTCCACAATTCTTCTAAGACATCATTTAATTTTTGGAATTAGTAACTAATTATTAGCAATCTTCCAAAAACAAATAAAGAAGTCCATGCTGCATGGTCTTGGATCAGCTGTGGAAAAATAGCATCTCCATGATGTTTTTAGAAAAATACATTTTAGAGAACAAATCTTGCCTAGGGTTAGATGATAAAATTTGTTTGGCAGAACAAATCTGGAACAACATAGATCTTTGAATGTTATGGCGTATTTGATTTATCCTTTTGTCTAAGCAACTTTCTAGAGTCCTTTTCTTTACCGTGATGAACTTGCTGCTCAACAGGATTTCAAGGATGTTAGATGAACTGAGATTATTTCTTTTAACCTAGCTTTCACAGCTATATAACAGGCAAAACTTACTACAAGTATTACAATACATACAATAAAGCATAATGTAAAAAGAAGCCAGCATAGAAATGTTGATCTGTAATGTAATGACACGGTTAAACAGTATTTCTGATCTGGATTTTTAAAAATTCTTTATCCGTTCTAGAAAGCACATAAAACCCTTACACATTCTCATGGTGCACCCTGTAATCTCTCTAATACTGAGGCAGACTGATGTGTTTCAAGTATTTTATGCTGGGAACAAATCTTTGTCACTCAGTATTCCACTTGCAAAAATAAACCCAGAAAGCAAATGCTCAGAAATCCAGTCAGTAGTCTCTCTCGTCTACACATTTCATATAAGTAAATACTTACCGACAGTTTCCTACATAGCCATTTAATTACGCTAATTTCCTTTCCCCCGGTCCGTCCGAGTCAGAAGTGGAATGAGAGAGAGGGTGCACGAGAGACAGAGCGAGGGGAAACCAGAGAGGAAACCAGAGACTGCAAATTGAAAGCTTTCTTTGACTACAACTTACTGATGTCGCAATTCCACACTTAGGCAGCACATTCTGCTGGACCCAGACACACTGTTATTTTAACCAGGCTGCCCTCAGCAGCCATCAATTCAAAACCACTGAAACCGGGACAGAACTGTTGAGTCCCTTCAGGAGAGGAATGAAAGGACAGTCCAAGGGGTTATAACATTAGCCTATGACTTGGGAGACCTGTGATTGATTCCCTGTCCCAAAAGAAATGCCTGTTTGACCTTGGGCAAGTCACTGAGCCATTCTGTGCCTTAGTTTCCCATCTGTAAAATGGTGACGATATGCTTTTCTTTTGACACTGAGCTATGGCCGAGATAACTGTATCTAACCACACAAAGCGCTATGGTAGTATAGTAATGACCACAGAAAATGAAGGCAGCCACAAACCTACAAGAAGCTAGTTCTTATTACAGATCATTTTAAAAATCAGTATGAAAGCAATTTATTTTTTAGAAGAATGTCTTTCAAAATACTGCTGGTAAAATTTATCCCTAGTAACTTCACTAAATTCATTGCAGTTCCACCAGGAATTACATTTAGCCCATTATGTTTAACTAACCGATCGCCCACCAGGAATGACAGGTGGAGAGGAGGAAGAAGAGAGCGGGGACAGAGCCCCAGGCCCTGCCCTGTCCAGGCCCACTCCCCCTTCCCTCCTGCTGCTTGGGGTCCTGGCCCGCTCTCCACCTCCATGCCGTGGGGAAGGGAGGAGCAGGCCCAGGCCCTTTGTGGGGGAGGACCGGGCCTCAGGGTGGGGAGAAGCTGGGCTGCTGCAGCGGGGGAATGGGGGGCAGCAGCAGGCCTGGGCTGACCCAGTGGCGGCTGGGACATGGGAAGAGCAGGCTCGGGTCCGATGCAGGGGAGGAGTGGGTCCAGGCCCCTTGGGGGAGGAGGCTTGCTTCTCCCCTCCCCCTCCAGCTGCTACATTGGGCTGGTCTGGACCAGGCAGGGCCTGCTATCCCCCCACATGGCCATGGTGTGCCGGCTTTTCACCTGCCTCAGGCTCGGTCCCCCCATGTCAGGCCCCGGCCAGTCCTCCCCCGGCCGCACCATCACCGCCAATGCCATGGCACACCCACTCCTCCCCCCCAACACCAGATCTGCTGGGGGACAGAAGTGGGCTCGGGGCCGACACGGGGGAGTGGGGTGGGGGAGGAGTGGGCTGGGCCCGAGGTGTGGAGGAGGCCTGCTCCTTCCCTGCCCCAGCCGCTGCCACGTCAGACCGGGCCTGCTGTTCCCCTCCCCCCTCCCCCGCCATGGCAGGCTGGTTTTTCCCCTGGGGCCCACTCCCCACCCCCCCACACACAT
Organism: Crocodylus siamensis; assembly: GCF_052110815.1. Lineage (NCBI taxonomy): Eukaryota > Metazoa > Chordata > Crocodylia > Crocodylidae > Crocodylus > Crocodylus siamensis. The sequence continues at coordinate 238,209,503 of NC_143398.1, read as the reverse complement.
TGGGCCTGGGCCTGGACCCACTCCCCTCCCCACACATTAGGCCCGGGCCTACTCCCCTCCCCAGGTCAACTGCAGGGAGCGGGCTGGCCTTACCCCGACCCCGCTCTGTCCGCGGTGTCCCCACCATCATGGCAGCAGGCATTCTTCGTGCTCTGCTTGGCTGTTTGTGAATAAAGCATTACAGACAGAGAGATTTAGGCTTTTATAATATTAGAATAATTCAGGGTACTTCACAGAGCCCCTCACTTGTAAAGGATTCCTCTGCAGATTGCACAGGCCTTATTTTAGTTCCCAGTTTTAGCAAGTAGGCTAATCTATGCTTACAGTCTTTCTATATAAACAATACTCGGATACAAGTATTTGTGCTTATATATGTAGTGATGGTCTTTAGGGGTGTGCGAAGTGAGTCCTATTTGATTCGGATTTGGCCCGAATCGGGGACAGTGATTCAATTTGTTGATTTGGATCACTGTCCCTGATTCGGTTTGGCCAAATCCGAATCTGAAGATTCAACACTGAGACAGAGAATCAGTGATTCGAACATAGACACAGCTTTAAATGTTTTTTCTACATACCTCCAGGTACCAGTGCGGCTCATGAACACTGCAATGCTGGGGTGGATGGAGCATCTCACAGGAGTGCAGCGCCCCCCCCCCCCACCAAGTGCTTAGCAGCAAACCAAGAAGTGGAACTCGGAGGTGGACCGAAAGATAGGCAGACAAGGCTTTGCCTATTTCCCTGGGCCTCTGATCCTATCTTGGCTTCAGCCCCTCCCTGGGTTTCAGTCCCTCAGCCTAGGCTTTAGCCCTCTCAGCCTTAGTCTGTCCTGCCCTTGGCCCTGACTTGGTTGGAGCCCCTCCCAGCCTTCAACCCCGTTACCCAGACTCAGCCCCCTTAGCTTTGGCCCATCTTGGCATCTGCCCTTCCCAGGCTTCTTCCCCACAGTTTATGCTTTGGCCCTCTTGGCCTCAGTCCTGTTGTGTCCCTGCCTCATGTAGTGCTTGAAACAGAGAGTGCGCCCCAGGCTTGATTCTTGATCATCCAACCAATTGTGCACCCATAGGGGGCAGCGTCATCAAGACCATATTGCCTCGGGTTACTTGTGAGAATGTTATGAGCATCAGCTGCCTTACTCGCATTGAGGTATATCACATCCACTATTCTGCCCCACCCACAAGGCCCATTGTCTCATTAGAGAAAGAAATCAGGTTGATCAGGCATGGTTTATTCTTGACAAATCCAGGCTGACTGTTCTTTATCACTTTGTTATGGTAGCATAACCAGGGCCAGGTGTGGGAACTATTTTTTACTATTGCTGTTCTTGCTTCTCTCTTCAGACCTGAAGAAGAATGTCTTGCATTTGAAAGCCTGTTTAATTCTATCCCAACTATGCAGTTGGTCCAATAAAAAGTATCATCCAAAGAAATCTTGGATCTTGCATAATTCCTGCACAATCCTGGCTACATCACTCTAACAATATCATATATTTAATACATAATTTAATGGCTACATATGCACATTCAAAATCTTTGTAAAAAAATTAAAATAGGAATAAATTCCTATCAAGAGCGACTACATGTATTAAAAAGGCCACATGTGGGCTTCCAGGAATACAGCAACATCTGAGGAGTGAGAACGTCCCTGAATGTTTAATCTGAAACATCAGATTAGGAAGTGGTAAATCAAGGACCCACAAGAAATATAGCTTCTTTGCAGCTGTTATTTTAGAAGAAGAATGAGCAAATAAATGTAAAGTGCACTGGGTAGGTTCTATGTGGTGTCTATATACCTAAGAATTATTTTATAGCAGCAAATTGAAGCCAGAGGGAAACTGGGCTAGAGAACAGAATAGACTGAGCTGGGGTTGTTTTCTCAGATTCCAGTGTCCTTCCCTATAGGCCTGTGTGGTGGGATGTGAGCTAGATCACAAACACATGGGTTGGATTCTTGCTTGTAAGCAATTTGAGGAAAGATGCTGTTAAAGGAAGGTTTTTAATGTACTGTGCAACCAGGCAATGCCTTATTACCAAACTACTGAGTTTCCTTTACAGATTTAGATCATTGCTCAAACTCAACCCAAGCCCAAATTCAAACACCTCACTCCCTGGAAAACTTTGGAATGAAAAAGTGGATCTGGGTCAGGCCATTGCCAGTGTCACCTAGCTCTGCAATGAATCAAATTGCTAATAATTCTTTCTACAGTCTTTGAAGAATTTTTGCAAGCATCCTTCAGACCCCAGAGCCGTGGTTACCTAGAGTGACTGGCAAATCAGACCTTCCATTCTCAACAATAATCCTTTTCACTTACGTGGCACCTGGCATCATGAGTTTTACAAACAGGGTAAGGCCAGTTGTATATTAAGAGACTTGTTGCTATTCATATTTATATTCTGATCCTGGTAGGTATTACATTTATCACATGATTGACATATTAATTCCATGATAAACTGAAACATGTCACATACTCAGTCACTTCACTGTATGATAAAATGGCAAATAAGCCACAAAGATGTTCCACACTTAATGCAGAATATCTTTATGGCTGGTTTGTGTCACACTTCAATTTGCACATGTAGCTCATAGCTTGGCTTTAGGCTGCATGGCATGGCTTTAAAACTTCCTGCAGAAAGGACATTGAAGCCACTTGCACAGCACAATGCTGGGATTACAGGTCTGCTATGCAGGCAACCAAGGCTTGGGGAGTTTCCTGTTCCCTACGTGCCTAAGCCCTGGGGTACATGCAGCCAGCCACCTGCTCCTGCAGACATGTGATGGGGTCTGAGGAGCTTTATGTTCAATCCCAACAATTGTGTATCCTACCATGCCAGACCTTAAATGTCTGGCATGGCACAACAAGTGATTGTAGGGATCCAGTTTCTCAGATCCCATTGACCTATTAAATTACCATTTGTCAGGGGCCACAGAAACCTACTACCCAAGCCATAAGAGTTCAGATCTACAGCAATACTTACTCCAAATCAAGGGACTATCATGATCTAGGCCCATCTATAGTTAAGAAAACGAATTCCCAGAACTTCCCAGGTTCACAGTTAGTTCAATGATAAACGTGGCACAGACACTTAGGAAGACACTCCGAGTAGATTAGCTTGTGTTTAGCATGTTTCGATTTTACACAACTGTTGGGAATATCACACATTTCCTCTGTTCACCTCACCTCCGTAGGTTATCAGCCAATCCATAACAGATCAAGTTTGCAGTTTGGGGATCTGAGTTGAACATGTGAATAAGGAACCTTGCTGAAACATTTAGAAGTCCATGGCTTAGTATGCTTTCAAAGTCTCCACTGCTAAAAGCCCCACTGACCCCCTGTAATCTTAAAATAAGTTAGTTCAACCTGGTAATAGCATGAAAGAAGTCTTACATGCACAAAGCTCCAAATGTTAGCCAATGCTCGTGCTTTAAACCTTAAAGCTTACAGACCATAAACCAAAATAAATTGCTTAAGTAATGGCAGTAATTAGTACTTTAATGACACTTTCCATCTGAGTATCTTAAAAGACTTTTAGGGACATTAATGAATTGACACCAGCTGGTCTGGGAGAGGACAATGGTTCAGAGATTGAGGGTCTCGTACGAGACTGAAGAAAACTGTGTTCAGTTTCTTGCTTCAAGACAGTTCCTGTGTTGCCTTTGGCCATATTCAGTCTCCTTATGCCTCTGGCTCCCCATCTGTAATATAAAGATAATAGCACTCTTCTGGTTTCCAAGTGTGTTTTCAAGAGAAATGTAATAGGCAAGAATTTCTTAGGGTGATATATTTTATTGGACCAAGGAATTTTAAAGAGAAGTACCTTGAAGGTCCAAAGACACTACTGTAATGGGGACAGATAGCAAATAAGCATCATGTTCCTCATTTTATTTTAATGAAGTAGGTAATTCAGGTATGTGGGGGTGACAAAGGACTTGGGGATAAACTCTGGAATGCTAATGTTCAGAACCTCATCTGAACAGACTTTATTTCTCAGGTACTAGGTACAGGTGAAATCAAGTGAAAGCTGCTAAATGACCTGCCTAAGGATTAGTATAAATAAGTGCAGATATCCTGATGCCGAATTCCACATTACAACCAGACTATATTGGAAAAGGTTTCTACAAGCTTTATAAATATGCTTACTGTCTGCCTATAATCTCTGTGCCTGTATGGGATTTCCTTGGTTCCAAGATGAACCCTTGCCAGGAAAAGCCCCGGCCCCAGCCCACAGTGGCAGACTGCCTTTGCCCCATGCTCAGATGCAGGGTCAAATGCCACCCCACCCTCTGTACCCCCCTGGACAAGCTGCAGCTCTGTTCCGCACCCTGCCCCAGCTGTGCAGCACCTGCCCCTACCCCTACCCCTACCCCCACCCCTGCCCCAGCCCCACTCCCTCCCTCACTGCTGGGGCCTTGATCTTCCCCAACCCCTTCCCTCACAACAGACTTATCTGCCTGACCTGGCTGCTCTCTACACTGCCAGGCTGTGCTCCCAGCTCCCTGCAAGCTGTGCAATGGCTACGCATATGCACAGGGCATTTATTGGCCACATCAGCCAAAAAAAGCTGACTGCCAATACAGTCAATTTTCCTTGTATTGGCACTGATCTGATATGGGACCGATGTATTGGTGCACCTCTATAAAACAGTAATTTTTTCTCATTTGTTCTGCATACCCCTGACAACCTTTTTAAGCATCTCTAGGGTTACACATACCCCTGGTTGAGAACCACTGCTCTAGATCAGTGATCTCCAAACTTTTTTGATTGCGCACCCCTATCAGTAAAAACTTTTTGAGCACACCCCCCAATATATGTATATTTATTTATAAATTATATACATGTACTACTTGCGTACCGTATGTGACATGTGACCGTCCAACATACAGACTGAGTGAGGGCGCCAGTGTCAATTTGTATATTAAATATTAGTAAAGCTTAATTTCTTTCTTATTTTTTTAGGTGAAAAATAAATATAAATAGAAGTTCTAATATTTTCTTCCAGCTAAATGGATCGTCTTGCACATCCCCTGGGGTGCGCGCACCCCACTTTGGAGACCACTGCTCTAGACTACTGAACCTCTCCATTGGACACTGACCAGCCTTATCGCAGCACTGCTAATGACAATATCCTTTGCTGCTTTTAGCCCCAATTGTTCGTTTTACTCTTAGATCCAATTGAAGAAGAGAATGTCTGAGGAGATAAAGTCTCCCATTGCGCTGGCATCCTCACACCAATGAGTTGAATATTATACTGAAAAAGGAGCCTTATAAAAGGCTGAAAATTTTCAGTGTGATTGGAACAAGGATGCACATTCTGCGGTGCTTTAAGAGCCAGTTTTGGTTTTAACAAGCCAGGCCAGCCAGGGAGCCAGTGGATAAGGCAGGGAAGTTGTAAACAACCATAGTCTCATGCTTTTCGCACCTCCCATGTTACTCAGCTTCCTTTACTGAGTCTTTTTTCACATGGGCTGCTTTTCCTGGGTTTATATTCCAGAACTCCCCTTAACATACATTGTAATAAGGAATATAGGGAAAGAATTGGAGGAAGACTGTGCCCTGCAGTACCCTTATCTGATACCACAAATCTTCTATGAAGCCAAGTTACCAGATTTTAGGCTGCAAATAGCAGATAAGATTAGCATAGACCTGGCCAGCCCACCACCCCCAGGTCATTTATCTTTCAGCCCCCAGAAGAGAGTAGGTCATTACTTCCAAGGGTCCTAATGCAAGTGTTGCTGATTCCAGGATACAGCAGCCTTTTGAGGCAGAGGGTCAAAGTGCTAAATAGAGATGTATACCCTATACAAGAATAAGCCAAATCCAGATGTTTCTAGTACAGCCATAAATTAGATTTAGGATAGCAAACTGCTGTGGCTCAGAGATACCATTAACAAACAGCCTCTTGAATGTATCTGAATTCTGACCACTAATGTGACAGACAAGATGCATATAATCAAGGGGAAGATGAGTTGTTAGTAAAACTTTTCTTTTGCTCCCATGAACAAGGGGATTCAGATATATGGGAGTAATAAAGGACTTGGGGACACATTGTAGAAACAGATGTTCCCTTGTTTGCAGTCTTCACTGAACCAAGTTTGGTCTCAGGCACTAGATACAGATGGACTTAATTTCTGAGTATCACAAAATAACTACAAACCAACCTCATTTTTTCTTAGTTTTCCTGCAAATAGCTGCTTCCTATTGCCCATTTTAGAGCTTCTGGGACCATGCAGCTCCATGAAAGTCAGGTCAGGGGCAGATTTTCTTGAATCAGGATCAGGCTGGGATCAGTACCGCCTTCGAATTTTGCTTTCAGTTTCAAATATAGTCCAAAGGATCAAGTGGACAACTTTCAACCAGTTGGGGGACGGAGCTACAAGTTTTAAATAGTCTGTGTATAAAATGGACCCAGGCTTGAGATTTCAGCATATTATTGCAAAGACTCTCATTGACTTTGATGGAAAATGGACTGAGCCCTGAACAAACATCCCCAGGTTTTGAGTGACATTGTGAATATTTCATGCAGAAGGAACTGCATCTTATTTTGAAAGAGCTACTGCTAGTCAACAAGGACTGTATAATTCTGCACCAACTTCTGATCTACGCAATCCTATTCACAGTCAACACTACAACTGGCCCTGAAGCTCTTGCTACAGACATGTTTTTTCTGGCCGCAGCAGTTGTGCATAGATTGGCGTGCAAGCCAAATCTTCTGACATACTCCAGGGCAAACAGGGATCATTTGTACTTGTCGTGACCTGACAACACACTTGGCGCTGTAAAGTACACAGAATCCGCACCTGTTGGAAAAAGTTACGATCCAAGAACACTTGTAACCAGGCAGGTTTTTATTTAATTTTGTGTGTGGGTGTGCGCGCGCATGTGTGTGTACATATGCGTGTATGTGCATGTGTGTGTGCACGCATATGTAATTTAAAACCAGAGTCCATGGTTCATTCGCAAAACGCTTACTATGAAATACTGCTGAGGTCAAAAAGTGGGTAGAACGCAACCATGAATTTACATGTATAAGGATATCCACAGCTCAGCTGCATAGGAAATGATCATACAGGCCACTGACAGATGTGGAAAAAAAACCCCAAAAACCAAAACAGTGCTTTACCAAAAGACGAACTGCATCAGTTCAACCCGGCTCACCCAACATCTGTATAGACTGTGTACTTCAGTGGGGCTTTTTGGCACTTTTATCTACTAGCTGATAATCTATACGGATGTTGGGCAAGCCAGGTCAAACTGATGCGGCTCCTCTTCTCAGCATATATTGCGCTTGGCACGAGGGTACGCCAAATTGAAAGAAAAGTGCCATTTTTTCCCCCGCAATCTGCCAGCAGCCACACAGGTTTGTACTCACATGCTCCAAAGTATAAGCTAATTGCTGTTAGCAAGGGAAACAGGCCTCTGGTAGGCTTGCTCTGAACAACTCCTTGCCTTATACACATGTGAGGAGCAGGGCAGCTTCCAGTGGTTTGCTTTCGGCCTCAGACCAGTCAGGGAGAGCAGGAACCTTCAAATCTGAAGGTTTCAGAAGAGCCAACCCAAAGATGCAGTGGTCCAAGTTTCACCAGTTAATTAAATGCAAGCCATAGACATACCCTTGTCTGGAGAGGAAAGCTCTCCTTTCACTCTCCTTTCTGCACCAATGACGCGTTCTCGGACTCTTCGTATGCAATGCGTTACATCTGGAATACAAGCTAGATCCCTACAGGGACAGGACACTTCAGTGTTGGGTCAACATGATGGCTATTATACTGCAGAGAACAGCTTTCATTCTGGAAGGGCAGCAGTCAGTTTATGGTGAAGAGCGTTCATCCTACAAGAACACCAGAGAACATCAACATATAAACACAAGACATGAACAACATCAGGGCTTCATCAGACTGAGGCAGACAGATGAAACCGCTGTAATCTTGTTTAGACTTGAGTTTGCAAACCTCAACCAAGTGCTTGTTTCTGCTAACAACAGAATCCAGGCTTCACTTGCGGCTGGAGGAGAGCTGGAGGTGACACGCACGCAAATCTGGGCCATTAATACATTTACTACTTCATATCGAGAGGCTGCACTCTGTTCCCTTCAAACATTTTTCTGCAAGAAGAAAGTTGGTTTACATGCATCTTCCTGTATTTGTAAAATGGCAGTTTGCAGCAATGTATACAGGATGTGTCAGATTTGCTCCATGGTGCTCTATAACTGGACATTAAAGCACGACTTATAAGGTCCATTTACAAACAATCACGTTTTTAAAAGGGAGCCAAAAGCTGAACAACAAATCTGAACCCCTTCTATTCAAACCTCCTCAGATATGAACCTACTTTTCCAGCTCTGAGTCGAGCCTTTCTGTAGCAGGGGTGGATGTTGCTGAAATCCAACCAGGGCAGCTGTTCTCAGTGAATCTGGGCCTCCGACGGTGAGAATCTGTAAATTCTGAACCTGAATGTAAGTTTGATTCAGCCTCAAACCCGGATGCTGTCCACCAGCGACTATGTATAATTCAGGTCCAGAAAAGAACCTGTGCCTCAAAGATTAGCCAAAGTTTTCCCTGAAAAAAGGGGTTTTGCATCATGCTTATACTGGATAACCGCTTTTCGTGGTCTTGGGTGGCTAACTGGAGCAAGTCTTAGTGTTGGAAAACCTCAGGTGAGAATGAAAGACTGCCAAAGGTGTCCGATCTTCTCTCCCATCACACAATGCCCCCCTTCCTTTCACAGACAGATATCTTGACCTTTCTCTTTCTGCTGACACCTCTAAGTGTAAAGTAATGCATGTTCTTAGTTGCTGCTATGGTAGTATAAGAGTGAAGTTATAGCTGGGATAGTCCAGAAATTATGTGAGAAGCAAGGATGTCTTAGGGTGATATCTTTTATTGGACCAACTGTACAGCTGGGATAGAGTTAGACAAGCTTTCAAATCCAGATCTTCTTCAGGTCTCAGCCACTGCTTGGCATAGAGAAGCCATGGCAAAGAGGAAAGGAAATGATGAGAGGCAGGAAGATGGAATCAATAGCGGATGGATGCAAGCAGCCATGAGGGTGCAGCAAAGAAATGACACAGGAGGGGGGAATATGTTGGTCACACAATGATAGTACTCTGGGATCAGGAAGAAAACAGGTGGGGATATGGCAAAAGGATGCAGGGATTGAGATAGTCAAAGGGCAACTAGTTGTCAAATGTACTGGGCATCTTGGCTCCTCTGGAGAGTTTTAAGAGTTAAAAAACTCTATATCTGGCTAGTTTCTAAGGCAAAAAAGTAATCTTAGACTGATTAGCATTTGCACAAACCCCTTAAGCAGCTGGAGGGCTGCCGCTTCCCCTGCCCAGAGTCACGTCTGGCAGAGAATTATCACAGTTTTTCATTAGCTCCATTGTTCAAAAAGTATGTTTTAATTTTTTCCCTCAGCAAAGTGACTCACTAGGTCTGTCTAATAGCCAACACCAAGTGGCTTTTCCTTTGCACATGATCCAGGCAAACCGTTCTAGATGTTAATGCTGAAAGTGCACAGGTCAGAAGGAAGCAATTTGTCTACGTGATTACACCACCGGCAGTTAACCTTCAGCCCATGGACTGAATCTGGCCTGCAGGGTTGTGTCATCTGGCCTGTGGAGCTCCCCAGAGATCTGGAAATTTGGCCGGGGGGGTGGGGAACAGCAGTTCTGGAAGCGGCTGTGGATGCTACAGCAATTAACCTTGCCACTCCTCCCTTTCTGCAAAATTTCTGCACCAGTGGAGAGCCCACTCACCTGAATACCACAGCCCCACAGGCTGAACTGCATCAGCCTCATGCACCAACCCCACACTGGATCCGGGCTGCAGACCAGCTCCACCCACGGACCCGCCCCATGGCACTCACCTGGCCAGTGAAGACAGAAATTTGAGCACTACTGGCTTATGGAGATGTGAATAAAATGTACAACTTCTACAGTAGAAGAAAATTAAGTGCAATGGTTTGCCCTAAGGGTTGCAAAACATTCAGAGGATACTGTCAGAGCTACGTGTAACAGTCACATGCCTCAATCCTGTCAACAATCAGGTACCTGATACAACCCTTTTTCTACTCCCATACACCTCCCCTCCATATAAGAAACTGCTCCTCTTCTAAGTTTGCCCTGTTCCTTAACTTTTCTCCATCTACTCCCTGCCGCATTGCTTGGTAAAATATTTCACTTTTAATTCTCTTTAGCTTTTCCTAGTGAACTGATTAGATTTCCTAAAGGAACAACATACAGCCATCTGATTCTGCTGCATAAAAGAATCACAAAAGCAGAGAAAATTTAGCTGTCAAAGTCAAACTAAAAACTAAGTTTTTTATCCTCTAATTTCAATCTTGGCTATTATGAGTAATAACAGTCAGTCAAAATAGTCAGCAAAGTTAAACTGAGAAAATCCATATGCAGCCAGCCATGCTCATGCCTCTCCCAGAAGAACTGAAGGGATTAAGCACTTGTATATATTCCATAGTTTCATAGTTGGTAGGGTAGGAAGGGACCTGAGCAGATCATCAAGTCCGACCCCCTGCCATGGCAGGAAAGAGTACTGGGGTCAAACGACCGCAGCAAGGTGATTGTCAAGCCTCAAACAACCCCAGCAAGGTGACTGTCAAGCCGTGATTGCATATAAATAATATATTAGCATTAAATCTTAAGCTAATTAGATTGCATTTAAACTGCATTAGACTGAACAGATGCAAGTGAGTTTTAAACCAGTTTAAACATGACTAATGGCCAAGTGGCATTTTATACTTAGGACATGTTAAGTGCACTTACAACATGAGCATTCAAGCAGCAAAATGTGCCAAGTGTGATTTTATCATAACAAAGTTACGACTTCTCATAAGAGGACTACCTCCAGACATGGACAACTGCTGCCTCCTGAGTCTGGGGGGCCACCTGCAGAAGCTGGCGGCAGCATTGGCAGCGGGTACAGGACTGGTGAGGGCCTGCAGATGCTGCTAGCAGTGTCGGCAGTGGGGATGGGGCTGGCGAGCACCCACAGACACCACTGGTGGCATCGGCAGCAAGGACAGCCCTGTCGGGGGGGCACATGCTGCCCCCCGCACCTCTGCTACCAGTCGTCTGTGTCTCCAGATCATATTAAGTATTGTGTGTTCAGCTATCATCAGTCCACTCCAGAGATAACGAGTTCATAATCCTAATGTGGTGCAGCACAGGGCCTGGGACTGAATCAGATGATTGTGAGTCCCATGCCCCACATCTCACTGGAGTTAATTCAAGGTTTGTGTGCAGTGCCAAGGCTAGGACTGACAATGAGCTTATTGTTGGTCCAAGCCCCAGAACTGCATCAGGGCTAGTTCAAGTTTGCCAGCAGCAGAGTCCTGGCTAGCCCTGCAGATGCAGCAGCTGGTGGAGATCCAGCAGCAGGAGTACTACCTTCTCCGGAGCTAGGCTCCCCATGATTTCCACCACACGCTGCCAGCAGCAGAGGCTCAACTTGCCTTGGTGTGCCAGGGGTAGGAGCTCCCAGGCTGGGCAATGTTGGGTACATGTGATGGGAGGGTGTGAGTATGAGCTCCAGGCATGGGATTTGCACATGTAAGCTACAGTGCCCAGGTCTGGGGTCAGCATCAGGATTGGGGGGGAGGGAGGGGGGGATGGACAGCTGGCTCCAGTCCTGTCCACAGCAGACTGAGATCAGAGTATTACTGTGTGACTACTCAGAACATGTTCTAGCTTCTCATATGAAACAGAAATGCTTACCATGATCTACATCAAACATGTTAAGTGTCCCACGCAACAAGCCCCTACGATCAAGGGTTTATATCAATGTTCCTCCTGTTCCAGCATTTAAGATCCTAGAAAGGCAGGAGACAGGGAACAACTGTCTGTTCACAAGGACCAAGATTTTCAAGACCTTACTGGTTAAGCACTTCCTGACAATCAAACCTAAAAGGTTTCAAAATTTGACACCTGGAACTGAGGCACTCAAAAAAAAAATCTTTAGCTGCTTTGAAAACTTTTGGATGCTGGTTGCATTTCCCAACAGACCCACAGAAAGACTTTGAAAGTCTGAGTAAGAAAAGCTCATTCTTTTGGGGGAGGTAGCTAAAAAAACAATAGTTCCTTCTGGTTACAATAAAAGGTACAAGGAAGGGTAACCAATATCCTGAGCCAATAAATGAGGAATAAAAAGAACACACTGAAACCTGAAGAAGTTTCCACAAAAAAGTAAGCTAGTTATGCTAAGGAAATTCCTAGGGTATTTCTACTTTGTGTGGTTGTCTTTGTGGATTTTGGAATACTAGGCTCAAGCAGCCTCCAAAGTCACAAGCAAAATAATTGCTGGAAGTATTCTGTGAGCACAAATTCTTCTAAAGAAAAAGATGAATGTCTAAGTAGTGAATTTTCTCCACAAAGCAGGTGTCTACAAAGCATCAAACAGAGCCTGATTGAGGTGCCTTTTATAATAGTGTCCTTTCTTTGCAGACATTAGGTATGGGGGAGCAGGGGAATAAGGATATGGCTTATGTGCCTGACAATGCACAAATTCAATAAAGAAGAAACTAGACCAATATCAGTGTTCTCTACCTATCTTAGAAAACCAGACTGCTAAGCCTAAACTTGTACTGTGCCCTGATGCAGCTTCACTGATAGAAACGGTGGAAGCTATAGGGCTGTTATTGCCTTATCTCTTATAGCTGATCAATGCCAAGTTAGACAATACAGCTGTAAAAACAGCTACTGTCCTGTTCACAGAGTGACTGCGGGTGCGTTATAGAAACTCCACAATACATGGTCTCAGCATGTCTGACATAGCCCCCGAGTGCGTGCCAGCTGCCATACACCTTCAGGCTCCATGGGCACTCATGTGCTCAACTACTTCACATTCAGCATGCTCCGGCCACGGTCCCAGCCTCTTTGCCCTATAATCTACTTTTTTCACTAGTCCTTTTAATGGCTGTGGGCTGGTGACTTAACTCCATCCTAAGCAGAAGGAAAAGTGTTTTAGTGCATTCACTCTGCAGATGCACTGTACCTCCCTTGCAGGGTCACCACTGTGCTGCTTACTAGCCTGCTGGAGTTGAAGTGAAGGTGGTTCCCCATTTGAATGCCTAATCTTTCTCACTCCATTTTGAAACTCTGGATCTCAGTGACTTTCATAAGGTCATATAGAAAGTCACTGGGAAAGCCAGGAACAAAAATCTAGTTTCCAAAGTCCTAATGCTGTGTTTTATCTCTAGGAAAACCCTTTTTTCCCCACCTGGTCTTGATCTGTGGCAGGGCCTTTCCTTGGACTGAAATTCTTCTGTTATTATTATTGGAATTGTTGAGAGTGAAAGTAGCTTCTCACTTCAGCCATTTTGGGAGGCACTTTTGAGAGTAAAGTATAAATCACCATTTTGAGCAGACATCAAGTTTCATGAAGATCAACCATCTACCCACACAGCTGGCCAAATCATGCATGTCTTTCCGTCACAAAGACCAATGGCCAAGGAAACATTCAATTCTCCACCCTCTTGGACACACCAAACATGCAGTCTGAATTGCAAAGTCACAGATAGTCAGAGACATTTTCTGTTCCCACCTTTACCTTGTTCTTTTACTCTGTCTCTTTCCCTGGCTCTAGCCCACTATGGCTTTCACAGAATCATTGAAAATGAGGGTTGAAGGGACCTCAGGAGGTGACATCTAGTCCAACCCAAAGTTTTTCTTCTATCTAACCTAAACTTCCCTTGCTGCAACTTGAGACCATTGCTCCTTGTTTCATCTGCCCCCACTGAGAACAGCCCAGCTCCATCCTGTTTGCAACCCCCTTCAGGTAGTTGAAGGCTGCTATTAAATCCCCTCTCAGTCTTCTCTTCTCCAGACTAGATAAGTCCTGTTCCCACAGCCTCACCTCATTAGTCATGTGCTCCTGACCCCAAACCATTTTCATTGCCCTCCGAAGGACTCTCTCCGAAACCAAAGCTGGACACATGTGACATAACATCTGGAATACTGTGGGGAGCAGAGGGGAGCCAGGTGTCCAAGAAGAGTGGTCGTTCCTTAAGGAGACGATCCTCCAAGCCCAAAGGGAAGGTAATCCCAATGAGGATCAAAGGGAACAGGAGGGCACACAAGCCTCCATGGCTCACCAAAAGCATCTGGGAATGTATCCTTGCTAAAAGGGAGGCGTATACCCAATGAAGAGAAGGGGACATCACCAGGGATGACTGCACTTGCTCGGGGATGTAGGGGGGCAGTCAGGAAGGCCAAGGCAGAGCTGGGACTGGGACTAGCTTCCCAGATTAAGGACAATAAGAAGTCCTTCTTTAAATACATAGGGGGTAAAAAGAAGGTTCCAGGTAATGTGGGGCCCCTGCAGGACGCGTTGGGAAATTTGGTCGTCACACCAGACGACAAAGCTAACACATTTAACGATTTCTTTGCCTCCATCTTCCTAAGTAGGGACCAGAACAGTCACCTCCCTGCTGGGCTCCCCTCAGGCCCCCGGGGAGGCACACCTGGGCCACGGGTTAGTGAGGAACTAGTTATGGAGCTTCTGGAGGGGCTGGACGTATTCAAGTCAGCCGGCCCGGATCATCTCCACCCTAGAGTTCTAAAGGAATTCGCCAAGGTCATTGCAGGACCCCTGGCACGGCTTTATGAGCGCTCATGGTGCGCTGGTGTGGTGCCGGAGGACTGGAAGAGGGCCAACGTGGTCCCCATCTTCAAAAAGGGGAAGGAGGAGGACCTGGGAAACTATAGGCCAGTTAGTCTTACCTCGATCCCAGGCAAGCTGTTCGAGAAAATTATTCTGGCACATATCCAGGAGGGGCCAGTAGGGGACTGCATGCTTAGGGGCAACCAACACGGGTTCAACAGTGGCAGGTCCTGTCAGACCAACCTGGTGGCCTTTTACAATCAGATCACCAAATCATTAGACGCAGGGGTAGCAGTGGACATCATCTTCCTGGACTTCCGGAAGGCTTTCGACACTGTCTCTCACCCAATTCTCATTAAGAAACTGGGGGGCTGTGGTGTTGACACCCACACAGTCAAATGGGTCGCCAACTGGCTGGAGGGCCGCACCCAGGGGGCAGGAGGGCGCAAAAGCCCCCATTGCTCACCAAAAGCATCTGGAAATGTCTCCTAGCTAAAAGGGAGGTGCGCACCCAATGGCAGGGAGGGGACATCACCAGGGAGGACTATACTGCCGTTGCTCAGGGACGTAGGGGGCAGTCAGGAAGGCCAAGGCAGAGATGGGACTGGGACTAGCTTCCTGGATTAAGGACAATAAGAAGTCCTTTTTTAAATACATAGGGGGCAAAAAGAAGGTACCAGGTAACGTGGGGCCCCTGCAGGACATGCTAGGAAATTTGGTCATCACACCAGACGACAAAGCTAACCTATTTCACAATTTCTTTGCCTCCATTTTCCTTGGCAGAGACCGGATCAGCCCCCCACCAGGACCCCCTCAGGCCCCAGGGGAAGCGCACCTAGGCCAAGGGTCAGTGAGGATCTAGTCAGGGAACTTCTGGAGGGACTGGATGTATTTAAATCAGCTGGTCCGGATGATCTCCACCCCCAAGTGCTGAGGGAATTAGCTGAGGTCATTGCAGGACCCCTGGCACAGCTTTACGAGCACTCGTGGTGCTCTGGTGAGGTGCCAGAGGACTGGAAAAGGACCAATGTGGTTCCCATCTTCAAAAAGGGGAGGAAGGAGGACCCGGGAAGCTATAGGCCAATTAGTCTTACCTCGATCCTGGGGAAGCTTTTTGAGAGAGTTATCCTGGCACATATCCATGAGGGGCCAGCAGGGGAGATTATGCTTAGGGGCAACCAACACGGGTTCATTAGCGGCAGGTCCTGTCAGACCAACCTGGTGTCTTCTACGACCAGGTCACCAAATCCTTAGATGCAGGGGTAGCAGTGGACATATCTTCCTGGACTTTCAGAAGGCCTTCGACACTGTCTCTCACCCCGTTCTCATTAAGAAACTGGGGGGCTGTGGTGTCGACACCCACACAGTCAATTGGGTCGCCAACTGGCTGGAGGGCCACACCCAGAGGGTGGTGGTGGACGGGTCATTTTCGACCTGGAGGGATGTGGGCAGGGGGGTCCTGCAGGGCTCGGTCCTCAGGCCCGCACTGTTCTACATCTTCATTAGTGACTTGGACAAGGGGGTAAAAAGCACCCTGTTCAAATTTGCTGATGACACTAAGGTGTGGAGGGATGTGGGCATGCTAGAAGGAAGGAATAGGCTGCAATCGGACCTAGACAGGTTACAAGGGTGGGCAGATGAGAACAGGATGGCATTCAACACTGACAAGTGCAAGGTGATGCACCTGGGGACGGAGAGCCAGCACTATACCTACAGGCTGGGGAACTCCCTTCTCATCAGTGCAGAGGCAGAAAAGGATCTTGGAGGCATCACTGATGCGAAGATGAACATGGGCCGGCAGTGTGGGGATGCCGTCAGGAAGGCCAACCGCACCTTGTCATGCATCCACAGATGCATCTAGAGCAGGGCCAAGGAGGTGATTCCCCCGTATTTCCTTAGCTTGCTTGTGAGAGTGTTGTCAGAGACCATATCAAAAGCCTTCCTAAACTGAAGGTACATCACATCCACTGCTCTCCACAGAGCCAGTCATCTCATCATAGAAGGCAGTCAGGTTGGTCAAGGATGATTTGCCCTTGATGAACCCATGTTGCCTGTTCCTAATCACCTTCTTCTCCTCCAAGTGTTTAGAAATGGATTCCCTGAGGACCTGCTCCATGATCTATCTACAGATTGAGGTGAGGCAGCAGGTCAAGAAGAGCACAGCCCCTAGTTTCCAGCACCTGCACCAGGAAGGTGTTCCCAACACTACCCAATTACATCATGGATTGCCTGAGCATTGCTGTATTGTCCTCCCAGCAGATATCAGGGTGACTGAAGGCCCCCCTGAGAACCAGGGCCTGTGATCGGGAAACTTGTGCTAGCTGTCTGAAGAAAACCTCGTTCACCTCATCCTCCTGGTCTGGTGATCTATAGCAGACCCCCACCACAATGTCATCCTTGTTGCTCTCCCCTCTGACTAACCCAGAGACTTTCAACAGGCCTGCTTCCAATTTCATACTGGAGCTCTGAGCAATCATACAGCTCTTTTAAATAAAGTGCAACTCTTTCTCTTCTCCCTTCCCTGTCCTTCCTGAATAGTTTGTACCCATGCATGACAGTGCTCCAGTCATGCGAGCTTCCACCAAGCCTCTGTTATTCCAATCACGGCACAGTCCTGTGACTGTGCAAGGACTTTCCAATTCTTCCTTATTTCCCAGGTTCTGTGCATTCATGCTGTACAGGCACCTAAGGTAACTACCCAATTGCCCTCCTCTCTCAGGAAGAATGAGAAGGCCTCCCATGTTGCCCCCTCCTGGTTATGCTTTCTCTGCATCTCCCATTTCCCCCATGGCTTTGGTCTCCATCCCCCAGCAAGCCTAGTTTAGAGCCCTGTTCATTAGATTACTGAGGCTGTCTGCCAAGGTGCTCTTCCCTTGCAGGCAGACTTGCTAATCTAGTGAGGAAGAGTCTAAACTACATTTGCCAGGAGATGGAGATTGAACGGACTTCACCCGCTGCCCTTTTTAAAAAAGATGTTTCTGTGCACTAGAACGCTTCCTTTGCGCTGCATCACTGTAGTGACCGGCTGGTAACACTCTGGGCGTCTATGGAAACCCAGCAACATTCATGGTACCTCGGGCAGCATTTGCAGGCTGAGCAGCAGTGGTTCATTGTGTACCTGGCATATTTAATAGGCATGCTTTAAATCACAATCAAACACCTAAATGGGAGGAAGGGTGGAGAGGGAGATTTACAGGGCTTCTGGTTTAATTTCCTTTGAATAAAAGGTAAACTGAAGAAGCCAACACGACTGCAGGTGAATGACATTTTTACAACACTGAGATTGTTTTGTTAATGGGGGGTGCTCTAGAAAGTGATGAGCCAACTGCTCAGCTATTATAAATCAGTCTAGCTCCACACCAGCCATGAAGCTACACTGATTTACACTAGCTGTGGATCTAGGAGTGTATCTTTCTGCACCTGTTTTGGCAGCTCAGTACAAACCCATTAATCATGAACTATTCTACTGCAGTTCTGTGGGGTACGCGAATCACAGTGACCTGGCATTATTTATCCCATGTCTTATCATCCAGGAATCTGCTCAGAAAGGTATGGGACAATAGGAGATTTCTGCCTCTGAGGCAACAATCATACATTCTGAATGACAAAGTTATTTGAAACCAGACATAGAAGTCGGCAAGAGTTTTTCCTCCTTAGATTAAATGTCACAACTTTCCACCCAAACAGCACAGACATTTTACAGCACCTTTTTTACCATGTTAGTAGATAGATTTGTAGCAAAACAATCCAGACAGAGTCCATGGAAGATTCAGTAATGAGAACAGAGAACTGGAACCAGGACTTACGCATTTTATTTTTGATCCTGGCTCAATCTAAGGTCTTCAGGAAGTCACATCACCTCTCTGGGCCTCTGTTTTCTCTACGTGCTTATTTTAGATCTTAGAGCTGTCAGGAGCCTTCCTCGATTTATTTTGTGAAGAGGTTGGATATTTTCAATCAAAAACGTCATATGAATTGTATGAGAGACTTGAATCTGCCACTTTTAGGTATATTTAGTACTTGAATAAGTAACACACTTGCTCATACCTGGACTACTCCAGATCTGTCACTTATTTGAGCCCTTATGTGAGCAGTTCCTGAAACATTCAGGAACATATTATGGCTGTAACAGGACAGATCATAAAAATACCATGCATCTTAGAGAACCACTCTGCTGTCTTCCCCTTTTCACTGAAGTGTGGGGAACACACAAACGCAAACCCAGCATATGCTGAAAAAAGTAGAAGGCTAAACAGCTTTGTTGCCAAGTCTGCTCCATCCAAATAACCTGAGCCTGTATTTTATTTCAGTTTTGGTTCTTTGGACAATTTTTCAATGACTTCCTCTATCAAACCCTACAAATTTGATGGAAACAGACACTAGCCTAGAGGAAAAGCTATAATACCATATACCTACTGAAGTATCAACAGGCATTCATGATCAGTGCTGCATGCTGTCACCAGCCCAGGAATGATACCAAATATCTTCTCCAGGAGGCAAGGAGAGGAAAAAAGCAGGAGTGAACCCTGCAGCCAGAGGAAGTAATTCAGAGGGTATATCTATATTGATAGGTAAGGTTGCCCTAAAGCCTATATCCACTGACCATCTGCAATGCAAACGCATTACACTTCACCCTCTGGTACCTATCCAGCCCCACAAACCTGGAAGTTCAGCTGAACTTCTGCATGTGAAGTGAACCCACATTCCCACTCTCCTCCCAGCCCATCCCTTTCTACAAGGAAAGTAACTTACCCACACAATGCAGGCCTCGAGAGCAAAAAGAATAGACACGATACACCAGAACTGATTGCAGCATCCAGCGGAGAATGGGCCTCTTAGGTCAATGGACAAGCTTAGTTTTTTCCCAGGACCATTGCCTAATCCATTGATTGATTAAAATAATGATTAACTGTTTGCTTTAAGGACACTGCTGTTCCTTTGCACTGATGAATTCTCCATGAATGACCCTATGTTGCATCTACCACAGCTAAGTGTGAAAAAAGACAGTAAAATGGGCAAAAGAATAAACTCAAGTAAAACACTATACATCTTTAGACAGCATAATTAGAATGAACCTTTGAGAAAACTGTCTGATTTTCAAAGTTCATTATAAATCTGAATGTTGGGCCAGTTTTGCTGGGGGACGGCAAATATTTTGTGCCCTAGTTGTAATTTCTAGCCCTAATCAAAGCAAATTTGGGAGGTTTTATTTTATGTCCAGTTTTAGCTTTTGACTGATCTCAAAACCCAAGATGAGTCCAACCTACATCAGGCAGAAATGGAATGAGAGAGATCCAGGCAGAGCCTCAACAAGGAGAAACTGTTGAGGTTCTCACGACTCTAGTCACAATAGTTACATTTCTCAGCTGAAGAATTATTGGCCTATGGGAGCCAATAATTTGTGTGCTCCTGTGCCACACAAAGCCACAGAAAAATGAATCTAGCCATATGCTATTTTCTTAACATATGTTAGCTGGGGAACAGCAGCCCAGGATCTTAGATGCTTGTAAAATGAATTAAGGAAACAAATGCACTGTATTTGTTTTCAGTTGATCAGAGGCTCTCATATTGAACACATATGAGAAAAAAAGACACGCTACACCAAAGGAGCCAGCGAGGCCTCAAGTGATATTAATTCCACTTGCATTCAACCATGTGGATCCAATGATCAAAAGGATTTAGAAGCGAGAAGGGAAAATAACTTAGTCACATTCATTTGGTAATGGAAACGTCAACGCTCAGCAATATTGCAGTGCCTCAGGGCAGCAAAGGGGGAAAAGGATGGATGGTAGAAGCTCAGCACTTCTGTTGCAGCTCATATCCAAAGATGGGAGCCCGTGTCACAAGACCTTTCTATGTCTCAGTTTTCCTCTACCATTAAAATAAAGGGTCAACAGTGGTGCTGTGTTGTCCTCCTAGGGATGCCGTGGACTTTAGCCACTGGTTTGTATAAAATAGAAGGGGTTGCAAAAAAATTCCCTCTGAGTTATATAGGATCTGCAGGGCTAAGTGCACCAAATAAAAGCACCAAAGTTTTATTTTAATCACTGAAGTTAGCAGAAAGGAAGCAGATACATTCAGTAAGAAACAATGTAGGTTTTAGAATCAGTTTTCAGAGCTGCATTTTAATATTATCAGCTGCTAAACCCAGCATACGGGTTTTGCAATTTCAGAAACAAAGTGCAACACAATGGACTAAAGATGTATTTTAAGATTGCAAGAAATTCAGAGACTTCTGACCAGCTGTTATCTTTACTGCCTTGTTAAAGTGGCAGTTAAATAATCCTGCCGTGCTAGTACTGCGTTTTTTACACCAAGTTGATTCCTCCTCATTATATGGCGCAACAGAAAACAGAGATAGAGGAGTGAACAGGATAAGCATTGGAGTCTTCACAGTTCCAGAGGAATTCCAAATAATGCTTTCAGTCGCACTAAGAACAGGCATGGGAAAAACGTTAAACACCGTGTGCTTTAGTTACATCTCCTTTCAGTGCCACATAAGCAATGATATAAGTGTAGCTGTGTGTTTTTTTTAGTCTACCATTTTAAAAGTCTCCACTATTTAATTTTTCTTTCCATATGAAGAACTCCATTAATTGTCAGGGTGCCTACAGACATTTAAGGACCCCTCTCTTCCCCCACTCCAACCCAACAGATGCTCGCCTGCTGAGTCAGGGGGCTCAAGCCGGCTTGCAGTGGCCGTGGTCAACAAGCGGGGGGCGTTACACATACATCCTTCCAGGCTGCTGAACCACCCCTCTCCCCAGACCTGCCCCACCCCCTGCCCAGCTCTGGGGGTGTCAGCGGGGAAGGAAGGGGGAACAGGAGTGAGCAGCAGGCAGCTGGCAGCTACTTTGCCTGGCTGGTGCTGGAGACGGGTATAGGGTGGAATGGAGCCCCTCACCTTGCAGGCCTCCTCCAGCTACGCTGGCTGGGGTATTGAGGGGAGCTAGGCCAGGTCCATGAGGCGAGGGGGCTCCCATTTTATGTCCCCCCTCAACTCCAGCTCCAGCCAGGTAAAGCTGGTGGCTCAATGCTGCTCCCTCCCACACTGATAGCTCTGCAAAGTGCAGAAAATTAACCTTGGAGAAAATACAAGTTGCCTAGGGTGCTCTGCTTTAGAGCATCTTCATCTAATACCTCATTTGACCAAAATTAATTTTTTTGCACAATCGGCCATTTTAAAAGTGCTCTGGAGCTGTGCATGTATGTTACGTCATGGCTGCAGAGTGCTTTCAGAGGCCTGATCACGTGAAAAACGCAACTTATGTAGACAACCTGTTATGTCTGCTATCCAGGAGGTTCACAGAGAGGTCTGAAGACTGTGGGGCAACTAGGGCTCTCTGTTATGCTGACAAGTCTGGGGTACTTTATAGAGATGTTAAGAATTTATTCCAGATCAACAACACTGCAAATGAGACCATAAATGTCTATGTGAGCATGTGTGTTTATCCATATACACATAAGTTTATATGCTCAGAACTTAGTATTTTGGAAAGACATGCAACACCAATTTAACAGTAGCTGTTCACACTACTTTAGAACTTGGAAGTGAATGTGAGAAAAGCATCCAGTTATGTAATATTTACAGAATATATAGGAGTTGTGATAATGACTCCTGAAACACAAGGCCATGGAATGAGAGTGTACAGTCTAGTTATGAGGGTCCACATGGCAATACACTTAGTTTTAGTCGTTGCTCTGCCACTAAAATTATTGTGTGGGCAAACACTCACATGTCTCCATTTATCCATCTCCAGCTTGTACAAGATATTAACTTACAGGTTTAGGGGGTTGTGTGCAAGCCTTGGTCCTATGGTGTCGGGCTTTTTTAAATGCAGTGATGGTTTTTTGCCCACACATGGTTCAGTTGTGACAACTACATGTAACTGTATCTTTGTTGCAGGTCAGAGTTGGGTTTCTTTGTTTCAGGCCTGACTTTCAGTGCTGGCACTCCAAACCTGTTTGCTTTAGGTCAGCCAGGGATAAAGAATTTCCCAGCACTTGGCCACAGTATCAATCAGGGGTGGACAATTATCTTGGCTAGAAGGCTGCTTAATGAGCTTTGGTGATCTGTTGAGGGCGGCAAGTGTAGCCTTGCCCCTCAACAGGTGCCCCGCCCCCCGTTGTTACAAGACCAGAAAAAAAAACAACAAACCACATGCTAAAAAAAAAATCAAACATCTAGTAGAACCTATTTTATTTTTTAAAATATTTTTGTCCTGATTTAGGTGTCTTTGCATCATGTGTATAGAGGCAGTTGCATCACAGCTCAAAATAAAGTCTTATCCTTGTATATTGTATGGGATGTGAGTGGCTGTGGGATTTGTGGAGGTAGGTTTGTGAAGGAGTGCAAGGGGCTGTGAATGTGTCAGTGTGGGTTTTGTGGGGAGTTTGTGAGGGGGGTGTGGAGAGGTGGGGGTGTGGGAGTGTGTGGGGAGATTATGGGGGGCTTTTTAGGGATTTTGTGGGGGGGTTGTGGTGGGATGTGGGTGAGTGTGGAGTTTGTGGGGGGCTGAAGGTGTCAGGTGTGTTGGGGGTGTGTGGGGTTTGTGGGACAGTGTGGCTGTATATGGGGTTTTTGGTGGGTGTGGGGGCTTGTGGCACTGTGTGGAGTTTGTAGGACGTTTGTGGAGAGAGTGTGGGTGTGTGTCTGGGTGAGTGTGAGGGGAGTGTGTGAGGTTTGTGGGGGGTGGGTGTGAGTGTATATGGGAGATGTGGGGGTTGTACGAGTGTGGGGTTTCTGGGGGGACACATGGGGGGTATGGGGGCCCCTGCCACATGCCCCCCCTATGGCACACAGCCCTAGCAATACTGCCAGCAGCAGCAGCAAGCCAGCAGCAGGCAGTGGGCACCCGGGGTGCTCATGGTCTGCAACAGGAATAGTCCCCCCAGCCACGTGGGTCCAGTTGAGTGCCAAGGGTTGCACATGGCAGCATGGAGCTGGCCCTGCCTGCCCTGCTGGCATTCACCTTTAAACTGGTGCAGGCTGGCTCTGTGATTCCACGTGGGGCTTGTTGCACTGCACATGGTAGCCACACGCTAGCGGGCCAGGTGAGGCTGGCTCTGTGCTTCTACATGGTGGCATGGAGCCTGCTCAACCCAATGCCCAGCCTGAGTTGAGTGTGCAACTCACCACAGCTCCCTGTCCTCTTGCCATTGGGTTGGGTGGGCTCCATGCCACCAAGTGGGGCTCTGGCATTGCAATCAGGAGTGCACGCCACTGGGCCGGAGTAGGATGCCATGCCTCCACCTGTGGCACCCTGCTGGAGTGATGGACGCCCCACATGGAGGCACAGAGCCAGCCTGGCCCAGCCTGATAGCATGTGGCTCCTACCTGCAGTGCCAGGCAACGCATGTGGTGGCACAGAGCCAGCCTGGTATGATTTGAAGGCACATGCCAGCAGGCAGGGCTGGCTCCGTGCCACCATGTACAGTCTGCGGAGCCATGCACCACCGGGGGTGGGGAGGCTGCGCCTGCCACAGACCACGAGCGCCCCAAGGGTCTCCCTCCTGTTGCTGCTGCTGCTGCCACCGCTGGTGGGGGCTGTGTGTCATGGGGGCCCACACCACTGCCAAGCCCCTCCCTGCCCCAAGCCCCACATGCCCTCAAGGCCCACCCACCACACCAAGCCCCTCCACCCACTCTGCCCACATCCCCCACAAGCACATCCCACCTTCACCCACACCCCTACCTCCACCCCACAAACTTTAATCCCAACCGGAGAGCTGAATTACAGGTTTTACCTAATTAACTTTTCCTAGGTTGAGCTAGTCTATTTTGTACAGGCTTTTATGCTACCATTGCCACTTCTGCTTGCTGCTCTGTAATCCAATAGGGCATTAACCACCATGAGCAATATCTGTCATGTGCTGCTCATTATGTCTCTCCACTCCCTGAGGAAAGAACTGCCTGTGCAGTGGTTTTGGTTTGGGGTTTGCTTTTTTTCTGTTTTTAAATGCATTGCTCTTTGTTTAGGTTGGAGAAGGCAGGCTGTAGAAGCATGCCAGGTCCAGTGCAGAAGGTGGAGAGTGTTGTTGTGGTCCTCTGGCCCTGTGGGACTTTATTCCACAGTTTTGAACAGTTCCCAAAGATAATCATGGTTCCTGCACCAAAGAGCTTTTGTCTGGGAGAGAACAGGAGCACAGTTAGTAACCATGGTCTTCAGTTCAGGACTTCATGAAATCTTCTAGATATGAGGAGACCAGATCAGCAGTTTTGAACCTTTTTTTTGTTAGCAGGCCACTAAAAAATTTTGAATGGAGCTGCAGACCCCTTTGAATTGTAACTGTGAGTATCCATATACTTTTGATTGATCATAGTCATCTTTCGCAGACCCCTTAGACCTAGTCTGCAAACCCCCAGGGGTCCACAGACCACAGGTTGAAAATCACTGGGCCAGAACATTAAGGTAAGAAAAATTTGAAATCTTGATTTAATATTGCATGGAAAGTCAGGGCAGAGAGCAGAAGACATGTGTGATGCGTCTGAAGTAGTCTGTGTTGTTGAGATGTGCTTCAGTATTCTCTACTATAAGGCATTTCCCAAAGGATGACGGCTTCGTTCCAGGTTGTATTGAAGTGCTGCAGTCCCAACAAAGGTCTTAAATCAGGCAACCATCCACCTGGTCAAGCTGTTACACAGAAGAAGTCAAGACACATGGGCTCTTTTACCATTTTCATCACCGCCTCAAGGCTCCTCAAAGTTTGACTTGGAGTTCCTACCGTTAGTTAGTGCCCATGCCCAGAGGCAAAGTGAGCTAATTCAGAGCCTGGGGCACAGGAATGCCAACCACTGTAGATGGCTGGAAAGGCAGCTGCTACTGCTGCTGTTGCAGCATCAGCTCAAGTGGCAGCAGCCCCTTGCTACAGGCTCCCTGGGCTCTCCCACTAGTTATGCTACTGCCCACTCTTATACACACTAGAAAACCCACTACCTTGAACTCTGTACAGGACAGCCTTAGCCCAGTTCAGTAGGACTATACTCACGCACAAAGATAAGCGTACAGGCAACGGTTTACAGTTCCAGGGCCTTTATTATCATCTGTGCTCTTATTTAACAGCTGGATGGATGTGGATGGTTGTAATTATGTCTCTCAAGTCTAAATCTGATCAGGAATAGGTTTCATTTGTAAAAAGCCAGGAGTTTGATACAGGGGGAGTAAATCAAACTGAAGGTCATAGGACCCAACACCCCTGTGGTTCATTCTGCTCCTGTGCAGGTAGATGATAATATTCACCTACTTCTCACGAGCAACAGGCTTGGACACAAGGTCCACTGAAGTCAATGGAGTGACTTCCATCAGCTGTGAGCTTTTGATCTTCCATGCTCTTTTGGGGGCTTAATCACTTAAAACTCTGAAAGATTCTCAGATGCGAGGCATTTATCCACAGAAGTGGAAAGTATTATTATAGTAATTAGAGATGGTTGGAAAATATTCACTGAGAAAAATTTTGACAAAAACCATAGTGTTTTTGAACTCCCTTCATTCCAGGTTTCAAATAAGCTCCAGTGATAACTTTTCTGGTACCTTCTTGCATTTTTTAAATAGTTTTTAAAGCCTGTTTTGGGAAGGATTCTGTGGTGCCTTATAAATCCTCTAGAGGCTAGGAAAGGATTTTTGTAGGCTCCCTGTCTTTCACTAGTTTTCCCTCCATGAACATTTTCTTTAATTCAGTCCCTGTCATTTCAATCCATTCAATGCTGGATACACAGTCCATCTGCTCTTCATGAAGATAAAAACTAAGTGAATGCAAGAGCAAAACTGCTCATTGCTGAATGGACTTTTGTACCATCTACCCATCAGCAATGAGGCAGTTCCTTTGCTTCATCACTGCAGCAAGTGACAAGGCCTTTTCATGTCCAACAATTTTTTTCAGTAAAAATGTTCCTTGAGACCATGATGTCCTCCCCATTCCATTCCTATATACTTTAGAAATGGACGACTGGTTTTAAAATAGATTAAAAATGAGGCACTCAAAATGGTTTCTAAAGTTCCATAAAAGTCAGTGGAGGCTCTAGGTACTCGGTACTTCACATATACGTGCACAAATGCACACGCACATCAGCAGGGATCTGGGTTTTCCACTTCCCATGGATAAACAGAATAAACTACGGATTTTACCTTTTATCAGAGGCAAACGTGCATTTCTCACTTTATTGGAGAAACCTGTGGATTTTGCAGTTTTGTGATGAGCTTCCTGCAGGCGTGGAGAGTTCCAGGGGCTGGGAGGGAAGAGGCGGAGGAGGGGGTGAGGCAGGGGGCACCATGTACATGTAGATGCACATGGGCTAGGGCAGCCAGGACAGCAGCTCCTATAAGTTGGGGGGGTGGGACTTGTGGCCCCCATAGGAAGGGAGGGAGGGAGTTGCTGGAGCTGCTGCTTGGGGGCTGGGACTGCAATGCATGGCTACCAGATCCCAGCAGGGAGCGAGACAGGGTTGTGGGTGGCCAAGCCCTGCTCCACTGCAGGGGCTACTGCCTCCTGCCAGGGGTGGGGGCTGCAAACCCAGGTCCCTGGACCCAAAGCCCTGGCAGCTGGGGGCCCCTGACGGCAGGGCTGGGGGAGCAGGAGCTGTGGGTAGAGGGTGAGGGGCAACAGCAGAGCCATGGAGGCTATTAGGGGGCCTTTCATTTTAATAACAGATTTTGGAGTTTAATCAGAGAATTTGTGATTTTTTTTTTTTTTTTTTTTTTTAAATCGGGGAAAACCAGGATCCCTGCACATCATTTTATTTCACTCTGCCACCCGGTTTGAAAGTCCGGGTCAGTTTCTCTGCGCCAACAAGTTTATAATCCAAACCTCCGAGCTTGCAATACACTTTCCTTGTGTGAAAAGTGATGTCATTCAACTCAGCAGGAACATTCACTTGTGTACAATCTGATTGCAGCACGTATCTTTGATGACAACTGTTAAAATGGGACGTAGGGAAAACAAAAGCCCTGAACATTGCATAGTTTCAGCTTTAAATTCTTGATCCTGTGAGGAATGAAGCATTGAGAATATACAGCATTTTGCAGGATCAGGCTCTGAGTAATTGTGTGGGGATCTGATCTGTATATTTTCAGTAACAAATGCTTTACCAAAAATGCTGATATATCCCAAACAATGGGAGCATCAAAAACATCACTTCAACCCAGATTCGGGACATTAACACCAGGATTAAGGACAGAAAATGCAACCTGATAAAACAAACGTGTAGCTTTAGACAGGTGCTTCACTGTACTGCTTAACCCCAGGGTGAAACCATTTTGGGGCTTGATACAAACAAATTAGTAATTGGGGAAGCCTGTCTTTGGATTCAGCATTTGAAATTTAAAAAACGGTTCTCCAGTGTCAGCAGCAGAA
Source organism: Crocodylus siamensis (assembly GCF_052110815.1). Taxonomy (NCBI): domain Eukaryota; kingdom Metazoa; phylum Chordata; order Crocodylia; family Crocodylidae; genus Crocodylus; species Crocodylus siamensis. The sequence continues at coordinate 238,181,546 of NC_143398.1, read as the reverse complement.
ATGCATCTGTAAATCTAGACAGCCCTACATAGAGGGGCTCTATATTGTTTGCATTTACTTTTTTTTCTGCAAATCCTGCACAGGTCATTTTTAAATTATATTCTAGAGGGAGGCCAGTTTCCTAGCAACAGACAAGAACATAATTTTGGCCACATGTTTGCCAATATAGTGGACTTTCAAGAATCAAAAACTATTTAACTGATTGAGAAGTTCCTGCTATTTTAAAAATATCAGAAGCATAATTTATTAATCTACAATAAAAACATACAACTTGGTGTAAGGACTCTAGAGCATCATGTCTCAGTCATTTTAAAGCCCAAAATACATGTCTATGGGAGTCTGGAAAGAGATTTAAAATATAAACTAGATTTACAGCTGAAAAGTCCTAGCATGGCAATTTTCCTGTTAAGCTCTCTCCTTAGGGTCATCTGTTTTGTTTAGTGCTGTTTTTCATTCTGATCACATTTAAAGAGGAACGTCAGTGATACCAGCCCACTTCCGCTTCAGTCCATGTGATGCCACAAGGTATTTTTACCACAACATATGCGTCAAGTAAAAGGGGACTCAAAAGCACCATCAGCCTTTCAGCTTAATGGCTTAAGCCTAGACAAGAAAGTCTGTGTGCATTCAACCCAGACAGACATAAAAGTCAAAGCTTAAATTATCTTTCCAATTTATTTCCTAGAGGTCATATAAACAACCAAGAGAAATCAGCATGTTTGAATGTCTGTTTTAGGATTTTGACTGATTCCAAAACAGTTTCTCAGCATTCAGTTCCCAGCCTTGAACAATGCAGCTTCTACACCCAGCCTGGCTTTCCATCTTTGTGCAAAAGATGGGCTGACAGCCATGGGCTAGGGACAGAAATGACACATAAATCAGTATAAGTGATCAGAAACTGGGTCAGATCTGTAACACAACAAAAACTTCAGTGCACGCAAACTGCTTTCAAAATGGCCAAAACTGGTTTAAGATAGATCTGATACTATAGCCATCCAGGTTTAACTGATTTAGGTTAAATCAGTTTATTGAACTTGTTCCAGATTCCCTCCAGATTCAAGTTAATTAGCAGTCCCCCAGCATCCCAGAATGCTTTGTACCTCACCTGTAAACCTCACCTCTCAGGGTGGGTGGGCTAGCTTTAGCTCACGCTATCTGCTCCAGACAAGCAGGAAGCTCCATGGCTTCTGGCCTGGGCCACTGCAGGCAGGTGGCTGCATTCCAGAATCAAAAGAAAATGTCTGTTCACTTGCTTGTTGGTTCAGTCAATGCAGCTTAGACTAACCTACGAAGATTGAATTGATTCAGCCTTGGGCTTGTTGACTGTCTGTACTTAGCCTTGGAGAACAGATTTCTTATAGAACAGGTTCAGACCTCTCAAGAGTCAGCACAAGTTTACCTCACAAGGGGCATCAGCCAAGGTCTGAAGGATTCATGCATAGGGTTATGCAGTCTCTTACCCGTCTGCAAGAGATGACAGGAATTATTTTCAGTGATATGTAAACCTGCCCACCAGCCACTACCCCTAGATCACTAACCAGCTTCACGTATGTCACAAACAGCTACTAGGTGTCAAACAACATTCAGCCACTACTAACCTGAGAGAATTCAGGCCATCATTGTGATGGCAAAATGTGAAGTTCCTTGACCCACTGAGATCGGTTGTAAAATTTGTCATAGACTTCTGATAGGTCAGGATTTCACCCAAACCCTTCATTCTCCAATTACTAATTTTCCTCTCCTGCTCCACATTTCTGTTTTGAGTCCAACTCAGCAAAGAAATGATAATATCCCAAATACAGTTGCTTGTAACAGTAGACCTATATGATCATTGATGAGCTACACCAATCTAGGCAGCCAGCATATCAGAAAACATAGGAGACACAGGCAAAATTGTCAAATTTGGGTTACTGACATTTGTTGTTAAATCACTACTAATGCACCCAAATGAAAATGTCCTGGTCTTCTAGGTGAGGTGAGGTGGAATATCTGCAACTTCCATGGACTACCACTGGGCAAAGGACTGGGCCAAGATTTCCTGGATGAAGAAGTCAAGTCCCCTGATCTTGCAGGTAACAATGGCATGTCAGACAAAAAAACTGAAGTCATTAGTGCTCAAAGGTAGGCACTGAATATGCTGTAAGCCTAGCATGGACAAAGGTGCATGGTACTGCACTGCCCATTTGACTGTGAATCGCTGCACTACTGGAGAAAGACCAGCTCTGTCTCTGTGGCCATTCAGGTTTTTTGTCCCCTATACACAAGGATGGCTGCCATGGTCCTGATGCTGGATGTCAGCCTCTGTCCCACAGGAACAGAGCTGAAATGAATCATTTCCATTTTAAATCAACAGCTCATCATTAGAGAATTTAATGGTTCCCTCCCCTCCCCTCATGCTGCAATAATTCATAGTAATTATTCACATGTGGCACTGTCACTTCAAAAGGTGACAGTGGGTTACATCCTCAGCTGTCACTAACTTCCAAGGTGACTTTGAGCAAGTGTTTGTGCCTGAGCTGCTACCCCGCCTCCTCCAAAGGTAAAACAGGGATAATCCTCTTACTCGGGCTATAGACTCTCCAAGGAACAATGCATATCTAAAGCTCCTTGCGTGATTGCCATCATCAGGCACTAAACCAGGGACCTCCAGCACCTAAAAGGAGGAGAGACTACCACCTGAGCTGAAGAGTCCAGCTCTCTGTACAGCTAGCACTTGGGGTGAACCAATAGAGATTTTGGGGACCGATACTGACAGCTGATTTTTAAGGAGGCATATCAGTCTATACTGATCCAATTTCCAATACAGCATGGAGAGCTGCATGCAGCTGGTAAGTCCATTGTGGTGGAAGGGGAGGGAAGGGACATGAGGGGGGCATAACAATGCCCCTCCTTTGGGAGGCACTGGGGCAGGCAATGCCCAGCCGGGGCAGGGCGCAGGACATAGCTGTGGCTTGGAAGGGTGCGGGGGTGCGGGGGGGGGGGGTGGCTCCTACCACTGCATGCACCCCGGGAGGGCACAGGAGGGATGCTCCCAGATCTGTGCAGGAAGGGGGTGGGCTGGATGCAGCTGCAGGTTGGAGCCGGGGCTGCACCAGGCTCTTCTTGGTGGGTGCTGGGCTCAGGGCAGGCAGATATGGAAGGGGCTGCAGCCACCCCAAATTTCACCGTAGCCTCACTCCCAGCGCTGCTGCTACAGGCCCGGCAAAGCCTCAGCTCTTTCTGGAGCACAGGGAGAGGCAGGGATTGAGCTGGGAAGAGCCGGGGTTGTGCTTGGCACATGGCAGCGGTGCTGGAAGCAGGGCTACAGCGATATTTGGGGTGGCTGAAGCCCCCTCCATAGCCCCCACTGAGAAAAACCCAGTGCAGCCCTGGCTGTAGCTCACAGCTGCAGCCCACGTGCCCCACCCTGTCCCACCCCACCCAGATCCGAAGGCACACGCCTCCCAATGCCCTCCCAGGGTGCATGCAGCAGCAGGAGCTGCCCCTGCTATGTCCCTGGGATAAGCTGCGGCTCCATCATGCACCCCACCCCGGCTGGACAGCACCTGCCTCTGGCCCCTCCCTCCCTCACCATGGGGGGGGAGCATTGATCTGTCCCGCCCCCAAGCCCCTTCCCTCCCCTCTCCCCTTCCACCACAACAGTCTTACCAGCTGCATGCAGCTCTCCACACTGCAGGGCTGTGCTCCTCCTGCTCATGGCCTGAGTACTGCACTGTGGCTGTGCACATGCACAGGCATTTATCAGCTGAATTATTGGCCACGTTGGACCGATTTCCAATACAGCCAATTTTCTTTATATTGGTACTGATCCAATATCGGACCAATGCATCAGTGCACCTCGAACTAGCACTACAATACCTATGTTCCCTGCTAAATGGGCCAAGGGGGCAGATAACACATGCACACAAACTGCTGAATCATCCCAGAACACCAATCACACAACACATAAATTTGGAGTCACTCAGTGTAAATCCAGGGTTTTTTTTCACACCAAAAAAGGCAGATTTGTCACTTGGTAACAAACCCTGGATTGTCTGATACCAGATGAAACACTGAAGTTTCCAAAGCAACTGAGGCAGCAGACTTGGCTCTCAGGAGCAAACTCAAAGAGTCAGCAGGGATTTTGAAATTTCTGAAAGGCTGAAAGAAAACCCTCCCTGCACTTGGTCACATATGCCATGTCCAGATGAGTGCGGGCATTTGGTTTCCTGGGGACAAGTAGCAGCAGCACAACTTGTGTCTAGGGAATGCCTATGCCATGTGTATTCTGGCATGCAGTGGGTTATTCTGGGTGGGGTAGCAGGTACCCTACTGTGCTAGGTTACCTCGGGTCTTGGGGGGAGGGGAAGCTGCAGCTGTGGTGTTCCTGCAGCTGGGAACCTGGGCAGCAGCTGCAGCATGGCTCCAGCTGGCCAGGCTCCAGTTTTGGGCGGCATATGCTGCCACCCCACTTTTTTTCTTCATGGGTTTTTTTGATAACAGGATCTCCCAGGATCATAAAAACCCACCCCGCACTGCACTGCAAGGTAGCAGCACAGGGAACACTTGGATGTGTGGTGTGTCTGCTGCACCAAATACTGCACAGCTGTGCTCATCTTAACACTGCCATAGGGATTTAAGGCATGGCCCTGCAATGCGAACACTGCAGGCCAGGACTGAAGTGCTACAACACAGCCAGAGAAAGAAGATTTTGATGTACCTGCCTATCAGCTGATCAGCTGCTGTTGCCCCTGACTTTTCATTAGCTCTAAAAACAAGAGGAAGATAAAACTAAAATAAAAACCTATTTGTTTTAAACACTGGAAAAATATACTGAGCTCTGTGGAACCATCCTGTAATCCAAACCCAATAATTCACAGATTTCCTGCTCTATGAATCTTGACGGCTCCAGCTCCATTCACGTTCCTTCCTTGTGCCCACAATGACATCATGCAAGAATAGAGAAAATGGAAATTCACTGCCCTTTAAAACCAGAGCCCTTCAAGGGGCCAAGGATCCAAACAAACTTTACTGAATTAATGAAACTGTAGCAGCAGGGCTACTGCCTTTATGGGCTTTACACAAGCATTACTCAGCAGTCCAGTGGGGACAGGAATGCTGGAAAACACAATTATTGAGAGGCCTTCATTTCAAACAGGGCAGTACCAGATTAAACTCATCTCTCATGGGGGAAAGAAATAAAAAAGGCCTTAAGGGAGTTTAAAAACTGATAAGTCTATAATTTGCAAGGAGGTTTTTAGTTCATACTTCTTGCTTTTAATGTTCAGAACAATTTTCTCTCTCTTTTAATGGACTGCATAATCCTATTTATCTTAAGTTCTCAGGGGATACTCGAAACTGTTCAAGAAAGACATTTCAGGAGAGCAGGTTGGGAGGATTACAAAAGACTATTGCATCAGCTGTTAGAGGAGGTTATGGTTCATTTAGCTTGGTCCCATTCAGGCATTCACTCTGCTCAGCTCCAGGTGCATGGAATCCAGAACAAAGGTGTAGATAGTACAGAGGACATACCCGAGCTTCAGGTTATCAGAAGTTTAATGAGAGCTGGGCTGTGCCAGACATCTCCCTGTAATGAAACCAACTTTAGTATTTTTCCCCTGATTGGTTCTCAAGAAACAACAGAAAATTGTTTCCTTACAAGCCCATCTCCCCAAGGAACATTTCATTTCCCTTGCTTTGTAAAGCTCTGTGATAATGTATGTTTTCCATTTTTAACAGTAAAGTCCATCCTCAGGAGAACCTTTTCTCCCTTCCTGTTGTTTTTACGTTCAAATACATATGAACCAAACGTACTGGTTCAACTGGCACATTATAGTGTGCACAGATAACCAGAATACAGGTTGAGTCCCATTACTCAGCCATTCCGGCCCTACCTATCCCACTTGCTCAGATGTTTTAAACTGAGATTTTTATAGGCCTGGTCTCAGTATGTGCCTGGTACAACACCCTACAAGAAAGTATAGAAAGTGTCCTTCTCAGAGATGTCCCATACAGAAGTGATACAGGGCCACATCTATGCTTTTCTTGCCATTTGTGTCATTTACCCAAGCAGAACAAGAATGCCAGTTGTGCCCTAACCACTGGGTAGAGAAAATGAAGGTGGCTCTTTCCACTTTGTTTCTTCCATACTTGTGCAGATGAGAGAGATCCTGGCCTGTTAGAATATGCCAGATTGAATAGTTTCTATATGGTGTTGAACCGCTAATTGTCTATATAGAAAATAAAAAGGAGGCTGAATAACTCATTCATCTCTTATAAAACTCAGCATATTCTTCATCACCTTCAATTACGGCTGTGTAAGTTCATTCTACTGAAACCACGGAGGATAATGTTTGTTTTCAGACTGGTCCTGGTGCAAAGACATCCACCTGCTAAAATGTGACTTCTCACAAAGTGAGTTACTGTCTGTATTGCAGTTGCTCCCGTAATCACGTGCTTATCAACAAATGAAGCCACGACCCTGGCTCTAAAGCATTATAGCCTAAACAGAGCAAGATGAAGGGTAAAAGAACAGGATACAATACCATCTGACGAGAGCAGAGACGGCACAGGTTCATAGAAACAGATATAAGTTACACTAAACATGTGCCATTTGACCATGCCCATAAAGTCATGGTTTAGAAACACGTCGCCAAAAGAAGCAGATCAGCTGTACTGGATATATCCCGGCATAGCTGATCTGCTTCACTGGGCAAAACACATGTCTCTTGCTGTCCTGCCTGTTCATCCTGCAGGACAAACAGACCCACAAGAGGAAATGGAGAAAGCTGGGACAGTCCAGTGTGGTAACATGGTCCTGGGGTTGGGGCCACCAATCCGCTGACTGGCAGTCTTAGCCCTGAGACCACACTAAGCAAGTTTGATGGTCTAGGACTTGAGCTGCCAATTAGCAAGTTCAACTCTCCAGTGTGGTCTCAGTGCTGGAGCCACCAATCAACTGATCAATTTTTCTGGTGGCACAAAGGTGACAAAAGGTGATGTCTGTTTTTACCCATAGAAAAGAAGGATAGAAGAGCCCTCACAGGCCACATAATCCAACACCCTGCCTAAAGTAGGATCATCCACATCTAAACCGCCCCAGCAAGAGTTGGTCTAACCCATCCTTAAAAAGCAGATAAATAAACATCAACGATTACTGACTGATACACAGGGAATTACTTTCCTAGGCAGCAATATCAGATGGCCAAATCACTCTTCGTGGGGGGACTGTTTAGGCTTCCAATGGATCCACCTTGAGACTATATAAACCATAGCAGACTGTTTTCACTTTTCATCTTTTCTGGGTACAGCAGTGCTGGGAGTCTCCAGTCTCCCAAAACTGAACCCAAAGCAGAAGGTAGTTTCAGCCACTTCTTTGATGGGATCTGCCAAAGCATGACACTGGATCCCCACCAAAGTATGAAAACAGTCTTACCAGTGTCACGGAAAAAATCTTAAATGTACGCTGCCAGCACAGAGGAGCTGGAATTGACACGTGCAAAGACGACAGGCAAGGCTATGGAAATTTCCACAGTGTGCCCAGCACGTGCCCCCCTGGGCGACCTCAGAAACCGTCAATCAGCACTGACCTACTTTTCAGTCTTACCCATGCGCAGTTACTTCACAGAGCTAGATCTAACACATGCTCAGTTTAAAACTCAATGAGGTAACCGCTCTGGAAGCTTCTAAGAGACTAGCAGCCTGGTTGGCCACTGGCTGCTATATAAGGTTTGGGAGCCCCAGCCAGGGGGCGTTCGGAGAGTTGGTGGGCGTCTGGAGTTGGAGTCAGTGGGTTTTGTTAGTAATCGTTGGTGTGAGAGTTTGGAGAGACCGTGCTCGGTCTGCAAGCAGAGGCTGCCTAGGCAGGGACTGAGGCAGGTTGAGAGGCTGGGATCCGATTCCCCGGTTCTTTTCATACTTCATACAGCGATTTACTTCTTCGTTACGTTTCCTCGGACTGATTCCTTTTGTTACTGGACTGTTTACGGCTTTCACCTTGGCTTCGATTCCGGATCATCCTTACCACTTTGACTTCGGCTTCGTCTTCCACTTACCTGGCTTTCGACTTCGGTTTCCTGCTTTGACCATCCCGTTGTCCAACACTGGACTGGCGTCACACCATATTGTTCTCCGTTCTTCATTTCACCATATTACAGTTTTCGTTGTGTTGCGTTTCCCTGTATAAGCTGCTGACCAGCCTTGGGACTAGCAGTGGGCAGCCGCACCTATCCCTCAGGGGGTAGAAAGCAAGGGCTCACTGTGAACCTCAGGGGCCAACAGACCCCTTTGTTGTTCGTGCTAATAACTGTAACTGAAGAAAGAATTGTGCCTCCGCCTCAAAGCGCGAGTAAATAAACCCATCTTATTTTGAAACCATACGCTTCCATGCCGCTCAGACTCCGCCGCCGCTGATCCCCCCTGTTCGTGTTCCAGTCGCCACCCGGGCCACCGTGACCTCGGGGCCCGATTCATTTGGTTAGCCCGACAACCAGTTCTTCGGAAACCAACAATAACAGATCTCTGAAGCCTTCTGGCACTGGTGAATCAGTTCTCTCAACAGGGAATCTAAAAATGAAATTGAGGCACCAGAACAGAGCTTCCCTTTGGGGAGGAAGGGAAATATCCTGAGACCCTGTGACAGGGCAAGTAACCTACTTCATTTCTTAACCTCCTTAATTAGAGCATTACCAGGGTCCAGCCACAAAAGGATCCGAGGCACGGCTCTGAGGAAGGACTCACCTGACAGCTACTTCTGTTCCACTGCCTTACTGTTCTAACAGTAATGACGTTTTTCCCCAAGATCTAATCTAGATCTACTTGGCTGCAATTTAAAACCATTATTTCACATCCTGCCCTCTACAGCAGGAGAGAACAGATGTTCTCTCTCTCTTTTACAGCAGCCTTTCAGATATTTGAAGACTGCCTTGCTAGGCAAAGTTATGTACACACCCAAGTTGCATACACCAACTGCTGTCCAGTGAAGTAGGCCTTGTGAGACTCCTAGAAAAGAAGCTACATGACACCACTTTGCAAAACATTTGCCTCATTAGATACTCACAGACACTTGGAGCGGGCAAAAGAAGCACCAGGGTTCTTGCAAAGTCTCTCCATTTAACTTTTACTTCTACTTGCCACAATTACTAGCCTATGCTTTCTATGAGTCGGATTGGGATTGAAGCCATTTCCGTGTGTGTGTGTGTGTGTGCGCGTGTGCGTGCGTGTAATAAGTCTTGTGAAATACCATTACTTGGGGGGAAAAAAACACAACTTTATGGAAAGCAGTAGATTGGGCCCATTTTTTTGCCTGAATGCTGAAATACTGCCCTGTTTTTAAGCAAAAACTCTGCTTAAGAAATCTTGTCACTTTCCAAGTCTTTGTCTTCAGCTCAAATCAATACGATGCTTATGATGTACTGAATATACTCAACTTTTTAACTGATTCAAAAGTAATATGCTTTGCATACTCTAAGCTATTAGACCAACAACATTTTTCAATACTGACTGTATTTTGTTTGCATTATGGCGTCTATGTACTATAAGCAGCAGCTGACAAAATGACTTCTAATTAAAGTTGTTCTCATTACAATATATCAAATGCATTTACTCTCAAGGGTTATCCCCAACACACTGGGGATTTGGGGAAGCTTTTTTTTTTTTTCTAAAGTTCAAACAAGAGTGAATTATTTTAAGACTCACCAGCCTTCACACAAAGCTTGTGGCACCAGGCAACATCTCTCAACACCTGACAACACTGATACCTCCTTTGGCTATTATTTCAAAGTGGCACAAAGACAGGCAAACAAAACGCACACAGGCACCAAAGTTAAGGTTAAATGCACACACACAGACACACTTCTCCCATGTACATGTCTTTGAAGACCTCAATCTTGTAGGCTTTGGTCAGACACAATTTTGTGGGTTCACTTGTAAAATTTTAGACAGAAGTGACTTGTTGAAAGAGAGAGGGATTTAGAATTCAGGAGCTGTCTCAATCCCGGGTTCAAAGTTCAGCTGTAGGCCTCATCTTCCTCACGTGAGTTTTACTCCAGCTTACCTCCTTTACCTTCAATGGACTTACTTCCAATTTATACCAATACAAGTGAATGGATACACAAGGCCTCATACAATGTGTTGTACCTGAACATATATTTGAAGAAAGACCTTACACAGATTCATAGATTGTTAGGGGCTGGAAGGGACCTTGTAGATCATCAGGTTCAGTCTCCCTGCACTAGGCAGGAAAAGACATCTGGGATCAAGTGATTCCCAACAAGGTGACTGTCAAGTTTCTTTTTGAAGATTTCCAGGGTAGGCAACTGCACCACCTCTGCAGGGAGTTTATTTCAATCTAGACACCCTGACTGTGAAGGAGTTTTTCCTGGAATTGAGCTTGAAGCAGCCTTCCAGGAGTTTGTAGCCATTGCTCCTGGTCTTCCCCAGGGGTGCCCCGGTGAACAGCTGTTCACCAAGTTCTTGATGTACTCCCCTGATGTAGCAGCAAGCTGCTACCAAGTCCCCTCTCAGCCTTCTCTTCTGTAGCCTGAAGAGGCCCAAGTCCCTCAGCCTCTCCTCATATGGCTTGTTTTTCCAAGTCTCTGATCACAGGGAGCTCTTCTTTGGACTCTCTCAAGTTTTTCCACGTCCTTGTTGAAGTGCAGCACCCAGAACTGGATGCAGTACTCCAGCTGCAGTCTTACCAGTGCGGAGTACAGTGGGAATATCACTTCCTTAGTTTTGCATGAGATGCAACAGTTAATGCATGCCAGCATGTTGTTTTCCCTGCTTGCCACAGCATCTCGCTGTCGGCTCACGTTCATGCGATGGTTGATCACTATCCCCAGGTCCCTTTTGGACATGGTACAAGTCAAATTGTCACCACCAAGTCCGTAGGTATGTTGGGGATTGTTTACCCCCAGATGAAGCACCTTAACTTCTGAGTGTTGAACCTCATCCAGTTCACTCAGCTCTCCAGCCTATCCAGGTCCGCCTGCATCTGCAACTCATCTTCTGGCATGACCACACTCCCCCATAACTTGGTGTCATCTACAAATTTGGCCAGCGAGCTTTTCATCCCCACATCCAAATCAGTGATAAAGATGATGAAAAGCACCGGTTCAAGCATGGACCCCAGAGGGACACAACCGGCCACTTCTTGCCAGGACAACACAGATCCGTTCATGAGAACTCTCTGGGTCCTACCAGGCAGTCAGTTTTCCACCCACTGAAGTGTTGAGCAGTTAATCCCACAATCTTCCAGTTTTTCCATACAGCTATTATGGGATACTAGATCAAAAGCCTTTTGGAAGTCTAGGTATATAATGTTAACCTTCTCTCCCGTGTCCAGGTGGCAAGAGACCTGTTCATAGAAGGAGATGAGATTGGTAAGACAAGACCTACCCACAAACCCAGCCTGACTGTCGTTCAGAATCTTACCTTCAACGAGCACATCGCACATAGATTCTTTAATGAGTTTTTACAGGATTTTCCCTGGGATGCAGATTAGGGCGATTGGCCTATAGTTGCCTAAGTCCTCCCTCTTCCCCTTCTTGAAGATGGGCACAATGTTGGCCCTCTTCCAATCCTCAGGAACCTCCCCTGCATGCCACAATTTCTGAAAGAGTTTTGCCAAGGGAAGGCTATCATTCCCACCACGTCCCCTGTGATCCTTATCTCACTCATCTTTCCCCTTTGTCTGGTGAAATACCGAAGCAAAGCAGACATTCAGGAGTTGTTTTTTCCTGAGTGTCCATTACCAGCTGTCCTGAAGCGTTAAGCAGGGACCCCACGCTTCCATTCATTTTCCTTCTGCTCCCTAGCTAAAGGACTTCTTATTGTCCTTGACTCCCTCGGCTAACTTAAATTCAGTCATCGCCTTAGCTTTCCTAATCATTCCCCTACAAGTGCAGGCCACTGTTGTATAGTCCCCCTTGAGGCACCTCTTTTTTCCTTTCTCAAGAGGACCACAATGTCCCTTCTGCTACCTTTCCTCTTCATGGGAACAGTTTTCTTTTGTGTTTTGAGGATCATGTCCTTGAAGAACAACCACTCTTTGCGCACCCTATTTGCCTTCCATCCCTGGTCCCGCATCACCTCCCCTACTAATGCCCTGAGCCTGTTGAAGTCAGCATTTCTGAAGTCCTGGACTTCAATCCTGCTAGTTGATTTGTCAACGTTGCGTCAGGCAGTGAACCTGTTGAGCTCATGGTCGCTGTCACCCAGGCTATCCTCAATGTTCAAACCACTCACCAGATCATCTCCTTTGACCAAGATCAAGTGTAGGAGAGCAGTACCTCTGGTTGGCCCTTGCACTTCCTGGGTCAGAAACAGCTCCTCAATTACAGCTGAGATGTGCTCTAGTGTCAGCACTTGATAAAGGATGTGTAACCATTGGAAAGGCTTGAGGAAGGAAGTATGAGAACTGTCCAATACCTGGCAACATCCCTTGTAGGAAGAGAACAAAGGAGTTCAATGTATCTAGCTTTGCAGAAAGGTTAAAGGATGAATGTTTGCAGGCACCTGCATAGGGAAGAGAAAAGGCTGCAGAGACACCCAATAGATGGAAACTGTGGCTAGATAAATTCAAATTAAAAAAAAATAAGAGTGCAGATGTGTAAAGTGAGGAAGACAAATCTTTGGAAAAAATGCATCTAGGGTTGTGTTAGACTGAGATCACTTTAGAAACTTTTAAATTAAGCTTGACAGGATGTCTTTCCAAAAGACTTACTGTGCCTCAGATGGAAGTCAGGGGCTTAACTCTAAAAGTGAGGAGATACCTGGGGCTTTCCAGGAGTCCCAGTTTTCAGACACGTATCCCTAAGGTCTCTATGAATGGGACTGGTCCTAAATTTGAAAAAATGGTCCCAGATCAGCATTAGGCAGCATGCTGACACTGAAACTGCTTGGCACTGAAACTGTGGGCATGCACCTATGCTGCTTTCCAGTCGCGAGGTAGCTATAGGTCACCATCTGAATCGTTCATGGGACATTGTGCCCATGCCAGTTTATTAGCTCTGCCTCACTGTGCTGTGTGCATGTGGCCATACTAATTAGCTAAGAGTTTAGACTAATTGGCTTGGGCAGGGTGCTGTATGAATGTGGCTATGCGGTTTCTGGTTTAGGAGATGGGTGGAACAATTTGTTCTATTGAGCCTGTCCACAGCATTATACTATGGCGACTATAATAACTGGAACCAGAAGTGGTATAAACTCCTTCCAGCTCTGGAGGTCTCTGAAGTGGTCTGGTCAGAGTCCAAGGTTTTGCTCCTGAAATGTTGGTCACTGTAGCTACCTCAGAAATTACCACTTGTGATTCTGTGGGCTGTCGTGCAGGAGGTCTGACTAGATAACTGTAATAACTTCTTCAGGTCTAAAAATTTCACATTTCTGGGTCACTAGTTTGAATTCAGGCCAGGCCTTCAAATTATAGTTCTTTCATATGGGGGTACTCTATATCATCTGAAGGTCCACATGTTGTATGTTAGTAACTTAACCTTTTTCAGAAGATGCATCTGTCAGCAAAAATATGATCACAGATGGTGCCCCTGGTGGGAGGGGGAAGAGGAAAAGACCTGTCAGAGACTGAATGTTAACTAAATAAAGCCATAGAGAAGTTAACTTTTCCACTGATTTATGACTTTGCTGGGGGATAGGGAAACTCCAAGTGGAGCATGCCTAGGGACTGGCACACAGGAAAGCTCCCACATCTAACCTATGAGGTGCACAGCCCCACCAGGGGAGACGCCTTGTTGGACCTAGTGCTGGCCACAGGTGATGACCTGGTGCGGGGGCTGTGGGTGCTCGACCACCTGGGCGACAGCGATCATCGCCTGCTAGAATTCACCATCCAGCGCAAGGTGGCAAAGGCCTGCAGCAAGGCAGCAGCTCTAGATTTCAGGAGGGCAAACTTCAACGAGCTAAAGAGGATACCTGGGGAAGCGCTGAGGTCCCAGAGGGGAGGGGAGCCAGGTGTCCAAGGAGAGTGGTCGCTCCTTAAGGAGACGATCCTCCAAGCCCAAAAGGAAGGTAATCCCAATGAGGATCAAAGGGAACAGGAGGGCACACAAGCCTCCATGGCTCACCAAAAGCATCTGGGAATGTATCCTTGCTAAAAGGGAGGCGTATACCCAATGAAGAGAAGGGGACATCACCAGGGATGACTGCACTTGCTCGGGGATGTAGGGGGGCAGTCAGGAAGGCCAAGGCAGAGCTGGGACTGGGACTAGCTTCCCAGATTAAGGACAATAAGAAGTCCTTCTTTAAATACATAGGGGGTAAAAAGAAGGTTCCAGGTAATGTGGGGCCCCTGCAGGACGCGTTGGGAAATTTGGTCGTCACACCAGACGACAAAGCTAACACATTTAACGATTTCTTTGCCTCCATCTTCCTAAGTAGGGACCAGAACAGTCACCTCCCTGCTGGGCTCCCCTCAGGCCCCCGGGGAGGCACACCTGGGCCACGGGTTAGTGAGGAACTAGTTATGGAGCTTCTGGAGGGGCTGGACGTATTCAAGTCAGCCGGCCCGGATCATCTCCACCCTAGAGTTCTAAAGGAATTCGCCAAGGTCATTGCAGGACCCCTGGCACGGCTTTATGAGCGCTCATGGTGCGCTGGTGTGGTGCCGGAGGACTGGAAGAGGGCCAACGTGGTCCCCATCTTCAAAAAGGGGAAGGAGGAGGACCTGGGAAACTATAGGCCAGTTAGTCTTACCTCGATCCCAGGCAAGCTGTTCGAGAAAATTATTCTGGCACATATCCAGGAGGGGCCAGTAGGGGACTGCATGCTTAGGGGCAACCAACACGGGTTCAACAGTGGCAGGTCCTGTCAGACCAACCTGGTGGCCTTTTACAATCAGATCACCAAATCATTAGACGCAGGGGTAGCAGTGGACATCATCTTCCTGGACTTCCGGAAGGCTTTCGACACTGTCTCTCACCCAATTCTCATTAAGAAACTGGGGGGCTGTGGTGTTGACACCCACACAGTCAAATGGGTCGCCAACTGGCTGGAGGGCCGCACCCAGGGGGTGGTAGTGGATGGGTCCTTCTCAACCTGGAAGGACGTGGGCAGTGGGGTTCCGCAGGGCTCGGTCCTCGGGCCCGCACTGTTCAACATCTTCATCAGTGACTTGGACAAGGGGGTAAAAACCACCCTGTTCAAATTTGCTGATGACGCTAAGATGTGTGGGGGGACATGGGCACACTGAAAGGATGCAACAGGCTACAATCAGACCTAGACAGGTTACAAGGGTGGGCGGATGAGAATAGGATGGGATTCAACACAGACAAGTGCAAAGTGATGCATCTGGGGAGGAACAACCACCACCATACCTACAGGTTGGGGAACTCCCTTCTTGTCAGCACAGAGGCGGAAAAGGATCTTGGAGTCATCATTGACTCCAAGAAGAACACAGGCCAGCAGCGTGGGGAGGCAGTCAGGAAGGCCAACCGCACTTTGTTGTGCATCCACAGATGCATCTCGAGCAGGTCCAAAGAGGTGATCCTCCCCCTCTATGCGGCACTGGTCAGGCCGCAGCTGGAGTACTGCATCCAGTTCTGGGCGCTGCACTTCAGGAGGGATGTGGACAGCATGGAGAGGGTCCAGAGAAGGCCACTCGCATGATCAGGGGGCAGCAGGACAGGCCCTACGAGGAGAGGCTACGGGACCTGAACCTGTTCAGCCTCCGCAAGAGAAGGCTGAGGGGGGATCTAGTGGCCTGTTATAAACCAGTCAAGGGGGATCAGTAGGCATTGGGGGAGTCACTGTTCCCCTGAGCACTGCCAGGAGTGACCAGGAATAATGGTCACAAGCTGGAAGAGGGTAGATTTAGGCTAGATATCAGGAGGCGCTACTTCACGGTCAGGGTGGCTAGGATCTGGAACCAACTTCCAAGAGAAGTGGTGCAGGCTCCTACCCTGGGGGTTTTTAAGAGGATGTTAGATGAACACCTTGCTGGGGTCGTCTGACCCCAGTACTCTTTCCTGCCATGGCAGGGGGTTGGACTAGATGATCTGCTCAGGTACCTACCGACCCCAGAAACTATGAAACTAAAGACACTAAGATAGCATTTTCAAAAACAGTTAATGGAACGGCCCTCCCACACAGTCTCAGGAAATCAAGAGTGGCAGTTGGGGGCCTTGGCTGCCTGTATACCAATGCCAGGAGCACAGGGAAGAAGCAGGAGGAGTTAGCCCTCCTGCTCTCTAGTGGGCAATATGACCTGGTAGGGATCACAGAGTCCTGGTGGGACTCCTTGCATGACTGGAGGGTAGCCACAGAGGGTTACACCCTGCACAGAAGAGACCAAGCTGGGAGAAAAGGTGGAGGGGTAGCTCTATGTGAGGGAGCAGTACACCTGCAGGTGGGAAGCAGTGGTGGGCACAGGTGGGTAAAGGCAAAAGGCAGTGGCAGGCAAGGCAGAGGAAGGGCAGATGTGGCAGTGGGGAGGGGTGGGAGGGGTCAACAGGCAGGAGTGCAGGGCTTGCACAGGTGCATCAGGGACAGGGACAGCATGGCCCAGGGTGGGGTGGCCAGAGCATGGAGCATGGAACCTGGGCTGGCAGGAGCACGGTGTCCATCTGGCTCCATCATGCAGGACTCCCTGGCATTGCATGCAGTTCCTGGGTTCTCTGCCAGAGCTGCACACCTCTGCAGGGAGCCCCATGTGGCCAGTGGCCCAGCCACATACAGTCCTGGGGCTCACTGGAACCGTGTGCAGGTGGGGGGCTCCACCTGCCGTGGGCCCTGAGTGCCCCAAGGGTCTGCTGCCTGTTTCTCCCACTGGTAGTGGGCTGTGCGCAATGGGGTGTGGGGCATGTTTGTGGAGGGGGGGGTCCCACATGCAGACCCCACCATACATACACCCCAACATCCCTCATGCACACCCCACACACCTGGTCAGGCACCCTGCCCCTCCACACACACCCCAACACCATAGCCCCCACAAAACCCCCACACGACCCTCCCTCACAAATCCTATATCCACCCCCCATTGCCCTCCACCCCACACCCCACTGCAATAAACAAGAGTAAGACTTTATTTTGAGCTTGTATGCAGTCACCTCTAGGCACATGACAAACACACAAATCAGGACAAAAATATTTTTTAACTAAATTTAAAATGTTATTGTAAAGGTTTGATTTTTAGTATATAATTTGGTTTTTTTCTGGTTCCAAGATGGCAAACCCCCTTGGGGGCAAAGGGAGGGACTTCCAGTGGCATAAAAGTCCCTTTGGGGTTAGGGGTGGGACTTCCAGTCCCAAGATGGCGACCAGGGGCTGGGGCACCTATCAGGGGGCAGGGCTACCCTTGCAGCCCTCAACAGCTCACCAAAACTCATTAAGCAAGTCAAAATTGCCCACCCCTGCTCTATCCATGTAATATCCCCAAATCCTTCAGTCACTGCTCTTCCATCTTTGCGGAGGATGCAGTCTTTGACATGAGAGCTTATACGTTTCTGGCTTGAAGAACGTTGTGCAAATAAAGCCACTTCACCAAGTCATTCAGACTGGTTTGTATGACAGCCGAGCCCCCTTCAATTTCTGGTGTCTGCTGATATTTTGCCAGCAGAGTGCTTCAGATCATTGCTAGAGATATTGAACCCATCCATACAAGCCTATAGAGCTAGACTAGAACATGGCATGTAAATCATGTGTCTTTTATATCGGGCAATATTCAACAAACTTTCAATAGAATCAAGGCCTTCTGAGACTGTCTGTATTTCACATGGCCCTTGCAGCAGATCCTGTCTGAAACATGTGGGTATAAATTCTGTGCTAACTCCATTGATGACCTCTTGGAAACTTCTGCCATCTAGATCATTATTGACATATTGAGAAATGAGTGTTAAATTCATCAATGGTAAAACTCAGATGCCTATGTGGAATGAATTTGGGCCATTTAGCTTGTTAATTATGCTAACAAAGGTCCAGTTGATAGAAAACACCATCCCTGAGGATGTCACTGCTTTCCCATTCCAGGAATATTAATAAACAGCCAGCCCATGATTTAGGAATTTTCCACAGTTGTCATTGTTTCATGCAATCTTCCATTGCTTCATGCTAATGACAGAGTCAGACAGGTAACAAATATTTCAGCAAGGAAATGAAAATGATCAAGAAAAAAGCAAGAGTTGCACAAAAGCTGTATTCTTTCAAAAAGCTCATAAATGGAAACTTACTTGTCATCTTTTTTGGCACCAGATTGGCAAATTGGGCTGGAAAGCAGTTCTGTATCTCATTACCGCCCGCACTATCAGTGCTTGGAAAGTCTGGAAAAATAAGCCCCACTCTGTTTAGACACAATTCTGTTTCACTGTACAGAGCATCTGGCTTTTTCTCCCTTTGTGCTTCAACGCAGAGGATATTTTCAGGGGGGAAAAAAAAAATCTTGGTTTCTGAATACTTCAACTGCTGCTTATTTTCCACCCGACACCTGTTTGTGACATCATGGACATTTCCTCAACAACCAATTATATAGTCTCAGCAAGGTCTTGGTATTTAAACTGCCATGCAAATCCATGTAATCCCAGGTTCCTAATTTAAGATTTCTTTAAGTTAATTTAGCACAGTGTGCTTTTAGAGTAGTTCATTTAGTGCAGGTTAATTTGCATTTCTAGGAGAGCACCGCCATCTGCACTGGTTCAGTCTGAATCGGCAGGGGGAACCTGCACTTGGTATTATTTCTGCATGCAGTTATCAGTCAAACAAACAGAAGATTATGGTTGATTTTAAGTGTGGAAGAAACCCTGGGAGCATATGGAAAGCTGAAGAGAGGAAAATTTTCCTTCCGCACAAGAGTCCACAGAGGTAAAGAATGAAGGGCAAAGAGAACCATGATGCAATGTGTACAATAGTGCATCTGGAGCATCATTTTACTCACCAACTTCCATGAAAAAGCACTCTATGGAGAAAGAGAAAAGTCTCTGTCCATTTAAGGGCTAAAGACTGCATGTTCTCAAGGCTGTCAGGAAAGGTAAGAAGTCTCTAGAGTATCAGTATTGTTTCTCCTACTTTCTGGAGGTAGCCTGATCTAGTTTGGTAGTTCTCAGCCCTCCTGATTAACCTCCCTGCACCATTACCTCGCAGCCCATCTTCAGCCTCTGCACCTCCCATCCACATGCACAACAACGCAGACTACTGCTCTCATGGCCCAACACCTTCCCCCTGTACCTCTCCCCAGTAAAAACTGTTCTTGGTGTTAAGCTGATCCATTGGTGCTACCTCGAGTATTGGAAACGGTAAGGCTGCCTCTTCATGGCACTGTGCCTGGATCGCAGCAGGGTCAGCTAGCCTGCCTGGAGCCCTGCACTAAGACAGCTCTGATGCATCCCCTGGGGGGTGGGGAGGGTGAAAGTCAGCTGGCCTGTAGCCCACAAATGGAGAATCACTGCTCTAGTAGGTGGAGCTATGAACTAAGGCCAAATACAGGCAGTCAAGAAGCCTGAGGTTGAATTGATTCAGCCTTTGCAGGTTAGTCTAAAATGGTGAGACAGAACTGGACAGACATTCACTTTTGATTCAGGAAATGCAGCCACATGCCTGCAGTGGCTCAGGCCAGGGGGCGCTCCAGCACAGCTATCAGACATGTAAGCCAGCATGAGCTGTGTGTTTGCTTCCTTTTCCTGCTGCCCCCGAGGTCCCTGGGATTTGCAGTCCAGGCCCACAGGAGCAGGATTCTGCAAAGTTACTCATCACTTCCTCTTCCTGCTGCCAGATGCCTCTAGGATTTGTAGTCCAGAGTTATAGCCAGCAGCAAGTTTTTAGCAGGCCAGGGCAGCTCTGTACTTGGGGGAAGGGAAGTTTAACCCCCCTCCCTGGCCCCAGTCTCAGTTTGCCTGGTCTCCTCCCTCCACCAACCCTTCTCTGCTGGAGCAGACAGCACGGCCCAGTCCAGGGCTAGAAAGCATGCTGGGACACTGGGGGATTTTGATTTAACTTGAACCGGGAAAGAGTCTAGGACAGAAGTTTCATAAACTGGTTTGACCCAAAACAGTTAAGTTTGATGCTACAGTCAACCAGGTTCATCTTAAACTAATTTCAGCCATTTTGAAACTGGTTTATGTGCACTGAACTTCTGTTCCGTTACAGGTTACAACCACTTTCTGATCACTTAAACCAGTTTATGTGCAACTTCTGTCCCTAGCCTAAGAATCTGAAGACCCAGGTTCTAGTTCTAGCTCAGCTACTGACTTGCTGTGTAATCACAGACAAGTTGCTTCACCTTCCTGCCCCTTTCTCCTTCCAAGCCCCCTTTGCCTTTGTCAATGGAGACTGCAAGATTTTTGGTGCAGGACAGCCTCCTGCCACACACTCATGCATCAAGCACAACGAGGTGCCAATCTTAGCTACAGTCTCTAATGACCTACTACAAATAATACCATCACCACCATCAGTTCCCCTAACTTCTGGTTCTTATAACAGGCCTGGGTCGCAGAGCACACAATCCATCCAGAGATGCTAAACATTTTGATTATAAAGCTGACGGGAAAAATGCACATTGTGCAGGACAAAGAACCCAAACTCCTCCTTTAGCTCCAGTGCACGGTTGCTCACTCTACACCGTCACTGGAAGCCAACGCTTACTATGCTAATAGACAGACTGAATCTCTTAGAAGTCACACCCCCACAAAGGCCACATTTGTTACAGTCTGCCATATGTGTTCAGACAAAATTATCTCCAGTCAGATTAGGCTCTTTAGACACAGTAAGATCAAAGAGCTCCTTTGATGGAAATTTAATTCTTTAAAAATATGCACAGGGTAATTGAGAACATATTTTAGGATATTTCAGATTATAAACAGTAGGTTGCCGGCTGGCTTGAACAAATAGCATTAAACCTTTTTCTTCCTTCTGAAAAAGTGGGGAACCCAATGCCTATGACAGAAGAGCTTGTTTTTAGAAGATACATTCCATGGCAGAAGGGAGGAAGCGCTTAGAAATCACTTGGGATGATTTTTGCAACAATAACACCTACAAGTGTGCATCAGGATGTTCATTCTACAGGCGGCACAGGTCTGTGTTTATTCTGGCTCTTTCCTTGTTACACAGCTTCAATCAAAGGCCAAAACAAATGCCCTATTTCTAACAAGCTACACAGTAGATTTCAGCACTTGTGCACTTTAAAGCAGCCAAGATATCATAACCAGAAGTTACACATCCAGAATGAAAAATCCAACATAGGCTGCTTCACACAATGTTATTCTCTCCCACTACCACCATTGTGAAGGGGTTGTAAGAACAGATCTTCCAAGTACAGCTCTGTTGCAGGGACCAGGTTACCCACTTGTAATACAAGTGTCCCCTCACTATATTTAAAGTATGAATCGATTGGGCATTGTCAACAATGTCTTAACCTCGCCCTATAGAAACCAGGCAATTCTGTGCAATGACGACCGACCAAGCAGTCCAAGGCTTTAGTACAGTCCACAGAGAATGGGCATTTCCATATGGGACCACAAAGCCGAACCTTGCTTTAATTATCACAGACAATACAAAAAGGAACAACCTG
This sequence comes from Crocodylus siamensis, assembly GCF_052110815.1. Taxonomy (NCBI): domain Eukaryota; kingdom Metazoa; phylum Chordata; order Crocodylia; family Crocodylidae; genus Crocodylus; species Crocodylus siamensis. The sequence goes on along the minus strand of NC_143398.1, from coordinate 238,160,062 downwards.
AGCAGATCCCTCAGGGGGTTGTGGTATTTGTTCAAAAATTAGTCCATTTGTCAAAACCAACCGTTTCTATATAACATACATTCCAGTTTTAACAAGGACAGAATTTCTGAGCACAACTACAAGATGTGAAAAAGATCTTCACACGCCCCAGAACCGCATGCTTGGGATGCGGGAGGGAAAGGGTGCCTGACATGCTTCCTTAAAAACGAGCCATCAGTATCAGCCCCACAAATCTCTATCAGTTCGCCCCTACTCAAAACCTAAGTGCCCTATCTACTGAGGTTGTAGCTATTCTGCGGGGATATGTGCAGTCTCCCATTAAAAAAGAAAGGAAAAAAACTCTCAAAAGGTCTTGCATTAAACCCAAAGCAGAACGGGAACATTTTGAAGTCCCATCAGTTTTTGCAGAACAGAAGAGCTGTTGTCTACCTAGAGCCAAGTGGACCATTCCGGTGGTGGTAATAACTAACTCACTGCATGGAGCAGGGGTGCACCAATAAAGATTTTCTCAGCCAATACCAACAGCCGATTATTAACCAGCCATATTGGCAGGTACAGATCTGATGACTGCTTTACAGGAATGCAGCTGGGCAGTGAAGAAAGAAGCTCCCTGCAAATAAGGCTGTCCATGGGGGAGGGAAGGGGCAGATCGCAGCCCCCATGGTGAGGGAGGGAGTGGGGCAAGAGCAGGAGCAGAGGCTGGGGCCACTGCCCAAAACAGGGCAGTGAACAGGACCCAGGGCCAGGGAAGGGAACACAACAGATCCACAGGAAGCTCGTTCAGGGAATCAGCATCCCAACACTTAAAAATGGCAGCAGTGAGCACTCGAACTAAAGTTGGTCAAATGAGCTTTAGTTCAAGCACCGCGGCAACCATTTTTAAGTGCAGGGATGCTTTTAAACCAGAGCATAGCCAAGTGAGGTGAAGGAGGATGCAGGCTGCCCACTGTGGGCCCTGCATGGCCACATGTCCCCTGCCTGCCTGGTTGCAGAAGGCACAACTTGCTGCCCCCACTGCTGCCAGGCAGGAAGGGAACGTGTAGCTAACACAGGGCTCCCAAAGGCAAGGCAACAGAGCAGAGAGCCCCAAGCCCACAGCCCGCACCTGCCCTGAGCACAAATCTAGGGGGGCACATGCCCCCCCTATGCCACCTCCAGGGTGTGTGTACAGTGGTGGGGTGCTGTCCCCCTGCACCTCCTGGACAAGCTGCCCATGGCTCCGTCCTGCTCCCTGCCCCAGGTCCCATTCACTGCCTTGGGCTGGACAGCACCCCCAGCCCCCACCCCACTCCCTCTGCAGATTTACCTGCAGGGTGCTGCTGTCCACAGTGCATGTGTGCAGGACATGCATGTTGTCCAGCTGTTCCTGGGCACATGCATGCGTGCAGCTGTGCGCATGCATACAACATCTGGGGATCACAGCCAGAAGGCATATTATATTTAATCATGACATTACTAGCTACACCCACCAAAAAAGCCAATAATGTTAATTTTCCTTTTATCCAATGCCAATACGATACACAACCGATATCTCAGTGCACATCTGCTATGGAGCTATATCTGTGAGGCTTAATCCTGGAGCTGACACCCAGGAAAGCACATTACAAATATAGATGGGTTAAAAATTGCACTTCTATACTAAGCTTCTAAGTGATTATCATGGGGAAGCTAAAATACAATTGGGTCAAAATTTCACTAGAAGTCCAACTAAATCTTCAGTGAATGACATGGGCACACCTGCTGTACATTGATCAGAGCCTCTGCTGGGGCATACAATTACAGTAATCTCAGCCTCGCTGCCAGGTGGCCCAGAGTTCTCTCTCCATCCTCCTCGTTAGTGGTTAGATCAACGTATTTCAAAGAAAGGCATGCAACATAAAGAAATGTTCACTCAAAGGACTGAGTCAGCCAAGCAAAGGTACTCTGCAATATTTACAAAACTTTTCCTAAACTCTATGAATGAGGCTGAAAACTTCCTAAATGTAAATCTCAGCTAACAAAACGACAGCCATAAAGTATACTCGCATTCAAAACCAGAGCTGAACTGTCACAGTCTGATGGGGAACAAGTATAGGCTGCAGCCAAAAATCCTTAGTGCTGTTATATCCTTAGTGCTGTTATATCCTTAGTGCTGATCCTCCAAGCCCAAAGGAAGGTAATCCCAAACAAGGATCAAAGGGAGCGGGAGAGCACACAAGCCTCTGTGGCTCACCAAAAGAATCCGGGAATGTCTCCTGGCTAAAAAGGAGGCTTATACCCAGTGGAAAGAAGGGGTCATCACCAGGGAAGGCTATTCTGTAGTTGCTCAGGGATGTAGGGGGGCAGTTAGGAAGGCCAAGGCAGAGATGGAACTGGGACTAGCTTCCCAGATTAAGGACAATAAGAAGTCCTTTTTTAAATATGTAGGGGGTAAAAAGAAGGTCCTGGGTAATGTGGGGCCCTTGCAGGACGACATGGGTAACTTGGTCGTCACGCCAGATGGCAAAGCTAACATGTTTAATGATTTCTTTGCCTCCGTCTTCCTAAGTAGGGACCAGAACAGTCACCTCCCTGCTGGGCCCCCCTCGGGCCCCGGGGGAGGCACACCTGGGCCACGGGTTAGCGAGGATTTAGTTAGGGAGCTTCTGGAGGGGTTGGACGTATTCAAGTCAGCCAGACCGGATGATCTCCACCCTAGAGTTCTAAAGGAACTGGCCGAGGTCATTGCAAGTCCCCTGGCACAACTTTATGAGCACTCGTGGCGCTCTGGTGAGGTACCGGAGGACTGGAAGAGGGCCAACGTGGTCCCCATCTTCAAAAAAGGCAGGAAGGAGGACCCGGGAAACTATAGGCCGGTTAGTCTCACCTTGATCCTAGGCAAGCTGTTCGAGAAAATTATGCTGGCACACATCCAGGAGGGGTCAGCAGGAGACCGCATGCTTAGGGGCAACCAACACGGGTTCATCAGTGGCAGGTCCTGTCTGACCAACCTGGTGGCCTTTTACGATCAGATCACCAGATCGTTAGATGCAGGGGTAGCAGTGGATATAATCTTCCTGGACTTTTGGAAGGCTTTTGACACTGTCTCTCACCCCGTTCTCATTAAGAAACTGGGGGGCTGTGGTGTTGACACCCACACAGTCAAATGGGTCGCCAACTGGCTGGAGGGCCGCACCCAGAGAGTGGTGGTGGATGGGTCCTTCTCAACCTGGAGGGATGTGGGCAATGGGGTTCCGCAGGGCTCGGTCCTCGGGCCCGCACTGTTCAACATCTTCATCAGCAATTTGGAGGAGGGGGTAAAAAGCACCCTGTTCAAATTTGCTGATGACGCTAAGATGTGTGGGGGGACATGGGCACACTGGAAGGATGCAACAGGCTACAATCAGACCTAGACAGGTTACAAGAGTGGGCAGACGAGAATAGGATGGATTTCAACACAGACAAGTGCAAGGTGATGCACCTCGGGAGGAACAACGGGCACCATACCTACAGGTTGGGGAACTCCCCTCTTATCAGCACGGAGGCGGAAAGCGATCTGGGGGTCATCATTGACTCCAAGATGAACATGGGCCGGCAGTGTAGAGAGGCAGCTAGGAAGGCCAACCGCACTTTGGCATGCATCCACAGATCCATCTCGAGCAGGTCCAAGGAGGTGATCCTCCCCCTCTATGCGGCACTGGTCAGGCCGCAGCTGGAGTACTGCGTCCAGTTCTGGGCGCCGCACTTCAGGAGGCATGTGGACAGCACGGAGAGGGTCCAGAGGAGGCCACTCGCATGGTCAGGGGACAACAGGGCAGGCCCTATGAGGAGAGGCTGCAGGACCTGAACCTGTTCAGCCTCCAGAAGAGAAGGCTGAGGGGGATCTTGTGGCCTGTTATACACTAGTCAGGGGGGATCAGCAGGCATTGGGGGAGTCACTGTTCCCCCTGAGCACCGCCAGGAGTGACTAGGAATAACGGTCACAAGCTGGCAGAGGGTAGGTTTAGGTTAGATATCAGGAGGCGCTACTTCACAGTCAGGGCGGCTAGGGTCTGGAACCAGCTTCCAAGAGAAGTGGTGCAGGCTCCTATCCTGGGGGTGTTTAAGAGGAGGTTAGATGCACATCTTGCTGGGGTCATTTGACCCCAGTACTCTTTCCTACCATGGCAGGGGGTCGGACTAGATGATCTGCTCAGGTCCCTTCCAACCCTAGAAACTATGAAACTATAAAATAGCCTTCCAAGAGTTTTTGACCATCGGACCTTGTCTTCCCTTGGGGTGCTCCCAGTTCCTGGTGCACACCCCTTATATGCTTATAGGCTGCCACCAAGTCACCCCCAGGCCTACACTTCTTACGAGGACAGGTTGGGTTCAGCCTGAAGGCCTGCTCTCTTGTCCTCAAATCACTCACATGGCTGTTCTCTCTCAAGCTTCTCCATGTCCTTTTGGAATTGCGGAGCCCAGAACTGGACACAGTATTCCAGCGGTGGTCTCACCAAGGCCGAGTAAAGTGGGAGGACATCTTATTTTCTACCTATTAAAGATCTAAGTGGTACTTAGATGTCTTAGTGCAATCCATGAAAAACTGCTAATGCATCCATTCCTGTAACACTCCTTCATCTTAGCATTAAGACTAAGTCATGAAAAGGTCTGAGAAGGGCCCCCCCGGTCACATACACACGCACACACTTTTGGCACTAATGTTTTTTTCAGGGACTCAAGCTGGTTTATCTAAGCATTAGTTTAGTGATTTTAATATCACTTAGAAGCCTATGGGGTGGAATAGGATCACAGGTTAAGTCTTTGGCTCAGAGAATAATAGACTGCTTTCATATCAAGAGATCCCAGGTTTGATCCCCGCCCCCAACAGCCCAACCATGAGTGCTCAGGTGCAGAAGGTTTAAGGTCAAATTTCTAAAATCTACCTTTTGGTGCTGACAACTTTTGAGGGCTATTTGTGTCACCCATCTGTTCAAATAACTGGTTGGATACCCATGCCCAGCAAACAGACCAACATCTAAAGAAAACTAATGGCAGGCTCAAAATTGTTTGTGACAGATAGGAAACTGCACTGATGTTTTTGGAGGCCATTGCAGATGAGAATTGTAGAAGAGCCCAACAGAAGAAAGGGCAGCCTGAAAAAGCTATGAATCTATTGTGACAATATTTATATTCTGTTGGGAAGTTAAAAAAAAAAAATCTAGTAGTATCTTGTTCCTTATTCTCTACTAAATTCACAGAAAATTTGAGAGAGGCTCTGGCACCCTGATACCAGTATCCCTAAACAGGCCTTGCCCTGGAGTACAAGCTAGGAATGAGTCTGATTTCCTAACCTAAATGTGGAAGAGTTACGATTAGCATTTCTACAGACCCAGTTTATTGCATTGCCCATGCAAGGGGAGCCCTGTTGTGCTGCCTCTGTTCCTGACTTAAGAAATACCTATACTGAACAGATTTCCTCTGGCAAGCCAGTGCAGAGGTTGAGAGTGAAAAGGACTCCTCCTTCTCTGGTAAAGAAACTGTAAGCTCTATACCAGGGAGCAGCAACCTCTGGCATGTGTGCCAGAGTGTGGCAGTGCGGCACCCAAAGGCATTTTACTTGCCATGCACACCTCAGGGTGGACAACGGGGAAGGAACCAGGGCTGCACTGCTACAACATGGATGGGGCCACTTGCAGCTCCCACACCATCTGCCCAGAGGTGCGCAGGCACCAGCTGTCAGCCATGAGCCAGGCCAGGGCTCTGCAGACCTCCATGCAGCTGATAGCAGCCTCCCTGCTGGAGCTGTGGCAGGTGGCCAGGAGGCTTAAGGTGCTTCCCCAAGGTTTGCAGAGCCCCACAGCAGTGGGTGCATGCACGTCTGCGCGGACAGTGGAGGAGCTCTGAGAGGCCCGATCCTTGTTGCGATGATAGGGAAGGGGCTGGGGCTGCACTGCCGCAACAAAGATCAGGCCCCTTGTGGCTCCCCACTGTCTGTCCCTGGCACACCAACATGTCGATGCTGGGGTGTTTCTGGCACTGTGCCCAAAAACGTTGCAGACCCCTGTTCAATATGGAGCACCGCTGTACCACTCTCCACTCATGAACTATGAATGAGGGGGCCAAGATGAAAACATTCAGTCAAACAATGGCACTTACCCACCCACATCTCTCTTCTCCTTCTGCCTCCTCCTGTCAACAGAAGCCTTTTCATCACAAGTACTGGTAAAAAAAGCAAGCCTGTACAACTCATTCATTTTTTCAGTAGAATTGAACTGGCTTTAAACTGAGAATCCCTGGTTTGCCAGTTTCAGTAAAAGCAATGCAAATGATCACGAAAAACAAAGTCCTTCAGGACAGGAGGAGGTCACCATGGATTCTGCAATGGGAGGAGGTAAACTCTTCGGTGATCATACAGCAAGTGTAAAAGTGCACAAAACTGCCTAAATCCAATGCCACCTCACTTTTCTCAGGGAGAATGTGCTCTCTTATTCCAGAAAGCACATACTGCTACTATTACTAATACCTTCAAGTGGAAAAACTAACTGTCTGCAAATCTGCTCTGGCTAAGCATGATGGAGCACACAAGTCTTTATAGTAGGGCTGTCCAAGTGGCAGCCCTCAGGCCACTTGTGGCCTGTGAGGAGTTAAATTGAAGCCATTTTTCTATGCTTCTGTTAGACAATGGTGTCAAGAATGAATTAATCCTTGGCATGTCCAGATAAAGCCATCATATGTCAGCTAAGCCTTTAACATAAGAATGCCCTGGAGCCTTATGAAGAAGCTACCACTAATTATGTAAAGAGGCAGGTGTACCTGGATGAAAGCTATCTAACCTGTTCCAAGAGAAAACTGAATAGGCTCTTAAATGCTCTGTAATGCCTTCCTTCAGTAAACTGAAAGTGCAAGAAAATGCAATCTTTCCTCCCATACAGGAAGACAGAATGCTGCAAATCCCATGGAAGCACTGACTTGTTAAACAGTTTCTGCTAGCTCTATTCTAAAGCTGTAAAGACCTTCAAGTGGAGTTGTAAACTCAATTGATTTCAAACAAAAGGCTAATGTAATCCACTTTCAGAACGCTTACCATGCTGGCAATGAATGCATCCTTCTTGGTAACACGGAATTGTGTATTACAGTTTAAAACAATCCATTTTAGTAGTTTCCAGAAATTGGATATGAAAGGCCTTGGCTGGATTCAGTCACTGGAAAACGAAGCTGATCTTTACGTCTGGTCCACTGGGAAGATACCATAGCATCTAGAAACAATGGTACTGTAGCATGTTACATTGATATGACCCTTTCACCTCAACTGTTTTACAAGTATTATAATTTATGAATGTGAATGGTCATGCCCAACAGCAAAATGTAGCCACTAATGGAATAAGATGCAACTGCTTTAGCAACACACAACAAAAGGCAATATGCAATCTAGTTACAGGATCAGGGATCTGCTCTTCAAAGAATTTAGCCAGATGACTAATACCCAACTATTTCAAATGGGATGACAAGACCACCAGTCCTTACACATCATCAGTATTCCACAGCTTGAAGGAGAGGTAGGTCATCTGCAAGATTACAGTATCCCAGAAAACAACCAAGCAGATGTAACCCACTGCAGGGAGGTCAGGAAAAGGAGGTAAGGAGGAATCTAGCAGTGAGGGACAGCCTAGGAAGAACCCATGAAATCTCATGAAGAAAACTGGCAAATCAAGAAGGGACCTGAAACTACAACAGTACTTAGATTTTAAATCTTTTTAATATACTATCTTGCATACAGCACACCCTAAAATAAAATGTGCATCTTGTGTTTGAAAGGCAGAATGAAGAACAAGAGATCTTTCCTTGTAGTAAGTTACTGAGTAGCAAGAGCTGAACCTGTTCATCATTCTGCTCTATATCAGCTGTGTGCAGATTTTACTTTTGCTTTTACCCAGTAACTGGCAGAAACTGGTCTTACCATATTTCTCACATATGCATGCACTACAGTTTCCGTTAGCTAGTTTTTGAGAAAAAAAGTACAGGAGTATGCAAGAAAATATGCTATTACGTACATCCCTTCCTTTTGAAGCTGTATAAAATGCATTAGTTATGGGGTAATAATGGAAATGGAGAAAAATAGGACTGGAAGGGAATGCAGAAAGTTATGTAGTCCAACAGCTCATTAAGGGAAGGATCAGTTCTGCCCAAGCTATTCCAGGCAGAAGAAACTGAACCCAGGACCCATACCAAATTAGAATGGAGTGTGGCTTGAGCATGGTTCAAGCCTGGCTCTGCACAATGGCAAAGCTGTGTTGCATGGGTATTTGCTTAAGTATTTTGCCTTTTTAGCTTCCTTATGTACTGAAAACAGGAACCAAATAGGCCATAATAGAAGACTGGGGGTACAGCCTGCAGAGAAATGAGAGAAAGATACTTAACTAGAAGAACAATTGTTGATCAAAGGACAGTCATATGAAGCCCCAAGACAAGGAAAACACATTAAGAAAACAGATAAGGGAAAGAAAATGCCAGAATTATCTCAATGGCTCAAAGCCTCTGTGGGAACTGTGGGCCTGATGCAAAAACCCACGAGTCAATCTAAATCTTGCTGTTCGGTTACATGGACTTCAGATCAGGTCTATGAGCTGGCCTTTTACACTGTGAGCTAAGACCACCACAGTATCAGATCAATATCCAATATACACTCTGTAAAGGGGACTGCATATCCTGCTCTCACAAGGGGATGACTCAGTATAACAGAATTTTGCTATCACTAACTTCTATAATCTCAGCAGTCTCCAGGGCTTTTCTTTTTTCTTTTTTTTTTTTTTTTGCTTTACATACAATTTGTTTTTGCTCTCATCAAATATATATTTTCCTTGGGCAGCTAGCATTTTCTCTTTCCACACTGCATGCCTTCAACTGCTATACTCCAGTGCCTCTTGATTCCAAACCAAAACACTTTTTAAAATCAGCCATTTTCCCAAATTGTAAACCTAAGGTCCTCTAGCTATATAGCAAATCTGGCATTATTACACACCATTTGCAATTAGAGCAACCGAGGCTTGAGGCCTGTTCAAGATGGAGAAAGAGGAAGAATAAGATTCTTGGTTTTCAGCCTTTCAAGATGGTAATTAAGCAGCTGGAGCTTTATTGAAATATGAACCTCTACCAGTGATTTCTTCAATGTTCTATACATTTAAAATGAGCACAAAGCCATTTTAAAGGGCAAGTCAATCCAAACTTTCCTGAGCAGAACTGGAAAGTACCAATCTGTCCCTTCAAAGTGAAGATAAACCCCCTCCTCTTTGAGGTCCTCGGCAAAGACTAAACATGGCACATGGTCCCCCCCCATCTTCCTTTAAAGCCCATTCCTCCTCAAGTAACTGCACCCCCTCCCCACCGCCTCACTACCTAGGTACCCACACCAAGTCTGGCAAAGGGACAAAATGTTAAGAATGCCTCGAAGAGTGGCCAAGAGTTCAGAGACCTTGAAGTGGGCCAATGAAAAAGCACATGGCTGACTCCAACTGAAACATTTTAGGGAAGAAAGGAAATCCATGCAGGCTCTCTCTTATGCTCTCACATTTTCTCTCATTGACTCTTGCCATGGGCCTTCAGCCATCCCATTCTGCCCTGTATAGTTACATCACTAGCAAACTTTTAAGGGGAAAATTGTGCCTTTCACGCAGCTTTTTCCAGATTTTTGAAAGCTGAGACACCCCACTCCCCAGCATCCTCCTCAAATTGTGTCATCAGAAAGACAAATTGCAGATCATCCATTCCCCATGTGCTCCATGAACCCTGGCAATGTAAATGTTGACCTTGAAAGCATGTCAGAGGCTTCGGAATTAGCTATCAGTGGAAGGAATTGTGGAAGCTCACACCTCAGAGTTTGTTGTTTTAGGCTCTCTACAAATGTCAGCAGACACTTCTGCATCAGTCATACTTGTGCCAGGCTCCAAAGGTTTTCTCTGCTACTGTAACAGGGGCAGATCTAGTATTTTGAAACTTGCAAGTTCCCAGCTTCTGTTTCCTAGAAGGGAGAGAAACAGGGATACAACTTTCAGACCACTCCCGAACAGGGGTGTTGAGAAACTTGCGTCCTGCACGAGCTTGTTATAGGTAATCTGATGCTGATGCTGCCTTGAAGTCTGCCCTATTTAAAATGAGTGCATTTGAAAAAGAAACCTAAACCCATGTATGTTTGCCTGTATGAACTACAGCTGCCTATCAGTTTTTAAAGGGGATTTACAGAGGAAGTAGCTTTCAGTAAAACGTTGATGGAGTGAAGCTACAATTTGTAGGAAACAGTCATGAAACAGGACTTTACACCTATGTTATTTTCATCACAAAAATCCCAAGGATCTTTAAAAGGTGCTAGGGCAAGGAAATGCACCACAAAGGGCCCTAGAGGTTGGAAGGACTCAGCATGTTCCAACTTGAAAACGTGCAACTGAAACAGGAAGCAGGAATATTGAAAGAGATTCAGAAAAGGTGCAAATGACCGTGCCCAAGGCTGGAGCGGGTAATGCGATATGGCTTTGGAAGAGGCTCGTGCAGTTTCAACTACATGTGCAATGAGCTCCAGGAGATGGTGTGAACAACATCTGCTTACACTAGAGTATTACTGATTAGAAGCTCTTACAGTTTCTCATAAGGTTACAAGAATTGGTGCAGTGGCAGATCATTATCTTAAGATGAGAGGAAGCACCCACAAATGGACAATCTACTGGAACAAGATGGTCACCCATCCGTGGCAAATTTTTTCCTGAGAACTTGTGACAAATTGTGAGGCTGGTACTTGACAGTAATTAGCAGTAGTCTGACCAGTGCAGTGGGGATTTACCATGACAATGCCAGGCCTTTTCTGGATCTTAAAAGTCCCTAATGGGGCAAGACAAAGAAAGGGAATTACAGTGGACTGCGCTTTACAGAATCACTGGTTAACAGAATCTGCCACTTATTTGAATCAATATGGGGAGACCAAAACCATTTGTATATTATTACAGTGAGTGATTTTACATGTACATTAGAATCACAATTTGTGGGTTTTGGAATCAGTTTATCAGAGAACCAGGGCTCTTGCAGTTTTGTGAGGAGCCCTCTGCAGGTGGGCCGAGTTGCAGCCTGCAGGGGGCTGGGAAGGAGCAGGAGGAGGGCGGTCAGGCAGAGGCGTGCCACGTGCATGTACATGGCCTCAGGCAGCCTGGAGAGGAGCTCCCACAGGTAAGTGGTGATGGAGAGCAGGGGGGAGAAACAGCCACAGGGAGGGAGTTGGGCAGGGCTGGGGTGCCAGTGGGAAGTGGGACCAGGCTGTGGGTGGCTCTTTTGGGGGCTGGGCTCACTAGTAATGCACCCTCTGTGTGGATGGTAGCTTTAAAGGGGCCCTATGCCACTACCCTCACTGCCCACACCCATGCCTGCCCCACGCACCGATCCGGGGGAGCATGGGTTCCCCCTGCCCCTCTGGGAGTACACACCATACCAGGGAGCTGGCCCCATCCCCTGCGCCTGAGCCCAGTGGGCAGCAGCAGGTGGGGAGCCAGGCTCCGCTCTGCCGCAGCAGCTGCCACCTCCTGGTGGGGGAAGGGGGCTACACACTCAGTCCCGGGCCCCATAGCCCTGGCAGCTGGGAGGCCCCTCCGGCAGGACTGGGGGGCCAGGGGGCTGTGGGTGGGGGAGGAGTGAGTATCTGTATTCTTTTAAAAAACCCCACAAAAAACAAAAATGGATCTCCTTTTAGTGAAGTCAGCCAGTTAATAGTATCAAATCCCCATTTCCCAAAGTGACTCCAATAAGAGGAATCCACTATTCTACCTTGTATCGCCACCTCTGCTGTGACCCCTAGATTCCACACTAACGCTCCCTCCACAGGATGTTAATTTCCACCCTTGCTTTATTTCCCCAATGTCCGTCTTCTTTTCCTGCCTGCCATTTTATAAAATTTTTGCTCAACAAGCTGGAACAAAGCTAAGCTTGTAGCTCTTTGCTTCAACCCATTCTCAAGGTTAAAGATGCTTAGCTCCTGTAGACCCGCTATTGCAGAAGTTGCAAAATAAGAGCTACTTAACTAGGCATTTCCAAAGCCAAACAAGGAAAGCCAGGGTCCAACACTGGTTACACAAGTCAACGGCAGTATGTTGTGCCTTAAAGGAACTAAACAGTAACCCAGGGAGATGTACAAAGTTCCTTGTCTTTGGCTAGTCTTCCCCACTCCCACTTCAAGTACGTTTGGCTTGATGTACACTAGGAAGTAGGGCTGTGCAAAAATTTCAACGGGTGTTCTGTTTCAAAGCTTTTTCGACACATTTTGAGCTTGAAACAGCAAAACTGCAATGAAACAAAAGGCTTTGAAATAAAATGAGCACATTCAAAACTTTTTTAAAGTTTCAAAACGTTTTGAGTTTCGAAGCAGCCAGGTGGCAGGAGGCAGGGGAGAGCCAGTGGCAGAGCCACTCCAAGCGCAGCCCTGCCTCTGCCACCAGGCTCAGCTCCGTGGGGCTGCAGAGCCTTCCTCCACCAGACTGTACCTGCCAGGGCAGCGCGCCGAGCGGCTCTGCCACGGGTTCTTCTGCTGCTGGGCTGAGTTCCATGGGGCTGGCAGAGCCATTTGGAGCACAGCCTGGCAGCTGGCGGCTCTGCAGCCCCACAGAGCTGAGCCTGGCGGCAGAGAGCCAGTGGTGGAGCTGCTTGGTGCGCAGACATGGTCCTCCACTGCCTCCCACCACCAGACAGCTTCATGGGGCTGGCAGAGCTGCTTGTATAGTGCAGCCTGGTGGCACGAGGTGGGGAGAGATAGGACTGCACTCTGAGTGGCTTCACCAGCCCCACAGAGCTCAATCTGCCCTCCCAGTGCTGCCACCAAGTGCTGGGAAGAGCCCGGTGCTGCTCCTGCTGTAGCCCCAGGAATGGCAGATGCTGCCTGCCTGCAGCAGCAGCCTCCTGTCAGATCCAGGGCCCACATCGCTGGAAGGAGTCCGGCAGAGTCCCACAGCTCTCCCAGGGGTGCAGGGCCTGGATCTGCCTGCAGGATGACAGGAGGCTGCTGCTGCTGCCTGGGATTGGCACTGGGTGCCACCTGCGCTCAGCGCCAGGAAGACTGCTGCTGCCACTGGCCCTAGGCAGCAGTGGCAGCCTCCTGTCATCCCAGGCACAGATCTGGGGGCCCTGTGCTCACGGGAGGGCTGTGGGGCAGTGCCGGGCTCCTCCCAGGGCTGCGGGCCCCTGGACCTGCGTGTGGAATGACAGCAGGCAGGATAAATATTTGTAACAATATGCCTGGATAACTAGCACCCATATGTCCTAAAAGAGCCAGCTGAAGGGATTCCCTGGCTTACCGATGTCCGTTTTGAATGAAATACCAGGAAGTTTCAGAACACTAGAACAATGCTAATGCTGTGTTCATATTCAAAAAAGGTTAGCTGCATTACCCACATAACTATAGGCCTGAAAATAATAGGATTCAGTGAATAACGAGTAATATAATTAATGCTGGTTATACGATTTTATGGAAAATATGTCCAGGGAACAAGACTTCAAATATGGTTGAGGAAAGGGAACTGTTCAGATGAACTATAACTTTTGTAAGCCATCTGATTTAATACTGAATGGCACCAGTTAAAATTTAATATAGTACAGTATCAATACTGCACACATGAAATATCTAAAGAACTAGCTAAGAGACTAACCTTAAAATATATTTGTACCTGGGGAACGAGCACCGAATACAAAGTGTTTCCAGTGGGTTTTACCCTAGACAGTAATAGATCCAAAGCTTTTCAATATTCCATCCTTGATTTGAAAGATTTGAAAAGGATTTAAGGGTCCTAGGGAGATGCAAATCAGCAGCAACTAACACAACCCTAGAGGTAGCAACAAGGGCGTATAGAATAAGAGTGGGAGAGCAATCTTACCTCACTCAGCATGTGATGCTGATGAGAAAAATACTGAAATGTTGTGCACAGTTCATGTGCCTACATTTTGACGAGGAAGCTCAGCATACCAAAGAAATGTTTCAAAGGCTGAAAGAAAACGTCTTTTAGTGAGAGATTCAAAGACCTCAATCTGTTTAGTTTATAAAGCATCAAGAGGGGACTCGATTACAATGTGTAGGCAGTGGGGTCTTTAATCTTCCAGAAAGAGGGCACAATGACAGTTAAAGGCTGCTGGACAGACTAGAGCAGTGGTTTTCAACCTTTTTTCACCTACAGACCCCTAAAATATTTGAATGGAGGCATGAACCCCTTTGAATTGTAAGTGTGGGTATTCACATACTTTTGATTGACCATAATCTTCATTCACGGACCTGTTAGACATAGTTTGAGGATCCCCAGGGGTCCGCAAATCACAGGTTGAAAACCACTGGACTAGAGGACCCATAGCCCTGACATTGAGGTCATGCTGAGCTGGAGCCTTAGCAAGACAGTTTCTAGCAAGGCTTCCTCCACCTTCACCTACTTGTCTCCTAACAGGGTCTTCCCTTTTAACCAGGTTCCCCTCCTTCCCTCTGCATCCTTGGAAGTTGACTAGGCTTGACCGGGCTGCCAAAAATATAGTGAATGAGGAGTTTCAAAGCCCCTGTACAACAGACCTGTAACAACTGACAGCTTCTATGAGTCTACGATTCCAGGAAAATCTGAAGGGCAATTCAACAGCGAGGGGGACAACTAATTGGTACATACAGGAAAGTAATGAAATACCCATAAAGATGTAACCTATCTCCATGGTAACTGGCAAATGGTTTTCTTATGGGATTACTGAAGTGACCAATTGCTATAACGATTCAATATATAACAATGGTATAAAAAAAGATGCAACTGTTTTTTCACACTTTGGATGTCTGCTTTCCCTTTGTCAGCAGCTTTGATTAGCTGCCTGAGAGTGATTAAAGACTCTCTACTTGTACTTGTTAAGTTTAAAGAAATGACACAATAAGACAGTCAGTTGGACAGGCTTGACCTAGACATCAAGCTCAGCACCACTCCTTTTCTTGTAAGAGGAAGCCCTGAATTCTGTCTTTGCATTGCAACTTCCAAACTCCAATCCCATGTCTAGCCAGACCTCCACTTAGCTTGAAGCTGATCTGTAAATATGCTTTCATCATCAAGGATTAATCATCTGCAGCATAGGAAAGAGGTGCTTTGTCATTTACTTAAATGGACAGAAACAGGACCCTGTGAAAAGATTCTACTCCATTTCTGAAAAGACAGTTTCTGATTATAATTCTAAAACAATGCTGCATACTTCGGCCTTCCACGTGGCACTCGAGCAGAGTTGAGTCCCTCTTCAAGGGCACAACCATGGGGATGTAAAACAATAAGGTCAGCAATTGTTCTTTCAATTTCTCTCTCAAAAGTTAACAGGAGATGAAAAACAGCTGCCTTCCAATTCTCCTGTTTGAAAGAAATGGATTCCCACATTTATCAGGATTTCATCTGCTATATTTTGGCATTAACATTTTCCACCTCATGTATAAGCAACAATTCTCCTCCCTCAAAAAAACATCTAAAAACAAAAATTAAAAGTATCTGGGTGTCAGATCTCTTAGCAAAGCTGTTTCCTTCACAGAATTATTCATTGTATTTAATGTCTGCAAGAAAGAAAAATATCATACTGTGAAGGAAGGTCACGTTCTTACTTCAAGCAACTGTAACAAGTGATGCCAATGCACATTCTTTTGGAAGTGCACTACAAGAGTTTCTGTGCTAACCCTGAAAAATACTGACTGTCAAAACACACTTTTTAAAAACAAGTGACTGTGTAGTAAGTCTTCAAGGAGGGACTCAAGATAGATAGATATACATCAGCCCATGACAGCCTCCCAGATTTCTGTATTCAGCATCTGAACCAGATGCACTGGGTCACTCCAGAGACAGATAATTGGATATAGTCAGCAGAACAAATCCTGTCTGAGCAGGTAGCAAGTACTAGGACTGGAGTATTGTTATAGCTGTGATGAGCCAAGAAACATGCAAGCAGCAAGGCTTTTTGGCAACCTGTTATTGGACCAATGATATATACAGTTACTAGTCTAGACACTGGCCAGGGATAGACATTTCACTTCTACCAGTAAAAATGATCGCAAACTGGTCTACACCCATAACAGAATAGAAGCTCAGTATACACAAAGTGGTTTAAAAATGGTGAAACCCAAATCTCAGATTTGGCCCCCCATCAAAAGGATGGATGCGTGTTCTGTTCACTACCAATCTAAACGACACCACTTACAGAAAACCATGCAAGGTAGATTGATTCCACCTCAGGCTTTTTGAACACCCGTATCTAGCCACTGGGTCCAACAAAAAATAATTACATGAGAAGCACGGCTTTTTGAAGATGAATGCAAATTGTTATCCGCTAAAGGTTTTTTTTTGGTTATTTATGGTAAAAGCAGCACACCGTTTTTTCCATGGGGGTGGGAGGGACAGCCAACCCACACTGCAATGTGCATCTTCTATAGCAAGGATAGTTTCTCTCCCCATGTATTTATACAGCTCCTCACAATGGGTCTTCACTCCTAAATGGAGCATGTGGGGGCCTAGTGTAGTGTAAGTCAAAACATTTCAGAGGAAGTTTGGTGCCCATTCCCCTGAATGTCCTCCCGACTGTTGAAAGAGGCTCTTTTGAAAGCCCTTGCCTGGGAGTCGTCCTTAGGAGATAAGCTCAAGTTCAGCTACCAGGTGCTAAACTGAAACATGAAAGTCTATGGTCTGCATTATGCAGAAGTCAGACTAAATCCTCCTAATGGCCCCTTCTGGCCTTAAAAAAAAAAAATCTGTGACTAAGTGGTAACAGATTGCCAGGATACTGCATCATTTTATACCATATTTTCTGATATTTATTCACATGCAGATATTTTTACCTGCACAGAACGCTGCTGACATCAACAAGGCTCAACATGAGCATCAAGCAGACCTTTCCTCCCCCTGCCCCACCCTTGTCACACAGAGTCCAGATGAACACTTTCAACAGAAAACAAAACAAAACACCAAACCAACCCACGACATCTTTCATTTGCTTGCAAGCTTTGCTGAAAAGTGTGTGTGTGTGTGTGTGGGGGGGGGGGGGGGGGGGGGGGGGGGGGGGGGTTGTTTTTTTAGGGGATGGAGGAGAGCTGAGCTGGCTTAAGGCACAGGTTCTTCCATATGGGAGATATCAGGAGGATACTCCCGACCGGTGACATCTTTGGAAAGCAGTGGGATAAAAGAGCTGATTTTATTTGCCCAGTCAACCAATGAGAGAGTTTTCTTTCCACCAGGATTTTATATAATCATTAAAAATAAATCTTAAATAAGTGACATTTCACAAAAAGTTTCACTTTCCTTTCCATTTTTGAAGATGAGCCATTTTTCATTTACCTGAATTTTCTTCTCCCTCACCGGAGTTTATATTGTCATTTTTGTTTTATCACCTCCATAATTTTGCCACTAAATGGCTAAGGCTGAATAAAGAAAAATTAAAAACTAGAGAAATTTTTCATTTTACAATTCTAATCACAAAAAAAAAATCTTTTTTTTTTGCTGTAGTATTGTATCAAACACATTGCAGCCAGTCCTTTTAACTTCACCTTTGTAGAGGTCAGCCAAGTGGATTTTTGATGATTTTGCAAGGTGTTTCCTAAAACAAAGCAAAATAGGGGTGGAATATTTTGATCTTTTCCTTTGACAGCAGATGCATGCCAAAAACATTGCACTTCCAAAAAGTATTTCTTCCCTCTGGTCCCAAATATCTTCTCCAACAACAGTTTTTTATAGGAAAGTGCTTAATTTTAAATGTCTCTCTGCAGCAGAGAGAGTTTAGAAGCAGAGCACTGGCCCCTGTTAATGATAAAATTTCCATGAATTTTAGTAAAACCAGAATCTCCCCATCAAGTGTTTCCAGTGCAGTAGTCTGCCTTGCAGAAAGACAAGTTCAACAGCCTAATAAACAGGTTGCTTGCTTCAAAGTATTTATGATCACAGGTGACAAGGACCAAAATTCGTACTACGAATGACTCTAGTCATGCTCCAGTGATTTGCAAAGAAAAGTCACGAAAATGCCTAGCAGCAAAGAAACCAGTCTGCCTACAGACAAACATGGGTCTGAATAAGAGCAGGGGCTGTGCAACCAAGAAGAGTGCCATGTGGTTCTTTCTGTGTTCCTGCAGTATTCCAAAGCCTTTTTAAGCCCTGACGTTTAACTTAAATCTCCTAAAGAACAAGACAGAAGTTTTACATAAGATCATTCTCACCCACACCCATGACTAAACCAATCTCCTTTCTTACTAGGTTTCTCATTCAGCCCCTAATAAAAAAATGCAAGTGTAAGGGTTGCTCTAGCCCTTTTAATAAATGAGGAAGCTGAGTTAAAAAAAAAAAATACAACTATGTCGCTTTTAGGCATGGA
Organism: Crocodylus siamensis; assembly: GCF_052110815.1. NCBI lineage: Eukaryota > Metazoa > Chordata > Crocodylia > Crocodylidae > Crocodylus > Crocodylus siamensis. The sequence continues at coordinate 238,141,756 of NC_143398.1, read as the reverse complement.
CATTCCTGGTATGCTTTTCATCTTAAAATAGCCAGGGTATAGTTGTAACTTAATGGTTTTATGATTATTTTCAGAGCACACTTTTGGAGGCAAAAGAAATCTGCGGTCCTGCACTTTTTGACAATGTCTATAACTTGAAACAGCCTTTGTAATGGCCTCATCCTGCACTGACTCCTTACATGAAGGAGGCTTATGGGGGAGCGCTTCCATCATACCCGAGTATTTTGGCAACTGGGGAACTGTAGAGTGGAAAGGTTACTAGCTACAATCAAACTCACCTACCTTTCAATAAGTAGTCCCTTTGATTTGATGTGAAAGTGTGCCTATAAAGAATATAGATGCAAGGGAAAAATAAAAGGTACTTCTCCCAAACCTCCTATTTCTTTCTTTAAATACAAGCCATCTTTGCCCAATGAAGACATCTCTTAAGAATTCTGTGCCAGTCGAGAAATGTGCGCTTGTGCATGGAGGAGTGGGGGGAACAATCTGTGGACCAAAGACGTGCACTCATTCAAGCCAACTATTTGTCTGCTGCCTATCCATCTAGCAAGGAAATCCATCAGCCAAACAATTGCTAGCATCCCCATTGGAAGAGCGGTATCGTCTACAGAACCGGACAGAGATGGTATTCACATTCTTTTAGGCCTTTGTTTGAACAATGTCACTATGGAAACAGATCTGTGATGCCCTGCACCTTATCAGCACTTCTCTAGTTAAATTCTCTTCTTGAAACTTGAACAAAGCCACTCACTGAACCTCAACTAATCTAAGATTCAGATGGGTTTGTTTTGTTTTTTTTTCCTTATGATCCTCAACTCCTCTGCCTACCAAAAGGTTCTCCCCACAGCAGCACAAATAGGCTTGTTTGTCTCGCATCTCTTCAGGTCTTAGCTCCAAATCTTTAAAACAATATTTATTACCAAATGGAGTATATAAAAGTGACATTGTTTTCAATGTGAATTTAAACAGCTGGTCTTTTTGTTTTGCCTTCAACTACTAGGAATTAATCTATCCCTATCTATATCAGATGTGTGTCGTCCCCCCCGCCAGGATGATTCCTAGGTCAGAGAGATAGAAAAGTTGCAGGGGCTTCTCTGTAATCCAGGCAGCTGGTTATCAATTCCAGATGCTTGCCAAATCCTAGTTACTGATCTTTGGATAGCAGAGTTCCTGCCTTCGAGGTCTCTCTCTGCAAGGAAGAGGAGAGCAGCCTGGGTTTGTCTTAGATATCATGCAGCTGACTGCGCCCAAAAGGAATAATGAATTCATAGTGCTGCACTTATACCAGATACAATTTCTTACCTACTGACCCAGGAGAATACCATGGCATTTGCTATGAGCTTATGACACATGGCCTGGAGTCATCACTTCACATCTAAACGGAAGGGAGCCAAGCCTCTTTATTTAGCCATTTTAGACATTTATATAGCTACCCATCACTGCAGTATCTGAGCACCTTCTCTGTAAAATGGACAGCAAGCACAAGAGTGCTAAATCATTTTATGGGACACTTGCCAATATAAAAATCTCTAGCCAGGAAAAAAATGGCTTTATTTGGGGATTTTATTAATTTACCTTTTAGGGACTCTCAAGGGCCCTTCCAATCCTATGATTTGTTTCACGTTGTTTATTCCACGCCCCATTTTTTATTATTTTCAGATATTTTATTATTTTCCTCTTTCACCCCCAATTTATTTCAGGGGTACATTTTGTACCCATAGCTGGTGTCACATCCTGGCTATCAAAGAATCTAGGATGTACTAATATGAACACCAAAGGAATTACAAATCAGGTGCCTCACTCTTCCCACCCCAAATGGCAGATAGAACAGAAATGCTCCGAAGGAGGAGAGGGCAATATAAACCACCCCCTACCCATCTTGTGTCATTTTTGAGCAGCAAATTATTTCTGAGCTGCAGCACAAGAAAGTCTGAGATACAGAAAAGATCTACAAAGGAAAAGGATATATCATCTCACTATGGCTCACAAAGAAATGAGTTTGGATTTTTTGAGTGTCAGAGCCAAATTTCTTTTCCTCATGCTGATTCTGTTACAAATGTAAAGTTCCCCTCATTTATTTATTCTTGGCCTATAAACGCACTGGCCAGATGAGGTGGGACAATATTAAAGTTTACAACAGGTCTAAGTATTTTATGCCCATTTTACAGAACCTGTTAGTTCACTCAAGAACATTTATCCTATTTGTTCCTCAAGACCATAACCTAGTGCTTTCAGTCACCCCAGCCCAAACACTAAAGACCTTTCCTGGAAGCAAGCATGGACACTAGCAGTCCTATTGGATTCAGTGGGAGCTCCTGCATGCTTGACCTACTCCCAATAATGTCAGTAGGAAAAGTTTCATCAGCGTCAGTGGTACAAGATGGCACTGAAAGGGAAGCACATGCACAAGAGACTACAATACCAGGGCTGAAAGACAGCACTTCTTCAGCCTATAGGGTCCTTTGAAAGCATGTTTTAAGCAACTAAAAATGCCCAAATTTACTTTCATTGGGACCACATGAAAATTACCCACAAAGATCTGGAAGCAGGGTCCAGATGGTACATCCTTTCAATTTTCTTTTCTTTTTTTTTTTTTTTTTTTTAAGCAGAAGTTAAATATTTCCAGGAGCTGCTAAAAATCAAAACACAAAATAGGAGGAGATATTCTATGTTCATGTCTTGTTTCTCAAATGAAGAACTCGTCTTCATTCCAAGATACCTGTCAACTATTGCTCTGCACAAGTCCTCAGCAGCAAGAAAGCAAACACCACACACATTTACAGGGACTTAAGAGGCAACACAAAATTAAGGCTAGCACAATTCTTCCTTCGTTCCTTGCCAAAGATCAGTGCCATGGTGCCAGCACTACCCTGTACACGAGAGCATCAGGTCAGCTCCTGTCACTGGTAGCACAGGAATAGGTCATTAAGACTGGCTGCTCTGGCAGATGCCTTGGGGCTGGCCCAAATTAGGGAACTTTCTGTTTATATTTTACTGGTTTATTGATTTTGTTCCTCATCCTCAAATGTTGCTCAAGAAACAGACCTTGCTGACTGTCTGCAGCTGTGTTTATTTCCATCCCTTCTTAGCATATTAACAGGATTAACAATTTAAAAAAATGCTTAACAGATCATTATAGGCAAAGAAACTGCTCTGAATAGCACTGGTCCAGGTTAAGCCACCAAGAGAGTGATGATTCAGGAATATCACCTAGCCACAAATAAATACATACTGGAAATCACAAGATATCCAGGTAGGGAGTAGTTTTAGAACAGCCTTCAAATAGGAATAGCAGAGAAAAGAAACCTCACTGCTTTCAAGATGGTGCTAGATATTTTTTATGAAAGGGGGCAGATGAGGCACTTGCCTGGGACAGGAGAAGAACTAAAATTTTGTAACCCAGGAGCTCCCCTCCCTACCTGTTCTATTCCCTACTATTTGCCTGAAGCTCCAATTTGCCCTCACGCCGAGCTGTGCAGCTCCCTTTGAAATAATTCAAAGCTGTGCTTATATTTCTGAGGACAGATGTGGGCCCTTGGCTTTGAACCTCTACCTACTGAATACCCTTTCCCTTCCTCCTCCTTGCCCATAATGGTAAGAACGAAGTATGCAGTGTCAGCCTCATGTTTGGATTTCCTAGACTAGATAGATCAAGCCATATTTTAATAGCTTTTTTTTTTCCCCCTGACAACTCAGCTAGGGCATTAAGTCCCTCCCATTCACTCCTCCAGCCATAGACAATAGTCACAGAGGAAACTGCCCCAGGCTTCCCCCACCACAGGTCACAGTGACCAGCTAATCCAGGTTAGCTCAGCAGCCCAAAGGTCTGCATGCTTTCCTGAACTCCCTAAACTACTGTGGGTCTCCCACCACCTCTCCCCTTACCCTGCCCTGCCCCAAACACATTTCAAGTGACAAGGTGGATACAGGAAAGATTTCCCTCACTGAAGGCAAGTGGGATCAGAGTTGGGATTGAGCACTTAAGAGGATACCATACAAGGATACAGTGGGTTACTCAAGTCAACAGGGAACTGCATCAGGAATTTAAAAACCTAGAATTTTTGTAACCAGCTATCTTATTGGTAGGATGGTTGATTTTTTCTTCTTTTACTTCAGATGCATATTACCTTTCATTTTTAAAGCATTTCTGCTGGCAAGAATGCCACACACACAAGAGCAACAGTGCACACAGCTTAGGCAGAGCATTGTGGTCCCAAGAGAAATGGGAACCTCGCACTAGGGAGCGGCATCAGGCAGCCCCTTCAGGGAGTGAGGGTTATTGGAGTGACAGCTGAGCTGGCTCGTGGGTAGAGGAGTCTGTTGCCAACCCCCTTGGAAGGATGCGAGATACTGCAATAGCAACCACATCTGCTGTAAGAAAAACCTAACCTTAGGCAACATTACTATTGAGTTCTCTCCAGTATCATGCAGATTGATAGCACTGCCTGGCCCAGAACCACTGCAATCTCAGAGCTTCCTTTCGCAGCAAAACCTGCTATTAGAGATGTAAGTTGTGGCCAAGACCTTTCTTTCTCTAGGTATTCATCATCTTTTTCCACCACTAAAGAATGTGCATCAAGAATAAATGTCAAAGGCACATTCTGTTGTATATGAAAGCATGCACACTAACGGTGCAGAAATGTGGCCTCTCTCCTTGACCCACCTTCCCCGAAGCCCTCAAGCTCCCTTGGCCTGTAAGACTAGTACCAGAATAGACAGCCACACTTGTTCAAAGCAAGAGGAGAGAGAATTTCCCGTTAGATCTGACATCTGTTAGCAGCTCACTAGGAAACAGGGTGATACCCTCTTTCTTTTCAGAGCCCTGCAAGTGTCCTTTTTTAAACATTTAATTAGATCAAAAACAGGAGGTCACCAGTTCTTTGGATCTCAGCATCACAAGACAAAAGTGCCACATCATCCTGCGGTGAGGGAACAGAGCAGTAAGGAATGAGAGAGACGGGAAGAAAACACTGGCAGAGGTTTATGTCTCCAAGCTGGTCCATAAGCAGCCTCTGATCATGTGGGTGCAACATGAGAAAGTCTGGTAAGAGGAGAAGGAGTCATCCCTGGATTTTCCTCCCTTTGTTTTAAACCAATAAATCCTGTCACATGGGATTTGCCAACACTGCAGTAACAGGCTACAAAACCCACCCAAGAAGATATGAGACTCCCAGCTAGAGTACTTCTCCCCCTTCTCAAGCTGCTGTCATCCTCCAACTCCCAACTACCGAGGAGGCCAACCGCTACAGAAATTCCCCAGAAATTTTCCTCCTACAAACCCGACTTCTGATTCCCAAGTCCTCACTTCAGACACTGAGGAAGGAGAAGCAACTTTCCTCAGGCCAAGAAAAGAGAAAATGTGAATTGCATTATTTGTATAATAGGAAGAGTGAAGCGGAGCACTTTACAGCTCACCCTATAATACTGTGGGTTAAAAGAAAGTGACTGTACTTGTGGCCAAAATGCAAACTACGTAGTGCCGTTACTAAAGACTAGCTGCTTAAGAAGCATGGAGCAGCAGATAGGCCACTGAACTAGGTATCTTAGATTCACAGGATTTAAGACCAAAAATGACCATTAGCTCATCTAATTTAATCTTCTGTATAACACCTTTAAATTTCACCCACATACTGAACCTAATAATTTGTGTTAAACTAAAATGTACCTTCCAGAAAGACCAGGAGCCAAAAGGAATTCCTTGAGAGACCACATTGATACAGCTGTTGCCAGATGTGCCAGCTGAATTAAGACATGCTGAATTACAGTTCTGCAAAGTCCTCTTTTCATCCAATAGGAACAGAAGCCTTTCACATGCTGAATGCAGGAAGAGGCAGATCCATGCTAACTGAAAGATGATCATGTATTCCACCATGGCTTTAGTCTCCCTTAACAACATGGGAATCATGTTATTTTGCCATATTCCATTATATGCTATAAATCTACAGAACTCCTCTTACCACAAGGCTACTGTTTTTCAGCAAGGGTGACCCTCGGACTGGTACTCATTTGCTGAGACAAGCTCCATAATAAACCACTTTATCTGCCTCTCCCCTTACCACAAAGATTGTGTCTCTCTACCAATCTGCCTGCCAGGAGACCAGCTGGAAACAATATCACCACTACAGTCTACAGGCATACCCCCAACATATTAATCAGATTGTCAGAGTTCAAAAGCTGCAAGCATCTTTGCAAACTAGAAGAGGTAGGGCTGTGGTAATAATGTACAAGCGGGATCAACCCCACAGGCCCACTTTGTTTTTTAAACAATACAGAAAACATCCAACATCCACATTTTTCTTCTGACGTTTCGATTTAACTCATCATTTTGAAGATGCACATAATGCAGCAGCAAATATTACAATATATTTGACAAAGAGAACATAAACCTATTTGCTGCTTCCTCTCAGCAAATAACTAATTCCTCTCATACATGTGAGAAATGGCAGGAATTTAGGGCTTGACCAGAGATCTCCATTTAATCCCTTAAAAGGGCATTGGAAAAATCTGGAGAGGATACAGAAGAGCCACAAAAATGATTTGAGGACTGGGAGAAAAACAGTTTACAGCAAGAGATTTAAAGAGCTTGATCTGGTTACCTTATCATCTGGAAGATTAAGGAGGAACTTGTATGGTGTCTACATAACTTCAATGAGGAGAGAATACAAAGAACTAATAGGCTCCTTAATTTGGAAAAGGCACACAGCAAGAACTAGTGGCTGGAAACTGAAACTCAGTGAATTCAAATTAGAAATAAAATGCACTTTAAAAAACACCAAAACCAGTAATTAACTATTGCAATTAATTACAGACGGTGACAGTGGATTCTCTGCTTCTTGGTATCCTCAGATAAAAGTGAAATGCTTCCAAAACGTCCAAAAGATAGACCTTAAACATAAATTACTAGTCTCATCACAGGGGCAACTGAGTAAAGTTTAAGGCTCTTGGATATTGCAGGTGATTAGAATAAATGTCTTAAGATCTCTATTTGTTAAAAAAATTATTAAGCCTCACTAGTGACTTTTTTACAACACAAATCCACTTGGATGCATTAACACATTTTTTAAAATATTATTTACTAAATTAATCCAGCTTCTCAAACAAATTTGACACTTAAAAAGGATACAGCCACTCCCCTATAGATATTTACCTTTCATCAACATCCACAGAAGTCTCACGTTTCCCCTCCCTCTTCCTTATACATAAAAAAAATGGAGGTAATTGGGATTTTGGGAGGGGGTTGGGGAATGGTTTGGTTTCATGTAGACACGTGCAATGAGATAAAAATAGATGCATTTCTAACTGATGGTCCAGCAAATACCAGCTGTACCTTTAAACAACCAGATCCCATCATTCAAAGGTAAGCATCAACAGAATGCTTCAGCCTGTCCTTCGTGGGGCAGCACAGGATGCCTTAACAGCCTCCAAATGGCCTTATGCATGTGCAAATCAAGACAACCCCCAACAGGGAATGTCTGAAGTACTGCTGGTTTGCCCCCCCCCACCCTGTGTGCAGGTAAAGGTGCAATGGGATCTAATGCATGATCTACACAATCAGGCCTTCTAGCAGGCCACACATGCGTGGCAGGAGGTGTAATTATGAAACCATGCAATAGATCCCATCATGCCTTATTACCAGTGCAGCGGAAGCCTGATCTTGGGCTTCCCCATGCACCAACAAGAAGCAAGCTCAAGCAGCTGGGAGCCCCCTCAGTTGAGGGCGGCAGCAGCCGCCATCCCCCAGGCTTGACCGTGCATGAAATCCCTGGCACGGGGGGGGGGGCAGCTGCCGCAACCTCCCAGGCCTGGGGGTGTGTCCCGCAGTGCTGCCGGATACAACCTCAAAGACGCAGCCTTTTCGCTTTGACAGCTTATGTTAAACATGAATCCTGAAAAACTACAGTGGTTTTCAACCTGTGGACCCCTAAGGGTCTGCAGACTATGTCCAAGGGGTCTGCAAAAGATGACTATAATCAAAAGTATGTGAATACCTACACTTACAATTCAAAGGGGCCTGCACCTCCATTAGAATTTTTTAGGGGTCTGCAAATGAAAAAAGGCTGAAAACCATTGCTCTAGATCAAATCAAAGAAATGAGAACTGAAATGAAACAGCTAAGGAGTCAGTGTACAGTTACTCAGCCCGGTTAAGTCTGGTGCATGCTGAAATGGTTTATGAGAACCAAGTGTGTGCAGAGCAACAGGTTAGCAAACCAGAGTGTAAAGAACCCACAAGTCAATCTCCATCTCCACTTAACACAGAGCAGTACCCGATACACACACCTCTTGAAATAATGCCTAGTTATGGAAGAAACGCTGCTCAGCCAGAGTACAGGCGACAGAATACAGGTCTACATGATGTGATCTGCCACACAAAATAAATAACTGTTCCTTGTGTAAGGCCGTAAATTCTTTGGGACAAGACCATGTTTTCTTTGGCTAAGCACAGACAGTAAAAAAGCCAGAGTCTGGATCAATTAAATCTTTGCAGGTTAGTCTAAACTGCATAGATTGGGCCAATAAGCAAGTGAATGGGTATTCACTTTTGCAGGCCTATGGCTGCATTTCTGGAATCAGTGGCCCAGGTCAGAAGCCAGGATGGGAAGGGAGGGGCAGGCACTAGAGCAGGCCTCCTGGGTTGGCTGTAACAGACAGCTTGGGCCTGCCCACCCCATGAGGAGTAGGAGCCTTGGATTGAGGGGGAAGTACAAAGCATCCTGGGATGCTGGAGGACTGAGAGTTAACTTGAATCTGGAGGAGATCTGGGACAGAAGTTCAATAAAGCAATTTAACCAAATTCAGTGAAGTCTGATACTACTTCCATCTGGATTTATCTTAAACCCATCTCAGCTATTTGAAAAGTGGTTTATGTGCACAGAACTTCTGTTCCATTACAGATTTGAACCAGTTTCCAATCACTTATACCAGTTTATGTGCCATTTCTGTCCCTAGTGTTAGACATTTGTAGACTACTGAACATAACAGGAACCCAATTCTAGCTGCAGCCTTCAGACACTATCATAATGCAAACACTAAGAGGCTCATCATATTGAAGTGGTTCCAGCTAGCACTCTTCAGGCTTTAAGTCTTCAGGGTTGGTTGAAAACAGAATTTGCTTAGATTTAGTTTCTGCCACTGATGTAAAAACTCATGCCATGTCTACCCAAAGGTTTGTCAAAGCTGGTTAGCTTTCCTAGTGCTCCAAGGCTTAGTTTCTGCCACTCCCCTCATTTTTGTTCAACAGATTCCAGACTTAATCTTCCTGCAGAGGATTTACTCACTTGAAGAGGAAGCAAATAAAAAAACCTCAAAAAACAACATCATATGGTCAATCGGAAAGGACTGATGCCTGGGGCTGCACGATGAATTCAAAGCTTGAAAAGTTAAGTTAGTATAAGGCTCTAGTTACCAGGAGCAGCTAACACTAGCCTCCTGTCTCAGAATATCAACAATTACAGTAGCAACAGCATGACATCTGAGTTTCAGTAGCTAGCAACAGTTTGCTCTCTAGACGGTATGCTCTACAGTCATGAGTAGAGTGTCTGTGGAACCAAAGCTGGAGCTCTCCCTCTTCTGGCTGCTCATAAAGTCCCAGTTAAATCTCAGTTTATTGTCTTCCTCTCCAGGCAGTTATTTCTCTGGCTTGCCAAACTCAAATATTTTTCTACCCCACTTATCCAGTTGAGTCAACAGAACTACACCACTGTAAATCTGGAATAGTGAAGCAAAGGATAGACCCCGTGTTCCAAACCCAACAGTTTACACCTTGCATTCCACATTCAAAACTTTCTCTCCAGAGAACCCAGACACCACAAATGAGAAAAACACACTTTGGGAAGAGAGAGCAGCAGAAGAATCTTTACATTTAAGAGAGAGATGGCATTGAGGAGTGAGGAGAAAGGGGGCTAATTATTGCTGTTAGCCAAGACGGGGTGGCCAACCTACATATCAAAAGTGGCATGACCAACTAGGGCTCCCACCCATCTCTAATTGGGCTGGACAGTCCTGAAATGTAAACATCAAGTCCCAGTCCTGGGCTGAATGACTCAGGGCAGCATTTGTCCCAGTGCCATCCCCGCCCCACCTCCCAAGACAGTTCCCATGGGTCACCCCCTCCACCACCAGCCCCTGGGGACTGTCTCCCTGGCTGCATGTGTCATTCAGATGCCACAAGGTCCACAGACAAACCACCCAGTGTACTTCAGAAAGGTAAACCCACCCTTAGAACAACCCCCCCAGGGAAAAGCAGTGTTCACCTCCCTCCTATCATGTGTACATGCCCAGGGCTGGCGACATGGGGGGTGGGGGGCATCCACTTCTCCTCTCCTCATCAGTCAGGCAATTAGAGCCATAACCCCCCAGAAAAGGGAGTACATGAGGAATGGTCATTGCTTAAAAACAATCCTTAAAGCACAGAGCAAAGCCATCTCTTCTCGCAACAAAATGCAGTCAACGAGCAAGGAAGCCCCTATAGCTTAATAAGAAACTCACTAAGCTCAAGAGAGTAGCCTACGCCAGCTGGAAAACAGGAAGCATTACCAAAAAGAGGATTACTCTGCACTCTCCTACACCTGCAGAGAGCGGTCGAGAAAAGCCAAGACACAAGCCAAACTTAGGCTAGCTATGGGACTCAAGAACAACAAACAAGTCCTTCTTTAAATATGTGGGAAGTAGGAAAAAGAACAAGGACAGTATTGGGCCCCTGAGAGATCCAATGGGGCAACTGACATCAGATGCCCAAGAAAAGGCTACTTTCCTAAATTACTTTTTTGCATCAGTTTTTCACCCTCCCATAAGGATCACACTGCCAGAAATGGCACAAACCAATTTGGGAGCAGGTGATGGGCCAAAAAAACCAAAAAAAAACACCACCAAAAACAAAACAAACAAATAGAACAACCCGATGTGGATCAGGTAAGAGAACACCCTGAGAAACTAGACATTCATGAGTCAGTGGGGCCCAGACAGAATGCACCCAAGAGTCTTGCAGGAACTGGCAGACACCATTGCATCCCCCTTGGCAGGGAGATTTGAAAAATCGTGGCACTCGGGCAAGGTCCCAGATGACTGGAAAAGAGCCAACGTGGTCCCTATCTACAAGGAAGGGAGGAGGGATGACCCGGGAAACTATAGACCAATCAATCCAACGTCCATCCCTGGAAAAATCCTGTCAAGGGATCCATCAACACCAGACTAACAAAAGGCAAGCTTCTGAATGCCACCCAACATAGCTTTGTGACTGGCACGTCTTGCCTGACCAACCTCATCTCCTTCTATGTCCGGGTAACATATGACGTCCACATCATCTCCTTTGTTGAGGGCACATCTGAACTTCAAGAAGGCCTTTGACATAGATCCCCATGATGCCCTCATGGTTAAGCTGGGGAACTAATGGCCTTGATCATCATATGGTCTGATGGCTAGGTAACTGGCTATGGGGTTGGAGCCAAAGAGTACTAGCTGAAGGGAGCAAATCAACATGGTGCAGAGTTACCAGTAGAGTTCTTCAGGGCTCAGTACTCAGGCCAGTACTCTTCAACTTTTTCATCAATAATCTAGATTCGGGAGTCAGATGTGAACTGGCCAAGTTCACAGACAATACCAAATTATGGGGGAGGGCCATCACACCGCAGGACAGGCTGGGAATACAGGCTGACTTGGACATGCTCTCAAAGTGGGCCAACCAAAACCTGATGGCCTTTAATGCAGAGAAGTGCAAGGTGCTGCACCTCAGTAGGAAGAACCCCCAGCATGCTTATAGGCTCAGCAGTGCTATGCTCGCTAGAACCATGACCAAAAGGGACTTGGGGGTCTTGATTGACCACAAGATGAATATAAACCACCAATATGATGCGGTGGCAGGCAATGCTAACCAAACTCTGGCGTTCGTCCACTAATGCATCTCAAGCAAAACCAGGGAAGTCATCCTCCCGCTTTACTCAGCCCTGGTAAGACCACAGCTGAAGTACTGCATCTGGCATTGGGCAGGAAGGATGTGGAGAAGCTTGAAACAGTCCAGAGGAGAGCCACTCATTTGATCCAGGGCCTGGAAGAAAGGCTGTATGAAGAGAGGCTGAGGGACTTGGGACTCATCAGTCTGGGGAAGAGAAGGCTCAAAAGGGACTTGGTGGCAGCCTACGATTACATAAGAGGGATTGATGCATCAGGACCTGGGAAAACACCTACTCACCAGAGCTCCCCAAGGGATAACAAGATCTAACAGCCATAAACTCCAGGAAGACCAATTTAGACTTGACATAAGAAAAAAGTTCTTTATGATGCATGTGTTCAGGGTCTGGAACAAACTCCCCCCAGAGGTGGTACAAGCACCTACTCTGGACTCCTTCAAAAAACAGCTGGATTTATTTCTTGCTGGAGTCACTTGATCCCAGCTGACTTCCCACCTATGTGGGGGGGGCTGGACCCAGTGATCTCGTGAGGTCCCTTCCAGTTCCCAATGTCCATGAAATCCTCTAGCTGCCCCTGCCAAATCCCCTACATCCCCCTCCCCCACTCAATTGTTGTAGAACTCCTCCCGGTGGTACCAGTTGTACAATACCACCCATTTTTTTAAAATGGCATGTGTCCCACTTTTGCATTTTGCAAAGGTGGACACCCTACAAGCAATCTCTATTGTGGTATATCGAGTTCAGGGGAGGCAACAAAGCAGCAGATATGGCAGTGAGCAAAAAGCAGAGCAGCAGATTGGGCACAGGAAGGGAATCAGGGTGGCACTCAGTGAGGGCACAGGACTTAATTCGTAGCATGCCTGCCAGAAAGGTTGCCCCCCCTCCCCCCAAAGATTGGTCTACACTCAAAGTCTAACCCATTAAACTGAAACAGTTTTAAACTTGTTCAACCCCTGTATATGAACTCTCTTAAGTTGGTTTAAAGTAAATTGTACAGATTTTGTTGAGCACAGCAAGGAATTGATTTAGAAAGAGCCTGGCTGGCATAAAATTTTAAGCTTGGGAAGTTTTTATACCAGGTTCAGTTAAATCAACTTTTAAACTGATTTAGTCATGCAAGTGCAACTTTGGCTGCTTGTACATGCCGCGGGGGTTTAACTCAGTTTAGTTCTCCCTAAATTGAAATGGTGGGTTAAAAACACCGCTTCAATTTAGGGAGAATTAAACCAAACTAAACCCCCATGGCATGTACACAAGGGTGGGCTCCTGATCCTTACCTGCCTCTTCAGTGGGCTGGGGGGAACCTGCCGGAAGGCTGAGTGGTCCCTGAGCTGCACAGGGGCCCTTCAGGCAATACCTTCCCACTGGCACCCAGCCCAGGTGGTCCTGGGGGGCATCACAGCCAGCCACAGAGGGAAGGACCAGCCCTCCTCTCCCTCCGAAGCATGGGCTGCCACCAGGTCCCACAGCCCCTGAGTGGCACGGGACCTGCCAAGCCCCGGGCATGTCAGCTTCCAGCACCCCATGCACTGCTGCACTTTGTTAAGTAGCAAACTAAAGACACCTCGGAAGTGTTTTATCTTGCTACATACCAAAGTCATTTGAAGTGGAATACACCGCCAAACGTAAAAGCAGCACCACCCTTAAAGCAATGATAAAAGGCATTTAAGCAGTTTAAAGGCCAATTTTGTGGTGTGTACAAAGGCCCTTTGTGTTTAAATAGCCCAAGACTGTTCCTCTCCTCCCTTCCAGCCTCTCTCTCCTGGGCAACGTTTTATAATGGAAGGCACCAAAATCAAGCTATAGTTGAGATCACCAAGCCCAACAGATTTTTTTTTTTTCCCCTGCCTCTCCCTTGGGCCTGAGGCAATATTCTTCACTGCTGCTCTCCCAGCCAGGTAACCATTCTAGCTCAGGTGTTATTTGCATATTAAATAGTTACACAGGACTTTGCTGTAGTAACCTGCTGGTTCCACCAGACATATTCATACCTATGCCTAACTGAACTGAAAAGGAGCCAGCTGAACGAGAGGTGACTTGCAACGAGCATTAATTGGATTGGAAAGGCAGCAAGGGACAGTAAGCTCGGCCTGTTCATTACCCCAGAGCAGGTTTAGGCCTGTACAATGCTGACTCTCTAATGGAGACCTTCCCAGTAATTCTAACTTCACACTAAGAATACACAAAAATTATAGCAAAATTAAACAAAAGGTTTTTCTGCAATCAAACAATATGAGAGTGTTATGGGCAAAGCTGTGTAGGCTAGTGCAGCAGTTAGCAATGTTTTGTGTCAGTAAGGAGGAATGACCCCGCTCAGGTCCAAGTCAGGTCAGTGCTAGGACCTGGCTACTGCCACTTCTCTTTACTACACGGCCATGACATAGGAAAAATCACCAACCCAGGCCAAGCCATCAAGCCCAGTCCCTTCATCTCCCAGGTACCCACATCATATAAACCCGTTAAGCTCCATTTTAAAGCTAGTTGTGACTTTTGGCCCCCACAGCTTTTACAGGAAAGCTGTTCTAGAACTTCACTTAGCTGATTAGAAACCTCCCCATTTCCAACCCAAGTTTATTTATTGATGTTAATACAATATCCTTCTTTAGCTTAAGTAGGTCTCACTATAGCATTTACTTCACCTATTTAAAAAAGTAGTGCTGGCCTCTCAGGTTTCATTTTGGTAGGCTGAACAAACAAACCATTTTAGGGCATGTCTATATGGTCTATGAAGCCCTAAAACCATTGCCAAGAAATACACCTCAGCCACTTGCTTCCAGTTTGCATGTTGAAAGTGAGGTCTCATCTACACCATGTATAAGAACATGAATATTTCTGTATTTCTGCTAAAAATAGCTTGCCTGCATTTGCCTTTTTCATGTCCCCATCACAGTGGTGGCTCAGACTCATCCTAGGTTCAACCCACTCAAGTCTTTTCCTTCTCCTTTTGCTTCCAAACTGTTGAGCTCCCAGCTTATAACAGAAATCCTCATTATTTCCTCAAAACTGTGGGAGGTCACACGTTTACTTTCAACCCATTTCTTTTCTCCAGTCCATAAGATGACCTGGTTAAAATATGCTCCTCCTCTGTATTGGCAGCACACAACTGTGTATAACAAGTAGATTGTGTTATTATTACTCTCCTACTTTTTGTTCCAAGGTTGTTAATGACATTGTTTGATAGGAGAGAGGTATTATTTGATAAGATCACTTTCCATAATGATTCTTGAGGTACTCCACCAGTGACTTTCCTGGATCTTAATAGTTCTTTTTTTCAAAGCAACCTGCTGTCATCTCCCTTTTAGCCTGTTCCTTATCCACCCTACAGTTTCACCCTGAAACCCATCTATTCACATTTATTTAATCTACTTATGTAAAATTGCATCAAATGTTTCACTGAAGTTCAAACAGATTATATCTGCATTCTCCAAACCTTAAAAATCAATTATCTTATTAAAAAGAAGTATGAGGTTACTTTGGCACAAACTACTATTGGTAAACCCTTGTCGCATTTCATTCTATTATCCAACTACTGTCATATTTTTCATTTTTTTCCTTCAAAATTTGTTCTAAAAGATTTTATACTTTTAATGTCAAACTAATGGCTCTGCAGTTTGTTCCAATCATTCCCCTGACTCCCAAACCAGAGTAACTAGGGATGGGCAAGAGGGTCACCTGTCCTGAACAGCAAGTTAGAAGGGGTGCCAGAATCACCCCTCAGCCCTGCAGAGTCTATGCTTTTGCCCCCACAACTTCTATGGGACGTCTGAGCTAGAACGTAAATTAGCTGATTAGAAACTGCCCAATTTTCAACCTAAGTTTATCCATGGATACTGTCTCAACATCATTCACCCTCCAGCACTGCAGAGTCTGTGCCTTAGCAGCCTACCTGTACCAGGAAGTCCTAAACAGTGGCCAGTTGCTGCTGCTTTAAGAGCAACAGCTGGTGCAAACAGAACATAAGTGACAACAGCAGCAGCTCAGCCAGGGACTCTTGAGGAGTTCCCAGCATGAACACCACTGCTGTCCCCCACTCCTGGTACCCAGATCCTCCCCACCACCCTCCTAACTGTTGGAATCTGCATGCTCTCCCCCTGCTCGCAGAGCTGCATCTTTCCCCTGCAGGGCTTGCCAAGGCACCAACCCTGCTTATTACACCACTACCCCCCATCTGTCCTTCTCCAACTCAATACTGCGTTTGCTACTATACAGGCATATAACACTACCCCTGACTTAGACTCCTTAGCCTTGGGATTGAAATTTTCACTTGCCTGGAGAATGGCAGCAATCTCCAATCTCAAGTCCCTCTAACTTGAGTGTTTTAAATATTTTTTTTAGAGTTGTTCTCCCACTAAGGATGCCTATGGTTTTCCATTTCCATTCCACATGGTAGTACAGACCCCAGGAAGGAGCCCTTCCACATAAACCTCACTGACAATCACCTTGGACAGCCTGTGTGACACTACTGGGTTCTACTGCAACAATCCTGGAACTCGTCCTCCTGCTTAACACAAATAATTACCATGTCATAGGGATAATGGAGACCTGGTGGGACTCCACCCACGAGTGGACCACGGTATAGACGGCTATACCCTGTACAGGAGAGATTGAGTAGATAAGAGGGGCAGCGGTATAGCTCTCTATGTTAAGGAAAGCTACCCGTCTCTGCAAGCTGATATTGGCGACCAGGGTGGATGACCAGAGACCCTCCAAGTTAAAATCCGTGGGGAACATGGCACAGGGGACACAACGGTGGGAGTCTACTACAGACCTCCCACCCAAAGTCAAGAGCCTGACCAGGAGTTCACCCACGAACTGGCTGAGACCACATGCTCCAGGACCACAGTTGTCATGGGTGACTGCAACTACCCAGACATCTCGTGGGAGGATCACTCAGCAAAATCCGAGCAGTCACAAAGCTTCCT
The DNA here is from genome assembly GCF_052110815.1 of Crocodylus siamensis. Taxonomy (NCBI): domain Eukaryota; kingdom Metazoa; phylum Chordata; order Crocodylia; family Crocodylidae; genus Crocodylus; species Crocodylus siamensis. The sequence goes on along the minus strand of NC_143398.1, from coordinate 238,124,929 downwards.
ATTGTGCGTGGATGACCTCTACCTGACTCAAGAAGTCTATGGGCCAACGAGAGGTAAAGCGCTGCTCGACCTGGTACTGGCAACTGGGGACGACCTAAATCGGCGACCTAGTGATCAATGAGAAGCTGGGTACTCCAGGGTACTCAAGGAGCTGGAGAGCATCATAGCCCAGCCTTAGACACAGATCTTCGAGAACTCCTGGCACTCTGATGAAGTGTCCGAAGGCTGGAAGAAAGCCAATGTGATACCTTCAAGAAAGGGAAGAAAGTGAATCCAGCAAACTACAGGCCCATCAGCCTGACCTCTATCCTGGGCAAGGTCTTAGAAAAGTTTACTAAAGAGGCCATCCTTAAACGGACTGGCCAATGCCAACATCCTGAGGGACAGCCAGCACGGGTTTGTTGCGGGTAGGTCTTGCTTGACCAACTCATTTCCTTCTAACCAGGTGACCTATCACCTGGACAAGGGAAAACAGATTGATGTCATATACCTTGACTTCAAAAAAAGCCTTCCATCTGGTATCCCATGATCACCTCTTGGCAAAACTGGCCAAATGCAGTCTCAGGTCCACCAAGATCCGCTGGCTGGGGAACTGGCTACGTGGTCGGACCCAGAGGGTGGTGGTTGACGGAAGTCAACCATCACAGTGCCTTGTGACCAGTGGGATCCCTCAAGGCTCTGTCCTTGCACCCATATTGTTCAACATCTCCATTAATAATGTAGAGTCAGAAGCAGACTGGCCAGGTTTGACAACAATACCAAACTCTGGGGTAAAGCATCCACACATGAGGACAGGACGGCAATCCAGGCTGACCTTGACAGGCTCAGGAAACGGGCAGACAAGAACCTGATGGTGTTTAACACCGAAAAATGCAAGGTTCTCCACCCTGGGAGGAAAAACCTGCAGCATCCTTATAGGCTCAGCAGTGCTATGCTGGCTAGCACTACGGATGAAAAGGACTTGGGGGTCATGATTGACCGCAAGATGAACACGAGCCTTCAGTGTGATGCTGCAGCTAGTAAAGCAAGCAAAACCCTGGCTTGCATCCATAGATGCTTCTCAAGCAAATCCCGGGACATCATTCTCCTCTTATACTCGGCTTTGGTGTGGCCACAGCTGGAGTACTGTGTCCAGTTTTGGGCTCCACCATTCAGAAAGGATCTGGAGAAGCTTGAGCAAGTCCAGAGAAGAGCCACGCACATGATCAGGTTAGGAAAACAGACCTTACGATGACAGGCTGAGAGCCACAGGGCTCTTTAGCCTGGAAAAGCACAGGCTCGGGGGTGATCTGATGGCCACCTATAAGTGTATCAGGGGTGACCACCAGTATCTGGGGGAACGATTGTTCACCACAGTGCTCCAAGGGATGACAAGTTCGAATGGTTATCAACTACTGCAAGACCATTTCAGGCTGGAGGTAAGGACGAACTTCTTTACTGTCCATGCCCCCAAGATCTGGAATAGCCTGCCACCAGAGGTGGTTCAAGCACCTACATTGAATACCTTCAAGAGAAATTTGGATGCTTATCTTGCTGGGATCCTATGACCCCAGCTGATTTACTGCCCCTCAGGTACAGGGCTGTACTTGATGATCTTCCAAGGTCCCTTCCAGTCCTAATGTCCATGAAATCTGTGAAATCTAAGGAGGCCTGGAGCTGTTGGGAATGCACAACCTCACTGACAAATCCCCAAGAAAAGCAAGGGGTCTTAAGGCCTCCCTTGAGGCCTTTGGGTGTCACATCCCAAAGTTCATCTGCAAAACATCTGCCTTCATTACACCCTGAGCAGGGAATTTCTTTTATATTCCAAGATGTTCTTCACAGGAGGTTTTAATTAGACTCAGTTTAACAAGGACAAACGCAAAGTCCTGTACTTGGGATGGAATAATTACAGGCACAAATACATCCTGGGGAATAACTACCTAGGTTACAGTACTGCAGAGAAGTACTGTATGGTCCACCTGGGGGTTACAGTGGACCATAAAGCTGAATAAGAGCTAACAACATTCTGGTTTGTATTAACAGGAGCATCTCTTACAAATAAAGGGAAGCAATTTTGCTGTTCTAGTTGGCACTAGTGAAGCCTCACCTGGCAAACCATGTCCAGTTTGGAGCCCCATTATTCAAGAAGGATGTGAAGAAAGTGGGCAAAGTCCAGTGGAGAGTGACAAAAATGATTAGAGGCCTAGGAAGCAGGACTTATGAAGAAATGTTAAATGAGCTAGGGTTATTTAATCTGAAAAGAAGAAAAGAGAAGACTGAGGAGGTTTTGATAATCATCTTCAAATACCTGAAGGGTGATTCTAGAGAACAGAAACAGGCTACTCTCTGTGGCCATAGGAGACACGACTAGGAACAATGCTCTCAAGCAGCAGCAGAGGGAATTTAGGTGGGAGATTAGGAGGAACTTTTTCACTGTAAGGGTGGATAAGGCTATCTAGATAAACCACCTAGAGGAGCCATGGACTCTTCATCCCTAGAGATTTTCAAGAGCAGGTTGGACAGACACTTGGCTGGAATGGTTAGTCAGGGATGAAGATGACTTCATGAGGACCCTTCCAGCCCTACTTGCATGATCCTAAGCAAAACCTGGAAGGAGTTCCTGGCTGTGCTCTCAGGGTTCATGCAGATGCCCGACATACCCCATCTATAATTGTGTGGCTTAAATCTGCCATGGGCAGAGGAAGGCTTGTCCATCTGGGGGGGCAAGAAAATAGCCTGCTTGGGGGGAAGTGGGTAGGAAGAGCACAGCCCTGTTGTGACTTCAAATGATTCAGGATGTGGATTTCAGCAAGTGGTTGGGCTTTCTTGGTCCCATATCCATGTGCAGTAGTTCACTTGAAGAGGTAAGCCTATTTAGATAAGGCCGGTCCATTTTTTGCCTAGTTTAGGCTCCCTAAAAGCCTGTACAGATCAGCACTTAGACTGACCTAACCCCAAATGAATCATATGAAGTCACAACAGGTGCCTAACTACTTTTATAAATCCTTGCATCTTAAACTATGGAAGAGGAAACCTGCACTTATGAGTGTGCATTAGTTGTTCTAACGTAACCGTTACGTCTGGTATGCTTCTGTAGTTTTACAAGTTAGCCAAATCACTGTAAATTTATTTCTGAAAGACACAGAGTTAACATTGCAATGGTTGTGCTAAATGTTTATCCCTACAGGAGCATATAGACATGAAGTACATTAAAATAGCTTTTAGTGTCATTTGGTAGTGATACTTGTTGTATCTGTCTGTGCCTCGGTTGATCACCTGAGAAATTAGGATAATAGTATTTCCCCACACAAGAATATGACAGACTGAGGGCAATTCTCCTCTTGCTAGCCAAGACACAAGATAACCAACAAGGGACTCTTTAATTTAGGAGAAGGCGGCAAAGCAAAATCCACTGAAAGTTGAAGTCAGCAAATTTCAAAACAGGAAATAAAGGACTGCATCTTAATAGAGAGAGCATTTTATCACCGTAACATCTTACCAAGGGCAAGCATCACTTAGGTGCTTTAAATCAAGACCAGCTCTTTTGATTTTCTTTATTAAAATATTCCCCATTTCAACCACAATAAGATCAAGGGTTCACTGGATACCAGCTTGTGGCCTGCGTTATGAGAAAGGTCAGGCTACATGATCATGATGATTGCTTCTGATTTGGAAAAGCCATTTCCTTTGTTGAAATAAACTGACAGAAAAGAATATGAGGGAAGCCCGATATTATCTTGCACATGGTGACAGAATGCCTCACACCTCACCAAAAATTTGTTTTTTTAGACGAAAACTCAGAGCTATTGTATCTGGCTAGGATTTATTTTCTGGCTCAGGAATGCTCTTAATTCAATATACTTTTTATTTCCAGCCTATTTTGCACTTGGGGAGATGACAGCTTGTAGTTCAGGTCCTCACCAGAACAGCAAGTCTTAATGGACAGTGAACTTGAACACGGACTCAACAGACCTGGGTTCTACCCGTGACACTGTTACTGGCCTGCTGGGTGAGCACATGCAAATCACTTTTCCCCCTCTCTACATTAGTGCTCAGATCTGTAGAATGGAAATAATGATATCAACTGTGTTTATAAAGTGCTTTGAGATCATTGTATGCCGACCGCCATATGCAAGCTTCTCCCCACCCCTGTGTCCAGCTGGACAGGCAGTGCCTGTGCGGCACAGCGGTACTGCTGCCCTTGCCCCACTCCAGCCTTGCTCTGGGAAGGTGGCAGTGTGGGGTTCTGGGTGGCAGCACTCCTTCCCCACCCACCCACATGTACCCCTAGAGCCTTCCCAATTACCCCCAGCTGACAACCCCTGCCCAAGACAAAAGCAATGTTATTGGCAAAGTAACTGTTTGTTCCCCTTAACAGCTTTTTTAATATGCCACGTGGCAGAATCAAGAATTGCATGTTTAGAATGGACAATACAGAACTTAGGTTCTCTCTACAAAAGATGCCAAAAGCACTAGGGACAGTTTCCAAGCACTGATCTGAGGCCTGGTATTGGCAGTTCTAACATATCAAAATAGTTTACAAAACACGATTAGGAACAAGAAGTAGCCAGGAATCAGAGCAGGGTCAGCCAACAGTGTTACCAGAGAAGTTTACAAGATGTAAGCAAGCAAAACGGAAAAGCAAAGGGCAGAACACCAAGGAGGTCCCATCCTGTCCTGTGGTCAAAATAAAGACAAAACAGCAATGCAAGTAAAACACTGAAGAGACCACAGAATAAGGTTACTCAGCTATTGCAATGCAGCCGGTGAATGCTAGCAGTGCCTAGCTGAGCCACATCGTCTATCTGGACTCATCTTGTGGATTCCCTGAACTATAATTCACTTTGAATGTCTTCTCCCAACACAATAAGGAATCTAACACAGATGCATCATCTCCATGTGTTTATGCCAGATAAATAGTTATTTATGGCTCTTGATTAATTCTATCATCTTCAGTATAAGCCAAGGATCAGGAACCCCTTACAAAGCATGGCACGTGATGCCATTTTGCTCGGCACGCCACAGCTGGCCCGGGCTCTGGGCAGATGCCACTGACCACAGGGCCCGAGCTGCTCACAGCACATGACGGGAGGCTGCAAGCTGTGCTGCAGGCAGCCCGCACTCCATGGCAGGAGAGCGGGCTGCCATGGAGCCTGGGCTGGCTATGGCAGGCAGCTGGGAGGCTGCAAACAGCTACACTGGGCTCTGGAGCCCTGGCACCAGGCAACAGCTGCACACACGCTTCTTGGCAGATGTCAGGGGTGGGGCCTAGCATAGCACAGGCAGGCAGGCAGGCTACAAACAGCTGCACCAGGGTACATAGCCCCAGCCAAGCTCACCCACCACCATGCCTGGTCCACTGCAGGTGCCTGGCAGGGGCTGGCCCCCTGCCTGGAAGCACTCTCACACAGCTCTGGAAGCAGCAGGCACTCAGGGGGTGCCCCGTACCCTATGAGCAGGTGCTGAGGGAGGCACCACCACCACAACGGCATTGTCCTGCTGAGCTGAGAACCCCAAGGAAAGGTGCTTCTGGTGGCACCTCGGAGAAGCCTAGGAAACCATCGGCACCACACATCCCCTCCTGACCTTTTTAAAATCATCAGCGTGGCAGGGAGCCAGCATCTCTTTCTTTTCCTTTTCTTAGGGCTGCTTGTACCAGGTAGCCACAAGGCTAGAAGCAGCTGCACCGAGGTCAAGAGCCCCAGCCCGGTTCATTGATGGCAGCAGCTGCACATACAACTCAGGTAGCACAGCAGGGAAGGGGCCAAGGCTGTGCTGCCATAATAAGGATTGGACCCCTGGCAGCTCCCCCACCATCCACCTCAGGCACACCAACATCTTCCAGGTCCACGTTGTGGGGGGTTTTGGCACTCGGCCCCAAAATACTGCTGACCCCCGGTATAAACACATTTCTTCTGATTACTGCATAGGGACTGCCGGGAGCTCTGTTGGGAGCTCTACTTCCAGCTCTCTTGGGAGACTTCTTGTGTGACCTCAGGGGATCCACTTTTTGCCTCCATTTCCACCTCTGTACATAAGTGCAAAGTATTATTTATAGTGTCCTGCACATGCCCAGAAGAGAATGCATGTTATCACTGCATGCCCAAGTCTGTGTAAGGCTGTCTGTAGTTCTTACACATAATTGCCATACTAATCAGCAACTGCCTTGCACCAACAATGCATAATACATACAGCACCTTCTCAATCTTCACCTGCTTCTCCCCTCTTTTGGGAGGGTCTAAAGCTTCGTATTACATAACAAGCAATAGAACAAGACTTGGATGCTGAAAGCTATTTAGAGAATGCTAGGTGATCTAGTGAGCAGCACTGGATACTGTAGGGATACCTACTTCTTTGTTAGGCTAAACACTCCTATAGATGGCAACTTTTCATGAGATTCAGGTACTGCCAAGACCCATCAAAGTTTCCAGGAGGGACCCCCTGCCAGTTTGGCAGTCAAACTAAGCTCCGTCGCATGGTTTGCCACAAGAGTACACAGATTAACTTCTTTGTACAGACAAGGTAATTCAGCTGTTTCTGCAATGTCTCTGAAGGTCTACTGATAGCTGTGTATAAATCAGCCTGCTTTCAGAGACATGTGTTTGGATTTCTCTCTCCTACAGAATCTGGATGCAATTTTTTAAAACACATTTTTATTGTAGACTAAGAAAATGAGCAACTGGATGGAGGGCAAATAAATAAATGTGAGGAAGGAAACCAAAGAAAGCAAATACAACTTCCCAAACTAGGATTATAGAGTTATTTGGTGCCATAGAAGAGAGCCATTAACTACTTGACATGGATGTCAGAGCTCCAGTTAAAACAAGACTAAACAAAGAGATTTAAGCAGCACAAACAAACATCAATGTGTGATTCCACTAACATCCCATGAAAACAGGAGCTGAAGTCAGTTCTTACAGGGTTTGCACCACTTAGTTTCAGATACATATGACTAGAATTATCTCCTAGGACAGGAAGTTACAGTTACCATATAGCTGCATTTCCTGTCCTGCAGGATGTAATATAAGCTGGAAACAAAGGGAGGGGTGGGGGAAGACTGCACAAGAAACTTCAATTAGAGTGAGTTCCTCATTAAGACAATGAAGACTTTGTCTCATGCCTGTACTTAGCTTCATACTAGCTGATACCTTTTGCAGTCATGGAAGAAAGCCTTTTTGTATTCCCCGAATTCCTGAAATAAACCCTATCATATATGAGACAGCAAGCTGTGTGCATGCTAGGTTTAAAAAAGTCTATAGTATCAGCACTTAAAGTGTATCGCTCAAAACTACATCAGCTCACATTTCCCACACAACAAAACTATCTAGAAAGCGACAAACACTGAAGAGTTACAATATGCTTCTATCATAGACAGCAAAATCAAGAATGGATGCATCCTTGACATTTTACTAGTCATAAGAGAAATTATGTAGGTTACATGCACATTTTTCCTCCAACAGCACCAACTGTTATAATATAAAATAGAATTACAACAGCATCACAAGTAGCTTCCAACCAGAAGGGACTGCGATATGAGCAAGTATATAAACTCTGAGAACTACTCAAGAAATACTTGAGGGGACAGCATGGCATTTGGGTGGAAAGGAAGAGAGTCAATGTTGCAGTCTCTGGCATAAAATGAAAGAAAAGATAGACACTGAATACTGCTGCGTGAAATCAGGAAGTCAAAAGTCCCATCGCATCACAGCCAGATGACAAAGCTGAACAAGCTGTTAAAAATACTAAAATTCGATTAAAGGGGACTGTAAAGGAAGTGCCAGCACATGGCAAGCCATCACTGAATGGAAAGACAAATACAGAAGGTATTAGTAACAAAGTCATACTTGATATCAAGATGCCAGTGCACCTTGCTGCTAGCAATGCCAGTATTACTATCACTAGGAGCACTGGAAGTAGCACCAGGCAAAACAGGAGAGATAGGCAACAGCTAGATCCGACAAGCTAAACACCTCTCAGAATCAAACTACTACCCCTGGACAGATCATACACAAAGGTAACAAGCTGAAAGTGTAAATCCTCACCTGTGTTGTGTGTGTGTTGATAGTACACTGTTTAACCAAAGCCGTGTAGTAGCGTTTAAGCAGCCCTGATGGGCCAGGGTAAGAAGCAGATTGTGTTTGGTATCATCTTTTACTGAAACAGTTATACATTTCTGCCAGACATTAGACAAACTTTGAGGCAAAAAAGCCCTTCTTGAAGACTTCTAGCAGTATCCCATCTACATAGTTACTCCAATAAGAAATACTATCAAACAAATCCTGCTTCTAACCAAAACCATGAATATACACATACAGCTAACAAAGGATAAAACACAGACATCAAGGGACAGGGGGGAAGACAAGCGGGGTTAAGAATACACTTTGAGTCTTAAATCAGCAGGATGTGCAAGGAACAGAGGCCAAAAGCAACTGGAAATTATTACAACAGATTCCCAACATGGCATGCATCACTGAAGATGAAAGCACAAGGCAGCATCCTGGAATCACAAGAACAGACCCCAGCTGACTCCAGCATCAAACCACCTGCAAGTTGTACACAGAACAAGGCATGAAAGAACAATCCGGCTGAACTTTAGCAGTTAAGCAACTTAAGAATTCATTCAAATAAAGAAAGGGGTGATGTTGAGTAAGGGAAAAAGCGCTTTGATCGTGACTTTATGGAAACTTCATAGACATCAGGGCTGAAAGGAACCTCGGGAGATCATCAAGTCCAGCCCCCTGCCCAAAGGGCAGGAAGTCAGCTGAGGTCATAGGATCCCAGCAAGATAAGCATCCAATTTACTCTTGAAGGTGTTCAATGTAGGTGCTTGAACCACCTCCGCTGGCAGACTGTTCCAGACCTCGGGAGCTCGGACAGTAAAGAAATTCTTCCTTATATCCAGCCTGAAACAGTCTTGCAGGAGTTTGTGACCGTTCGACCTCATCATCCCTTGGGGCGCAAACACCATCAGGTTCTCGTCTGCCCATTTGCTGAGCTTGTCCAGGTCAGCCTGGATCACCCGCCTGTCTTCTGGCATGGATGCTTTGCCCCAAAGTTTGGTGTCATTGGTGAACTTGGCCAGTCCACTCCTGACTCCAATGTCCACATCATTAATGAAGATGTTGAACAGTATGGGTCCAAGGACAGAGCCTTGAGGGACCCCACTGGTCACAGGGCACCACGATGAGTGACTGCCATCGATTACAACCCTCTGGGTCCGACCACGGAGCCAGTTTCCCAGCCAGCGGATCGTGGTGGAGCCAAGGCCACAACTGGGCAGTCTGGCTAAGAGGTGATCATGGGATACCAGATCAAAAGCTTTTTTCAAGTCAGGATATATGACATCAATCTCTTCTCCCTCGTCCAGGTGATAGGTCACCTGGTCATAGAAGGAAATGAGATTGGTCAAACAAGACCTACCCGCAACAAACACATGCTGGCTATCCCTTAGGATGTTAGCCTGGGCCAGTCCCTCAAGGATGGCCTCCTTAATAAACTTTTCTAAGATCTTCCCCAGGATAGAAGTCAGGCGAACGGGCCTGTAGTTAGCCGGATCCACTCTCCTCCCTTTCTTGAAGATCGGCACCACATTGGCCTTCTTCCAGTCTTCGGGCACTACACCAGAGCGCCAGGAGTTTTCAAAGATCCGTGCCAGGGGCTGAGCTATGACGCTCGCCAGCTCCTTGAGTACCCTGGGGTGCAGATTGTCAGGGCCGGCTGACTTGAAGGTATCCAGCTTCTCAAGGTGTTCCTTCACGAGGTCAGCGTTTATGGAGGGCAGGGGATCCCATCACCCGGAACTCCCTGTCCCATAGCAGGCATGGGCGTCCCATGGGACTGATGAAAGACTGACGCAAAGTACCTATTTAATAGGTTGGCTTTTTCCTGGGCATCAGTTGTCAGTTGCCCCATTTTGCTGAGTGATCTTCCCAGGAGATGTCCGGGTAATTGAAGTCACCCATGACAACCAAGGTCCTGGAGCAAGCGGCCTCAGTCAGTTTCCGGGCGAACTCCTGATCAAGCTCGGGACTTTGAGTGGGAGGTCTGTAGTAGACTCCCACCATTGTGTCCCCTGTGCCGTATTCCCCACGAATTTTTACCCAGAGGGTCTCTAGCTGTCCATGCTGGTCGCCAACATCAGCTTGCAGGGACACGTAGCTTTCCTTCACGTAGAGAGCTACACCCCCGCCCCTTTTGTCAACACGATCCCTCCTGTACAGGGTATAGCCCTCTGTACCCGTGGTCCAGTCGTGGTCCACCAGGTCTCCGTTATCCCAATGACGTCATAATTCTTTGCACTGAGCAGGAGGATGAGCTCCTGGCATTAGTGTACAGGCAGGCAAGTGTCCCCTTAGGGGCTCTTGCCTTGCCCACAGATTGTGCCAGGGCTGGGGCAGGGGTGGGCTCCCTTAAGTGCCTTGGTCTGCTGGCTTCGCAAGGGTTGCTCAGTGGGCCAGCAGTGGCAGTAGTCCCCCCATCCCCCAGCAGGCTTAGTTTAAAGCCTGGTAGAGCAGGTCAGCCAGCCCGGCTGAGAAGAGCCTCCTCCCCAGGGGGGAGAGGTGGAGGCCATCTCTTCCGAGCCTCTCTCGCCAAAGAGCGGGCTGTGGTCATGGAAGCCAAAGCCTTCCCGATGACACCAGCGCCGCAGTCTTTGGTTCACTGCGTGGATCCTCCTCTCCCTCCTCAGCCCATAGCCCGAGACTGGGAGGATTGATGAAAACACCACCTGAGCTCCCAGACCCCTAAGCCCCGCTCCCAACTCCCTGTAGCGCCTCATGACCTGGCTGGGGGTGCTCCGAGCCGTGTCATTGGTGCCCACGTGAATAAGGAGCATGGCATAGTCGTCTGTGGGCCCGAGGAGCTCTGGGATCCTCTCTGCAATGTCTCGGATGCGGGCCCCCAGGAAGCAGCAGACTTCCCGGGCTAAGGAGTCGGGGCAGCAGATTGCCCCCTCAGCCCCCAGAGGATGGAGTCTCCCACAACAAACCCCTTTCGTTTTGTCTTGGGGAGAGTGGGGGCAGTAGCTGTGGTTGAGCCTGGGCTGCCTGCGGGAGCCGGCAACTGAGCAGGCTCTGCTGGGGCTGCAAGAGGTGCGAACCTGTTGCTAAGCTCCAGCGAGGGAGGGGCCTTGGTGCAGCAGGCCTTAGGGCCCTTGACCACCTTGGTCCATCCTCCTGACTGGGCAGAGCGGGAGGTCCCAGAGTCCTCCTTAGTCCTGGAGGGAGACGGAGCTCTCCCCTGTGGCTCCCGGGGGAGAAGGGCCTGGCAGTAGGAGTCTATCTCCTGCTCGCGGTCCCTGATGGCACGCAGTCTCTGGACAGTGGCCTGGATCTCCTCCAGTTGGCGCGCCAGAGACCCCAGTAGGGAGCAGACCCCGCAAGGGGAGGTGGCCATGCTCCCAGGCCCCAGAGCCTGAAAAAGGGACAGGCAGCCCCCGCAGCCAAGAGCCAGGGGCTCCGTCTGCGTGGAGCCCGGAACCGTGGGCTCCGTCTGGGCGGCCGTCTCTGAGGTGCCCAATGGGGGGGCTGCAGAGCCCGAGGGGACCCTTGGGGTGTGGCGCGTGCCCATCTGTGTCATAAGATGATAGAAAGCTAAGTATATAAGCAAAATGAAGTGAAAGCACTAAAAGGTGTTCTCAAAAGTGAACATAGGGAGGTAACAATAAACCCTTCCAAGCACATCTGGGTGCTTTTCAGGTAATACTTGGTAAGACAGAACGGCACGTGTAGAGGAAGGAAGAGATCCTGCTAGCTTGTTTTTCTGCTGTACCCTACAACCTTTTCTTTTCAGTCTCCAGCTCTCTGCACTCTAAATTCTCTCAATGCTTAGATGAGCCACTTGATTTGTGTACAGTGGAAGGCACTTCAGTCCACTGGATAGGCAGAAGACTGGCATTTAGGAGATCCGGGTTCTAGTGTCACCTCTGTAGCTATTGATCTTTGGCAGCTCACTTTCCTTTCCACAGCTCCCTGTCTCAGTTTCCTCCAAGTGGAAACTGAGGCAGGGAGAAGTAAAGGAAGCTTTCCAGTGTGGAAAAGAAGCAACTGATACTTCTCCTCTTCTGTAAAGTGCTTCATCTCCTCCTCTGCAATGTGCTTCACAGTCTAAGACAGGAGTGGGCAAAACGGTGGATCAGCTCAGGGGCACAACTCCATTTCCCAGCAGCTTTTGCCTGCTTCCCTGCACTGGTTTCCATGGAGACTCCAGCAGCAGTGGTGCCATGACAGCATGGGACCAGGGTTTCCATGGAGACCAGCTCCAGTGGTGCTGGCAGGGAACACAGCTGAGCTGGAAGGGGCTCCGCAGCTGGGGCTGGGATCTCAGAGTGGTGACACCATGGTCTGCAGCCAGGGCAGAGCTCTGATCTACTGCCTGCCTATGGTGTGCGGGCAGATCAAAGCTCTGACCTGTTCTGGACCATGCTGTCACTGCCACAAGATCCCAGCCCCAGAGGAGCTCCCTGCCCAGCTGCTTGTCCTGCCAGCACCGCAGTGGCTGGTCTCCATGAAAACCCTGGTCCCGCACTGTCACGGCCCCACTGCTGCTGGGGTCTCTGCAGAAACCAGCTGCAGCAACAGGCAGGGGATGCTTGGAAATGGAGTCTGCCTCAGGCCTGATCTGGCTCAGGGGCTGAGTTTACAGGTGGGTCAGGGATATTTTACAGAAATTGCCACTACCAGCACAATTCGTATGTGAGGTGCTTAACTCATCCTAGAACTGACAAACCTGGAGTCACAACTTGGGCAAGATTATGCGATGCTGTGAATTCCATAGCCCAAAATTCAGACTAACCAATGACAAGAAACCTTGGAAAGTGAAAAACATGCACCCACTGCAGGAATCTTCACAAAAGGTGCTGGACAGTATTATTAAGCCTGTTTTAATGCGATTGCAATGGTTTGCATAAGGTCTAGTGACTTGGAGAAGACACTACTTTATTTCATGCCAGTTCTGGAAAGCGGCTCATATTGACTTGGAGATCACATAGAAAAAGAGCTCCTAAATAAACCAGACCAAAGATGATTGGGCCCAATTCTTCCCCCAACCATAGCTAAAGTCAGGAGCACTACAACTCTGCTGACACAAATGGAAGTGCCTTGCTCTAAGCCCAATGCCTCGCATTTTCAGGCATACAACAGCCCATAACCCCAGTGCCCAAGTATGGGCAGGATTCAGTCAGTATGTGTACAAGCAGATCAGGGTGCCTCACATTACCCCACCAAAAGTTTCTGGCTTTGGTGGAAGGGTTGGAGAACTAAACTAGCTGGACTCAAATCTAAAGAACTGAAGACCACTCTTCAGAATCAAATGTCCATTACGGGACAGGGAGAAGAGACTGAAATCTTGACTTCAAGAAAGCCTTTGATCTGGTATCCCACGATCACCTCTTGGCAAAACTGGCCAACTGCTGTCTTGGGTCCACCACGATCCACTGGCTGGGGAACTGGCTCCATGGTCAGACCCAGAGGGTGGTGGTTGACAGAAGTCAATCATCATGGTGCCCTGTGGCCAGTGGGGGTCCCCAAAGGCTCTGTCCTTGGACCCCTATTGTTCAACGTCTTCATTAATGATGTGGACATTGGAGTCAGAAGCGGACTGGCCAAGTTTGCCAACAATACCAAACTCTGGAGTAAAGCATCCACACCTAAAGACAGGACAGCAATCCAGGCTGACCTTGACAGGCTCAGGAAATGGGCAGACGAGAACCTGATGGTGTTTAACACCGAAAAATGCAAGGTTCTCCACCCTGGGAGGAAAAACCTGCAGCATCCTTATAGGCTCAGCAGTGCTATACTGGTTAGCACTACGGATGAAAAGGACTTGGGGGTCATGATTGACCGCAAGATGAACACGAGCCTTCAATGTGATGCGGCGGCTAGTAAAGCGAGTGAAACCCTGGCTTGCATCCATAGATGCTTCTCAAGCAAATCCCGGGACATCATTCTCCCCTTGTACTCGGCCTTGGTGAGGCCGCAGCTGGAGTACTGCGTCCAGTTTTGGGCTCCACCATTCAGAAAGGATCTGGAGAAGCTTGAGCAAGTCCAGAGAAGAGCCACGCACATGATCAGGTCAGGAAAACAGATCTTACGATGACAGGCTGAGAGCCATGGGGCTCTTTAGCCTGGAAAAGTGCAGGCTCAGGGGTGATCTGATGGCCACCTATAAGTTTATCACGGGTGACCACCAGTATCTGGGGGAACGATTGTTCACCAGCGCGCCCCAAGGCATGACAAGGTCGAACGGTTATAAACTATTGCAAGACCATTCCAGGCTGGACATAAGAAAGAATTTGTTTACTATCTGAGCCCCCAAGGCGGAATAGCCTGCCACCGGAGGTGGTTCAAGCACCTACACTGAACACCTTCAAGAGAAATTTGGATGCTTATCTTGCTGGATGCTTGGATGTTTATCCTATGACCCCAGCTGACTTCCTGCCCTTTGGGCAGGGGGCTGGACTTGACGATCTCCCAAGGTCCCTTCCAGCCCCAATATCTATGAAATCTGTGAAATATTTTGTTCAGTTATCTCACCCTTTTCTTGCACAGAACAAGAATGGTAACTCAGGAAAAAACACCAGTACTCTGTGTAAAGCCGATGGTCCGAGACTTCCCTTTCCTGTATATCTTAAGCATAGACTCTACTGCTTCTAGCTTCAGGTTTGCTACTTTGCTTGAATAACTAAGAAGTCAGTGGAAGTCACTCACAGGCTGAAAGCTTGACCTGGACTCAGTAAAGGCCTCATACACCTTTAGAAACTAAATTTACCTTCATTCTTTCCATCTCCACCCAGTCAGACACCTGATCCTTTTGCTGATTTCCTTAGCAGCAAGTAGGCTTGTGCGTTCCATATAATGAAAGGTTCAACTAAGTAACACTTTCCTGGAGTCTTAACAGCTTTATTAGCCACAACACTGGGCATTGCACTAAAATTTCAGCTGTCCAATGGTTAGCCTCATGGCAAGTATTATTAGACTAAGACACATAATGCAATTGTTTTCTTAAATCAAAGTCCTCTTATTGCACTGCCACTGTTTATATAGTGCCCAAAAACAGGCCAGACATTTGACACTGAACACAGGTCTCTGCCCCTCATATAAACACTTAGCCAAGCTGCCACACAATATGGTACCATAAGTATTTAAGAGAATTAGACAATTTTGGCATAAGTGAATGAGACAACTTTAAAAGAAGCGGTGCATGTGCTACAGTGCCTAGAACATAACTCAGGGCCTGCTGGCTTCATTTCTTCCTTATGCTCATGGTGTCTCCAAAATATTAACAAGACTTACCCCTCTCAGGTGCCCTAGAAGTAGGCGAGGGGAACCTACATGAATCTGATATGCACAAGCACTGATGATGCAAGAGATAGGATTAATTTTTTTATCCAGGATGGGCAGTAGCTACAGCAGCCTAGACACCCTGCCCAAGTCCTGACTTGCGCACCTTCACGAGCCATTCAGTGTTTGGCTTCTTTCTGAAGCTGCCAAGGAAGAACACAAAGCAGTGCCAGCAGCCACATAGGTGGGATTTTATTACTCAAACAACTTTTCACTTGTAGTTCAATTTATTCCAAGATCAGGTGTATAAGAAGGTCCCAGGGCTAACACACAGGTTAGCTGTGAGGGAAGAGAGCTTTTGTCTCTCTGCCACATAATTCCTATATCACCTTGGTCACCTAAAGCTCCACAGGTGACCTAGGACCAGAAGACACCTTAAGGAAGTATAGTCAGGAAAGACTCATTGCCATAACCCAGCTGAACAGGGCAGGCTGCAATCTGCCTTAGGCAGGTGTTGTCCTGCTCCACACCGCCAACCACTTCTCCAGCACGGGCAGGCTGTGAGAGACAGAGAGAAACAGAGAGAGTCTATGAGTTCAAACTAGAAGATGTATTCTTCCTCATATGTATTATATTATAGCTGTATGGCAGAAAATAAGGCTTAATGAAATAAGTTGTTGAAACATCAACTAATGAGCATTATACATCCTCTGATACATCAATTATAATTGCCAGGTACCACACAGTCACCTTGAAAACACCTTTGGCTCTCAGAACCAGACAGTCTTCATGCACACAAAAGGCTTTTATGTCTGAAGAATTAATACGCCATAAAGTTTGCTATACATCTGGCAAGCAAGGCTGTTTAATCCTACTGCAGAAGAGGGGATGAGGCCCAGCCAGCTCCTACTGATGGAACAGTAGTGAGTTTGTACTCCAACACAGAGACACTGCAGCTTGCTGGCCTTATTTATAGAGCTCAAAGAAAGCTGACATGCTGCAGTGAAATGCAGCAACACTTGGGGTCATTATAACAAAAACGTGTGCCAGCAAACTGGTTCCTGCCAGCAAAAAGAAGGGGAAGGGATTCAGTGAAAGTACTTTGCAATGTATACTGCAATGCTAAGCACTTAACTTCATTTGGCAAAAAGATGAAGCCTGTTGATCTCACCCAGAAGTTGCTTTATCTGCAATTTGATGCTTGTGATTATAACAATTAGGGCAGGGAAGAATTAGGCAAGGCAACTGCAATCACCACACTGTATTTCATTAAATTAAGCAAAAAACCCCAACACCCCACATCCAAAAAAAACACAATATATCACCACATTGGGGCCTACCCCTCAAACAGCTTGCTCTGAAGAACTCCCATGAAAGCCAGTAATAATGGACTTGGGGCTGCTAAGCCAAATTCCTCCCTGTTTTGGGAGCCTGAACTTCAGAGGTGCTGGGGTGCCCGTAACTCTCAAAGTCATCTCACCTTAGAAATTTATGTCCCCAGTTTCCATTTCTTTCCCTGACTCCACTTGCATATAAGCATTCATCAGCTAGCTTTCAATACGCTTATCCCTAAACCATTGTTCCTAGTAGATGGGGATTCAGATGTAAATAGCACACCAAGCTTCTTCAATTAAATGAGGAGCTTGGAGGAGGGGCATGCACAGACCCTCTTAAACCTTAAATCCTGCAAACTGGGTGAACAAAAGGTAGATTAGACTCACATGATAAATTCAAGTAAACCTGAAAGGCCTCAGTCAATAAATCACTGAGAAAATGGCAGAGTTTCTCACAAAAGCATTGCTCTATGCAGAAAGTGCAAGTAAAGTTTATTTCAGTGGTCCAGGGTTTGTTTTTCACTGGTCCTAAGCAGCCACATTTCCCAGTGACCTCTACTCTCACAAAATCAGGTCCTCAGCTGAAAAGAGGATGTGAAACTTGATTCTCCTCTCACACGGAGGCAACTCCACTGACTTCAGACGTATATTCCAGAGAGAAAACAGCAGCCCCCAAGAATCTTTTGAGGTAGGAGCAGTTGGTATAGGAACCCAGAGTACTTAGGCAGAATTCCTGATACTATGCAATGCAAGTTCTAATTTCCTTAATCAAATTCAGTCAGTACCTTGTAAGAAAGGCCATAAATATCTCTTTCCAGTTTGCATTCATTAACTACAGCAATTTTATCATGCAATCGAGTGTATTTTCAGTCTAGCCCCAGATACAAAGTCATAGTTTGTATTTTGTTCTATTCGTGAAGACAGCACATATAGCACTTTATTTGTCTAGGAGTAAAGATTCCTACTGAAGTGCAGCAGACTTCACTGAAACTATCACATTCGATACAGATTTATCTCACTTCTTGTCTGCCAATATAGATTCAGAAGGCAAACATATCAGGAGAGATTTTCAGCAGGAAAGGCACTGGAAAAATGTCATCTGGAACATTGCATACAGTTTTCTTAGAGATGGTTGAAAGGGGAAGGTTTGCTTGGGAAGGTAGACACCTCAAAAGCTGAAGAACAATGCTGATACAAGAACATGTACTTTGTGGCTAGTACATATACTACCCACTAAGTTGGAAATTCAGAAAAATGTTACTAATCATCAGACTAGTGAGACGGTGAAACAGTCTGCCAATAGGAGCAGCAAGGATTTAAAAAGAAAATTTAATTAGTTTTAAGATGGAGTTTGATCACTTTATGCATGAGATGGTATAACCTGTGACAGCAGGAGAGTTGGCCTCATAGCCTGGGGGTTCCTTTCATTCTTAACAAACCACATGCCCAGACCTGAAACCACCTCTAGCTTGGAGAAAGAAGCAAGATAGTCCAAGCACAAATTCTTACACCAAACTCTAATGAACTAAACCAAAACTTTACCCCTACTCATCAAGATGTTGTCTAGTCCTCATCAGCACTGGTTTTAAGTGCCTGTTAACCCAGCCACCCTCAGCAACAGTATGTTCAAAACGCCCTCAAATACCCAATCTTAATTGTATCAGCCATTAGTTTCAGGAGGACTCTGAAAATAATCTATAATTGCTGGTTTAGTCTCTAATCTAGTTTAACATGCAGGACTTGGTGAGGATCTTAACTGACTTTAAAAGCACAAGTGTTGTTCAAAAAAGAACCAAAAAAATCTTAAAATCTTTTGAAGGGAGGTAAAGGGCAAAACAAACCAGAATCCATGGTCAGCATTTCCTTAATCATTTCAAACTTCTTACACATTAATGTGTTTGAGATTTCCCTGCAAAACCAATAAGGATTAGACTAAAGTCTCTGCCGGACACAACCTCCTACCTGTGATATGCTTGAGTCCCGTCTGAAGAAGTCAAAACACACCGACATAAAGTACACTACCAAAGGGATGTACTGCATATCCCCCTTTAGGGTCAATGAGCGGCAAGCAGCCTAGTACTGCTGCTCACTAGCTACTCCCATAGCTCAAGTGGTAGAGCCGCACGGTTGAGATGAAAGCTCCCCCACGACCATTGAGGGATACAAGGATTAATTAAGAAAGCTCAGTGCCCTTTCAACGGAGAAACTGAGATGTATTAAGTGGTGGTTTCCACCTTTATGCAGGAAAACCTGCAGAACGAGAAAAAAGCAGACACAATGTTGGGTCGGAGGGGGGGATTAAATTGAATAATATTGAAAAAAAATACCATATAACAGCATTACTAGAAACCACTTTTGATTTTGCAGAAGAAAGCCCTGCCCAGAGGAACAGACTTCCACCTTAACCTTAACATACTGTTAAGGTGATGATAGCTTCCCCTGTGCCAAAACCAAGTTTGTTTTTTTTACCCATGGGGACTTTTTAAAATTCTCCCCGAGCCCAAGCATGGCCATCATGTGCCTGAAAGCTAGCAGGAAAAGATACTTTTTTTTTATTATTATTATTATGTTTTTACAGTCTGTTTATCATCTCCAGACCAAGAGCTCTAGCGAGTTTTGCATTTCTTTACATCTCGAACCAGCACGGCTACCGAATACATCCCTCTCTCCTCGCGGGGCACTCCTGCAACTTCACCGGTTACTCCTGATTTGGGATTAAGGAACGGAGACCGCAAGGTTTGTGGCGCAAGGCGTGTCACAGGTCTAGCAAAACGATGGCGGGGGCGGTAAAAAGTACAAAATAAAAAAAAGAGATGAGGGACAGTAAACATCCTCCTCCAGCTGGGCTTGCAGAGCCAGGTCTGCCCCGACCCCCGCGGCTCTCAGAGGGGGCGCAGTGCCCATCAAGGGGTTGCTCGCAGCACTTCGGCGGAAAGCGGAGAACCCCCCCCGCTGCCCGTCTCCTCCAGCCATTTGCTCGGAGCAACTCCGCTGTGGGAGGAGCAGCTCTCCCCGCGGGTCGCCCCGCACCCGGCCGGGCTGGACACGAGTTCGGCACCTCAGGAGATCGGGGTCTGCCCATCCCTGGTCCTCGCGTGGCAGCCCCAGGCTAGACCGCTCCCTCCCCAAACCCGCACGCGCTCACTCACCGCCGCGAGGACCCGGCACCATCCGCGCGGAGGCGTGCCCGCGACACCCGCCGCGTGTGCGGGGAAACGGCGGTTTGACAACTGCCGCCCGCGGGGGCGGGGCCTCGGCTCTGCCCGCCCTTTCCCTCAGCCCGCGGGGAGGGGTTGGGGTCAAACCTGAGGGGGCTGGATGGCCCCTTTCCACCCGCTTCTCTGTGCAGCGAAGTCTGTCAGGATGGGATGTCCGCGGGGTGGCTCTGCATCCCCTCGGGGAGGTGTAGGCCCGGCCGTGGCAGACTCTTCGCAGATGTTTCCCGACATTGGCGAAGCACTGGTGGGCCAACTTCGTGGACAAAGGGGGAACTTGAAGACCGTCCGTATCCGCTGCCTGACTTAGCGTGGTGAGTTGGGAGGATCAAAAGCAGATGAAGTTTGAGAAGTGCCAAGTGCTGCAACGTCCAAGATGGCTGCAGGCCTGGTGGCACTAGCACCACGAATCCTTCGACCCCAGCTGACTTGGGTAGGGCACTGGACCCGGTCTCTTCCAGCCCTGTGAAATCGCTGAACAAAAGGGACCTGAGGGTAATAATAGGGCTGACTATGAACACAAGCTGACTGCGATGCTGTAGCTAGCAGGGCAAATAATACCCTGGTGTGCGTCAGTCAGTGCATCTCAGAACCCAGGAGGCGATTCTTCAGCTTGACTCGGCACTGGTGAGATGCAGCTGGAGGGCTGCATCCAGTCCTGGGCACGCACTTTACCAGGGACCTGGAAAAGCTCGAGAAAGTCCACCCATGTGATCAGAGCCATACAAGGAAAGGTTGAGGGACTTGGGTCTCTTCAGTCTAAAAACGAGGAAGTTGAGAGGGGACTTTCAATTAACCGCTGGTCAGCTGCCAGTAGCAGCTCACCGCTACATCAGGAGAGTACATCAAGGGCTCCGCGAGCAACTGTTCACCAGGGCATCCACAGGGAAAACCAGGAAGAATGGTCACAAACTCCTGGAAGACTGTTTCTGGCTCAACATCAGGAAAAACTTCGCAACTAGGGTGTCCAGACTGTGGAATAAGCTCCCTCCAGAGGTGGTGCAATCGCTTATCCTGGAAATCTTCAAGAGGAGACTGGACTGTCACCTCGCTGGGGTCACTTGACCCCAGTTATCTTTCCTGCCTGGTGCAAGGGGCTGGACCCGATGATCTTCCAAGGTCCGTTCCAGCCTCTTACAATCTATGAATCCATGCCTGTGTTATGCCAATATTGGCTCTTAATTTTGAGAGGAAAAAAAAAGAGGAAATGCTGAGGAAGACTTGCCTTCCCAGAAGTGTACTTGTGTGCTCCGATACAAATCAGTCTAGGCTATAAATTTGCTTTTCTCCCTGGCTTTCTTTAAAATGTTGCCAGACTCGCACACAATTGCACAAAAATTGTCTTGGAAAGCAACAAGCTCCCAAATCTGTGTGTGATTTCTGAGTGATGTTAACAACAGGGATTTAAGCCCTCCTTGTTGTAATCCAGGAATTAATTTGGCCTAAGAACTGCAACACTGAGCATCTTTTACAAGAGGGCAGTGTTGGATATGGATTTTTACTGGTACTTCAGTTCTCCCTCTCAAGTGTAAGTTTGCTGGCAAGTAACAGAACTACCCTGTAAACAGTGCTAGCCAAACTTTTGGCTCTTTCTACTGGATTTAGTTTCAAAAAAGATTTGACTGTATGTACTTGTCACTGAGGAAGTGGTCTGTAACCTGTAAAGGATGTGGCAGTAATACCTATATTATTCTCCCACACACTAAGTGGTCTTAGCATCAAGAACATAACATGCTTCTTCATATGTATGATACATAGGAAATATCTATCAGATTAGAAAAACCTAGGAAGGCAGCATTTTCAGAGCAAGGCTCCTTGGCTCTTCTCAGAAGGTCAGAGCACTTGCAGCCCCTGCTGACTGCAGCAAAATTCTTTCCTAAGAGTTAATTTTTATATAAAAATGTTTGTGTTTAGGAGCATTTAAAAAAAAAAAAGCCATGAAGAAAAGAAGATTTATGGCCTGAGGAAAATAAGAAGGGAAGGCAGCTATTAGTTAGCTTGCATCACAGACAGTCACATGCCAGAGAGAACCAGTGCTAAACATACAGTAAACTGGTTAATTTGGCTCTCCAAGGGTCATGCAGTTAATGATGAATTGGTTTATAATGCTGAGCAAAGGAGAGTGCTGGCAGGGAACTGGAACAATGGTGATTTAGATGTGAATTACCTTTGGTGAATTAAACAAACTGTTCCGTACTTGCTCTGGTAAGTGAACACAGCCTGTGTGTTATTCATATCCTTATTTCTTTGAACAAAGCCTGCTCATCAAGCAGTCTAGCCTGTTACATAGGTATCCATATCTGTTTCTACCTGGGGCCCAGCAAATCCAGATGTCTGCCCCCTCAGAGTGCTGTGGATAGAGCTTTTGGTTGTAGCTGTGTGGGTCTAAGGACACAGGCAGGCAAGGTTCTTTGGGCAGATGTGATATCTTTTGTTAGACCAACTGAGCAGTTGGAAAAAAAGTTCTTTGCAAGCTTTCAGGCACAAGCACCCTTCTTCAGGCACAGGGAGACTCCCCTGTTGTTCTGAGGTTTCTGATGATGGAGTGCAGGTTTCTGCTAAGAGTAGACCCATTCTTTGGCTATTTTGAATCCTCATCTAGAAGCAAGAGCATAGCAATGCAGATCCCAGACTCCACAATCTCCAGGGTGTTGGCACACAACAGCTGCTCAGGCAGAAAGGGTATCCACACATCTATAGGAAGAGGAAACAGCACCTCTCCCTTGTCCACACAGCCACTTGTTTAGCACAAGAGAGGGAGATTCTCAACCTTCTCATCCACCCTTACAGAGCTGGGCATAAGCTTGCCCCTTACTCCCTTAGTGTTCATCTTGCATCAGCTGATCAATCACTTTCATGGCAGGACTCTGGGGAGGGAGCCTCCCTCTGCCCAACCCATTTCACCAGGTGCAGACACTGCTCTGTCCCCTCTCATGCTTCTCTGATTCCTGAGTTGCAGCTGTTTTTCCTCAGGAAGGACAAGTTCACTAAGCATAGCACAACACAACTTTTGGTGCTCCCCTCTCCAAAGGCACCAGGA
The DNA here is from genome assembly GCF_052110815.1 of Crocodylus siamensis. Taxonomy (NCBI): domain Eukaryota; kingdom Metazoa; phylum Chordata; order Crocodylia; family Crocodylidae; genus Crocodylus; species Crocodylus siamensis. Next base: position 238,102,080 of record NC_143398.1, on the reverse strand, counting down.
AACCATGAAGGAATCTCCCTGCCATGGCTCAAGCCTAGGGATAAAAAGGGATGTGATTCAGCAAAGTTCTTCCTTCTGGGGGTGCCAAAAGGAGCCTCTTCTCCCAGCAGATTATGCAGCTGTTCAGAACATGATCATACATGCTCTGCTAAGCCTCTCAAGCTTGGCTCTGCTTCAGTGGGTTTTAGGTATACAGGGGTCAGAGATGGATCCAGGCAAATATACAGTAGACATGCCCTGGCATAAAGCTCTCATAATTGAGAGGCAACAGTAGCATAATCAATGCAATCATTAAAAAAAATGTGTCTAGCCCTCACCTTTGCAAAAACAACAAAAAAAGACCCAAATGAAATGGATGAAGCAGCATCTACCTCCAGCAAGGAGAGGAGCACTAGTTAGTTACTAGAGAGGATGAAAGCCACTTAGCCCCATAACCAGCAGTACTTGCTGGTATCCCTGTGGCCCTTCTGATTTCTCAGGTTAGATTGTGAGGGGAAAACTAGTGGCATCTCCCTTTCCTATCTTTTTGTTGGCCATTGGAACTGGTTCTTATCAGAAGAGAAAGTAGGATGAACCTTTCCCAACATTGGTACTGGCCCCATATTTCTGTACGTTCCCATCTTATGGTCTCTCAGAGACCCTGCTGGATTCATGCATCTTTTAGCTTGGGTGGTGAAAAGTACCCCAAGAGGTACTGGAAATAAATATTGCTTCTCTTTCTGGCTTTAATAACTCAGCTTGTGCTTGTGAAAATGAATTTTCAAATATATGTAATTAATAGTGCCTGGTAGAGTAATTCTCTACTGCTCTTAACTCTTTTCTTGAGCTTTTTTAATTGTAAACATCTTACATGCAGCTGCTCTAGGGAGATATTTAGGAAACAGTGGTTGGATGGATTTAAAAGTTGTCAAAGCATGTTGACCTAATACTTACATTTCTGCAACATATGAGCTATGGATCATAACCAACACATCCCTTGGAGAGCTCACACAGCTTCTGTGGGGCAAGGCTTGGGAAACAAAAAGACTGAACTTACCCAAGGGAAGTCTTTGGAAAAAGTAGTGATTAAAGTTAAATGGTAAAGGCTGCAGGTCAGATGATTATCAGGTGATTGGGAGAAGCCTAAGCAGTGCTGCAGCAAGTGTAGCACTGGTGAAGGGGAGGGTGAGGTGTTCTTATACGTGTGGGACACTTCTACAGAACCTTCTAGACTCTGTTGGTACGATTGCAGCAATACCTAAATACATGCATTCAGGGACAGCGGGACTGCAATATTCTCTCCCTTCTACATGAACATCTGCTCTGGAAGATATTGAGGAATACGATTATTTCTTGGTATAGCCAATGATTAGAGCTGGGAAAGTGTGGTAAAATCTATCAGGCAACAAGCCATCTATAAAGCTTTGTGCTCAGGGTTAAAAAAAATTAATTTGTTCAGGCACTAGAGCCAACAGGGTGGGATTTCTCCAGTGAGTGCAAGTACCTAAGCCATCTTTTCCTGCAGACTTTAAAACTGTATTTAAAAAAAGCAATTTTGAGCTTTTGGAACTATAAAGCTAATCTTCCAAAAGAGAAGTGATGCAGTACTGTCTTCCTCAATCTGCAGATAGCCTGTTAATAACTTTGCCAAGAAGTCTTAGTTTCATATTGCTGTTTTTAAGTGTTGGAGATGATACTAGGAGAAGGATGGAGGAATGGGTGGAGTGTAGAGGCCTCTTTCTCCCCTTTGTGACTAGAAGGACTCTGGGAGAAGATATCATTGCTGCTGCCTGCAGCAGTTAGGAGGTTTCAGAGTAGTGTGAAGAGGCAGGAAGTGCCATCAGACTTGCACTGTACACAACACCTTAATAGTGATCTCCACAAAACTTCAGACTTGCACTTTTAATTCAGAAACCATTTAGGTGAACTCAGTATTGGGGCAGAATATCTATGAGGTTACTGTTTTGATAAAGGTTGATGAAGTAGGGGGTCCTTTGGGCCAGGTACAGACATTACACTTTTACTGGTATTGGTGATCAGAAACCAGTCTATTTCTGTAACAGAATAGAAATTTGACACAGATTGGTTTAGAAAAGGTGGAACCCGGTCTAAGATTTGCTCCCCCACACAGAAGAGTGAACACGTGTTCCATTTGCTACTGATCTAAAATACGCCGCCTACGGAAAACCATGCAATGGCGATCAATTCTGCCTCAGGCTTTTTGAATGTCTGTACCTAGCCCTAATGTACAAGTATTGTAAAACATTTCTTAAAATGGTTTAAGCTCTCTATAGCACTGCGTTCTACATTTTGGGAAACAACCAGAGAACCATGGCTATGCCTTGTGTTTTTTGTACATCTACCAAATGTAATTCATGAGACTGAACCCAATCAAGATTACAGTAAAATCTGAGCTCTGAAGAGAACAGCAGTTCTGTTTTGCAGAGGATTTTGAAAGTGAAATTTGTTTGCATTCCTATTTAGAACAAAACTATACAATATTGCATTTCTTCATGAAAGAAAACTGAATATTATTTTGGATCAATCGTTTTGATAAAATTACTTTTCTTGTTTTTAAAGAGAGCGTATGTGAAAATATCATTCTGGAAATGTTAATGGGCATTTTGATTCTGTCAGAACTTCCCCCCTTCTTTTCCTCCCTAAAGTTACATTTTCTGGAAAATCCACAGAATTTTAAGACACATTGAACTATCAATAGAGTCATATTTCCTAGAGGAAAATACTTTTCCAGTGTTTTTCCAGCAAGTGCTAAATAAGTGTGTAAAGCTACTCCAGAAAAACTGGGACTGTGGTTGAGCTGATCATTCATGAAGCAAACAGTTAAATACATCTGACTGGGAAAAATAGTTTTGATAGTAGAGGACTGATCCAACCATATTGAGAGACTGGAATATGATGTATTGTTTAATAGCATAAGTGATGAGAAAAAGGTGACGGCTTTGCAGTGTAATGAGGGCTAAGATTTGTAACGAGCAGTTGCACAGCTTAAGAGCTACTATTAAACCAGCAGACAAAACAGTTGAGCAGTTGATTGCAATTCTACAAAATGATCTATCCAAAGCTATTAGTAATTGCAGAACATTGCCACTTTTATAAGCAAAATTTAAAAAAGAAAATTTCTGAAGATCTTGTTGAATTAAGGGAATTAGCAGAGCATGCCATGTTACATGAAGGAAACAATTAGTGTCTGTTTTGCAAAAGGAAGCAATGCAAGAGCAGCTATTGACTGAGACTGGTTTAACCCTAAAATGTGATCTATAAGTTTCTGTATCAATAAAGACAGCTGTTGAAGTTAAGAAGCTTTTGGTATCTGATATTTCTCTTACATGCTAAACTTCATCTTTGCCTATATTGTTACCTGAACTCTTCCCTGTACAGGAAATTAATGAAAAAAAAATCATCAACTTCTAATTTCAATTATCAACCCAAAGGAAAGAAAACTGGCAACGGCTGCAGCATGATCACAGAAATGTGTGAGATCTTTGGGCACTCACTTTTAAAAGACTAAAATTTTAAAGCAGCAACCAGCCATTGGAAATTAAAGTGTGGAATTAAAAGTAGTCAGTCTGTTTATGTGTTACACATTGAACCTTGCTATTAGCAACTGCCATGCAACCGGTGCCAAGTTACTGGAGGGAAGGAGTAAAGATAAATATATTAAATCACTGTATGAGAAAGATTTAGACTTTATAAAACCATACATTGTTGTTAATAAAAAACAGCACAGTGAAAATCCCAGTGCAGAGAGGAAACCAATCCTGTTTTACTGATATCCTAGCTGAGAACATTGTCAGCAAATTTTACTACAGTTAAGAACCATAAGCCTATATGATATGTTATATCTATCTGTATTTAAAGTGAAAATGAAATCAAACAGATTAGCTAGACAGGACTTCATTCAGGGTAGAGCTAGGCTTTTGTGAAAGAAATGCGTTTTAGGCACCAGTTAAAACCATGCTCAGTTCCTCTTTACCTGGAATTTCTTTGCTTCTTCTGGATAAAGGATTCAGTGGAGTCTTTCTCTTTTAAAACTGTAGATAGGTTCCAGCCTAGCTATAGCATTGACTTGAACTCTGTTTTTCTCCAAAACCAGAATTAGAGTTTTCAGTGACTTCCACATTTTTTCGTTTTAAACACATGCCATTGAGGTCTGGTGGGTGGTATTAGCTTTAACATTGTTCCAAGCCTTCACACTTAAGACCAAAAAAGGGAATATTTAATAAACAGAACATGGCTGGGAGTTCACTGGAATGCTGATCTGTAGATGATCATAATGTTCAGTCATAAGGTCTAATTAAAATATGCCAAGTGCAGTATTGGAAATGCTTTCAGTGACTGTTATGTTCCCCCTGTTAACTGGTTTGACATTTTTAAGTCAACCCACAGGATTTCTGACCACGAAAGATCTTTAGGATGCATCCTACTAAAACAAGGTTGTATTAAAGTATATCTGGGATAATAAGATTTAGACATCTCAAATTCAGAATCTGAAGTCATTTCACACTTTTGAAACTTAACAAGCAGCCCTGTGTTTATAGATAAAGGGTTAATGGTCAATGTAACAATTCTGCTATGGTACCAAATTAATTTGTTTATTATGGAATGGTTTAATCTAAAAAAAAAAAAAAAAGTAATTTATCTAAGTAATCTGATGTGGGAATTTGGACTATGAACTGTTGACATTGTTGAATTTGCATGCAATGGTTTTAAACAAACATAAAGATGATATGCAAGTTTGGTTTCCAAAAGTACCATATTATTTTTCAAGAATAAAATAATATTTCCAAGTTTACTTAAGAAAAACTAACAAGAGGTAGTTAACTGTGGTTCCAGAAGCACCGAGATCAGAGCCCCATCATACTAGCTGTTGTAAGAGATGGCCCTCATCCATTAAGAGGTCAGCACAATAGCCAAGACAGACGAGAAGCATCGTCATCAGTGTTGAATGCAGAATAAACGATTCCTCCATGGTGAGTCTGTGGTAGAAGCAGTGAACTCAGACCTGTAGAATTCATTAGTTAAAGATGACCATGTCAAACTGTCACTTCCAAACTGTAGCTTCAGGGAACAACATCACACATTCCCCACTTCTTAAGGCACCATCTTTAATCAGTCTTTTACGCAGTGCCAAGACAAGGAGGCTTCATCAAGCAACAGACATTCAAATAGTACATGCTTGCCCAAGGTTTGGCTACGTTACTGTGCAAAGCACTTCCTTTCAAAACTTTTTTTTATATTGCAGTCTAGCAAAAATGGATTAGCTCATGTCACAACCAATTTGTTTTGAAGAAGTGCTAAGTAGCTTTTACAAGACAGCTTTGGAGAGCCAGCTTGCACTTGGCAAGGTTTCAAATAATGTTTAAGAATTCAGGCGTTTGGATCCTGCCATATGTTATGACTCCTCACGATGAGGAATTAAAAACAGGAAGCCCACATGAAACTGTTAAACAAGTACATTCATCTGACCAACTTACATTCCTTGTTTTGCAGCACAAGGGGAGCAAGGTGCATGGCACTCAAGTCTTCTGTGTGTAGCATGCATTTTGTTTAGTGTAGGAGGTCCAAAATGGTAGGGATGTGCGAAGCGAGCCCTATTCAATTTGGATTCGTATTCGGTCAGAAATCAGGGATAGTGATTTGATTCATTGATTCGGATCACTGTCCCCGATTCGATTCGGTCAAATCCAAATCTGAAGATTTGAGGCCGATTCAGATAATCAGCGATTCGGACATAGACACAGCTTTAAATGTTTTTTCTACGTACCTCTAGGTACCAACATGGCTTCTGAATGCTGCGATGCTGGGGCGCATGGAGCATCCATCGGGGGGGGGCCTTCACATGCTCGGTAGCAAACATGGAAGTGGACTGGAACTACTTCCGGTCCACTTCCGGGTCCTCCAGGGAGTGTGCGGGGGAGGGGGCCCTTGCGCCCCCTGGCTTGGCGATCAGCCATGGGGGGGACCCCGGGTGTCCCCCCCCCAGGCCCAGGAGGCACCAGTCACCAAGCTGTGGGGGCTGCACGCTCTCCAGCAGACCCAGAAGTGGATCAGAAGTGCTTCTGGTCCACTTCGGGGTCTGCTGCCAAGTGTGCTGGGGAGCCCCCCACGCTTCTGTGGGACACTTCATGTGCCCCAGTATTGCAGCACTAACGAGCCACCAGCTACCTAGATATATGTAGAAAAAACATTTAAAGCTGTGTTTATGTCTGAATTGCTGAATCTCTCCAAATAGATTTGGAGGGTTCCAGTTTGATTCAGAGAGATTAAAGGGTCCTCCGATTCAATTCAGATTTGGAGATTCAGCCACTGAATCAAATTAGGGACTGAAGCTTTGCACAGCCCTACAAAGTGGCCTCCACTCAGGAATCATATCAGCAACACTTTAGGAGCTGACAAATGGCAGGGATTGCTGTTATTTTGAACAGAAATCCCCGTGTTCCCATTTAACACAGGTATGGCCTTTCTGGCATTACTGCATGTTGGCGGGAGAGATGGGGGCAGGAGAGAGGGTTGTTTCACCCCCGGGCTTTAGGTACGCTTCTTACAAAGTTGGTAGTTAAAATAAGAACCCAGGAACCCCATCCTGGATGAGAACAGCCGCCCATCCAATCCAGTATCCTCCCTACTGGAATGGCCAGAACCAGATGTTTCAGATGGTGGTGAAAGAACCTGCTGGTAGGGAAATAAGTGACAACCTGCCCCCTGTTTTGATCTGTTAGAGATGGGAATGACCTTAAGCCCCGAGTCTTAGGCATTAATAGCTCTTCAAAAGTGTATTGCAATTACTTATGATAACTCTGGATAATCTTCACATCCATGTAAACATCTTTTTTGAGTCTTGCTAAATTCTGGGTCTCAGGTTTCTGGAGTGATGAGTTCTACAGCTTAACTTCAAGTGGTGTAGAAAAGTATTATAACAGCATGCAGGATACCATTTTGCCACTTCTCATTTAATGAAATTAAAAAGAGGTCATGTAAAAATCGTGGCCTGCAAACTGGTGTAATTCAGGCAGAAGGTATGGCAGGGTGTCGTCATAGAGCAGTGATTCTCAGCCAGGACAAGGTGGGGTGACTTAAGATCCTTCCAAGGTTGCACTACAATGTTAGCACTGTTAAGTGTGCAGACACGATTCACGGGATAAGTCCAGATTTTTACATGGGAATCCACAGTGTTAAAACAGTCTGACCTGCTGTGGTCTTTCTGATTTCTTTGCCATAGTAGAATTGCTTCTTTTTTTTTTTGACTGTAGGAAAAAAAAAAGAGTGAAAACTAACGGCATGTGTAGGTGAAATGGGGGCCCTAAATCAAAGTGGGGTTTTTAAAAACACTGCTTTAATTTAGGGCCCTTTAAACCCCCATGTCGTGCACACTCGCAAACTTACCTGCCTCTCCGTTGGCAGGGAGGGGAGGGTGAGCTGCCGGCGGGTGGAGCAGTCCCTGGGGTGCAGAGGGGGACGGTGCTTCCCTCTGCAGCAGTGGTGACCCCCCCTGCAGGAAGTGCCCACCCACAGGCACCCAGCTCGGGTAGTCCTGGGAGGCACCGCTGCCATGGAGGGACGCACCAGGCCCCCCGCACAGCTCAGGCAGGCTCCGGGGGAGGGGGGGAAATAGAAATAAAAATAAAAAAAAAGATCAGGCTCACCACTTTTTTCTCCCTAGGGCAGAGCCTGCCTTCCCGGGCTGCTGCCAGGCTGCCTACAGGGCTTCCTGCAGAGCCACATACCTGCACAGAGCCTGGTGCTTCGCTTCGCTGCTGTAGGGCAGCAAACTCAAACTCCTCTGAGGAGTTTGAGTTTACTGCACCCCAAGTAATTTAAGGAGCTGAATTTGCTAGAGTGGCTGGAATTACTGTGCAATACGGCGCCAATGTGTGCAAACACCACCATTAAAGCAGTGCAAAAGCATTTAGCCTGCTTTAAAGTGCCATGCACACATGCCCTTCATTTTGTCTACACATGACCTAAGAGCTGGGATTTTCTGAGGTGTGCCTTAAATCTAGAAGAGTTGAGAGCCATGCCTTAGGGCCTTGTCACATGTTACACTTAGTGTTCAAGTGTTAACTGCAGTTAAAATGCTAGCCTCTGATCCTTCAAGCAGTAAACATGTGCTAAGTACTATCGTAAAGTAGCAAAGTTAGGACTTCTCTGCCAAGGCAACTATCTCCAGATTGTCTTACCCAAAATGTATTGAGCTCATGTTTGACTGCTCCCTGGAAATAATGCAAATAGGAGATTCTGTGCGCTGCAGAGGCCAGGACACACACACAGCTGTTTTATTTAGATTGTAGTAAGCATTACTGTGTGACTACTCATCAGAAAACTTTCTAAGTCATAATAATGCTTACTACAATCTAAATAACATTTGTGCTAAGTGTCCTGTGTGATGAGATGATTAGAGGCTAACTGGTCCCCACCCTGCCCTACCTTCTGCCTGACTTCAGACTAGCACCACTAACCATTTATCTGACATATTCAGTTTTTGACCACACAAATTCCTCTGCCTCCCAGGAAAATTTAAGTATAGGCAGCCTCTCTATGGGCACAAGCAGGACTGAGAGGCATGAAAACCTAAGTTCTAAACTCACCAGTCTTCAGTATGGGGGCCAAGGGGCGGGGGGGAGGAAATCACTTCATTTGTAAAAGTGAGAATAATATAGTCCCCTTTCTAATAGGTGGTGGCAGATAGTAGCGCCTTACATAGAGGAATCCCAAATGGTGAACAGAGGGTCTTCTTTTTAAAGACATTTCACCCTAACCATGAGCATCCAGTTCTCATGAAGCAACTTGGCCCTGAAAATTCACTGATGGTTAAGATTAAAAGCAGATTTTTTTGCTGGCCCCACAAAGAGAAACAACATCACAGACCTGACAGTAACAGCATTTTTTCAAAGACTGCTTTCCATGCTAAGAAAGAAAACATAGATGATTATGCATAAAAGTACTGTCTAGTGACTGCCACAGTGATGGTGATATATTGTTATCTCCCAGGCAGCCTATTAAGATTCATTAAATTACATTGGCAGAGTGCTCTGAGGATGATGAAGAGTGCTAGACAGGTAAGCATTCACTTGCTATTAAAAATAGAAATGAATTGCTTATCCTGTGACTAAGTAAGATGAGTGCCTAGATTGCTTCCTATGAAGCATCCACCTCAGTTGGTTGACAAGAAGTTGTACCAATTTTCATCGTCGCACGGAGATTCACAATGAAGAAAAATGATCACCGCTCTTTGCACTGCCATTATTATGTCTCTTTAGTGGTCTAAAAGGAAACAGCTACCATTTTTGCCTGGGAAACATCTTTCTCTGGGATGAGCATCTCTGCCTGCCAGGCTGGCACAGCAGCCATCAAGAAATGCAGAGCTGAGTTTGAGATCACCGGAGATCTGTTTTCCCATTCCCACAGGTAGGGCTCTCGCCTCCTCCTACCAGTGCCTCAATTCTACAAGGAACAAAGGGAAGAGAGGATAAAAAGCAGCTGATTTCACCACATGTTCAGCCCTCAGCAAAGTACAAAGTGACTTCAGAATGACCCTGGACTTCCCAGCTAAAGAGGGGTCAGGAGATCAAGCATAAAGACAAGTCACAGGCCAGAGAAGCACGAGCCAAAGACAGAGAGATGTAATGAAAATATCAAACCTACCTTATGGTGTTCTGGGCCTACCTCTCCTCCCCTCAGAGCCCAGCCCAGCCCAGCCCACCCTGTGGGTACCTGCATCCCCACACGCCCAGTGTCAACTGCTTTAACGTCACCTTGAGCTGAAATTGCAGCTGTAGATTTCAGCACTGCTCCAGATTTGTTCTTTTTGCATTGCACTTGCAAAAAATGTGGGGCTTTATAGAGCATACCTAGCCTTATTGTGTAAGGGGAATCCCCAGATGCCATGGAGCTGGCTTGTCAACTCGAAGCTACCGCCGCTCCAGGGAGCAGGTGTCCAGGGCAACACCGAATGGAGCATTGTCAGAGCTGTTTTATTGCCCTGGAAATCCCGATTGCCAGAATGGCTCCTCAGCCACTGCCACCTAAACACAACTTATCCCTGTGATAAAAAGCGCTGTACTTCCAGACACTTTATGCAGCTTAATGCTGCCTTGAAGTCCACTGAAATTGCAGCCCTCTAACCTCTGGACTGGATGAACACAAGCAGCAGCAAAGCCTTTGCTCTCCCCCTTGCCCTGCACAGAGCTCAGGTTGTTTTGGCCAAGGGATAGGGATCAGGATTTAACGTTTACAACAGTATTCGCTGCATAGTATTAACTATTATCATGCCTTGTTTTCCAAGTCCTGACATGTTCAGCATTGTACAACAGGAAAAAAATGTGGTCTCTATCTCAGAAATCTTAAGATCTAGGCAAGACAGATTCTGTTATAAAAATGCTATGCTTTGTGGTGCTCTGGAGTATAGTGGGAGTCTGGACAGACTAGAGGCTTGGTGAGGGCACATCACTGGATTTAATCTGACCTAGGACAGCAGTGAGCAAAAGTCATGTTTATTGATTTCTGAGACATGAATTAATAATCGAGTTCAGTTCCCAGTGCACAAGCATCCTCCACAATCAGTGCTGGTTGACAAGCATATTCTAAATACGGAATCACCCATGGGGACTTAGTTACCTTCTCAATGATCCCTCCAGATGGAGAAGAAACCTGCACTGGAATAATCAGTACGAGAAAGCTATTTCATATCCCCGGACAGGCTGGCTGTAGAGGGAAATGAAGAGCAGCAGTTCATCAGAAGAGAAGCGTGGACCAGTGCTTAGCAAGCAGTAAAAGAATGGATATAGCACAGAGGCTGCACTTGTGACCTTGGTCAGTGATCTTCATCTAGGTATCTACGAACTTGAATGTGGCCACCATCCTCCATGCCTTTGTAACGTCAAAGAGCCTTCTAGATGGGGCTGCCCTTGAAAGCTATCCAGAGGCTGCAGCTGGTGCAGAACATGGCAATCCACCTTCTGACAGGGGTAGGTCATCAGGAGCATACAACTCCAGTGCTCCAGCATCTACACTGGCTCCCAGTGGCCTTCCTGGCACAATTAAAGATACTAGTTTTGGCCTATAAAGCCCAAAATGGTCTGGGACCTCCAAACCTAAGGGACCACCTTCTCCTCTATGCCCCATCATGATCCCTAAGGTCAGCTGAGAGCAATCTCCTGCAAATATCATCAGTTTCTGCCAAGCAGACTTGGCAGAAACATGGGGGAGGATGGTCTCTGCCATTTGCTCCTCAGCTCTGAAGCTCCCTCCCTCTTGAGGTCCATCTGGACATCTTTCAGAAGTGCTGCAAAACTTTTCTGCTTGGGCAGGCATTTAGGAACCAAAGCTAGGCTGAAATACTTTTTAGTTGGTCTCTATTTTGGGTTTTTTTGGTATTTTGTTTTATTTATTCTAGTTGCTGTTTTAAGTTGGTCTGTTTCTCTTACTGTAAGGTGCCCTGGGCCTTTCTGGGAAGGACAGCATATAAATCACATAAATAATCCAAGGTTGTTGCTCTGAAGCAGTCCATGATGGAGGGAACAAAGGAAAGAGAGCTCCTTCACCAGAAATTAAATGAGCAGCTTGAAGAGATGGTTATTACTCTATTAATGCCCATAAAAGCCTGGATATGCACTGAGGCAGCTGTAATAAAACTGAAGCTGTGACTAATCCATACTTTCTCACAAGAGCACTGAAGCTAATAGACACTGGCACTAGCCACAGTAATTACTCTATGCAGGTGCACAGTTTGCTATGCTCACAACCTGCTTTGATGCAGCTCCAACACAAGCTGTTATAGCTGGGGAAGGAAGGCAGCTGTAGGTAGATATTTTGGACCTGGCATTCATCAGGACTTTGAGTATAAACCCCTCTGGAGAGGCTGGAATCCAGTGTTGGGAAAGGTGTGCAGGCTGGAGCAGAAAGCAGCTATAAATACTTCATCATTCACAATGAAGATTAATATAATATGCCAAAATGTCACATTTAAGGGTTTAGCTTCTTTTGGACCTATATATTTTGTCATTAGTATTTAGGCAAATCTGGTACAAGGGTCTATCTTGCACTTAATGAGCACAATGGATCCTTATGATTCAGTCTGGTAAAGGCATTCAGGATGCCTGTGACCTCTAAAAGGGTGCAATTGGCTACTGCAACATTGCTGTCAACATCTGAAAGTTATTTCCAAGGGCAGTTTTCTGAATAAGCTTGGAGTATCCAAGCTGGCATGGTCACTGGGTCTCATAGATTTCATAGATTTCATAGACATTAGAGCTGGAAGGGACCTCAGGAGATCATCGAGTCCAGCCCCCTGCCCAAAGGGCAGGAAGTCAGCTGGGGTCATAGGATCCCAGCAAGATAAGCATCCAATTTACTCTTGAAGGTGTTCAATGTAGGTGCTCGAACCACCTCTGCTGGCAGACTGTTCCAGACCTTGGGGGCTCGGACAGTAAAGAAATTCTTCCTTATGTCCAGCCTGAAACGGTCTTGCAGGAGTTTGTGACCGTTTGACCTCGTCATCCCTTGGGGCGCTCTGGTGAACAAACGTTCCCCCAGATCCTGGTGGTCACCCCGATGAATTTATAGGTGGCCATCAGATCACCCCTGAGCCTGCGCTGTTCCAGGCTAAAGAGTCCCATGTCTCTCAGCCTGTCATCGTAAGATCTGTTTTCCTGACCTCTGATCATGCGCGTGGCTCTCCTCTGGACTCTCTCAAGCTTCTCCACATCCGTTTTGAATTGTGGAGCCCAAAACTGGACGCAGTACTCCAGCTGCGGCCTCACCAAGGCCGAGTACAAGGGGAGAATGACGTCCCGGGATTTGCTCGAGAAGCATCTATGGATGCACGCCAGCATTTTGGTTGCTTTACTAGCCGCAGCATCGCACTGGAGGCTCATGTTCATCTTGTGGTCAATGATGACCCCCAAGTCTTTTTCTTCTGTAGTGCTAACCAACGTAGCACTGCCGAGCCTATAAGGGTGCTGCAGGTTTTTCCTCCCAAGGTGGAGAACCTTGCATTTTTCGGTGTTAAACACCATGAGGTTCTCATCCACCCATTTGCTGAGCTTGTCCAGGTCAGCCTGGATCACCCGCCTGTCTTCTGGCGTGGATGCTTTGCCCCAAAGTTTTATATTTACTTTCTGGTGAGTGTCAGTATACCTGAGCATAGCAGGGTTGTGAGTTTGGCTGGGATTGGGAAGTTCTACCATAACACGAATTAAGAAGTGATGAAGTAATAGAATACAATGACTCGCCAACTGAGAGCCAGACCAAACTCCCATTCAAGGAAACAGGTGTCATTAAGGCCCCAAAGAAATTGCAACAAACTTTTAAAACCAGCTCCCCAAAGTTACTCCAATGTACTGGCTTTCTTGTGGCTAGAGGACTAAGTGTCTGAGTGAGTTATTTTGTCCATAGAAATATGACATTTAATAAGCGAATATTGGTATGGCAAATTTAACAACAGACTAAAAGCAGTGACTGATCATTCAGATCTAAAAGCACATGCTAGGCATAAAGTTTTCTTGTTTTCATTGCATTTTGAAACCCGGCCGTATTAATGGCTTGACTGTTGATAACATAGCTTGAGGTTTTAAGTTTTTCCATAGTTACTAGGAAGCCCTTCTCCTTCTCACACTTCATCTTTCATTCCAGGCAGTGGTTCTCTCTAGAAGCTCATTTGGCTTCAATAAAACTGAATGACAAACATTAGCATTTTCTATACAATTAAAATCATCTGCTTTTAATATTTCTCTGTGTGTGTGTGCACGTGCATGCGCAGGGGGTTTAGTTTAGAGGAAATACAAAAAGTCACATAAGGACTATACAATATTGTATGGCACAAAACACATGAATCAAGCTGTCCTTTTTTGCTGACTTCTAATCAGGAACTGCAAGATAGCATGCTTAGAACTGACTTCGGGAAACATTGCATATCATTAACCTGCATAACTCACTGTTACAGAATACTACAGAGGTCAAGAACACAGCTGGATTCAAAAGAAGAATTAACCATTTCAGCTGCATTATATAATGTAAAGTTTCCTACATGGTTCACAGCAAATGTTAGAAATTGATGACCCAAGGCCCAAATCTGGACCATCCAGGGCTAGGTACAGACATTACACATAAACCAGTTTAAGTGATCAGAAACTGGTTTAAACCTGTAACAGCAGTGCACATAAACCAGTTTCAAAATGGCCAAAACCAGTTTGAGATAAGCCTGATTGAATGTAGTATGAGACTTAACTGATTGAACTCACACTGGTTTATGCAATGTCTGTCCCAAAACCCTTCCTGCTTTAGGTTAAACCAGAGTACTCCAGCATCCCAGCATGCTGTCTGGGACCAGCTCTCTGCTCCAGCAGAGCAGGGCTGGCCCTGCCCCTCTGCTCCCAAGCCCGAGCAGGGACAGGCAGGAGCAGGGGTCTGGTGAGGGAGGGGTTTAACTCCTTGTCCCATCAGCAGGGACCTGAGCTGGGTCTGCCAGGCTCTCCCCCCTCACTGTTGCAGCGGTGGGCCAGCATGGCCCCTCAGGCAGAGGGGTAGGGAGGGGGCGTTATTCCCTGCTCTACCCCTGGAGGGCTGCAGCTGGGTCTGCCCACCCTGACCACGGCCACTTGCTCCCTGCTTGGGGCAAGCTGTGGAATAAGCCCCATCTACCAGATGCTAGAGAGAGGGGGAATAATCCCTGCCCCTGCCGGCTGGTGTCTGGTTGTGCCCCCTCCTGGCCGCTGCAGCAGCGAGGGGGCAGAGCCTTTGATGGGGCAGCAGCCCCTGTCATAGTCTCAGGGAGGATGAGCCCCTTCCCAGCAGGGGCCCTGCTGCAGGGCTGGCAGAGCTGCAGCAGACTGCACACAGCAGCCGGGATTTGGAGGGGGCCAGAGCTGCCCACAGCACCACTGCCATGCTGCACAGTAGATTTCCTCACCCTGCAGCATGGCCCGCTGCCAGAAGAGGCTCACACTTGGGGAAACCATGACAGGGGGTGCTGCCTCTGTCACAGTCACTCCCCCCTTGCTGCTTCAGTGGCCAGGCAGGGACAAGGGCAGATGCCAGCTGGCAGGGCTTCTTGGTGGGGGGGGGCAGGGAGTGGGGTAATTCCCCCCTGTGCCCCCAGGGCACCACAGTGGGGTCTACCTATCCCTGCTGCTGCTGCTCACTCTCTGCCCAGGGCAAGCAGCAGAATAAGCCCTATCTTACCCCGCTCCCTCCGGCATCTGGCAGAGTGGGTAGCAGGGGAGTTAGTCCAGTGGTTGCCAAGCAGGGAGTGAGCAGCAATGGTGATTGGGCTGGGCAGACCCTGCTGCGGTCCCCTGGAGGCAGTGGGGGCAGAGGGGAAATAACCCCCCTCCTTGTCCCCTCTGCCCCAGGCAGCATGCTGGCCTGCCGCTGCAGCTGTGAGTGGAGGAGCGCCCAGCAGACCTGGTTCAGGTCCCTGCTGGTGGGATGGGGGGGGGGGAATTAAACCCCTCTCTGGCCAGTTCAGCCCAGGCTGGCCATGCCCCTGTCCCAGCACACTTTTCCTGCAGCCAAGGGCATGCTCTAGTGCCCCCTGCTGCCTGGCCTGAGCAACTGCAGGCATGTGCCTGCATTTCCTCTGTCCAGAGCGCTGTTACAAAGCCAGTTCAGCCTAGGCAGGCTAGACTAACCTGCAAAGATTGAACCAGTTGAGGCTCTGACTTTTTGAAGGTCTGTCCCTAGTCCAAGTGGTTCATCTTGTCCACAAAGGCAGCAATTCAGCACTGGGGAGTTTCTGGAGCAGCTGAGTCAGAGTTGCCAGGCCACCTCAGACCACAATGCATTATTTCAGCTTGCCGCTCCAAAAAGGTTGCCATCCCTTGGTTCAGGGCCTACTGTTAGCTGGATACAAACATTGCATGAGAACTGAAAATCATCTAACAGACAATGAACCAGAAGTACCAGTAAACAGTGGTAAACTAGACACATGTGGTAAGGTAGTGCATGGATTTGGTTTGGTTCGGTACGTGTTGTTTAACATTTTCATTATTTACTGGGGGTGTATAGAGGTAATTATTTGCATTCAGTGATTTAGTTCTAGTGGGAATGGCTGCAAAAAACACTGACGACTGAGAAATAATGGAGCTGATCTCTCACAGGGACTATTTGGAGCTTGCCATAAGAGTCCTTTGTATTCCTTGGATGAAAGTGTACATGCAAGCAATACTTCTCTGGGGCCCATGGGTAGTATGCTCACCAGTGGGCTTCACCAAATTACTTGAGTAATTCCTCCAATACCATCAAGACCAAATTATGTCGTACGGTGGATGCAAACTGAATAAGTGATGTCCAGTGGGATTTACAAAAGTGGGTAGATATCTGAATCCTTCAAAAAAATGAGGCAGATTTGCACGTTCAGGTTTCTAAATGCCTCTGAAAACATAAATGTATAGTTTATATTGCCAGTATTCTGGGCTAAATTGAGGGAGAAGAAAACAGTGAAGCCGAGTTTCAGAAAAATCATCCTGTGCTACCCTGTGGTTAGTCTCCTAATGAAAATCTTATTCATAAGAAGGAACCTGGATTAAATAACTTAGCTTCTTTCATGATCTAAATGTCCTTCCAGGATGAAAGAAATGCACCTCATATTGGAGCAGAAGGTGGTGATGACAATTATGTCTGTTGGGAAATTGTTTTTGGGCCAGCCCCTATGAAGTTTGTTCTCCTGCCCAGACCCCCTCTACCCTTCATGACGAGAACTCTTGTGATAACGAGAAGATGGTCAACAAGTCTTCATCCTGGAGCTGCAGGTAGCCTGTTAGATATCCTGGGCCCAGACCACAAAATGCCTTGAAGATAAGGATTGAGCCCTTGAACTTGATTCAAAAGACTATGGGAAGCCAATGTGGAAAGCAGAGGACACATTTAATAGGCCCATGGTAGCCTGTGCTGGTAAGGAAATGCATCATAGCATTCTGAACTGGTTTGAGTCTCCTAAATATTGAGCTCTGTGGGAGCAGAGTTGTCAGCGCTGAGTGTTTTGGAAAATACCACCCAATAAGTGTTATTTAAGTGTTCAGTAATGGTTGCTAATGGCCATTGGATTACGCCATTAGCTTGAGTAACCAGCTACTATTGCATAACCAGCTCCTTTAATCTTTTCCTTATAATTCACTTCTGTTGTTATTCCCCTATGCATTTCTGTTGATAATTTTTTCTTTGATCTACTTCCAAAATGTCAGTATATTTGCGGTTAATGAGACGCCTACAACTAAAAACAGTATTCCAGATGTAGCCACCCCAGAGCCATAGCGAGGACAACTACTTCCTTGTGCTGTGATGTAATAACTTTATGAAAAAAGCCCCAAACTACACTGGTGTTTTTTTCCATATCACATCGGAAGTCACATCCCTTCTCTGAGGGGTGTCAAATGTTCAAGCTATAGGCTAGATCTGTCTTGCAGAGTCACTCCATCTGGCCTATGGGGCTCCTGGTGGACCAGGGAATTTGGGAACCAAGCCCTCCTGAAAAGAGTAGTTGGCAACAGTAGGGAGAGCAAGGGTTGTACAGACAGACTGCTTGGCCTGCTGGCACTGCCAATGGTGCTGAGAAGAAAGAGCCCTATGGTCTGGATCCAGCCTGCCGCACAGGGTGAGTCTGACACCTCTGCCCTACACTGCCAGCTAGGACTGCTTGAGGTCATCTGCTTCATAGTCTGTAGGATCGGAAGGGACCTGAGCAGATCATCAAGTCTGACCCATGGCCATGGACCTGCTTCATCTTTATCACTTTTCAAGTTTCTTAATCCTATTGAATATCTACAGTTTAGGTTACTTTAGCCTGTGAAAAATCTCTCTCCTTAATCAATTTGCATTGTTGCAGTGACAAAGTGTTACTGTTAGGTTGGTCATATCATAACACATACTAACAGGGTGCACAGCAGCATATTGAACTGATTACGGGCTGTATGACCCAGACCAGCTGGAGAACCCCAGGAGCAGGTTCACACTGCTTCATGCCACTTTGCAGCCGCTTCAGGACTCTGCATTTAACACTGCTGGTATCGCGGCGCCCACCAGGAGAGAGAAGTTAAAGGGGACCATGGCAGTCTCCACTTAGCACAACTGCAGGTGCACATCAGTGTTTTCCAAAAATAAAAAATAAAAAAAATGAGCAGTTTGTTAAGAAAGTATATGCTATATTCAAATGTATAGATAGTAACCCACTTAAGGGGAGAAAAACACATTTCCTTTAAGATATAAGGACCTCTTGTTGATTGGAGCTCACTTTTCTTTTCAATATGTAACTAGTAAATGAAGGAAGCTTCTGATGGCTTTTCTCTCATTGGAATCAATGGGATTATTCCAGAAGAAAGGTATGACAAACTACCAGAAACCACCCTTTAATAATTAACCTGTGGCTCCTTAAATTAGTTAAAATGTGCCAATAGGAGCAGTGTTTGGCATAAATAGCTGATGAGCATAGTAATTAGAAACCCATGTGGGAGCCAATATTTTTGTCTTTACTGCTGTGTGCTTAGGAGGAATAGGTCAGTGGCCATCAAGCAAGATGAGGAGAATAACAACTAGAAATAAGTTAGCAGTAATTAAAACTTGCTTATACTTGATTGATTTGTTTTATTGGGTAAGTTTTTTTATTATCTTTTTAAGCTATTTGTTTTGTTGAATTGTATTTTGAGCCTTGATTAGCTTCTTTTTTGTTTTTTTTAATGTCACTTAGGCAAAACTATTAACTACCCTGGTATAATTCTCTGTTACATGGCTTTAACAATGTTAAAATTCTTAAATGACAGCTAGCACATAAGATCCTCTTAATGTTTCATTTTTAAACCTATAAAGGTGGATACTAAATGAGTCTTAATTTCTTTTCATCCTTTCCCCTAGTTCAATGTAATAAGGTATTCTTATCCTGAAGGTCCGTTGGACTTGGCTCCCTCTTCCTGCTTGTGTTGGTTAACTGTTACCCTGGGAAGAGTGTGGACCCTGGGGCTGGATGATTGTTTCTATGTTTTTGTTGTAAGGCTCTGTTAGTTTGAGTCCTAGCATCCTACAACAGGAATCTGAATAGAAATAATGGATCTAAAAGAGCTCTAACTAGTATCTACTCTAAGGTGCATCTGGTTTGGGTTTGTGGCTAGCTTTGCAAGCGAACCCTGCTAGTTCTCTCCCTCTTGTGACTTGTTGCTAAAAGAATTACATGGCCTGTATCAACCACCCCTTGACCTAACTGCAAGGAGACTAGGGAGGACTGCTCTGAACTTGCTGCTTTCTTTTAGTGCTGTGAAAGAAGGGCGGAAAGAAAGATTAAGTCCCTCAAACTGTGTGTGGTAGCCAGAGTATCTACACAAGCTTTTAGCTGGCAAACACTACCTAAATTGTGTTGCTACAACTTGGTGTTGGCGAATAGCTACTTGCTTATGTGAAAAGGGTGTGGGGTTTAGTTTTGTATAATGGCTGAAGAAGCATGTAATGTCTAAACTTTTAAAACAGTAACTAGCTAGGAGAACTCTGTGGTAATACGCAAGTTGAAAGAGGGGCTAGGACTGCCAGAATCTGCCCCCCAATCTTGAGATTGTAAGGAGTTCCTTCAGAGTGGGGTAATCCCCGGCTAGCTCTTGTTGCTGTGTACCTGCTCGTCTCTGCCTGCGCCCCAGCTTCTAAGTGAAAGCATGCTCACTACTCTCAAACTGGCTTCCTCTTGGTTTGGGTCTACCAGGCTTTAATTCTCAGCAAGACCAGGCATAGCCTTTTGTATGCTTGAGGCAGCAGCATGGCTGTACTTTCAGCTTGCTTTTGGGGTTTGTCTTGGCTACAAAGCTAACTTGGGTATTGTCCCAGCTCGGATCTACCCACATATATGGAAAGTCTTTAACTCAAATGTGGTGGTGCCTTTGGCTTGCGGTAGCAAGTCCCAGAAGGACAATTTTTCTCAGTGGCTAATGCGATCAGCTATTTTAAGAGCAATTGTCTCCAGAAGGCAGGGTAGAGATGCACCTTTTATAGACCAGCGGTGCCTGTGGGCACCATGGCGCTGAGACTGAGTCGGTCTGACTGCTGCAGGGGCGCTTGCTACTCCCTCCCCTAACCCACGCGCAGATCCAGGAGACTACACTCGAATGTTCATAGTGGTGCCTGCGGCGTGTTTTTTTCTTTTAAACTTGAATGTGCCCTTGGGCGCACAAACATTGGGGACCCCTGTTATAGACTAATTGAACTGAAGATGCGCAAGCTTTTTTTGTAAGAGCTCATTACTAGCATCTCCTGAAGTGAGGACTTGCACTCAAAGCTTGTGCATCTCCAGTTTAGTTAATGTTATGAGGTGCATCTCTACCTTTTTTCCCCTCCTATTTAACTTCAGCTTAACATGGCTAACTACCTCTATCTCCAGCTACATCTGTAGTGAAGATGCACCAATATTTGGGTATCGATTTAATTCTTTCCCATGTGCAACTTGGTAGGAACCCATTTGTTGTCTGAGGACTCGTTCTACGTGCGTTCTCTAGTGCTGCAACCTTCCTGTGGCTCACTACTGCTTTTTTCTTTCCTTTTTAAAGCAGGGTGTTCAATTTGTTGAACTTGATATTCAGATGAGATTGATTGATTTAAATTCCTTTTGTACCTCTTCCAGATCACTGGAGTTGTGCTGATGGGCATAGGGATTTCTGCCCAAACAAAACTCCGTGACACTTTTGTGGTGATCAACGAAGCTTCCTCTGGTGTTCCTGTGATCATCACCTTCGTTGGAGTCATCGTTGTGTCCATCTCTAGTTTTGGCGCAATTGCTATTATGAAGTCCAATCATACAATGATCAAAGTGGTAAACTGTCTGTATCTTGCAGCATTTAATCTCTTATAGAGTCTTAAGAGTGCAAATTGTGGTGGGAGAAGTAGTCTTCTTAAACTGAAAGTGTGGGGGTGGTGCCTGTGTATGAAGAGTCTTATTGACCCCATGCAGTTTGCCTTCTGTCCCTAAGGGATATGTATTACATGTGAGAAACAAAAAGTAAAGCGCTTTACCTCAAATAACATGTTTGGGAATGTAGTAGTTTCTGCTTATAACTCACTGGGCCAATTACTGGGGAGTACATGTGAACACCCCTATTGCCCATTGCAGGGGCAGCCCAGATAGTTAACTGTTTAAATATGAAATGCTTAAGTAGATGCTCTCTCTTCTAACACCTGCATTTGGGAGGAATGCATGCAAAATGGTAGTTGTTTTATTTTTCTACTTTTATTTGTGTTCATCTTTTTCCCCCTAACCTGGATCCTTGAACTGAGCTACTAAGGCATCTCTGTGGCAAACATGTCCTTGGTGGGAGGAGAGGGTAGGGAATTGTGTGCGCTTTGACTTGTGCTGAGGATTTGCACCCTCCATTGGGGTTGATGGCTACCTGCCAATTTTTTTTACCTACCTGGTAAACTGGATCACTGACTTCCCAAAGCCTTCCAGCTTGCTTGGATGAATCCTGTTTTGCGGGGAAGCTTTTTATGCACCAAGTGTTGGCTCAGACACCTGGGGATGGCTTGAAGCTTTCCATGGGATTTCATGTGCAGTCCTGCCTGGGATCAGCACTCGCAACAGCTTTCACAGACTGGTGTGGCCCTTGCTCTCAAACGCTGAGTACTTGTAGCAAAGACATTGCTTGTTCTCCACGAGTCCTCACTCTTGACCTTCTGGGTTTACTTTGCTTCCTGGATATGAAAAGATCTGTTCTCTCCGAAGTACTACAGGGTGCCTAAGCAACGTTTGCCATGCTTTTCTAGGATTTGGAAACTGATAGCGATTCTAAAAGCATCTGAACAAACTTCTTGAGTAAATAGCAGAAAAGTTAAAAGCCTACTTTTTCTGGCTTGGGGACGGAGATGGGACAAACTAAACTAATTTCAGCTACTAAATTTGAAACTCTGCTGTATGTAGCTAATGAGGAACAACTTGGCAGTACAGAGTGCAAACTGCTTGGTACTGCTGGGGTCAGCAGTTTAAAATCTTGGACCTATATCTTTTGTTAATTTGTTTTGGTGTCTGAGATTGGGAGCACTTTCACAGGCATTTGTGGCCCACGTCTGATCTCAAACAGAGCAGAGAGTCTGGCCAACTTCGGACAATATGACTGGGAAATGGAGGCTCTAGCAAGTAACAATGGGGTAACCAAACTATTGCTGGGTTTCCAAATGCCATTGGAGTGCAGATATTTGACTGTAGTGAGTAACAAGAGAATTTTGTTTTAATGACAATTGCATTGCCTTACTGCAAAGGATGCTAGAAGTAAGCAGGAAATGGTACCCCTCCCAAGAGGATATTTGAGGCAGAAGAGGGAAGGAAGGAAAGGGAGAAGCTAATAAGACTTGTGGGTGTAAAGCCACAAGAGTCCAACTAAGGGCTATGGAACACTTCCAAAATCTGCTTTGACACTTCAGATGGTCAAGCAGATTATACTGTAGGGACAATGTCGCCAGACTCGATCAACCAGGAGGAACAGTACAACAATAAAAAGAATGCTTATAACTGAGTTTAATTGGCAGTATCTGGAAGAAGTGAGTGGGAACAGTTAATCTTTAATGACCATTTCAAGCAACGGTCAGAATAATTTATCTAGAGTAAAAATCTGTGAAGCTACACACATCAAGTCTGTAATGTGTACATTACAATTCTGCAGTATTTTAATGGGAACATGATCAGCCCGTAGCCTTCTGACTTGGGATGTGAACCTTTGTTAATGCCACTTCTCCCAAAGATGGATTTGCTCTACTGGACTCCAGAGCAGTTGCTGATTTGGAACAGACCTAAGGACTATAAAATGTCTCTTGTCTAGAGATTTCTTGGAAACTTGGAAAAACCTTTCTGAGCTGGGTTTAGGCATTCCTCCCCCCCCTTTCCAATATATGGATTAAC
The DNA here is from genome assembly GCF_052110815.1 of Crocodylus siamensis. Taxonomy (NCBI): domain Eukaryota; kingdom Metazoa; phylum Chordata; order Crocodylia; family Crocodylidae; genus Crocodylus; species Crocodylus siamensis. The sequence continues at coordinate 238,079,231 of NC_143398.1, read as the reverse complement.
TGTTGCTTTCTTGATTTGGGATCAAAATAAGAACCCGATGTAGGAGATGGCTAATGAAGGATCATTGGATTTATAGAGCAGTCCACCAAAAATTCATACTTGTAGAGCAGAATGTTTCCTGGAGCTGGCTTAAGATGTCGTCTGCTGCTGCTGCTGCCTGGAATACTGGCATCCAAATGTCCAGTGACTTTTTTTTCCTTAAATATACCATCTCTTGCAAGATTTAACCAAATGCCAGCAACTGTTCTGCCTCCCTTTGCAACTGTTAGTGTTGGAGGAAAGCAATGGGCTTCTATTAAAGCTATGTAAAATGGTACTTTTGAAAGCGCCCAAAACTGACTTCGGTGGGAGCAGAATTGGGTTGGCACAGGAGGCTCCTGAAGACTCCACCTGGAGCATTTGGCCACTACACCCCTGGCCCATCCATGTTTAACTGCGGGGGGGTGGGGCACCTCCATCCAATAAAGGGACACAGCTAACATTAATGTTGAGGTCCTTACTCAAACTTTTCTGCTTCAGAGCAGGGATCTGATCTGTTGTTCTGGGTCCTTTGGGGGATGAAAGTAACAAAGGAGGGGAGGAAAAACATGGCGTAACTTTCTAAAACTGTTTGAGCCACTTGTAATAACATTTTGCCCATGTTGCAACACTTAATTGACTGCAGTTGCTAAAAAAGTCTAGCTAAACAATTGCATGTTCACAGGAACACTTGGTGAGTTGTGCTAACAGCAGCAGTTTTTACCATTTGTGCATTGACGCAATGTGTAGAAAAAGGTCTGCACCTTTTTGACCTGGCTCCTTGTGACCATGACTTAATCTCTTATCAGCCATTGTAGTTGTATACTAGCAGAACTGATGACCATAGAAGAGTACCGAGTCTGACTCTCTGATTATGCCCGTTTTGGAAAGACGAGAAGTGTTCTGAGATGGGGGAGGCAGATGAAGATAAAGGCTCCCATGACACTTGATATTGGCTGGATTAATCTAAAACATATGCATGTAGTAAGAGAGCATAATGGCTATATGCATGTAATCTAAAACTATTTTCTAGTTTACAGGCATGCTGCTAATTATCATCTTGATTGAAATTGTAGTTGGCATCTCTGCCTATGCTTACAGAGAAAAGGTAGGTGTGTGTGATGCCTTAAATCACATGCTATGCTTCTACTACTAAGACATTGCAAGTTGCAAAGTCCTTCCAGGGATCTTTGTCTGGTATCACCTGGCTTCTCTGCTTAAGGGGTTTAATGCCTTGTGAGCTGGACCAGATGACTTTGAGGTCCCTTTCAGCCCTGCATTCTTATGGCTAAGAAACCACATTCGCTACTGGGGTGAAACTACTCCTCTTCTCAGACAAACTTACTGTTTTTTGGGTTTTTTTTAGTGCTGGTATACATTAGGCAGTATTGAAGCTTGTTTTGAATGCAAAAACTTTTGCTAGTCAAACATGAACTTGAAGCTAGACTTTACCCCAGGTTGAATTTGATTGGATAAGTAGCCAGGTAGATGAACTAAGCTAAGTAGTGAATGAGAACATCGTAACAGATGCAAGTATTTTGGAAAATTACAATCCTGTTTTAAACAAGATGCTTAGAAAATCTTCCACTTAAGGTTGAGCTGGTCCTTAAGCAGTAGTCACCATTGCTATTCCTGCACTGTGTCTTGTTGTCTCTTTTTTCTAGTCCCTAGTATTATAACCTACAAGACGGCTTCACTAGTCTCTCTGAGAAAAGTTCAATGTTCTTAAACTGGCTGGCAAGCTAGCTGGGCTGTGTAGTAGCATGCCACTGTGCCAGAGCTCCTTCTTACAAAAGGGAGGTAGAAATGAGTAGGCCTAAATGTTGAGCCTTGATCCAATAGAAGCCATATGTTATGGTGGAAAAATTTATTGAGCAGAAATGCAGAACTCTTACTAAGTTGGGGAGCACTTGGCATGGCTTGCTGCTTGCTCTCCTCAGCTGTGGGTTACAGGATGCAGAAATAAGGCTGCACAAAGCAATAATTCTGTGTTGGCTGACCTCTGCTTATCCCCTAAGAATGCTTAAGCAGGTTTCTCTTGTGTCATTTGGGAAAGAGGAGCTTGGGGAAAGTGTGGTGTTGGGGGTGATGTTTAGTCTTGGAGCTAGTAAACAGAACTGGCATTCACAGGGGGTGCAAGGAAAGCCTGAATCCGAACTTGTCTAACATGAAATTATGTCGTCTGCCAAAGAAAATATTTTTGCACTTAGTTCAACATCAGAACTATAAGTCCAAAACCGCCACTGCTAACTTCTAAATACAGAATAAAGTCTGGAGGAAGCAGTAAGAAAATATATGCTTTGGCTGTATTATTGCAGCAGTTAAGTAGCCAAAATTCATTAGGTGCTTGAGCAAAACCAGAAGTCTTAAAAGGAGCTGTGGTCTCCAGGTTATATTTGTTTAGAAATGCTTTCCAAGAGTATAAGCCTACCATTAACTGCAATACTAATGGCTACTACATCACTGCTAGTTCAAGGAGAAGTCACTGTCTTCCTAGACAGAAATGGAGCCGTTTTTAACATTGTTCTCTAGAGCAGAACTTGGAGTTTCAACTGGATTGAAGAAATGAGGCAAAGGTAGCTGTTCCCAGCAGCCCCTAGCAGAAACCAAACCAGTTATGCTGTTAGTGTTACTAATGACTCGACGTGCCTATCTACTTAAGCAAAGCTTTTTTTCTATAGCAGAAAGGTCTAATGCAGCTATGGGCAAAATGCAGCCCGCCATGCCATTGTATCCAGCCTGTGGGGCCCCTAAAAAATTTTAGAAAAAGAATATTTATCTGCCCCCGGCTGCCTGTCCACGCGGCCCTCGATAGCTTGCCAAAACTCAGTAAGCAGCCCTCCGCCCACCATGATTGCCCGCCCCCGGTCTAATGGAAGCCTTGGGCAAGAAACCTTGTGTTTGAACAAAGGCTAACTCTAGAACGTGGGTGTCTGTCTTCTTAATGGCTCAGCTTGATTACTGGACTCTAGAATTGCATGGGGGAAGCTTCACATGCATGTGCTAAAGACTACATGGTTTTGATTTTTTTTTTTTTTTTTTTTTGAATCAATGAAAAATGAGGCTGGCAGGGACCTCAGGAGGTCATTGGGTCCAACCCTTCCTTGGTGCAGGGCCACTCTGCCTAAAGCAGGGAGGCCAGACATGCAGCCTGTGGGCAGCATCTGCTCTGTAGAAGAACAGATATCTTTGTGCCAAAAAAACCCACAAACCTAACAAACTTTACTTGTAGTTGCACCATAACCTACTGAGAAGTGTCCTGAAGACTCTTGACGAATATAACAGAGAATCGCAAATAACCCGAGGTGTGGACGACCTACAGAGGAATGTAAGTAGTCTCTGCTCTTGCGTCTGGTAATGAGAGAGCAGTTACAGCAGACTCTTTCAATGGATAATGAAAGCGGACTATGACTTCTGGGAGCCTCCACATGTCTTGAGACAAATCCTTGTGTGGTTTCTCTGACTTGTATTAAAGGCATGTTTAGCTGGAGACTGCAAAGCAGCTGGTTCTTCTGTGCTGGGTAGGGTGGAGGGTTGCTGGTAAACTAGAAATAAATTCTGATGAGCTGGAGAACCTTTCTCTCTGGAGACTGACGGAGCAGGATGACTCGACTGACTAAAAACACACTCAAAAGAGATCCTACCCTAATTTAGTACATCTCTAACTTGGGCTTTAAATAAATAGGAGTAGCTTTGCAGGGTGCTGACCCCTCTAACTTTGCTGATTGGGGGTGAGGTGGAATCTAAGACTTGGGAGTTCAAATATGTTTGAAATCAATGGCAAATGAGATGCCATCTGTTGGCAAGAATCCTGCTTCCAAGGTAGTTTTAACTGGTAAATATTGAACAGCTTATGGAGCTGGTTGAATGGACATCTTTAAAGAAACTAAAACTGATTTGGATTGCATTTCTGTTGAATTATTTGCAAAGCCAGGGGCGTTCTGGGAAACTAATTTACAAGGGGATGCAAGTACTAATGTCTACCAAAATCTCTGGATTAGTCTTGCTTGGTCAACCTGACCATGGTATGACAGACCATGAATTTTTAGACCATCTATCTAAAGTGATCTAGACTTCCAGGACAAATCTGAATTAATCAAGAAAGGCTTTCCAAGAGCCAAGTCTCTGCTTGGCCTGACTTCTTTCTGAAAAGATTGCTCTATAGTAGGATGGACTGCTGCCTATTGAACACTAAGCACCAGGGAGCTGAGGTTAGACTATGACTTCATGGTTCATTATTATCTTTTTGATACTCCCTAACCCCTGCACTTCACAGCTGATAATGACTCTATTTAACAATCCTTTGCTCCTCCTGCTATTTGGCTCTGCTGTGTCTCCTTCTGTCTAGCGGGGAGGGTTGAGGAAAGGTACTATGATAAGGTTGCCTATGTCTATACCAACCATACACTTAATCCAATAAAAGATTACCCACAAGAATTCTTGCCTTCTACTTAAAATGCCACTAATTCACCTGAATCTCTGCCATTTTTAGTTCCAGTGCTGTGGTGCCCAGAACTACACTGACTGGCTCAACACTACGTATGGATATCTCAATAATGCTGTTCCAAGTAGCTGCTGCAAGACTGTAACGAGAAGCTGCGGAAGGAATCTAAGCAAAGACGCTTCTAACATTAATCAACAGGTTTGGTTTGGTTTTTTCCACACTACTCAAGTCTTACCCCTCTGTTGTTAATCTCCCCTACCGAGTAGCTGACGCTGCAGTTAGTGCTTGCTGCCTAAGTGACTTGAATCTGTGTGGTATTCGCTTTCTGGCTAATTGATTTTATAGATGAGCCGTCTTCCAGAACAGTCCTCTCTAAAGTTGTCTGCTTGGCAGACCAGCTAGTTTTAGCTAGACTTGCTGTTGATAGCCAAGCGGCATGTGCTACAAAACCTATCTAAGAAATGTAAATAAGCCAACAGCAAATCCTGTGCTGCTGCTGCAGCTAGACTGCTCTCAGGACCTCAGCAGGCTCCTTTCCTTTTAAAATGCCCTTGCTTGGGTATGTATGTGCTATGTCGCAGAACAACTAATGACTGCTGGTATCTAACTCGTGTGGTCCTGCAAGCTGGATATGTAGTATACGACCAGTCCCATGGGCTGGATGAAATGGCCTGGGGCCAGCCCCAAGGGCTGGACTGGGTCCATATATATTCCTCCCCCCATATCGAATCCAGCACATTTAGTGGCTAGTTTTGAGACCTGGCAGTAAGAGGCCAGGCATCCCCGATTCTTGGTTGCCATTGTGGGAACAAGCTTCAGTGTCGAGCTGCTCGCTGTGGTGCTGCTGGAGTGCCAGGACTGCTGTTTCCTCCCAGGTACTTGGCAGCCAAGTAGCGAGAGGTATTTGGCTGCAGGAAAAAGTACCACAGGTGGGTGAGAGCAGAGGTGCCAGAGCCCTAGCAACACTGTAGGAAGAAGCCTGGCATGATGGGCACTTAGTTGCTGTTGTGGGAACCAGCCTGCTCTAGTGCCCTGGCACTTGGCTGTGGCCACAGGAAGGTCCCGTCGTGGCCAGCGTCTGCAAAACTGTGGGCCTGATGCTCTGGGCCACAAGCTGTCTGGCACCCCTGACCTTGAGAGTTTCTATTTGCCACTCCAATAGCAAAAATGCCACACTCAAACATGGCTATCCCTTGCTGGGGTGGGGGGGTATTAATTCACATTGGTTTCCTCCATGCATATTACAGCTTTCAGGCATGACATCCTTGGATTGTATGGAGAATGAGCTGAAAACCTCTCCTGTTCTAGCTCCTGGAACACTTGCCTGGATACAATAACACGTCTACTCCTTGTAAAGCTATGCTTACAAGTTGGTTGCCTGCCCTAATTGGGCATCATCCTGTCTCTGCCACTTGTTAACTACCTGGCTATGAAAGCTGAATGAGAACAGGAAATATGTTGATCCTCTTACTCACTCTCTCTCTTTTTAGAATAATCTTCCAAACTTTTTTTTTCTTGCAACTTCTTCATATCCTTTTCAGCTCCTTTTGGTACTTCATTATTTCAGTCTTGGATCTCACCTTAGACCAAGTCCAACAATCTTGCATGTCTGTTTAAGCTACTACTAGTCATGCTACTCCACCCATTGCTCTTGGCTAAAAGATGTATATTAAGCATCACGGCAGGTCACGTTCTGTCAGATTCCTCAGCTCTGGGTCAGGTCTATGTTTCTTCTTGCTATATAGAAAATCTTTCTCTCTTCTGTAAGAACAGTAGTGAAATTCTAGATAAACCACAAATATATATATTTCAAATATATACATTCTTGGTCATTTTGTCTCTTGAAAGCCATATCTAAAGGTCTGTGTGTGGGGTTTTTTGTTTTGTTAACAGAATTTGGAACTGAAACAAAACTTGAATGATTTCTTCTCCTTTCCCTGCCCCCCAGCCTATTGCAAGTCATCATTTTCCCAGAATGTGTACAGATGCTAACACTTGTACCAGATTCAGTGGTTAGCAGTAATCTCTCCTTTCTAGGGATGTGTTGAAAAGCTGAAGAAATGGACTGAAGACCATATTGTATTTATTGGAGCTGTTGGCATAAGTATTGGATTTGCACAGGTAAAGTCTAGCTTGCAAAGTAAAGATTACAGCCTTTTCAATAGCAGGTGGTGGGAGGACAGTAACAGATCTCATTCAGTATAAAAGAGAGAGAATAAGATGGAAGGAAAAAAGGCAAATTAGTACTCAAAAACTTATTGACTGGTAATTATCCAAGGGGGGTGGGTGGAAGGCATCCTATTTTACCCTTGTTGTAAACCACTACAGTTGAACCTCCAACTACAGGCACTTAAGCATACTATCAGCTCAAGTGCTCCAAGCACTACTGGTGTAGTCAAAGTAACTTTTTTTTTTTACTTAAAGCTAGGTTCTCCTTTTGTCACTAGAGATGTCCATTAAAACTCAGGAACTTTATTAAAACCTTTTGATACACAATCAAGCTATTTACTCCCTCTTTTTCACCTCCTCAGATATTTGGGGTCTTCCTTTGCTATGTGCTGCTGAGAGTGCTTAAAGAAGACTACGCAAACTTGTGAGCCATCAAAGGGCACATGAAACAACATGTGGGTTTTCCTGGTCTGTTTTGATACTACTCTTAAGAAGGCTGATGTTGCTTGAAGGTGTTTAAACAATAAAATGACTGACTTCTCATACGATGCTGTAGATACTTCTCAGCTACAGTGCCAGCTTCTTTACGAGTGAGCAAAAGTGTGGGCTTCTTATAAAGCCTTTTATTGCTGCCTTTTAGGATGGAAGGTGGATGGAGCTGGCGGGGACCCATGCTGTAATGCCAGCCCTTGTAACAGACATGATTCCAAGTTGAGGAATATTCTAATTTTTGCTACTCGTTTAAGTTCTTCTGACGCTTGTGTCCAAGATATCTAATTTATAAAACAAAGCAGTAGATCAAACTAGACTATTCTCTTTGTCTAAGCGGGGGGAGAAAACTTGCTGTGCTTGCTTGCAAGAAGAAATTCCTTCTGACAAGATTGCTACAGTAATGGCTTCACTTCCATAGTAACATATTTACAGGAAAGGATAACTTTATCTACACGGGCCTTATCTAATGTTTGTACAATCTTTTTAACATAACTAAAACTCCCCTGCTTGCTGTGCAACAGTGAATACCAGTGCCCTCAAATTTATGACTACTCGGCTGTGAAGAGAAGCTATTACAACCGGCAAGCATATTTACCCCCTCTTAAACTGCTGTCTATTTGTCCAAGGGAAAATGGTGTGAGTTTTAAAATGACCACAATTTGATTGATAAGATGTTCCAGTATTTGTACAACCAACTTGGCTTCTCTTGTATTATGTATCTATGAAAAGGTGGGCAACTATTTCAGCTGGAGGATCACTTGATGAGTTTGGGTGAGCTGTCGAGGGCTGCAAGAGTAGCTCCTCCTTGGCTTGTGCCCCACCCCTGGTTGCAGTCTTGGGACCAGAAGTCCCTCCCTTTACCTCCAGAAGTACTCTTTTGGGGGGGGGGAAAGAAAGGGGGGATGCTATCTTGGAACCAGGGGGGGAGTTAACCCAAATTTGTGTACTAAAAGTCAAATGCTGACAATAACATATTTTTGCCCTGATTTGTGTGTGTTGGTTGGTGGGGTTTTTTTTTGTGTGTGTGTGGTACACCTAGAGGTGATTGTATAATGGTTCAAAATTAGGTCTTAGTCTTGTAACAGGATATGGGTGGGTGGGTGCAGGAGGCTTTTGGGCGGTGAGGGAGTGCTTGTAGGTGTGGGGTGTGTGGAGGGGAAGGGTAGCTGGTGGGTGGGTAAATGTAGAGAGGGTGTGCTGATGAGTGAGTGGGGATAACCCCCCCCCACGGCGTGTGGGGGTGGTTCGGGGTGGTAGTGGTGGGGGGTAGAGTAGGGTGTGTATGGGAGATGCCCGGTCAGGTCTGTCTTGGCAACAGGCCAGAGCCCATGTGCCCTGCACCACCTCCCTGCCGTTGACAACAATGCATAGCCCCAGTGTGCCCCGTGCCTGCTCCACAGTTGCCCTCACCAGAGCCGATCAGCTGGAACCTGGGCGCAGCCCTGACCCAGTACCACTCGCCCACATCATGTCCTGCCACCCCCTGGGCCCACAGCGCAGTGGCTCTGCAGCAGGACTGCCTTTCTAGGCAGGATGGGGGGGGTGCTCCTTCTGGCAGCTGCTGCCACTGGCCCCAGCTCTATTGTACTGGCAGGCACCTACGCAGCACAGCCCCATGCACCTGTTCTGGACTTGCCCACCCAGGTTCAGCAGTGGTGTGGGGGGAGGAAAGCTGTTGCTTGGTGTAGAGTAAAAGCAGCCCCTCCCCCTCCTACAGGCAGCAGCTTCCTACTGCTACTTTTACTTGGTGCTGACCAAGAGCTCTTGTCCTGCACCACCGCTGCTCATCCTGGCTGGGTGACCTTGGAGCAGTTGTGGAGCATGCAGGGTCAGGGATGTGCAGCATGGGGTGGGGGGGAGAGCCCCCTCTGCCTCCCCTTGCCAGTAGTTCCCTGCTGTACCCACCCAGAGCCTGAGCAGGACTACCCTGCCTGGCCACTGCTGTCACAGCCACCTCCGGCCTGCTGCATGGGGCAGCAGTGGCACTGCAGAGCAGTTGCAGGACAGCTCTGGGTGGCTGTAGGGGTGAATTGCTGATGTGGAGGAGCTGCTCTTACCCTGCACAGAGCACCAGATAGATGCTGCTGCTGAGCCTGGGCAGGTGAGTCCAGAGCAGGTGTGGGGCACATGAGGGTTGGGGCTGTGCAGTACTGGGCCCTGTTCGTACTGTGGGGCTGGTGGCGGCAGCAGCAGCAGCTAGAAGGAGCTGCCTAGAAAGGCAATCCAGTTGCAGAGCCACCCCAGCCCTGCCGGATGCACCACAGCTGGACTGTGCATGGGCCAGGGGCCTGAGGGAACAACCGCAGGCTGCGTTTGGCTCCAGGGCCATATTTTGCCCATCTCTGATCTATCCTCTGCTAGCAAATTTATTTGGAACTAAGTTCAGGGGGTGGTCAGCTAGCGCTCGTCTGGTTGCCCCAAACTAACTTCTTGTGCAGAGAACAGTCAAATTGCTTGTAAACAAATTTCTCATTTTGTACTTCTACTATCCACCTTACACTTGAAATTGGAGTACAAACAGTGTCATGGCATGCCAGGAAACTCGGCCAAGCCTTAAAAGCATTCTGAATAACTGACATCACTATTTAGAGTGTGTGTGCACGCGTGCGCGACGATCAGGAGCGCCAGTTGGCATCTCCTACAGCCACCACTGTCACCTTTTGAGATTCAAGTGCAGCAGAGGAGCCAGGAACTCTTCTACAAATGTGAGTGGCCAGGGGAGACTGCTCTCCATTGCTGATGGGTAGCCCAAGCCCACCCTCCCCTCCCCCACTCGTGGACTCCCCATCACCATCACTCCTATCCTATCTGGATTCAACATGAATTCCAATCCTCCACTCAAGCCAGGTGGTGAGAAAAGAGAGAATATGGAGCCCTGATTATCTAAGGAAAGAAAGAACTGGGTGTCATATTGAAGGCACCTCACTCCAAGTGTCTGCATGATCTTGCCTAGCAGCTTTGTGAACATTTTGAACAGGAGAGGTAAAAAGATGGAGACCTGGGGGCTCCTACCAGGAAGCTCTGACAGATGATGAACTCTTAAGCGCTACCTTCCTGACAGCTCCCTACTAGGAACAAGTAGGATCTATTGTAACAAAACCCCCAGTTTTCCATTTCTTTTTGTTTTTTAATTTATTTTAAAAAGCATTCCCTCCTCTTCCCCAACTATTTCTGACTTTTTCTCTCCCTCTCTATTCCCTATAGATAAGTATAAGTGACCTCAGATAAGCTTTAAACACTTTTATTTTGGTAGCAAGTTCTTGTTTTTGGATATCCACTATTTTACATTGTATAACTATTAGGTTTGTATTAATTTTTACTGTTTGTATATTGTATTATTATCATTCTTGTACTGCTTTTTTATTGCTTCATATGGATATTGTATGGTTTAGGCCTGTGTTTGTAAGTGAACGAAAGTCAAGTCAAGCCTCCATCTTGTGTCCTCTGCCTGGGCATCCCATGTTGCAACAATATGATTCATTGTACCCCTCCCACGTAAATTGGTTCCCCGATGATTGGGAATGATTGAAATACAATGGTAGCAGGCCTCTACTGAATGGCCTGTAATGACTGGGCCATCACCTTGCATTGATTCATCCAGGAACAGAGACAACTTAGTATTTGAAAGACAAAAGACCCTGCAGAACCAGCAACTCTCACCATTAGACACCTGAACCTGCACATCCCTGCATGGAGCACACATGCTTAGTACGCCAGGGGCTGACTCTTGTCTGGGCATGCCTCCTCTCACTAGGGCCATACAAGTTCTGCCCCTATAAAAAGGGGCAGTAAAGACAGACCCAGTGGGACACGCTCTCCATCTGGACCATCACCATGCCATACCACCTATCCACCCAGGCCCTGCCGGCGGCACATCCACTGGACAAGGACTCCTTTCCAGCCTGGATAGGTAGATATTACCTACACACCACCTCCTACAATTTGGGTCCGCTCACTCTCTCAACTTCAGCCCCTGCACTAAGCCTCTCTAACCCCTTCTGCCAGTGTGAGTGCAAGAGAACCAATAAGACATTGTGTCACCATCTCCCCTGTTCAATAAAACCACTGTCATTTGCAACCCTGAGTTGGGTCATGTTTTACAAAATCCCAGCCCCTTCCTTATCTTAAATTCCAGCCTTATTTTCTTTCTCTCTCTCAGCTCTAGCCCCCATCCCTCTCCACTAGTTTCCCTATCTCCTCGTAATTCCTACTACCTTTTCCCTGTGACTTTCTGCTGCCTTTCTCTGCTTTCCAGTTGCCCCTGCTGCCTTTCAGTCTCCTGCTGCTTTTCCTGTGATATTTCTGCTGTCCATCTCTGTTTTCAGGCTTCCCCCACACTTTCTGTAGTCATCCCCCTCAGCTTCCCAGCTCCTTGTGGCTGTCCTGCAGTTTTCTCCAGCAGCTGGAGCCTTTCTCCAGCTCCCAGCACCTACTGTCGCTCCCTGGAACTTCTCTAGCTGCCCAGGAGCCATCCCCTGGCTCCCCACATCCAGAGCCCCTCTTTAACACCCACACTTTCCCTTAGTCCCATTTTCCCTCTCCCCACCTACCTTTTCGGCTCCCCTGTAGCTCTGGCTCCAGTCCCAGCCTCAGCCTCTGTGCTAGGATTGCTTCCCTGTTCTGCAGGCTTTGGGTGTTGTCTTTTAATTAATTAAGATCAATTAACCTAAAGTTACCCCCGAGCCTCAGTTCTTCAGTTCAGGTCCCTGTACTCTACCAGTTCTAATCCTGGTCCTGGTAACTTTCACTCCCTACACTTAGGAACTCACCTGTGTGTATGTGTAGGTGGGTAGTATGTGTGTGAATTAGTGAATACACACACACACATATATAGACATCATTGTGTGTGTGGTATATGAATTAGTAATCCATGTATGTGTATTGGATGTGCAGGTGTTAGTACCTGGTAACTGATTCAGTCTAAATTTGGTGTGTGTAGTGTGTATGTGCTTGAACTGGTGATAGGTATGCATGTGCCTAGGCTGGTTTGAATGTGTATGTGCCTGAGCGGGTAGTGTCTATGTGTATGCATCTAATTGATCTGTGTGTTTGTATATGTGCACTTGTGTCACCCTCCTGTCTAACAGCATAATATTGAGATCCTGAGAGTTGGCCTGACCCCTCAGGGCAACACTATTAAGGGTAGTCCCAGAAATATCCACTTGGACATATAAATGCTTTATCACCACAGGATGGTTAACTGCATCTTCAGGTGAAGATCAGTGACCAAGGACACAAATGCAATCTCAGTGCTATCCAAGGCAAATGCTAGGCTAATAACAGGAATCCAACTGCATCCAGAAGTACTTAAGAGTTGTCAGATAACCACCTGGCCTTCCCCAAAATGGGAAGGGTGATAGCTTGCTGAGGAGTCAGCATCAAGTGTTGGTTTCTCAAGTAGGAAGTTGTACAGTTGCAAGCAAAAGATGATTTGGCATCTTTCTCTCCCAAAGGGAAGCACTGATAACCCCTGCCAGCAACAGCCCTGTTCATCCCTGACTGGCTTTTACAAGGACACCGACCAAGTCCACAGCTGGCTGTCCACATCTTGCTAAGCAGATTCTCTGTGTCACTGGGCAACAGTAACTGAAACTCATCCATATGAATTGGACAAGACAGAACCTTCCCAACCCCAAACTTTGACTCTGCAGCACATATTGTGGTCCCCAGCTAGGCCAAATACAGGGAATTTTGTCTGCAAAATAAGCTGCAAACATGTCTTTGTAGACTGCAGAAGACTGAAATTCTGAATAGAGACAGCCAAAATAAACCAGATTAACCAAAATTAACTACCTGGTTGTACTGGATGACACTTGGCATATATGATGGTATTGGAGGAAAAAAAACGGTCTTTCACTGCTGCTATTGTCATACTGTAAGTCCTTTAAAAAGAATCTGTGCTGAAGTTCATTGGTTTTGCCAGAGGTAGAGAGGCATTCACCTACTCATTTCTGTTTTAACTGGCTCAGGGGAAAACTGTAGTACTGCTGCTGCTACTACAGGGGAAATGGACACCTGCCTGCCACTGTCTGTGGCCAAGGCCAGTGCGCTATTCCACAAATTGATCAGGTCAACAACAGAGTAGCTGTCAAGGTCGACAGGCATGGTCCCCAGAGAGTTTTGCAACAGATATCTGTGCTGCTAGAAGGTAGCAGTCCAACAATGACAGATAAGTGGGGTCTACCCCCTGATAAATGGGGTCTGTTTCCTGGTAGGTACAAAACATTAGGTCCAATGTGGGCCTCATCACGTGTGTTGGCTCAGTTACTACCTGGGATAGCTGCATGGTACACATGGAGGGGATGAAGTCCTGCTCCAGCACTAAAGAGCTGGCCCTAGCATGATGTTGAAGTTAACCAGGACCATCATTTGGGTGCAGATTTCTTTATGCTCACAGGGCTTTACTAGCCTTGCCAGCCCTCCCGGATTGGCAGGGAGTCTACCAGAATCAGCAATGATCTCCTGGTGACGATTGAAAGTGATCTGGGAGACGGATATTGTGAATGGGTTGAACAGTACAATTAATGACATTATATCATGTTGGAAAAAAAAAAATCTCCCAGAATAGCTTGAGTCAGAGGCAACCCTAGGCTTTACAGCTTTCACTTCAATTCTGCTCCATGAAGCCTTCAAACTCAGTATTTTTTATTTTATTAAGCAGCAGACACTTCATTTGCACTAGAAGCCATGCAGTGAGAGTGAACTAGAAGGCACAGATTTAGTTTTAACTTAATTTTTTAAACAATCTATTTGTTAGTATTAGTGTCTTATTACTTAATGAACAATGGCTTCCATCATCTTCACTGAATTCCCCACATTGCTCATTAAGTTTTTCTTTCTATTGGAGTTGGTCTATTTTCCATGAAATTCAATACTCCAACAATAAGAATTACTTATAATAAAAAAATCAAAAACCCTCAGCCTCTGATAGGCTTTGTCTATTATAATTATTGAGTCTGCACTGAATTATGTTGAGAGACAGACTGACCAACTGTTCTGGGTAATAAGCAAGTTCATGCATGTCAGCCACCATAAATAAGTAAATTGCAAATCATATTACTAGTGAAGCGATAAAGTCTTTGTTTATACTGGTATAAGAAAAGCATGTTTAACTATAACACAAGTCTCTACATTCTTTTTAATTCCTTTGCTTTCATACATACCTCAAATGCTTTATTCCTACATCTCTAAACCACAAATGTGACCAGGCAGACTAAAAAAGCGCACACACTTCTAGATACTATCAAAACTGAATGATAACAGCCAACATAAAAACCTATTCCTACTGATCCTGGACATGAATGACTTGCAATTGAGGCATGCTATGACTTCTGCAAAAATCAAAGGAGCATTCCCAAGTCACATACATAATGCTGTCCTCATAATAAAGGTTTGGGACCAAATTCTATTCTCAACTTCTATTCTCAGAAGTATAAGAGCCCATCTCTGCTGATATTTACTGACTAAACAATTCTTCCTAATCCTAGTTTGAAAAGCACATTGAAGCCAAATGAGAATGTTTCATCCATCATTTAATTAAAAAGTTCACATCGGAACACCACACAGTGTAAGTTTCTTTAAAATGACCACATACAGTGATGAGACAAGACAGTACTAATAGTAAAGTGTAAAGTTCCTCCAATTAAATAAAATTATTTGCACTGATTACAAGAAACATAGCACCTTAATTTATTTAACTAAGTTCCATACATAATTTAAACTCTGTTAGGTACCAACCATTTGCATATAAATCGCAATAAAAACAGACATTCCAAAAACTGTACTAATTAAAGTATTAAAAAAGTAGCAAAATTATCAGGACCAGTACAGCCCGTTCAGTTTCCTCACAGTCATTGTTTCAGCACACTGTTGTGCAAAGTCCTTTGTAATCTAGCTATGTTGGCATCCAGGGCTGCTAACCCATTTTTAAAGTCCTCTTCATCTCGTGAAGTAAATGTTGAGAAGGAAGACACACTCCATTCAGACTTCCCCGCCATACAATCAAAAAGAGAAAAACTAGAGTCGGGAGATAGTTCACTGCCTGTTTTCTGAAAATTTTCTTTGTTGTGTGGCATAGGAGCGTACGGGCGTTTGTCAGACTGAGGTCTGTCTGGCTCATCTGTAAACCCTTTGGCAGATCCAATCATTATTTCTTTTGGCCATATTTGGATCCGATCTCGTTCCAGCCTGGTGGAATTCCTCGTGGCCTCAGATGTATTTTCTGTAGTCTTTTTCAAATCGTAACCACCGGTGAACTTACCAAAAATTTTTGCATCATCCAAAATCCCAAAGTCGTTCTGCTTCTTAAAGTCAGAGAGCCCACAGCTGTAGTCCAACTTCTTGGAAGCTGCATTAACTTGGTGCTGGGTACAAATTCTTTTTTCACTTACTAATGGCTGTTTTTTAGAGGCACTGCTGGTCAAAGGAATATAAATAGTTTCATCCACTTTGTGCTCTTCCTCTATTAAAGTCCCAGAATCACTAATAGTTTCACCATCTTCTTTCGATAGGGGAGGTAGAATCCTTGGGGCTGGTATTTCCTCTCCAAAGACTGTAGTTTTTTTAGGGGATCCATCAGGAGAAAGCTTTTCATGGGCTAGCCGTAGCATTTCCAATTCTCCAATTTTATGTGAAAACTGAGGTTCCTCATTTGTCCAAACACAATCAGTTTCTAACTTTTTAAGGTAACTCATTATTGAAGTACTCACAGGGAAGGGGTTGGTTTGCATCTGTTTCTCATAGTCTTCCAGAAGAGACTTTGTAAGACCTTTACCCGGTCGGTGTCTCACATTGTCTACAGTTAGGTCAGAGAGAAGCTTGGCCATGCTGCTCTGCAAAGTTCTGTGGAGAGCAATTTATTAAATCAGTCATTTGTACTTAATGGATCTTTTCACAGACATTTTATACAAAAATGTTTAAAATTTTAACAGATCGCACTGACCATTTAATACTAATTTGCATTTTCTCTACAACAGCGCAAGACTGATACAGCATTAACTTATTCAAACGCTACTAAACTCCAGTCTTTGGTTCAGCGAAACCTGTCTACCAAATGAGTAATGAGAAGAACAAAGAGTGCAGGTCTTGAGATTAATTTCCTGCTTGCTGGGGTGAATGGATCAGGAATAAATAGCTTTCTGGCAAGAGAATGTCACCTTTCTGTACAGCATAAGATCCAGCATCTCATTAATGTTCTATGTTTTTGTTAAGGTGTGGGATCTGCTTTTGAGCTTGGAAAAAGTGGAAAGAAGTCCTTCTTAAGCTTTCTATAAAAAATAAAATATTTAAATACAGACATACACAAGTTAGTCACTGTTACTCCTCATTTTCTGCCTTCTGTTCCAACAGATAGGAAGATTTGCACTATGCTCACATGTAATAAGATATTACAATATCACCACCTGGCGGCCAACAGTAAAGAGTCACAGAAAAGCACGTTCTCTAGAAGTTCAATAATAAAAGTCTATGATTTAGACCAGTGGTTCCCAACGCAGTGCTCACGGGCGCGACCCCCCAGATTTAGGTGCCCACACGCATTTTCACAATCAGTAAAAATTATTATTCCAAAAAATGCTGTCATTGCCGACTGAACTCCGAAGAGCAACACTTCAACTTTTTTCCACAGGCTGTGCACAACAGCTGCCAAACTGGGACTGTCAGTCTGACTGACGCAGCGATGGAATGGTGCTTACTACTCCCTCTCCAAACAAAACTATGAATTTACCTTGAGTCGGCCATGAGAGATGGACTGGCTGAATTCATATTGGTGCCCACTTTTAAATTCCTATGTGCCCTTGGGCACAAACGTTGGGAACCCCTGATTTAGACACAGTGACTGCTTCTTTTTCAGGTCTGGGGAAGGCTGTATGAAGCCAAAAAAACTGTCCCTTATCTCTCCTGACTATGCAAGTTGGTCCAATAAAAAGATATTATTTCACCTCACAAATCTTATTTCTTACAAGTCTGACACAATTGTTAGTAAAGGTTGACATATGCTATATTGGGCAAATACTCTGAATTTTGGACAACCAGAATCAACATGCCAGTGCACGTAAGTAAACAGCACTGTCCAAAAAGTAATTGATTATATTTTAGTCATTCCCCCAACTGATGGGATAGGGTAAGCACTCATTGTACTTCACTTCCTGAAGGGAGGAAGTCTCTGCCAAGTTCTTTTTAAGGACATTTTTTCCTACTTTCTCCCTTTTCACAAGAGAAAGGAGGCTTTTTTTTTTTTGTTGAACAGGCTGCAGAACTAGTTCCTAAACCTTGCAGATTTCAAGGAATTAACTCCAGCTGGTCAGGACCATGGCCTCCCCTAGTTCTGTGTCTTTGGGGCCCGCCATGCATATTGCAGGTGCCCTATTAACCTAGATCTGCCATGGTAGCTAGAAGCCAATCCTGCCTTGTGCTGGTTAGACAAGTGGTTAGACAGCTTTTCTTGCTGTTGTTAGTACCCTGTTGTACTTCATCTTACTGTCTCAGAAACCATGCCAACAGCCCTTTTAAAGGGCTCCTGTTAGAAGCCTGGAAAATGAAAGCTGACAAAATCACAGGAAACATCAGAAAGAACTTCTTCACAGTTAGGGTGGCCAAAATCTGGTAAACTTTTCTGCTTTTCTACTACTGTTACTCATTTAGCTGCGTATCTTTGGATTGAAAAAAAGGTTACACGCTTAGTACACTGGAGTGTGCTCTTACTGTAAAGCAATCTGTGCTCAGTAAGGACACAGCACTGAGCGCAGCACTGTCAGTTGTGTGGTATGAGCAACCCCAAACCCGAGTAGCTCCCTTCATTTTGATGGTGTCTTACAGTAACGGCTTTTAGTAACCTTGAAAACGAAGAGAGTTGCTATTGCCATGGCATTGACAGCACACAATGTAGCAAATCCCCAAATGACTAGTTTTCAAGGCTTTCAGCAGCTTCAATAGTAATCACTGCAAGAAACCTTGAAAATTAGGAGACAGGAGTTAGTCGGTTTCATGTCACTTAGTTTCGTTTTGTCAGGGATGATCCTGCCTTGAGCTGGACTCGTGAGGTCCCTTCTAGCCCTACTTTCATAGATGGTAGGGTTGGAAGGATCATCAAGTCTGCCCCCCTACCAGTGGCAGGACAAATTGCTGGGGTCATGTGACCCCAGCCAGGTGCTTGTCCAGTCTCCTCTTAAAGACCTCCAGGGTAGGGAAGAGCACCACCTCCCTTGGAGCCCATTCCAGATTCTGGCCACCCTAACTGTGAAGAAGTTTTTTCTGATGTTTCCTATGATTTTATGTCAGCTTTCATTTTCCAGGCTTCTAACAGGGGCCCTTTAAAAGGCACTTCCCTCTCTATGGTTTCTGAGACAATAAGATGCAGTACAAGAAGATACTAAGTTAATAGGTCTGTCATGATGCAGTTAGGCAGAGTACAATTAAGTTACAAAGTAGACGGGGAGCTCAAAACTGCTATGCACTTAAGTAGTTTGTGCATTTAACAGCTACTCAAATAACTTGAGTGTGTTGCAACATAAGCAGTAGGCAACAATCTGGGACTACCATTTTATTCTGCAGTTAAATGAATTATACACACACCCCACATCAGTGTACAAAAGGAGCACACCATAAACCTTGCCAGTTTTATTGGTATCTTCATGCAGGTGAACTCATCCCATTCACTGGTTGCGTACTTTGAGCCCTATACATTCCTGACTCAGAGAGCTACCTTTTTTATTGGGCAGACAGTATCAGTGGGGCCCTGTCCTTGACAAGTTTTTCCAACTACTATCCCAACACATAAAAATACATTTACAAAATAACTTAAAAAACTATTAATAGGATGCAACTACAAAGTAGGGAAGCCTGTAAGGTTACTGAAAATAATCTTAAGTAAGGAAGAAATGGCAAAGGGACAAACTGTGGCCAAAATTACCTGGTCAGTTCACGCAGTCTGTTCACTTCTGCATCCCGCTGACGTAAGGTTATACCCAGGATCTGATTTTCTCTCTCTGAGGCTTCCGATTTAAACTGGAAGTTCTTCACATTTCCCAATGCCTCATCCACTTCTAAAATTGCAAGTAGAATTTTATATAATCATTGGGGGGGGGGGTTCCATTTAAAAGCACTGTGTTACAACTGAGTTCCAAACATACCAATTTTGAGCTTTGTAGCTTGAATATCAAACTGCTGCTTATTTTCAAGCAATTCTTTATCTTTCTCTTGAATAATTTTTGCAAACTGCTTGTTTTCTTCTTTCTGGCTTTCTATTAGTTTAAGGAGTTCTTCATTTTTATTCTGAAGCGATTCGAGGCCCTTCAGAGATTCCTTCAGTTGACTCTGGAGTGTTGTATTCAGGGACTGTAGGGAAACTACTACAGGAAATAAAAAGACGCAGCCATTTTTTTAAAAGTTTCATTTCAATGCCCCAAACTAACATCATTTGTAACTATTAAAATTTAAGAGAGGATCCAGATTTTTAAGAAATTATAAAGAATAAATGATTACAGCAATTCAATTACAAAGCAACAAATCTCATGTAAAATGTAAGCATAAATCAAATTTTAGCGATGCAACTCTTGTTCTCTACCATCTGATGCTTGACAATTTTTTATTTTTCCATTAGCCCCAAATCTTTAAAGAAAATAATCCTGTTTAGATAGCAGCTATTAAAGACACCGTTGTTGATTTCCACTAAAAATCTTTTCTTATGATGCACGTCCCTATGTATTTACAATAAATGTATTTAAAGGAAAAATTTACTCTACTCTTTTAAAGCATACTGCTACAACAGGCTTGTCCAACATGTGGCCTGCCAAGCAATTTTCTCTGGCCTGAGGTCCCTTGCTCGGGACAGGTGAGGAGTCCTGGCGCCTGCTCCACGCTCCATGGCGGTGGTGGCGGGGCAGCGGTGAGGTGAGGCAGGCAGGGCCCTTTTCCTGGCTGGTGCTGACCCGGCTGGGTTCGTCCCATCCGGAGCAGCATGTGGCTGAAGCAGCTTCCCACAAGCTGCTGGGGACAGGAGGAGCCCGGTCGGGTCTGCACCAGCCAGCAGAAGCGGCAGTAAAGCCGTGTGCCACTCGGGACAGGATGAGCCTGGCTGGAGCGTCAGGGGCTCAGCTGCATTTTCCCCCTTCTAGTACCGGTCAGTCCCGAGCAGCACACGACTCCGCCATTGCTTCTGCTGGCCAGTGCCAACCTGGCTGGCCTCCTCCCATTCCCAGCAGCACGTGGGAAGCCAGCTTCAGCTGCATGCTGCTTTTCCTGGCCGGTACTGACCCAGCTGGGCCCATCCCATCCAGGGCAACATGAAGCTGAAGCTGGCTTCCCACATGCTGCTGGGGACGACCGGCTGGGTTGGACCGACTGGCCAGCAGAAGCAGAGGTGGAGCCTCCTGCCTTCTGGGACCAGCTGGCACAGGTAGGGGGAAAAAATGCAGCAGCACATGGGGAAGCCACTGCTTGATAGGGGATAGGATGGGCTGGCAGGGCTGCACCAGGGAGGGAAAACTGTGGCTGAGCCCCCGCAGCTGTGCTGTATACTCTTTTAAGACTGAACAATATGCTCAAGAATAGAGCATGAATGATCTGGGCTCCAACATAAATTTGGAGCAGGTAAAAATCTTTGTAAAAATACTGTCCAGTGTTTGGCTTGTGTTTGCTTCTGTTTCTCTTTGTGCCAGACTGGGGGTTCAACTTGTTAAAGATGTGTTACTAACAAGTTATTAATTCAATAAAAGTAGATCTTCTTGAAGATTCTCAAAAATGCCCATATTTTGTTGCTTCGATTAGTTTCCACTCTGGCTGATCTCTTTCCCACATTTGATCTGTCGACTTGCATTATGCTTCTTTCATTCATTGAGAAGTGAGTAGAAGCAAAAGTGTTTCTTTTAGTCAAATGTTTGGTATTATTTCATTGTTGCTTTATATTGTTTTTATTTTGGATTTTAAACCACATTTCCAGACCCATTTCATTGTCACTTCCTGCAACTTCATTGATGTCAAAGGTTATGTGACATCACTTCCTGATGTGATACCATATTCAAAGACCTCACAGGAAGTGGTTCGCTGGCCCACTGGGTGACAAAAAGTTCATGATCTGGCCCCACATTCAAAAAGGTTGGACACCCCTGTGCTACAGGATGCAATGAAAACAGGAGAAGCCCTGCAAAAGACTAGGGACAGCAATATCCCTGTACATGGCTTGATACAGCCTAAACCTGTAAGTCTGTACCAACATGCTTCCCCTTGTCACAAAAAAAGAATGTATAGTGATGTTTCATAGTCTCAAAGTACAGCTGAATCAATTATTTACTTCTGTACTGGTGCCTTGCTTTTAAGTACAGTACTGAACTTCAAATTTTACAAGTAACATTATTTCTCTTCTCAAGATACTGGAATATTCTGACTGCTGTTCAAGTAACATTACCCACCATTATACTAATTGGGAAGAGATTAACTGTTTTAAAGTGACATACTGTCAATCTACGGTTTGTCTGGTTTTATTGCCCAGTTCCCCCAAAAAATCAGAGGAAAACTGCATTTCTCTTTTAAGGTCAGCTGTAAGCTCAGATGCCTGGTGCATAAAGTAGTTCAAAACTCCTAGTAAGATACCTTTGCTTACAGAGATATAATAGGCACTTGCATTCTATGCACTCCAGTGGTCTGGTAAATCACCTATCTATCAACCCTAACAGGACCCTAATGTCTGTGACGGACCCCCCCCAGTAACTTCAGCAGAGCTGTAAATAGGCATAACAACCCATTTATGTGGGTCTGAGTGCAAGATTCAGATCATAGCCTCTTTCCTGAGTGCCGGTATCAGCCAAAGGTGAACAAAAAAAAAAAAAAAAGATTAGCTCTTTACAGATACCATTTTCAACATATTTTAAACAAAATCTTTATATGTATTCCCCGAACATTATCCAAGGCCCACTAGTACTTGCATTCAAAGTGGCAATCCTGGCTGGATTCCTTCTCAGCTCGCTCTCGTTCCCTGAGCTGCTGGTTCAGTATTCTTACTCTCCTAAAAGCAAATTGTGGAGAAAGTCCAAGTACAGAACAAGTTCAAAAGAAACTGTATTTCAGAATGGGTTTGTATGCAACAAATTTGCTAACTTAATTAAAAAAGGAAACCAACAATACATTATTAGACTCAGACAGCAAAAACTTTTTAATGAATTACGTTCTCAAACAAGGCACGTGTACCTTTCTTTACACCAAGTGAGCCATTTTCAAACCTGGCAACCTCACTCCAGTTTGACAGGGGAGAAGAGGTTCATTTGTATTTGTTCCGAAATAAGTTATTTTCAGCATTCAAGAGTAAGTTGTCTCAGACCCTTATTACACCTTTACATACTAGTATGATAACTATTTAGTACTATATTTTGAAGGTGGATTGCTTCTTGGAATAAAGCTTATTCGACAAAGAGAATCCTTAAAAATTATGCTCCTCTTTTTGTTTTCCCCCAAAAAGATAACATAACAGGATTCCAAGTTCTCAAATATAGGTAAAAGAAATGAGCGTTAAAACTTGCAGGCTACTACTAACTAGATGCAGAAACTAGCTGTTTGCATGCCTGCTTCTTTCAAAATGATTTACAACTACAACTGGGTTCCCCATTTCTGAAATTCCACCCCTTACACTCAAGTTCAAACAAAAAAAAAAATTTCACAGCTTACATCAAGCATCCTCCAGAACATCTAGCCTATCTCTATTAAAATTAACTTGTGATGAGAGCCTCTGCTCATGTCTGAATGATGTGAAGTTAAACTTTATGATGTTTTATACAGGCAGTACATACCTAGCTGTAAAATGAAAATACGGAATCTGAGACCCAAGTGGGTTAAGCACCATATTTTCTTGTATAGAACATGCTTTTCCCCAAAAAATCAGCTGCCAGGAATTTTTGTGGGACAGAGGGCATACTGTAAGTGAGGAAATATGGTAATAGTAGTTTCTGTCCTATAAGTGCACGGGGCTCCCTACCTGCTGTTACTCAGTTACAACTACTTAGTATTACTTTCAAGGAAAGATCTTTTTACATAATTCTGCCTTTCAAATACAAAGTGCTTATCTTTTTGGGGGCGTGCTGTATGTGAGAAAACACAGTAATTGCTCTCCAGCTTTACTTCAGTCCAAGGCTGAGATCCGAGTCATGGTTCTTGTCCTGTTCTGTGCTTTCAACTAAAAGATACACACATGCATGTGGCACCATGAAGCACTATGCAGAAATACCAGAGGTAGCTCAGGTATCAGAAATAATCTAGTTCTATTAGTATGGCAGTTCTGTGCAGCAGGGCTACTCAGCCCAGCTAAGCTGCACTAATGCTGCTAAACTGTTTCCTAAATTAACTCATTCAGAGATGGCTTGGGCATCTTTGCTTAGCATTACACAGATATGCCGTGTAGACATATTTTAGCAGACTACAATTTCACTTGGAAAAAAAAGAGAGGAATAAAAGCATCACTATTCATGTGTAGTAGGATTCTTAGTCAAATCGCATGAAATGAAATAGTGATATATGAGACATCACATAAAGAGTAACAGAATTTGTGCTCAGTTAAATGTAAATAAGCGATTTAAAAGAATATATAATACAGCAACCTATACATGTATAAACAAAAGCCCTTCATATGAATGCCAAGTGGACAAAAACGAGATGAGCCTGGAATTCCACAGAACTATTCTACAATGTACAGTTAAAAACTGTGAAGTTAATTAGCAACATCACACATGGTTTTGAACTTGGCTACTGACCTCCGCAACTGGGCATTTTCACTTCTGAGAGGCTGTATAGCAAGTGCTATTTCAGCTTGTACATTTGTACTTCCAACTACTGCTGGCAGCAATGACACGCAGCCATCAATTTCACTTATCAGCCTCAACATTTCTGAATCATCTTTAAGAAAAGAGTAACATGAATAGCAATATGCACTACACATTTACACACATTTATTTCTGCAATGTCTAAATGTAAACTCTACTGCCCTCCAACATTAGCATATCATTAAATTGCCCAGCACCATTTGCACTTCATGAACTATATATGCTCCAGAGCCCTAAAATTACAGCATTAACCTTCTTTTTGAGCCCTCCATGGGACTCCCTCCACATTCTGATCACATTATTCTGTGCTCCCTTCTCAAGGAAAATGCTTGAATGTCTATGGAAAAACTGGAGTATTTTTAATCTATTGTTGTCCAAGATGTTAAACTCACGTTTAGCTTCTTCACACCAAAGCCTACAGCTCAGTTACAGACAGTGCTTATAAAAAAAATCATTCTGAATTGTAATTTTGTAACACCTGAAATTCAGTAGTCAATCCTGCATTAGTATTGGTATATTATGGATTTCTAACAGTTCACTCCCACCCACATACCATAGCACACAGGGTTATAAATATGTACTGATGAAACCATCTTTACCTTGATCTGCCACCAGTGCCTTGAGCTCTCCCAAAAGATATTTTACTGTTTTAACTTTCTGGGCTGTTTTTTCTGGGCTTGCTTTTTTAGGTTTTAAAACTTTCTTCTTAAAACTTGTCTGACAGCTGGTATCTCTTACTGGTGCTATATCCAGTATGTTCAAGTCCTCTTCTTCACTGGTGGTGCCCTCGCTGTATTCTGCAGCAGTTTCCTCTTCTCTGGAATCCAAGTTTTGGGATGGTGCTGGACCAAGATTCTGGTGGTTCTCATCACCCTTGTTATTTTCCGCCTCACGTGGCTGTAACAGAGTCAGGTGAGCTTGTATGCATCTTATCAAGTCTGCCTCCTTTGCTCGTTGCTCCTGGTTTCCTTGGGTTGGCAACATCTCGTTACCAGATGAGGGAAGGAACAGAGGTGCTGGGGGATTATTTGACATGGCTGGAGGTACACAAGGCATCATCCCAGGACCAGTGGTGACAGACTGCACCTGGGCCGTAGGAGCAGCTGCAGAAACTCCTGGGAAAAACACAGTTCCTCCTATCTGTGATGCACACTGGTTGCAACCATCAGGAGGAAGACCCTAAGCAAAAATATATGCTAATTAAACAAAAAAAAGGTAGCAGCCTGCTTTCTTTTAATGCTTAAAAGCTAATGTGATCTTGTTCACTTTTGGGCTATTTTTATATTGCAAGTAATAAGTAGCAAATCTATTCAGCCTGCACAGTCTAACCTTCCACTGTGCTAAGGAGTAATTAAAAGGCAAACTGAGTTAAGTTAACTAAAGACTTGATGACTTTGCAGTGCAAGTTCTCAAGAATGTACCCACCTCTCCCCACAGCTCAGAAGTGTGTTAAGGCAGCAAATACTCTTTGAAAGCAAGTGGGGCTCACTTTTAAAAATCACAACAAAAGAGGAGCTGGTATGAGAGTTACCTATGTTATTACACAATAACATGGAAGTTAAAGCCTCTTCACCCAGGCAGAGGGGGGCCTGAATGAGTTATAGGCTCTCTCAAACCAGGGCTTGAATTCCCTTAATCTCCCATCTCTCAGGAGAGTATCCTAACCATAACATTACAGGCTAGACAGTGTGAGTGCATGCCCAAAACCTTTTGCTGAGCTTCAGCCACTGTGGCCAAAACATAAGATTCATGAGGTCAAGAGGGAACCTGACTTCATAAGCCTGTGGTCAGGACACTCAGCTGAGAAGGGGGAAAACTTTTTCTCCAGTTCCTTCTCCTTGAAGTGGTTGTGGATTGTACATTAAATTCTCAGTGGATGCATGTGTGCGTGCAAACACATATACCCACTTCTGCAGGTACCTGAGGAACTTTCAGGTCAAAAAGGATGGTGTACAAGGCAGTCCTTGACTTGCCACATTTCACACTTACAACGCTGATAAACTGACACCCTGTTTCAACTTTCTGAACTTTACAACACTTGATTTGATGCCACACCATGCCAGCGAACAAGTTCACTGCATCACCCATCTCCCTGGAGAACACCTGTCCAAACTTCCTTGGACACTTTCTTTAAGAAAGCAGACAAGACTCCAGAAAACTTGCAGCCTGAGAAGACTCCAGCCAAGAGCCTTTCAAAAAGTCCGGCAAAGTCACCTGAAAGAAGTCGTTCCAATCCATATGATTGCTATTTACAATATAAATACATTAACATAGCTATATTACTCATTTATAATTAATCGAGTACAAAATTCTGGGTTATTTTTGGTGAAAATAGGGTACTGGGCCTGGGTTCAGAAACAAATCCCCCGTTTATAACATTGTTTCCTATGGGAAAAACTGGTTCCACGTTGCAATGTTTCCACTTAAGATGCAGGTTTCAGGAACCAATTGTGTCGTAAGTCTGAGGACTGCCTGTATAGTGAATTTAGACACCTGCAAAGTTAGACAACTACTGCCCAAGGATTTTTTGGATTGCAATTTTGGACTTAAGAACTTAATTTTTTGATCTAACCATTCATTACAGAATTCACTATACAAACATACAAGTCTCAGCCAGCAGAAGTGAGCTATGCCCTTTACATTTTTTCTTGGTATCTAAAGGAGACGTACTACATTAAGTAGCAATGCTTGCAACCATGTTCTTAGCACAACACCTTTATATCATTGTTTTCCCCTTCCTTTCTCTCTCTCCTGCAAGAGGTTC
Organism: Crocodylus siamensis; assembly: GCF_052110815.1. Classification (NCBI taxonomy): domain Eukaryota; kingdom Metazoa; phylum Chordata; order Crocodylia; family Crocodylidae; genus Crocodylus; species Crocodylus siamensis. Next base: position 238,052,542 of record NC_143398.1, on the reverse strand, counting down.
ATCTCCTATTTTCCTCTCAATCCTTTTAGCATAACCTTCAAAGGAAATCACCCCCTACAGACTTTATCAATTTTCTTAATTGAAATAAGACAGTTAGCTGCAAAACAATTTTTGAGTCTATGCAGGACTTTAGGCGATTTTTAGCTTGCCAGTGAACCTGATCATCTAATTTTTTTATTAGTAACATCACTAGAGCTATACTTTCATTACAGTTGATTTAGTGACCCACACATCACAGCTATTTTTTCCTTATGAAAAATTCCAGTTAACATCTAAAAAGCATAAACATTTAGTACAAATAGAAAAAAAATCATAGAATGAAACAGGTGACAACATGAACTTAAAATCTTTGTTTATAGTTTAAAACAAACGTACTTACAGACTGCATAGTCAAAGGATTGGCTGAATGCTGTGGGGACAGAGCGGGTGTTGAGGTAGGTAAGCGATAATTAAAAGCTGTAACATTTTGATATCCTGGAAGAAAAAGTATTGTTAAATGTTAGGCTAATTTTTGGTGAAAACAAATGCAAGTAAAAAACAAAGAAGCGTCTAGTTATAAGGAGAAATTCATACTAACCAGGATCTGACATGGGACAAGGAGGTCTTGCAGAAATTCCATTACAGCTCTGTGAAGCCTGACCCGTTATTAGAGCCATTTGAGTTTGCACATGCTCACACAGTTTTTGATGCATCACAGGAGAGGGCTGACTGAAAGGCACATGAATTGGTTGAACAGACTGATTTTGTACTCTACTGGAAAGTTCTCCCTCTTTTTCAGCAGGTCTGGCACTTGAGGTGATTTTCCTATTCAATCCTGGCACTATGAAATAAAAGCTGAAAGTTATTTTTCTTTTACTTCTCTACAAAACCCAACTGTGTACCCAGTACAGCTCCCCAAGTAAAAGAAATACAGTTTATGATCTCAAGTTTCAGAGATGTAAACATCTAACCAATTACAAAAAAAAGGGAAAAAACTGAATCCTACTGGACTTCTAGGCTCCTAATGAAGCAACAGACCACAGCACTTGAAGTAGTCTTACTGTAAAACCAAGGCTTTGGGTCTACGTTTTTAATCAACTATCATAGGCAGAGCCATCTCTAGAGTACAGCAAATTGGGGTGAATGGCCCAGGATCCACTCTTTGGGGCGGGCCCGTGCAGCCGGGCAGAGTGGTTGCAGCCCCTCCCACAGGGCCCATCTGGAGCCGGTGGCTCAGCCCCGTGCTGCAGAAGAAGCACGGAGACCCCCCACCTTTGTGCGAGTCCCATGGCCCTATCCAGTGTTAAGGGGGCCCTGCACGGGCTGATCTGTCCCAGCCCCTGCACCCCCCTAGGGTCAGCTCTGATCGGGTGTGTGATAGCTATGATCATCAAAACTGTGCTCAACTGTCTCCTTACCCCACAGACACTTACATGGCTTCACAAGCTACAGTTCCACATTCCATTCTTTATTTTTAGACTCCCATTAATAAAATTTAAGTTAAAAAACAAACAACACGTCCCCAGAAGTGACACTGGAAACAAACAAACCTGTGATACCTTGTAAATATGTTTACCTGATTACATGCTGGGTGGTTTGTTTGTTTTTTTGTTTTTACAGGCTACTGTCTCAATCAGTGCACAGACTGAGCAGCCAGTCAGTATTTTTTTATCCCTATTACACACTGAGGATTATTTACAACACAAAAAAACAAAACAAGAAAAACTAGAAAAATCGAACTAGAATAAAAGCCCTGTCATTTGACATTTTCCTAACTGGAATACCTATTAACTGGAATTCCATCCAGCTGGACATAAGGTGAGGGGAAAACTCACACGCAGCAGCCACCACCACCACCTTGCACTGCTGCCACTCCATATCCGGCCCCCCCACCACATCCAGTCAAAAAACAGCCAGCCTCAGGTAACCGGGACTTTAGATACCTGGCATCCCCATTTTTCACTCATGCCAGATAACAGGGCTTTTATTGTATAAAGTTTAAAAATTATTCATAGTCCAAAGGGGCTCACTATGATACCCCCTAGTATCTTAGGACCATTCCAAAAAAAGCACTTATGTGTTGGAATTCAGGAACTGAAGAACAAATCATAAAACCCCCACTTAATCACTCATGTGCCTGACGGCAGAGACAATGAATCCTGTAACGTATGGCACTGCCTAAAGGAAAGGGGCATAGGCTTAATTCCTCTCCTTTCTTAATGGCTACCTTAGGTGGATCTTTGCTTATGCTACTGCATGTCCCCTTTACGCACCAAACTCTTCCCGTGCATTGTGTTCAGAGACAAGGGGGGATGCCACCAGGAGCAAGGCACTTACAGGCTCCAAGAGTTGCTGAACACTGTAGCACCAGAATCCTTTTGTGAATCTAGCTCTCGATTCTCATTCAAAAGAACAATCATTCATAAAGTTATTGTCTGTTGCATACAGTGAAGGATACTATTTCAGTTCATTGATTTAAATACAATCTACAAAAATTAGTGGAACTTAGTTGTTTATTTTATTAAACCAGCATTTAAAAACAAGGTAGGAAGTTGCAGATTATTATAACAAAGTTAATTAACTCTGTGGATAAGTTAGCGATCAACAAGCATTTAAAGAAGGAAATCAAACTTTTAGGTGAAGGGCAAAGGAAGAAAAATGGCTTACCAACTTCTTTATGCACAGGGGCTGCAAGAAGATTTTTCTTTAGTCCTTTCCTTTTTGAGGTATTTCCTCTGGTAACTAATGGTCTAGAAGTAGCCTTAACAAAAGTTGCTTTTCCTGGTTTCTGACATACAGTTTCTTTTCCTAAAATATAGTTGAAACAAAGGCCATTCAACAAAAGCAATCAAAACAATGTTACAGAAATTAAGATTTAACTTAATTTATAAAGGTACCTGTCGCCTCATTTTGCAAGATGCCCTGCAGTAAAGCCGCACAGCGATCAAGCCCATTATTTATAGTTGCAACCTACAAAACAAGAGTTACAGTCAAAATACAGGTACCCATTTTTTCCAACATGCAGGTACAGTACAATGAAACAAAGTTCTATTTTGAGGGCATTGTTCCCAGGGTGAGTCACAGTTAAGATTAATTTACATGTCATCAGTGAAAATATATTACATTTGTTATTGCTTTGCTATAATTGTGTTGCTGCATGAACCTCCATTTAGTGGATTACATGTTTCAAATAATGTCTGTTATTTTCTTACTCGCATTAAAAAGTCCTCAAATACCTGATCCTCGGAGTCAGTCGAGTAGAGAGAATATCCAGAGTCTACATCAGAATGGCATCCTTTTCTTAACCCAATCCTGAAAGAGAAATTCACTTTTTATATCCTCTTAACATATAGAGAGAAAGTATGAATCCCTCCAATGCTCAGTATTCAGTATCTTATCTGAAACCCCACACAACCACATTTGCAATGAGCTATACTTTAAGATAAGGGACAAATTCTGCATTGAGATAAGATAATTCAACTCTTGCACATATCAACAGCAAGTCAGAGCAGGATCTGACCTTGATCAAGCAAGTTTACATGAGATTAGTAATTATGTTGACTAACTTGGTGAATTTAATATGTAAGTGTACCATGGAATTGATGATGTTGGTTATTAAAGGGGATAATTCTGTATTCCTTCTACAAGCATAAATTCTACTAGACTCAACTGAAGTCTCATCTATCTGACAGCTCACGAGGTAAGGAATTTATACTACCTTTCAGCAGAAACTTATTAGAGACACATAAAGAATGGTTAACAAAATACTACGTTGTGATGTATGTGGGCGTTTTAAATGCATACAGGTGCACTATAGGAAAATGAGAAGTTCTTACTGTTTTCTTCCATTTGTCAGTTTGGCTGTTCCTGTTAGCCTTCCTGAAGAAAGAACCTGTAGATTACATAAAAAGTATATTTATAACAAATTCTTTGATTAATTTTAAAGGAACAGTATCATAAAGGCATATCAATGGATTAAGCCTGAGACAACATGCTGAAATTAGAGAAAGCGATGCAGCAAGCAACACTATGGGCTCAATTCTCCCATTTATGGATGTGCAGGATCTTCAGCAGCACTGTTTGCAGCTGCAGCACATGCAGAGAGCTTGGTAAGGCTCACGTGTGGCCACACTTCAGCGCATTTTATGACCTGATTTTAAGCCATTTGAGTCACAGAAATCACCGAGAAGTAGGGCTTGAAGGGACCTCCAGAAGTCATCTTGTCCAGAGGTTCCAACCCCTTGGGCAACGTCCTGGCACCAGGCTGAGAGGGGCGGGCTAGTGGTCCACAGGAGGGTTGGCTGCTAGACTGGATGTCTGGAAGTGACTGGCATACCACGGACCGGCAACCAAATCAGGATAAAAGAGGGTTGGCTACCGGTTATACTCAGTATAGAAAGGGGTTGGCCACCAGTCTGTGGTATGTCGGTCACTAATGGTTTGCAGTTTGTGGTCACGTCCGGTCTGCGGTCTAAAAAGGTCAGGAACCACTGATCTAGTCCAACTCCCTGCCAGGGGCAGGATTGTCTGTGTCCTGAACCATCCTGTACAATCTAAACTATTGGAAGTTTACATCCAGACCCATCACATCTTGCCCAAGACCCACCAAGGCAGGATCATCCCTATACAAACCCAGTGCCCAAATTCTTTGCAGAACGACCATCACCCTGGACACAAGCCCTCATGCCTGAGCCTGGCCCCGCAGCAAAGTCTTGCCTCTACGACATGTCAACATAGGCAAAAGGGGCCCCAGGCACAGGCCCTCCCCTCGCAGCATTAGTCACATGTGACGTCACAGCCCAGGTGAGCGCACGGTTGACGTGTACTCACATCTGACATCACAACCGAGCTCACAGCTGACACCACAACCTAGATGAGCGCGCAGCTGACGTCATAGCCGAGATAAGCGCACCCCGAGCCCGCGTCAGACCAGTCCCCGACAACCCCGGGGCTGCCCAGGAGCCCCCAACTCGCGGTACCTTGTGGCGGGGGGCGCCCAGCCGCGCCATGGCCGAGCCCGCGGCCGGAGGAGGCGGGGCTACGCCGCCATTTTGCTGCCGGCCCCAACGGCCGCTTTCCGAGAGGCGGCAACGGCCGCGGGAGGGAGGAGGGGGTGGAGTTAGAAAGCTGAGGGTCGGGATTGGTGGAAGCAGATCGGCGGGAGCCAATAGCGGGAAGAGGGCGTGGTCACACGGCCCGGCCCGGCGCTGCCTGTCCCTCCCCCCTCGGCTCCGGCTGGCGGGGTTCGTACTGCGCACGCGCAGTTGGGGGCCCTTCAGCGCTCGGGAGCGGCGTCTCCGTGCACCGGGGTTGATGCAGGGTCCTCGCGGCCTCCTGCTCGGCCTGAGCGCGAGGGGACACGGTCCGGAGGCCGGGCTCGTTGCCACCCGGGGCGGGCATGAGGACAGGCAGGGCCGGGAGGGGCCTCCCCTAGTGCAGCTCCGCCTGGGACAGGCGCTCGTGGTTCCTCGAGGCAGGGCCCGGCACCTCTGGCGGGAGAGAGTTCAGCAGAGAACAACCAAAATGGTTCGCCACCCTCCTTGTGAGATGTCTCTTCCTAATACCCAACCTAAACCTCCCTTGCTGTAACTTCACACCATTGCTCCTTGTCCTGTCTTCTCCGAGAGCAGCCCAGCTCCGTCCCGTCGAACCCCCCGACTGCTGTGGAGGCTCCCCTCGCTCCCCTTGGGCACAACCTGTGTGGCTGTGCGCCAGAGGCCATGGGCCTTGTACACAAACCACTAATAATGGATACCAGAATTTGTTGCCTCTGAACATTTTGCTGTCATCTCAGCCCAAGGGCCTAGGCTCTTTAGATAAGCTACCAGTGCTACCCCATGGGATTGGATTTGGAGTGAAATCACAATTGAATATTTCTACAGACACGGTCAGATCAATGGGCGAGATACATAGAGGGGGGATAGGCGTGAGTACCGCCGGTGCAGGGAAAGTTGGGCTGTAGAAGCAGTGCTGACACAATGCTACTGATGCACAGGTTAGGAAAAGGCAGGAGTACAGTTACCGGAGCAATCATTTTCAGCCTCATTGTGCAAATGCTTTATGTTTTTAATTACCCAGCCATCCACTATTTTCTCCATCAGACCCCTCCGTCCTTTCCCTTTCCTTTTACCATACCCTTCACTGTGGTATCTCTGAATGCCTTTAGGAGTGTATTGAGCCTTCTGTATTGCTTTTTCTCTCCCTTTATCCCCATGGCTGAAGACCACGCAGTGGAATGTTTCATTTTCTTAGTTTTGATCTGTGTTTTTGGTTGTTAGCTGATTTTGGATTGCTTTGATTATTAACTATATAGGTTGTTATATACTTATGATAGAGGAGGTATGATCAAAGAAATGTGCCTTGTCCTTGAAATGGAAGATTTGTGATGGCCCCTTATTCTTGAGTGAGTTCATTCCACAGTCCTGGATGAGTCCGTGAAAAGGGTCTGTATCCTGTGCATATGAGTCTTAACCTTGGTGTAGGAGACTCCCATTGTGCCAGAAGATTGAAATGTCAACCATGGGCAGGGGCAGGGGCAGATCCAGTGGGTGTGCAGTGGTGCAGTTGTACCCTCATTTATTCCTGTTCCACCCAAAATTTTAAACCAACACCCTGGGAAAGGCAGTGGCATTTCTATTTCAGCGGAGGGCAATGAAAATGGTTTGGGGGCTGGGGCACATGACTTCTGAGGAGAGGCTGAGGGAACTGGATTTGTTTAGTCTGGAGAAGAGAAGGCGGAGTGGGGATTTAATAGCAGCCTTCAACTCCCTGCAGAGGGATTGCAAAGAGGACAGAGCTGGACTGTTCTCAGTGGGTGCAGATAACAAAACAAGGAGCAATGGGCTCAAGTTGCAGCAGGGGAAGTTTAAGTTATGTATTAGGAAAAACTTTTGACTGACTGACAGTGAAGCTGGAGGGACTGTCAAGATGTTCAAGAAGGCTAGATGTAGTCCTGTGAAACTGAGTAATAGAAGTATATTTAACTATAATGACTACAGGACTAATGGAACAATATCTTTTGACTATTTTTGCCAGCTTGCTGTGCTCTTTAAAGCTGTATATATAATCTAGGAAATCAGTGCACAGTCCAGTAGTTATGTTTTTGCTTTGATCTTAAATTGAATACTATAGTACTGGCCACCTGGTGTGTTAGTAAAGCTTGTGTTTTTCTTTAACTGGAGAAAAAGATGCGTTGCATTATATGTGATGATATGCCACACCATCTGGACCCCACTTCTCAGAATATACCCATGATCACAGGTTTCATCCTGGAGCAATAGACTGTCTTTTAGACATACTGGGAGAATCCAGATAAATGCACACATGCAAGGTGTGCATTTCCCATTGCACAAATAGCGGCGGCACGTGTTTGTGCCCCTGCTTATTGTCCCAGGGCATGCCCCTGCACGCACACTGTGGCATGTAGCAAATTGACCTGGATGGGGTGGGAGAGGCTGGGGTGCTGCCCTAACAGCCTTACCTTGGGCCCTGGGGGCCTCTTGAGGCAGCAGCAGCACCAATCTGGCCACTCAGTCAGAGCCCAGCCAGTATCCGAGTGTGGCTCTGGCTAGCCAGGCTCCCTTTCTGGCACTGCACGCATCTGCTGCATGCACTGCACCACTTTTTTTAGTCTAGTGTTTTTTGGGGGTTTTTTGATTTCAGGAATCTCCTGGTGTCAAATTTTGGTGCTGTGCTGTTAATTAGCAGTGCAGCAAATGGGTGTGCATGCGCTGTGCACAGTTTACAGTGCTTCAAACAGTTTTGAGGCATTGCAGACTACACATGCACACCCACTGAAGGCAAACCATGACACACAATCTAAGATGATCTGAGACCTTGAACTAGATCTGAGATTCACTGGGAAATCAGTGTAGAAATAGCGTGACATTTTAAATAAACATTTTTCATTTTATTGCAAAACATTGATTCAAAATTATTTTCTTCATTTTGAATTTTTTGTGAAGAAACAAAAGTCTTTTGGAAGTGACATTTTCTGGCAAAATTTTCAGTTTCAGAAACATTGAATTTTCAGGGGAAAATTTCCTGTACAAAATTTATGACATGCTTTAATAATTAGTGTGTAAGAAGATTCCATTTCACTAACATTCTTTCTTAAACTACACTCTCACAGTTTTATTGAATTCTTTGCCAAATTGTTTATTAACAGACAGAAAAAAAGTCAGTAAAGGACCAGTTGGTAAGAGTTATTCAGCAGCAGCTTCCTTCATTTATCCTGCTGTCATACTGCTGGAAAGCTTTGCTTTTATTCCAGCTTGACCTGAGGATTCCGGGTAAAATCATTCACTTTAATTAGACCATCTGGTCCAATGCTGTGTGAAGAATGAAATACGGATTTGTTAGCTGAAGTCATTGAGTCCTGTATTCTGATCATGAGCATACAGCACAAACTTCCCCAGTGTCACTGACTTTCTGCTCTCTAAACCTTTGACACATTTTTCTCTAAAAGAGTGGTGCTCTGCCTTTGATGTCATGTGCATCTCCCTACAGATCTGGAAATTTGGTGGCAAGCGAGTGAGGGCAGCATTTTAATTGGTGTTCCCTGCTGCTAAATTTCCTGACTTGTGTGGAGTCCTGGGGCCAAAAGATTGAGCACCACTGCTCTAAACTGTATTAATTGGACCTGCACAATTCCCACTGAAACCAGTGAAATGCTTGCTTTCATGGTCATAGACGTATTGAGCACTTTGTCTCTTCCTCCTCTCCAAATTATGCCTCTTCATGACATTCCCTGTACTTAAAACAAGTATTTTATTAAGTTACACCAAGATGCTTTCCTTCTTTACAGAAAAATACAGACATTACCCTTCTATAGCATTATTGTAAGCATAATTCAATGCTTTGGGCACATTTATTTGCTCTTCTACTGCTTTGTATTGTACATTTGTTCCTTTAGTGGCAAATCCCTAGCCTCTATAAATGGTTATCCCTTTTGGGAATCAATGACAGTAATGGCAATTAATGTCAGCTAAGGGTATGTCTCTTAAAATGTAAGTTCTATAGGGTAAGGGCTTGTTTCTTGTTTAACACAGTAGGGTATACAGTTGTGCTATATACATACTAAATAGTAATAATAATTCTTTAAAGTTGAAGTGAGACAGGCCTGTATTTTCATCAGGAATGTAAAATTTTGGCGTTGGGACACTGTCTGTCTTTGTCAGCTGCAAAGAATCTAGTACACCTTTGGTGCTATTGAACAAAACAAATTACACACTTCTTCTTTCTCCTGTCTTTTCATAGTTTCATAGTTTCTAGGGTCGGAAGGGACCTGAGCAGATCATCGAGTCTGACCCCCTGCCATGGCAGGAAAGAGTACTGGGGTCAAATGACCCCGACTAGGTGATTGTCAAGCCTCCTCTTAAGGACCCCCAGGGTAGAAGCCAGCACCACTTCGCTTGGAAGTTAGTTCCAGATCCTAGCCGCCCTGACCGTGAAGCAGCGCCTCCTGAAAGCTAGCCTAAATCTACCCTCTGGCAGCTTGTGACGTTATTCCTGGTCACATCTGGTAGTGCTCAGGAGAACAGGGACTCCCCCAGTGCCTGCTGGTCCCCTCTGACTAGTTTGTAACAGGCCACTAGATCCCCCCTCGGCCTTCTCTTCTGGAGGCTGAACAGGTTCAGGTCCTGTAGCCTCTCCTCATAGGGCCTGCCCTGCTGCCCCTGACCATGCGAGTGGCCTCCTCTGGACCCTCTCCATGTTGTCCACATCCCTCCTGAAGTGTGGCGCCCAGAACTGGACGCAGTACTCCAGCTGCGGCCTGACCAGTGCCGCACAGAGGGGGAGAATCACCTCCTTGGCCCTGCTCGAGATGCATCTGTGGATGCATGACAAGGTGCGGTTGGCCTTCCTGACTGCGTCCCCACACTGCCGGCCCATGTTCATCTTGGCATCAATGATGACTCCAAGATCCTTTTCTGCCTCTGCACTGACGAGAAGGGAGTTCCCCAGCCTCTGGGAATGGTGCTGGCTCTTCCTCCCCAGGTGCATCACCTTGCACTTGTCAGTGTTGAATCCCATCCTATTCTTATTCCCTCGTTATGAATATCCTTTGTTGCTTTTTCCAAATTACCTTGGATGCCCTTTCTTTTGCAGACTTTCTCCTTCACCTCTCTGCCAATTTAATTTTCATTAGTCTATTTTCTCGCTCTACCCTTCCTCTCCCTTTTCTTCTACCCCTTCTCCTTGCCTGTTATCCCAGCCTCCCTGTAATTTAAGATCTACAGTATAAACACACATCTTTGATGAATGCACCTTTAACTGTGCATGCCAATTGATACAGGCTTACTTACATCTCCTGTTCAATGTAATTGAGCATTCTGTTGACGTGGGATAATGATATCTCCCCATCCACTTCTGCAATGTACGTGTAGAGAAACTGAAACGTGCTAAAAGGAATACGTGCAGGTCCACTGTCATCGTTGGATAAAACCTCACATATGATCTTCAGAGTTCTTGTGATATTCTAGTAAACAGATTAAAACAATGAAACTGCCTCAATTTGCCACTATTAATAGATGGGTTAATATCCTATATGCCTAGATACAGAGAGGAATATTGTCAGAAACCTAGTGAAAAAGACATAACTAAAAAAAGCATTATGGTAATGTCTGAATGAAAGGGGTAGGGGAGAGAACTTCTGGGGATCTCTAGGGTCTGAATTGAGGCTTGGGTTTTGTTTAGCACCTTTAGGATCTAGAACAAGGATTTTGGGATTAGAATAGCATCTTTCATTGCAAATAAATGTGTGTCATTATTCTTCATCTGATAAATGGTACATTGATTTTACAGCCATCACTGAGGGCTACAGTCTAGTTATAGTTTTGAGCTGCTCCATTCCCTATCAGTCACAGTCTTTGAGCCTCACTTTCCTCCTTGCTTCCTCCTTACTCAGTCTGAGAAATAATTTGTTTCTTGACTGTATCAGCAGCAAATTGTGACCCTTTTATACTGGCCTAGTGCATCCAGGGAGTCAAGTTAGCGTGTCACTTCCTGGTCCCTCCATACTCATTTGGTCTAGGAAGGAGTCATATCATCCACCTACTTCTGTGCACTTGGAACTGAAGCCTGTGTAATCTGTGCAGGAGTGAATGAGGGTTTCAGGTTCCTTGTATGGGAGTGAATCAAAAACCTTGTAAGCACAAGGTCCTAATTCAAGCAAATTGACATTAAAGTCAAACGAGCAACATAAAGGACCTGAAGAGTTAACAGTCTTGAGAAGGAAAACACCAAAATAAGATTCATCCTGGACATGCATCCTAAACTAAGTTTCTTGGGAAAATGGCTCAACTAATAAACAGGAAGAAGAAATCTGAATTGCAGTATTGTCAAACTGGAAAACAAGCCTAGTAAAAGTTTATGATGGAATATATTAGCAGAAAACACCCCATGATGAATGCAGACTTTATACTTAGATATATCACAGATCAGAGGTATAAGAATCCTACTATAATGAACGAGTCAGCACTGTCTAAAGTTCTTAGTGACAGGAAGAGGCTGACAAACTGGAATGAATTCAAATAATAGTTACAAAAATTATTTAAGAGCTAGAGGAATGAATTGATAAGACAAGGTTCAAAGAACACAAGTGAAAAAGCTTAAGGCTAGGTACAGACATTCAAGAAGTCCAAGCTGGAATTGATCTAAGTTACATGGTTTTCTGTAAGCAGCGTAGCTGAGATTGGTAGTGAACAAAAAACACATTCACTCTTTGGTGGTGGTGGGGAGAGCAAATTTTAGACCGGGTAATGCCATTTTAAAATCAGTTTGCGTGTGCCAAATTTCTGTTCTGTTATGGGCAGAAACCAGTTTCCAGTCACTTACGCTGGTAAAAGTGCAATGTCTGTACCTGGCCTGTGTGTAAAAAAGTATAAGTTTAGGGGCATTATGAATAATAAAAATACTATGTTAGTATTATTTACTCCGATAATACTAAATCATCTGTGCTAAGTACTGTACAAACTGACCCAAAAGACAGCCAAAACATTTTACAGTCCAAGCATATGAAAAGATCAGAGATGGATCCACAAAACTGATTACAAGGTTTTAAAATGTATAAACATCAAGCAGGAATAACTGCTGTTCAGCGTGATGTATTCTTGTGAGCTAGGAACTTAAAAGTGTATGACAGCTATCATCAACTCAGGTGAAACTGAGCTGTCTCCCTTAGAAAAGTACAGGAAGCAAATAGAAGGAAACAGAGATGATAGAAGCAGAGTTTCAGATAGCAAAAAATCACACCAGAAGAGGATGGTCTATTGGAGGTAGGTTGGAAAAAATAAGCTGAGTTATCATGGGGATTTCAACTTGACTGGGTGTCTCATAGTTTCATAGTTTCTAGGGTCGGAAGGGACCTGAGCAGATCATCTAGTCCGACCCCCTGCCATGGCAGGAAAGAGCACTGGGGTCAAACGACCCCGGCAAGGTGATTGTCAAGCCTTGTCTTAAAGCCCCCCAGGGTAGGAGCCAGCACTACTTCTCTTGGAAGTTGGTTCCAGATCCTAGCCGCCCTGACTGTGAAGTCGCGTCTCCTGGTGTCTAATCTGAATTTACCCTCTGCCAGCTTGTGACGTTATTCCTGGTCACTCCTGGCGGTGCTCGGGGGAGCAGGGACTCCCCCAGTGCCTGCTGGTCCCCCCTGACTAGTTTGTAACAGGCCACTAGATCCCCCCTCAGCCTTCTCTTCTGGAGGCTGAACAGGTTCAGGTCCCACAGCCTCTCCTTGTAGGGCCTGCCCTGCTGCCCCTGATCATGCGATAGGCCTCCTCTGGACCCTCTCCATGTTGTCCGCATCCCTCCTGAAGTGTGGCGCCCAGAACTGGACGCAGTACTCCAGCTGCGGCCTGACCAGTGCCACATAGAGGGGGAGGATCACCTCCCTGGACCTGCTCGAGATGCATCTGTGGATGCACAACAAGGTGCGGTTGGCCTTCCTGACTGCCTCTCCACACTGCCGGCCCATGTTCATCTTGGCATCAATGAGGACTCCAAGACCCTTTTCTGCCTCTACACTGACAAGAGGGGAGTTCCCCAGCCTGTAGGTATGGTGCTGGTTCTTCCTCCCCAGGTGCATCACCTTGCACTTGTCTGTGTTGAATCTCATCCTGTTCTCATCCGCCCACCCCTGTAACCTGTCTAGGTCCAATTGCAGCCTATTCCTCCCTTCTAGCATGCTCACATCCCCCCACATCTTAGTGTCATCAGCAAATTTGAACAGGGTGCTTTTTACCCCCTTGTCCAAGTCGCTGATGAAGATGTTGAACAGTGCAGGCCCGAGGGCCGAGCCCTGCGGGACCCCCCTGCCCACATCCCTCCAGGTCGACAATGACCCGTCCACCACCACTCTCTGGGTGCGGCCCTGCAGCCAGGTGGAGACCCAATTGACTGTGTGGGTGTCGACACCACAGCCCCCAGTTTCTTAATGAGAACGGGGTGAGAGACAGTGTCGAAGGCCTCTGAAAGTCCAGGAAGACGATGTCCACTGCTACCGCTGCGTCTAAGGATTTGGTGACCTGGTTGTAGAAGGGCACCAGGTTGGTCTGACAGGACCTGCCTCTAATGAACCCGTGTTGGTTGCCCCTAAGCATAATCTCCCCCGCTGGCCCCTCGTGGACATGTGCCAGGATAATTCTCTCAAAAAGCTTCCCCAGGATCGAGGTAAGACTAACTGGCCTATAGTTTCCCGGGTCCTTCTTCCTCCCCTTTTTGAAGATGGAAACCACACTGGTCCTTTTCCAGTCCTCTGGCACCACACCAGAGCACCACGAGTGCTCGTAAAGGCGTGCCAGGGGTCCCGCAATAACCTCAGCCAATTCCCTCAGCACTTGGGGGTGGAGATCATCTGGACCAGCTGATTTAAATACCTCCCATTCCTCCAGAAGTTCCCTGACTAGATCCTCCCTGACCCTTGGCCTGGGTGCGCCTCCCCTGGGGTCTCATGCTAACAATATTTAACACATCTTTAAAATTCCTAAAGATTTTAGATGAGTTTCCTAACTCAGAAAGTCTTACAGCCAACACGATGAAGGTTATTTTAAATGAAACATGATTTTAAGAGGAGAAGGGAACTGACTGTAGAAGTCAAGTAGTTGTTACTTAAACGCGACCAATCCTTTCTATATTATTCTGTTTACACATGGCAAATTTAAGTCTACCAGTAATACGTGTTCCTGGGCTTTTAAAAAGGCAAATTTCACACAGCTGAAAACTATTATGAGTTCAGTGCTCTAGGGAAAATAATTTAAACAGGAAAATGTAAATGACTTCTGGGAATTAAGAACACTTTACTAAACTAGTTGTTCTTAACCCTTTTTAACCCAAGGCACCCCTACATCACGTCTCTGAATTCGGTCGGGTGCTACTGTTCTGATGTCTAACGCCAGGAAGCAGGGCTGTGCAGCACGATGAGAAAAGTCAGATCCGATCTCTAGGGAAACGTCAGGCTGCCAGGTGTAGCCACTCATCCCAGTCTGACCTCCTCAGTTGAGCAGTGGGGTAGACATCCGTGGTCAGAACCTGATATAGGGGCCTAGCCACCCTCCCCCTCTCAGGTACCTGTTCACCCCTTCCTATAAAAAAAACCCTGACCTGAAGGAGGAAGTATCTGGTCAGCAAGGCTCAATCTTGTACTCATATTGCTTCATGCTTGGCTTCTGTCTTTACCGGGTCCCTGGTGGAGTCTTTGGCTACCTGGCTTGACTTGCCCATTGATCCTGAGTTTGGCCTGGCTCTTTGGACTCCTATAGATGTGCAGGAAACCAGCTCTGGCACGCTGGAAATCCAGTGTGTCAGAGTAGATTTGATTAAGTGAGTCTCCTGGAGCTCGGAAATAAACGCTGTCCAGTAGACTCTAGCATCGCATGTATCAGCGTCCAAGTGTTGAAAAATGGCATCAGGGCACTTTGAATTCAAGCTCGTTCGATAAGCTTCGGTTCATAGCACCCCGCCAGCATTTTGCAGTGATGCTCGTGTGCTTTTAATTGGTGCAGTTTGCTAATTAAAGCACCCCTCCCCACACGTAGAGCATGTGTAAAAGTCTCCTTTGGCTTCCTAACCTGACTCCAGTTTGATCTCCTAGAAAACTGATTCTGCTGGCCTCCTGACCCTGTGCTGTGCCCAGCCCTCTGGATCTATGACTTGGTTCCCCAGACATCTGACTTCCTGGGTCCCCTATACTTGGACTTTGCACGCTCCCCTTGGATCTTGGTTGCTTCTTCTGACCCTGGGTGACCCCCAGATTTGGCTGCTCATGACCTGGCAGGATAGGGAATCCTGCCGGGAGAGGGCTCCCTGCGGGCCCCAGTCCCACAGCCTCCTCACTCTCACAGGCCTGGGTAGCTCTGTGAGCCCCAGTAGTGAAGGGCTGGGCTGGGCTGGGCTGCTGCCTGGAGGAAGAGTCCTCTGGACTATGAGTGATGTGCATGTTTCCCTTCCCTGTGAATTCCCTGTGAATCCTTCCCTATGCTGCTGAAGGGGACCTGGTTCAAAGTGAGCCCTTCCTGGATCCCTCCCTAGCCACTCTGCCTGCCTGGGATGGTCTGTGACCAGCTGGAGCTACGTCCTTCCACGGCAGCACGGAGGAAGCCCCTGGTGGAGCTACTGTTTCAGGCCCTGCTCCCTGCTGTAGCGGCGGAGAAATATGACAGCACCGCAGAGAGCTTCATGTGGCTGTGGTGGCACCAGGGCTGTGGCACCCTGGAAAGGGTTTTGTGGTACCTTGGTTGAGAACCACTGTGCTATACAGCCAAAAAGCCACAACTGATTAAAAATAAAATAAGACAAAACCTGCCCGAGGAAGAGGGGAAGTTCCAACAGCTCTAACACTGGTATATAACAAATGGAAAAAAGGAGGTGATAGTAACTAGTATTAGTTAAAAAACAGGAGTTGTGGAACATGGATTAATGAAACAAAAGTACGCAAGGAGAATAGCATGGCCAGCAGAATTAAGGACAGACAGAGTTTTTAAAAGTAAGTTAGGAATAAAAAGATTCCTAACAACATATTGGTCTGTTAATCAATGGAAATGGTAGAATTGTCAATAATGCAAGGAAGGCAGAAGGGTTTGGTAAAAATTTCTTTTCCATAGTTGGGAAAAACAAATGATGTCTTTAGATCCTACAGTGATTATGAAATACTTTTCCTTTCCAGCTGTAACTTGGGCAGATGTTAATCAGGTAGTAAAACCTGTCAGTACAACATTGATCCTAGACAAAATACTGGAATAGCTGACATGAGAGTCAAATAATAAATTAAAGAAAAGTGATAGCATTAATGGAAAACATTTTGTCTTACTAATGTTATCTTTTTCATGAGATTGCAAGTTTAGCTGAAGCGGGTAATAGTATTGCCATAATATATCAGGATTTATGGGATTTGTCTTACAAGGATATGACCTTTAAAACTACATGATACAGAATCAACACAATACCCATTTAATGGATTAAAAAGTGACATACTGATAGACCTCCACATAAAATTGTAAAAAGGGAATCATCGTCAATAGATCAAATAGTTTAATGGACATTTTTAAACATTTGTAGTAATGTCAAAGAAGAAAACATAACATCATTATGTATAATGTTTACTTATGATGTAAAGATTAGGGACAGTGAAATGATGAAAGAGGACAGGTAGTAATTCTAGGAGCAAAGAAGTGCAGATTGTATTTAGAGGCTGAGGGGGGCGGGGGGTGCTATCCCAGCAGACAGAGGCTCTGAAAAAGATTTGGAGGTCAGGGTGGATTAGCAGCTAAACAGGAACTCCCAGTGACATGTTGTAGCCAAAAGAGTCAATGCAGACTTCAGATACATAATTAGGAGAGTGCTGAGTGCTAGGAGGGAGGTTATGTCACCTCTCTATTTGGCAGTAGTGCAATTGCAACTAGATTATGGTGTCCAGTTCTAGTGTTCACCTTTCAAAAATGTTGTTAAACATTGTATGAGGTACAGGAAAAGTCAAGCAGTGTAGCAAAGGGGGGAAGGGAGGAGCGATTGGGGCACCAGCGGTGTGCAAATAACAGCCTTTCTGTTGCCATCCTGGCCACCACCGTGGGAGAAGTGCCCAGGTATTCCTCGGGAAAGTTCCAAAAGCATTATTAAAGAACTAGAAAATATGCCTATGAACTTATGTGCCAGGAGTCCAATCTATTAACTTTATTGAAAAAAGGGTAAGAGGTGACTTGATCTCAGGTAAAAATACCTATGTGGGGACCGACTTTTGTTAAAAAGGGGATCTTCGATTTGAGAGAGAATGGCATAAGAAAAAGCTGAAGCAAGACAAATTTAGATAAGAAATAAGAGATGCCAATTAATCACTGAACAGACTTACACAGTGTTGTGGTGGGTTTTCCATTAGTGGAAACCAAAAAGTCGCACTTGCATTCAGTCAGATATATTGGAATTGAAGCAGGAATTAATTCACAGAAAAGCTATGGCCTGTGTGATGCCGGGAATCAGTTTAAGGATCACAGGAGCCTGTTGTGGCATTTAAAAATCTATGAATCTAAATGTGAGCAACCATCACCAATGTGAGCTGTGTACATCCCTCACCACCCAACATTTCCACTAAGCAAGTAATTGTCTTTGAAAGCGAGTTGTATATTTAAAAATACAGGCAGTACCACTGCCACGCACTAATACTTCTAATTGCTGGTGTGCTTGGTTCTGTTGTAGCAGCACTTCATAAATGTAGCAAGCATTAATGTGATGCAAGCATGTTGTCTCCACATTGTAAAGCATGTCTTGTTATTTTTAATTGTTCTTATAGCGACTGCTGTGTGTATTTTGGGATCTACCCTGCATTCTTCAGATGAGGTACAGTTTAACCATTAAAAGGCCTGCAGGAGCCTTTATGCCTTATTTTGGTGCATCCTGATTTTCCATTGGTGTGCCTGATGCTAAACTTAAACCTCCTAAAGTTCATCATTTGTAAAATTAACTTTAGATTCAAAGGATGGACTTCTGAAATGATATTTAAAATCCTCCTGGCTAAGAATCTTGACTTCTTAAAACAACAGTTCTGAAAAGGACAGCTATATGAATTCTGGGGGTCATAAAACTGAGTCTTGAAATCACAAGAGTTCTGGTGAAGCTGAAATGAGTATGCAGGTCCCAGATACATTCTTGTCTGATAATCCTTTATTCTAGAGGGATAGCTAGAATACTGACATCCTAATGTGCAAATGGGTTGGGATTTTCAAACATGTTCAGTTTTGGCTGGATACTGCTCATATTAAAGACAATAAAATCCCACTGAGGAGCAACAGGATTATATGATCAGACTAAGGATTATTCAATTTATCAAAATATAGTGGATTGTCTCATCATTAGGGGACAGTATCATTAAGGCCCACAATATTTTGAGCTTTATAAACCAGCGATGACACTTTTAATAGCAGTGCAAAGTTTCATGCACATCTTCTGCATTCCACAAGATGGTGCCGGATGATTGTGCAATGACCAGCCCTACAGTTCTTAAATTAACAAAGGATCCTTCGCTGTTTCTCTAAAATAAGTTCATATACAAATATTTTATTTATTTAGAAAAGCCACTGGAATTCCATGGATGATTGTATCAAAACTCTGTTTTGAAACAGTTCTGCTGATATAAGCCTTTTTCATTAATGGGGAGGGTTACATGGACACAGTAATTTTGTTTTCTAATGTTTGATCGGTTCTTTATTGCTCACTGAAAGTCAAAATTTATCTGAGATATCATATTTATCCCCATGACACCTAATTCTAAGGTCACAACTAAAATATTATGACATTGCAAGATAAATTGCAGCAAAACATGCATTTCTGAGCAGAAATATCCCATTTTAATGGAAATGACCAAAATGATGAATGAAGGAGAAGGAAAATACAGGAAATATGATCTCTGAAGAGAATTGTCTCTAAATTGGACTGGTTTTCAAGACTTGCAGGTGTTCAAGATAAGGCAAGTGTTGTCATCAATACTGGAAATGATTGTATTGACCACCAGAACAAATGACATAATGCCCTATCAAGATTTTAATTAACTCTCTGTAAGATCTGTATCACTCTTGTTTCACAAGTGGAGTGATAGATTTTAAAGAGAAAAGAGATCATTATCATAATCTGCTCTGACCATCTGCCAGCACAGGGTAGGAAATTTCACCAATAATTTTTGCTTTAAACTGATAACTTCTGGTTCAGCAATAATTTATCTTGTAATTTCTTTCCCAAACTTACCAACAGCACCTCAGTTTTGCCTTCACTGAGCCTCTGTTTTATTCCCTCACGTGCATGTTTTTCAGACAAATTAAGGCTTCTATGCTGGGTTCATAAACCTAATGGAAATCCCACAACCCTTGGTTTTCTGATAACCTTCCTAACTGCCTAAAGTTTAATAGATGTGGGAGCAAGACAGTACCTGGTGGTATGCCAAATAAAAGCTTGTTCAGGGTTGAAGAGTTATTGCCCTACGGGCCAAGAGAGCCGTAGTATCAAAGTCAGCAGATACATCTAATCGTATTGGCACGGTCACTTGGTTTTCATCTGCCACTGAGCAAATACAAGGTAATATAGCCAGCACAGTTTCTTTGCTCTATAAAGCATCATAACCCAGGCAAAGAACAGTCAAACAAATTTGAAAGATTTAGATGCTGTTCTAAATGTCTTAACTACAGGGGAAAGATTAGATTCCAGATGGCAGTTAGTTAAACTGTTAGCATAAACTATAGCTCCTTTAAGTTATGAGAAAGACTCCTCTGTAAGGGAGGAATTGTTTCTCTCAGTCAGCACTGGCTTCTCGCCTTCACCAGGGGGATAAAAAATGAACTTAGAACATGCACGTTTCCCTCAATAGCAGCAGAATTTCAGTGAGCACCAAAGGCCGAAACTTAGAAACAAAAGGCATTTCTACACGTACTTTTTGGCCCCTTGACAAGCCAGAGATCTGCCACTTTGGAGTAGACTTGATTAATCGAGTCTGCTCTGCACAGGAGCTGACGCGTACTGTGCTGCACCGTGTGCACTTGTATGAGAGGTGAAATGAGTGTCAGCGTGCAGAAAATGGCAGCAGTGTGCTTTTAAACTAAAGCACCTTCTATATGTTTTAGTTCAACATTTGAATGCGTCACCACCATTTTCTCAGAGCTGACATGCATTTCCCCGCTTATACAACTGCAAGCATCACAGTGCTGGGTGCTTTTCAAAGTGCCCGGCGTTGTGGTGCTGGCATGTGTAAAAATGCCCAAAATGACAAGATGCAATAAAAAGGACTCTACAAATCTGTCAAAAGTAAGAGAAAGACCAAAGACCCCATAGGTCCCTCCTGGAATGCAGAAGGCAATCGGTCACAGTGATGCAGAGAAGGAGGAAGTATTTAATGCTTTTTTACTTCACTCTTCACAAATTGGGGCGGGTACCAGATGACAAGCGCAGTTGGCAGCAGAGATAGGGAAGGAGGCAAACAAACTAGTGTAGTAGATGAATGGTTTAAGAGTTACCTAGAAAAGATAGATGCATTCAAGTCAGCAGGGCTGGATGAGATGCACCCTAGGGAACTGAAGGAATCAGCTGAAGTAATTCCAGAGCCATTAGCTATCCCCCTTGAGAACTCAAGGAAGTTGGGTGAGGGTCCGGCTGACTGGAAAAGGGAGAATATAGCATCCGTCTTTAGCAAAGGGAAGAAGGAGGATCCAGGGAATTACAGACTAATCAGCTTGACTGCAAATACCTGGAAAGATCATGGAGCAGGTCCTCAAGGAAACCATTGTGAAGTACTTAGAGGAGAACAAGGTGATCAGGAACAGCTAGCATGGATTCACCAAGAGCAAGTCATGCCTGACCAACCAGATTTCCTTTCATGAGGAAGTAACAGGCTCTGTTGATGCGGGAAGAGCACTGGATGTAGTATACTTTGACTTTAGGAAGGTTTTGACACTGTCTGCCATGACATTCTCATTAACAAGCTAAGGAAATACAGACTAGATGAAAGTACTGTAACTTGGATACATAACTGGTTGGAGCATTGTGCTCAGCGGGGAATCATCAGTGGCTCAATGTCTGGTTGGGTAAAGGTGTCAAGTGAGGTTCTGCAGGGGTCTATCCTGAGTCTGCTATTGTTCAACATCTTCCTTAATGATTTGGATAATGGGATCAAGTGCATGCTTGGCAAATTGCAGTTGACACCAAATTTGATGGAGGTGAAAACAGTGCAGGACAGGGGTAGGAGCCAGAATTACCTGCAAACATATGTAATTCAAGAAGGACAACTGCAATCTTGCACTTGGGATGGGCTAATTTCATGCACACATACAGCCTTGGGAAAGAGTGGCTAGGTTGCCAAACTGCAGAGAAGGATCTGAGGATGATAATAGGCCATAAGCTGATTATGAGCCATCAGTTTCATAGATTTCATAGACATTAGGGGCTGGAAGAGACCTCATGAAATCATTGGGTCCAGCCCTGCCGCCATAGGTGGGATGTCAGCTGGGATCTAGTAAACCCAGCAAGAAATAAATCCAGTTGTTTTTTGAAGGAGTCCAGAGTAGGTGCTTGTACCACCTCTGGGGAGAGTTTGTTCCAGACCCTGAACACACGCATTGTAAAGAACTTTTTTCTTATGTCAAGTCTAAATTGGTCTTCCTGGAGTTTATGGCTGTTAGAGCTTGTTATCCTTTGGGGAGCTCTGGTGAGTAGGTGTTCTCCCAGGTCCTGATGTATCAATCCCTTTTATGTAATCATAGGCTGCCAAGTCTATCCTGAGCCTTCTCTTCCCCAGACTGAAGAGTCCCAAGTCCCTCAGCCTCTCCTTGTATGGCCTTCCCTCGTGGCCTTGGATCATATGTGTGGCTCTCCTCTGGATTGTCTCAAGCTTCTCAACATCCTTCCTGAAGTGGGGGGCCCAATACTGGATGCAGCTGTGGTCTCACCAGGGCTGAGTAAAGTGGGAGGATGACTTTCCTGGTTTTAAGCTTGAGATACAATGGTGGATGCACGCCAGAGTTTGGTTAGCTTTGCCAGCCACCGCATCATGCTGGTGGCTCATATTCATATTGTGGTCAGTCAAGACCCCCAAGTCCCTTTCGGTCATGGTGCTAGTGAGCGTAGCACTGCTGAGCCGGTAAGCATGCTGGGAGTTCTTCCTGTTGAGGTGCAGCACCTTGCACTTCTCTGCATTGAAGGCCATCAGGTTTTGGTTGGCCCACCTTAAGAGCATGTCCAAGTCAACCTGTATCCCTTGCCTGTCCTGTGGCGTGACCACCCTTCCCCATAACTTGGTATCGTCTGAATTTGGCCAGTTCACATCTGACTCCTGAATCCAGATCATTGATGAGGATGTTAAAGAGTACCGGCCCAAGTACCGAGCCCTGAGGCACTCTACTGGTAACCCTGCACCACGCTGATTTGCTCCCTTCAACTAGTGCTCTTTGGGTCTGACCCTGTAGCCAGTTGCCTAGCCATCAGACCGTATGATGATCAAGGCCATTAGTTCCCCAGCTTAATCATGAGGACATCATGGGGAACTAGGTCAAAGGCCTTCTTGAAGTTCAGATATATGATGTCCACATCATCTCCCTCATTGAGGGCACATGTTACCCGGTCATAGAAGGAGATGAGGTTGGTCAGACAAGACCTGCCAGTCACAAAGACATGGGTTGGGTGGCATTCAGAAGCTTGCCTTCTGTTAGTCTGGTGTTGATGGATCCCTTGACAATTTTTTCCAGGATTTTTCCAGGGACGGACGTCAGATTGATTGATCTATAGTTCCCCAGGTCATCCCTCCTCCCTTTCTTGTAGATAGGGACCACAATGGCTCTTTTCCAGTCATCCGGGACCTCGACTGAGTGCCGTGATTTTTCAAATCTCCCTGCCAAGGGGGATGCAATGATGTCTGCCAGTTCCTGCAAGACTCTTGGGTACGTTCAGTCTGGGCCCTGCTGACTTGTGAATGTCCAGTTTCTCAAGGTGTTCCTTCACCTGATCCACATCGATTTTGGGCTCGTCGCCTGCTCCCAGATTGGTTTGTGTTGTTCCTGACAGTGGGATCCTCCTGGGAGGGTGGAAAAACGATGCAAAAAAGTCATTGGAGATTGGCCCTTTCTAGGGCATCAGATGTCAGTTGTCCTGTTGGATCTTGCAGGGCCCAATACTGTCCTTGTTCTTTTTCCTATTTCCCACATACCTGAAGAAGGACTTTTTGTTGTCCTTGATCCCTGTAGCAAGCCTAAGTTCGGTTTGTAGCTTGGCTTTTCTCGACCACGGGCGAGTACAGAGTAATTGTCTTTGGTAATGCTTCCTCTTTTCCAGCTGGTGTAGGCTACTCCTTTGAACTTAATGAGGTTCAACAGTTCCTTATTCAGCCATGGGGTCTTCCTTGCCCATTGACTGCATTTCTTGTGAGATGGTATGGCTTTGCCCTGTGCTTCAAGGATTATGTTTTTGAGAGATGACCATTCCTCGTGTACTTCCTTTTCTGGGAGGGGCATGGCCTCTAATTGCCTGACTGACCAATTCTATCAGTTTGCAAAAGTCAGCCTTCCCAAAGTTGAGGACTTCTGTTTTGCTGAGGGGTTTGCCTGCTCTTCGGTGAATTAAGAAGGTGACGAAGTGCTGCTTGACCTGGTACTGGCTAGTGGGGATGACCTAATTGGTGACCTAGTGATCGATGGGAAGCTGGGTGACAGCGACCATGAGCTGATCACCTTCACCATCTGCTGTAAAGCTGGCAAGTCAGTCAGCAACACGGAAGTCCTAGACTTCAGGAAAGCCAACTTGGACAAGCTCAGGATGCTTGTCAGTGAGGCCTTAAGGGACCATGAGCCAGGGAGAGGGGAGTTCAAGAAGAGTGGTTGCTCCTCAAGGGAGCGATCCTCAATGCACAAGCTAATTCGATTTCATCTTGGAGGAAAGGCAGCAAGAGGGCACAGCAGCCCCCCTGGCTCTCCAGGAATCTAGCAGACCTCCTGAGGCTAAAAAGAAAGGCCTACAAAGAATGGAGGATGGGATTCACCTCTAAGGAGAATTATTCTGCACTGGTCCGGTCCTGCAGGGAGCAAACCAGGAAAGCCAACTGAACTCCAACTAGCTTTGAGTATCAAGGACAATAAAAAGTCCTTTTTCAGATATGTGGGGAGCTGGAGGAAAAGCAAAGGCAACAATGGACCCCTGCTGAACCAGATGGGGCAACTGAGAACTGATGCCCAGGAAAAAGCCAACCTATTAAATGGGTACTTTGCATCAGTCTTTCATCAGTCCCATGGGACGCCCATGCCCGCTACAGGACAGGGAGGTCCGGGTGAGGGAGATCCCTGGCCCTCCATTAATGCTGACCTTGTGAAGGAACACCTTGAGATGCTGGATACCTTCAAATCAGCTGGCCCTGACAATCGACCCCCCAGGGTACTCAAGGAGCTGGCAAGCCTCATAGCCCAGCCCCTGGCACGGATCTTTGAAAACTTCTGGCGCTCTGGTGTAGTGCCCAAAGACTGGAAGAAGGCCAATGTGGTGCCGATCTTCAAGAAAGGGAGGAAAGTGGATCCAGCTAACTATAGGCCCATCAGCCTGACTTCTATCCTGGGGAAGATCTTAGAAAAGTTTATTAAAGAAGCCATCCTTAATGGACTGGCCGACGCCAACTTCCTGAGGGATAGCCAGCATGGGTTTGTTGTGGGTAGGTCTTGCTTGACCAATCTCATTTCCTTTTATGACCAGGTGACCTATCACCTGGACAAGGGAGAAGAGATTGATGTCATATATCTTGACTTCAAAAAAGCCTTTGATCTGGTATCCCATGATACTCTGATCCCAGTACTTTCCTGCCATGGCAGGGGGTTGGACTAGATGATCTACTCAGGTCCCTTCCGACCCTAGAAACTATGAAACTATGATCACCTCTTGGTGAAACTGGCCAATTGTGGCCTTGGGTCCACCACGATCCACTGTCTGGGAAATTGGCTCCGTGGTCAGATCCAGAGGGTAGTAATTGATGGAAGTCAATCGTCATGGTGCCCTGTGACCAGTGGGGTCCCCCAAGGCTCTGTCCTGGGACCCGTATTGTTCAACATCTTCATTAATGGAACACTGGCTTGCATCCATAGATGCTTCTCAAGCAAATCCCGGGACGTCGTTCTCCCCTTGTACTCGGCCTTGGTGAGGCTGCAGCTGGAGTACTGCATCCAGTTTTGGGCTCCACAATTCAAAAAGGATGTGGAGAAGCTGAGAGAGTGCAGAGAAGAGCCACGCGCATGATCAGAGGTCAGGAAAACAGACCTTACGACAACAGGCTGAGAGCCATGGGGCTCTTTAGCCTGGAAAAGCGCAGGCTCAGGGGTGATCTGGTGGCCACCTATAAGTTTATTGGGGTAACCACCAGTATCTGGGGGAACGTTTGTTCACCAAAGCACCCCAAGGGATGACGAGGTTGAATGGTCATAAAATACTTCAAGACCGTTTCAGGCTGGACATAAGAAAGAATTTCTTTCCTGTCCGATCCCCCAAGGTCTGGAACAGTCTGCCAGCGGAGGTGGTTCAAGCACCTACATTGAACACCTTCAGGAGTAAATTGGATGCTTATCTTGCTGGGATCCTATGACCCCAGCTGACTTCCTGCCCTTTGGGCGGGGGGCTGGATTCGATGATCTTCCGAGGTCCCTTCCAGCCTTAATGTCTATGAAATCTATGAATTCATGGTTGCTCTCACCAAGCTTCCCTTTGATCTGCAGATCGCTTACCAGGTTCTCCCCTTTGGCCAGGACCACATCAAGCAATGCCTCTCCCCTAGTCGGCCCATAGACCTCCTGGGTTAGGTAGAGGTCATCAATGCCAGTTTACTCTTTTTGACAAAAAGGCCAAGAGCATGCTGGGTTGTATTGACAGGAAAATCAAGAGCAGTGATTCTTCTGCTCTATTCAGCATTGGTGAGGCCTCATCTGGAGCACTGTGTCCAGTTTTGGGTCTCACACTTCCAGAAGGATGTGAACAATTTGGGAAAAGTCCAGCAGAGTGACAAAAATGATCAGGGGCCTGGGAGATAGACTTATGAGGAAGAACTAAGGTTATTTAGTCTGGAGAAGAGAAAACTGAGGGGAGGTGGGGATTTCATAGCAGTATTCACATAATAGAAGGGAGATTATAGAGTGGATGGAGATGGACTTTTCTCTGTAGCTGTAAGGGACAAGACTAGGAGTAATGGCTTCAAGCTGCAGCTGGGGAAATTTAGGTTGAAGACAAGGGGAGGAGTGGGCAAGCGCTGGAAGAGGCTGGCTAGAGAAGACGTGGACTCTCCATCCTTGCAAACGTTCAAGAGCAGGTTGGACAGACATTTGACTAGGTTAGTTTAGTCAGGTTGATTGTGCCTTGAGTATGGGGTTGGACTAGATGACCTTGTGAGGTCCCTTCCAACCCTACTTTCTTATGATCCCATGTTGTCTTGTCTCCAAAGACACATGATATTTTGTCCAGGTCTGAGTGATTTTCTCTTAAAATAACATTTCCTTAAATTGGGAAAAAGTGAACGAGTCAGAGTGAAGAAAGCCAGAATTTACCCAGTTATTCATTACTCAGACAAAATCTGCTAACTGTAATTTTGGGATACTATGGTAACATTGCTGCCACTGTCACTCTTATCTGTTTTATTTTACATTTACGCAATTGCAGATTATCTGTGAAACAAGGATAGATAACTAAAACCTGTTGTCAAATCTTAACAATGCACTGATAGATGAATCAGCTGAAAGCAAAGCATGCTGTGTTGGAGTTTACAGGGACATTCAGGTTCCAGTCATACCTGAGGTGGCATAGTTAAAAATAATAGCTCAAAGCCAGGAGGTGTGGGTCAGTCCATAACATGGTTAAAATATCCTTTTGCGCAAACTCCAGGCACAACCCAAATATAAAATCAAAATCAGCTATTTAAAGAATATAAATACACATGAATAAAAAGTGTGGAAATACTTACAACTCCAAGAGAACTACTTGACAGGGCTAAAAACTTTAGCCATTCAACTTCTTCAGTAAAATGCCCTACATTCATCACGCTCTCGAATAAGTCTGTTGGGAGATTCAGCACCTTCCATAAGTGAGCCAGTTCATCCGCATGGACTATCAGTCTCCCACCCACCTGGAAACATATATAACAATATCATGGGATTGTCATGAGAAAAGGAATACCTTTTGTCTCCATAGCTGGGTTTCTTTTTCAGATCTTTAAAACAGAATTTCATTAACTCCAACGTCCTGTTAGTAAGCATCATAGATAGATTTGATCGTTTGCTGCACAGTGCAGAAGAGAAAATGCCAGAGGCCCTTCAATGCTCAAGGGCTCTTAACACTGTGCTTGAGCTACATTTACTAAATGGTAAGGACTTTTCAAGGAACAGTAATTAGCACCAAAGTGTTACGCCAAAAAAAAAATGGTGTCAGAATATTTGGTGTAGCTGGACCCTCCCACTATACTGAATCTTCCTAATCATGCAACAATGTACTCCATAATGGCCCTTTGGGAAACTTGATCAGGACTCTGTATAGACATTTGGCTCTGACGTCATTTGGGGTGACTTTGGATTGAAATTATGTTAATGATGCCAAGGGCCTCTAGGAGTAATTTAATTCCTGACACCCATTTTGCAGACACAGTGGTAAAAGCTCATTGTAAGTCTGATTTGCATAGAAAATATAACTAAAGACTGGAGGGGGTCAATCACAAATTATGTAAATATAAGTAAAATTAACAGTATAAATAAAGGAACTTATTTATTATTTGCTTACTAATATTCTACTCTTCTCAACAAAGGACCAGGGGGCTTACAATAAGGGAATAATAAGGGAATGAAAACTAATAAAAGTGGATAGACTATTAGAGTAAGATATGAAAAAAACCTCCTTTCCTTGCTCAACACTTCTCCAAACAAGAAGATATAGCATATCCAAAAGATGAGGTTGGGCTCTGGCAAGTCCCAGGGGGGAGAGAGTGCCACAGCTGAGTCACTGCCATGAATGACCTCTCACGTTTTGACACAGCAAACTGGGTGCACTCATGGCACTTGCAGGAGGCTTCTCTCAGCTGACCTTAGGAATCAAGATAGGCAGAAGCCAGCCCCCTAAATATGTAGGGCCCAAACCATTATGGGCCTTGTAGATCAAAACCAGCATCTTGAATTGTGTCCAAAAGCTAATGGGAGCTAAGGCAGCATCCGGCTTATGCACTCCTGGAGACCCACTCTTATCACAAGGCGAGCTGCTACGCTGTGTGCCACTTGCAGCTTCCAGACAGTTATCAAGGGCAGCCCCATGTAATAGTAGAATACAGCAGTCTAGTCTCAAGGTTACAAAAGCACGGATGGCGATCAGGTCTGAAGCTGAAAGGAAGTCACAGCCCTCTTACCAAGTGGAGCTGGTGAAGGGCTCTCCCAGCCACGACCGCCACCTGAAGATCCAGGCGCAACAAAGGATCCAGGAGCCCCCAAGGCTGTGAACTTGAGTGACAAGGGAAGCATGAAACCTATCCGCAAAGTGTGTCCCAATCCCCTGCCGGTCAAGAATTATTCCTGCTGCATCTGGTGGAACTTTAATTTTACAAATGTCCCAATTGCCAGTACGTATTTATTGATGTGAATTCTCCCTTTGGCTACAATGAGGCACCCACCAGTATGAGAAAGATTCACAATCAGGGCCAAAGGAAGTCCGGTTAAGGAATAGTGTATTTTGTATTATTGCAGGCAGCCAAAAAGTCGTATTAAAGGTCATGTGCTTAGTTCTTTCATGCTTTTCAAAGCTGCCAGGTAATATATTAATACTTTCCATACACATTTACTTGAATTAACTGAATCAAGTATTTCCAGACATAACATTGAAAGCAATTACATTTCCTCAGAAAGAAAATGTAGTCACTGTATCATAATTACCAAAGCAAAACAGCATATGTATGCAAATCATCTACCTGCTATGTACTTGCCCCAAAATGTAAACGAGGTGTTTCTTACTCTTTGATGTAAGACCTTTAAGATCTCTGGAGTGAGGTCTGCCCAGTTTGACAGAGGGGCCCTCTCCGTTCGCTCCCTTACTGGAGGAATATCACCACGGGCAACAGCTGTAAAGTAACTAGATAAAAAGACAGAGAAGTGCTGCTTTTGAAATGTATTTCACAGTAGCAGATATCAAACAGGAAGTTTTAGTATAATTTATAGCTACTAAACAGAAGACAACTGCTTTTCTGCTGTCTGCCGGCAGCAGTTTTTGTTTAAAGTTGCACTGGATTTTGTGTGTAAAGTACTGCACTACCAAACATCTTTTCCTTTTCTTCTGCACAAAGATTGCTACAGATAGGATTGAAGGACTTAATCCAAACCTCACTGTAGTTAGGGGAAGTTGTTCCACTAAATTCAGTGGA
This sequence comes from Crocodylus siamensis, assembly GCF_052110815.1. NCBI lineage: Eukaryota > Metazoa > Chordata > Crocodylia > Crocodylidae > Crocodylus > Crocodylus siamensis. Next base: position 238,023,192 of record NC_143398.1, on the reverse strand, counting down.
CATTAAATCAGGCCCATAGTGCCCTTTTCTTTACGAGTTATATTTTGTGCCCAGTTCAGTAAAGCACTTGAGTGCATGCTAAATTTGATTCGTATTTAGGAAAGTACTTTAACAAACACTTAATAGTACCCTTCATGAATAAACAGTGCCTTTAAATAAAAAAATCAAGTTTTAAGGAAACCATGGAGTTTCTTACAAACTGTAGTATGGACGCCTCTAGTCCTCCTGGGATAAAAGGATGGATTAGATCAGATCCAGAGGCTGCTCCTTCCAGCCCAGTTTTCTCTGACCTGAGCTCTGTGATATCAAGAAAGCAAACTGGTGAGGGAGAACTCTGCTTCTGATAGTAGCACTACAGTGGTAGTGGTATCACCGGGCTTTTTTGTTAAATCTCAAACCAGACTGCATTCAAGATGCAATACCTTTGTGCTACTGGAAATGAGTAAACTGGAGAGAACATAGCCCCGCTTTAGACATAATACATCAAACATACTGAAAGCACTGAAAGAGAACAGGGCTGTTATTTTTTAAGCCCATTGTTCCGTGCATTTCCAAAAGCAATTTGTTTCTTTCTTCAGTTAAGAAAAGTTTTATCCCTATCTATCATCCACATATGTCACTATCAGCTGATGGGCTGACATTTCAGACAAGGGATATTCATTAGACAAAGGACATGTTGCCTTATAAATAAATTTGATCCCTTGGTTTAAATGTTAGTGCTACTCCAGGCACTGATGTGCCCTGGGGAAAACTCTTTGTATAGTAATTTAGGCTCCACAGCTGGCAAATTTGAAAAAAAGCAAGTAAAATCTAACATGCTTTGGATATTGCTGTTGTGTTAAACACTGCTTGTAAAAAAAACCCCAACCACAAAGCAAAACAAAGCCTTGTAATGTAACAGAGCAGGGGTGGCAACCCTTGGCATGTGTGCCAGAGCACGGCATAGGAAGGCATTTTGCTTGGCACTGGGCCTTGGGAAAGGGGCCAGGGCTGCGCTGCTACAACAAGGATCAGGCCCCTCTGCCCAAAAACATTGCCAACCCCTGTGATAGAGTATGTAAGTATAATGTAAATGTCATCCTCATCATGGTTCAGATCAAGTCACCCACTAGCCCACTGAAGAGGAGACCACTGGAGAGTTACTCAGAGGTAAACAAAGGGAATAGTGGGGTTGTAGAGGTACAGGGCCATATCCTGAGTCGGCGTAAATCTGCACAGGTACAGTGACTTTAGTGCATATATGTAGATACATGCATATATACACATATAGGTCTGTTTGTATATGCTTCCTTCACTGAAGTCACTGTACCGATACTGACCTGATGATCCCAATCTGATGATCCCTGACCAGTTTTCAAAAACTTAACTGGCTACCCTAGATAGTTTAATAGTTTCATAGTAGCTAGAGTCGGAAGGGACCTAGGTAGATCATCAAGTCCGACCCCCTGCCTTGGCAGGAAAGAGCACCGGGGTCAGATGACCCCGGCAAGGTGCTCATCTAACTTCCTTTTAAAAATCCCCAGGCTAGGAGTCTGCACCACTTCCCCTGGAAGCCGGTTCCAGGCCCTAGCCGCCCTGACTGTGAAGTAGCGCCTCCTAATATCTAATCTAAACCTACCCTCCGCCAGCTTGTGACCATTATTCCTGGTCACTCCTGGCAGCGCACGGGGGAACAGGGACTCCCCCAATACCTGCTGATCCCCCCTGACCAGTTTGTAGCAGGCCACAAGGTCCCCCCTTAACCTTCTCTTGTGGAGGCTAAACAGGTTCAGGTCCCGTAGCCTCTCCTCATAAGGCCTGCCCTGCTGACCCCTGATCATACGAGTGGCCTCCTCTGGACTCTTTCCATATCGTCCACGTCCCTCTTGAAGTGTGGCACCCAGAACTGGACGCAGTACTCCAGCTGCGGCCTGACCAGTGCCGCATAGAGGGGGAGGATCACCTCCCTGGACCTGCTCGAGATGCATCTGTGGATGCATGACAGGGTACGGTCGGCCTTCTTGACTGCCTCCCCACACTGCCGGCCCATGTTCATCGTGGAGTCAATGACGACTCCAAGATCCTTTTCCGTCTCCGTGCTGGCAAGAGGGGAGTTCCCCAACCTGTAAGTGTGGTGCCGGTTCTTCCTCCCCATGTGCAACACCTTGCACTTATCAGTGTTAAACCCCATCCTAATCTCATCCGCCCACCGTTGCAACCTGTCAAGGTCAGCTTGTAGCCTATTGCACCCTTCTAGTGCACCCACATCCCCCCACATCTTAGTGTCATCAGCAAACTTGAACAGGGTGCTTTCTACCCCCTCATCCAAGTCACTGATGAAGATGTTGAACAGTGCGGGCCCGAGGACCGAGCCCTGCGGAACCCCACTGCCCACGTCCTTCCAGGTCGAGAAGAACCCATCCACTACCACCCTCTGGGTGCGGCCCTCCAACCAGTTGGCGACCCATTTGACCGTGTGGGCATCGACACCACAGTCTCCCAGCTTTTTGATGAGGACAGGGTGAGAGACAGTGTCGAAAGCCTTCCGGAAGTCCAGAAAGACTACATCCACAGCAACCCCTGCGTCTAATGATTTGGTGACCTGATCGTAAAAGGCCACCAGGTTGGTCTGACAAGACCTGCCACTGATGAACCCATGTTGGTTGCCCCTGAGCATGCATTCCCCCGCAGGGCCCTCCTGGATGTGTGCCAGGATGATTTTTTCAAAGAGCTTACCCGGGATTGAGGTAAGACTAACTGGCCTGTAATTTCCCGGGTCCTCTTTTTTTCCCTTTTTGAAGATAGGGACTACATTGGCCCTCTTCCAGTCCTCCGGCACCTCACCAGAGCACCACGAGTGCTCATAGAGCCGCGCCAGGGGTCCTGCAATGACCTCGGCCAGTTCCTGTAGAACCCTAGGGTGAAGATCGTCCGGACCAGCGGATTTGAACACGTCCAGCCTCTCCAGAAGTATCCTAACTAACTCCTCGCTAACCCCTGGCCCAGGCGTGTCTCTCCCGGGTCCTGAGGGGGGCCCAGCAGGGAGGTGACTGAACTGGTCCCTACTTGGGAAGACAGAGGCAAAGAAATCGTTAAATATGTTAGCTTTGTCATCTGGCATGACGACTAAGTTGCCCATCGTGTCCTGCAGGGGCCCCACATTACCCGGGACCCTCTTTTTACCCCCTATGTATTTGAAGAAGGACTTCTTATTGTCCTTAATCCGGGAAGCTAGTCCTATCTCCATCTCTGCCTTGGCCTTCCTGACTGCCCCCCTACATCCTCGGGCGACTGTAACATAGTCCTTCTTGGTGATGACCCCATCCCTCCAAGATGAATGCACTTAAGAAACAAACATTACTTCTCTTTGCTCCTGGATGGTGAAGAATTTGGAGTGAAAAAAGTAGTGCTTCTAAAATGTATATAATTCACTAAAGGGCTGAATATAGGTAGAAACTTGCTTTTCAGAACAATTTAATTAAAACCATTCTGATTTCAAGCCAGCAATTATACATCTGAGGACACAGAGGGTGCTCATAGAAGTTACATTTGTCATGTGATCGTCCCCTTGAAAGTGCTCTACAGCCATGCCCTGACAGAAGTGCATGGCTGCAGAGCACTTTAAAAGTGCCCAATCATCTGAGAAATTAACCCTTATCTAATGAGTGTTCAGATGAAGGCATTCAAAAGTGGAGCGCCTTCATTAACTTCTGTCAGTCTCTGTGTGCAATTGAGGCTGTGCTGCAGCAGCCCAGCTTCACCCCCGGTGCTGTCTGTAGGAAGGCAGGGAGAGAAAATAGGAGGAATGAGCTGCAGGCTGGGGTTTGCCCAGCCTGAGCTGGAGTGGGGAAAGGTGGATTGGAGACCCCTGCCTCATGGCCTCCAGCTCAGGCTGGGCAAACCCCAGTCTGGAGCTCCCTCCCCTCCCTTTTCCCCTCTCCCATCCTGCAGACAGCACTGGAATGGGGGGGAGGGGTTGGCTAGGGGACAGAGGCTGTAGGCAGGCTGTAGCTCCTACGCTGGATCACCTCCAAAGTGGAGCTCAATCCCCCCTACCCCTGACTCAACAGCGAATGTCTGTTTCTGTGAAGCGCCATGAGTTAGAGTAGGGAGCAGAGTGATCACCCATATCTTAGTCTTTGGCTTGATTATCCTAATGATGTACCAGCTGTAGAGGTACTTACAATTACCACATGTCCAGGCACAGTGGGGAAGATGAGAAGGTGAAAGTGTACTTATAGCAAATATTAGCAGCACAAGGCAAACCTTGACAGGAAATGAATATTCATCGTTCCCATTGACTTCACAGAGTTGCAGGTGCTCAGTAAGGTTACCAGTTTCTTTTGTACTAAGAGGCCAATCCTTAGCTGGCAGCATTCAATTGACTTCAGGGAACAGATCCACTGAAGCAATCAACTTTTCCATGGTACCTGGTATGTCCCTTGTAACTGAAAATTACTCAGGGTTTTTTTAAGTATGTGTTAGGAAAAAAATAACTTAACATACTCAGCAGACCATTGTAGAAGATCTGGAGGCTGGGTTCGGATAGCACCTTTTGTATATTGTTTCAGTATTTCTGGAAGTTGTGGCGGGATGCTTATGTGCGTATCTGTATACGGCATAATTACTGTACCTATGGGGAAAAAAATAACCATTTTATAACATACTCTGTCTATGCTGGAAATGGGTAAAAGTATTAAAGGACAAGATTTTCTTAGAAAAGCTATCAGTGCTTTTGGAAAGATCTGGTTCAATTTGTGAAGTGGTTCAGTTTGCTGGCTCTGTCTATAATTTCAGAGCAAAATCTAAGTGCACATGACTTAAAAACAAAACAAGAATACACTAAGATTTCTCTGGGTGAAAAGTCTATTGCACATGCATAGGCACATTTGCGGTCCTATGTGCTGGATGACACACACGGACTGATCTTGAACATCAGATCCAGCCCATGGCTGGCCCCATGCCACTTATCTCACCTCCAGAGCCAAATGTGTTGAGCACCACTGATTTAGACAGCAAATACCTAGGAATTAAGCTAGGAAAATCAAAAGCCAAAAATATCTGTTAAAAACTGTCCTTGGCTTTCATACCAATAACACTCACCCCCAATACTTCCATGTCATCAACATCTCCAGCCTTAGCCTTTGGAAACTACCCACCATTATCACACATCTTCACTCTGCCGTTAGTAAATGCCCATTTCAATGTCTCCCAACAGACCTTTGGATGATTTGCCCCTAACCCTTAAACATTAGCTCCTTGCCGTTGACAATTCATGTCCCTCCAAAAGACTTCACGTAGCACTCCACATTCTCTGGCCAATGCCAATCTGACAAGAAGCCCCTCCATTCTTTAGATACCCCTTCACGCAACTGCATCGCTACTGGAAAACAATCCTCCCCCAAGTGGCGGCCAATGCTTGACAATTGTTTTCTCACTTCCTTCGCTACAACGTCCTCCCAGTTCTTGACATCTATTGATAATTGCTCCACCCCAATTGCTGCCATCACCGTCCCCCCGCATTGACAGTAGGCCCCCATCCCAAGTCATTGAACTCAGACTCATGACCTTAACAGGGCTGCCCTCCTCCCACCATCCCCTCTTCGTCCCCATTTCCCCCCGCTACCCGAGGCTAAGGAATCTCAGCCTCTCCGTGGAACGCGGCCAGCGCTTGGTTGAGGATAGTCAGACCCAGGTCTACTGTGAGACGTAGCGCAGGTGGCACCCAACGTAGGAGCTGCAGGAATTCAGGGCCAGGCCTTTTGTTTCCTTGCAGCCCAGTGCGTCCTAGCAACCAACGCCACCTCACAAAGGGCTTGGTTCTGTCAGATGCGCTGGCTGCCAAGAAATGGCGGAGGAGTCAAAACCGGGTGCCGTTTGGAGCGGGGAGTGACTCCGAAGAGCTCTTGAGACCAGCAGGAGAGGAGAGGGGGATGCTTGCAACACAGGAGGAAGGAACTCTGTTTTCAGGGGAGCGGGAAGCATTCAAAGGAGAGCGGACTTCCGCTCCGTTGTGACCGGGGGTGACTTGAAAGTTGCATGAGACAGCCAGGGAGCAGACAGATATCAGAGGAGGACTCCAACTTCCCGAGGAAAGAGGCAGTCGGTGAATAAAGGGACTTGGAACGGGCCATGTGTGGCCTACAGCAATGGATACACAAACTAAGCAAAACAGAAAGCGTGCCACGTGAGAGATTTGCTGCGAGGTTTCCGGTTGGATTGAGGTAAATGGGGCAGATTACAGCTGCCCTTATCCAGGACTGTGGCTCAGGGAGATGCTGGCTCTTGTACAAGCCGTGGGAGGGGAAAGCAGATCAAAGAATAGCCTGAAAGCACGATATCCTCCAGTGTGCGGGGGACTCTTTGGAGGCAAGACCATCCAGCATGCAATGTGCTCTGCAGGGATGATTAGGGCTCCAGCTCCTGGAGTCAATGGATGAGACCACAACCTCAGCTTTAACTTTTTTATGTGCTTTAATCTTCATGGATGCAAAGAAGTTGAAAACATGATTCAGGTGTAAGTGATTCCTATCTGAGCCTGTCTAAGTGATAGCCCAGGAAGTGCTAGGTTGCAATAGGAGTGGGTCCACAGCTTGGGTCCTCTTCATTTGTCCTTGATGCTAAACTTGGTTTTAACCCAAAAGTTAACACGCAAGTCTGCTGTAAGTATTTACCCTGTTGAATTGCATATCGCCTTTGCAAACTGGCTTGGATGTCTCAAGTAATAAGCTCCATTTTAAAGGATGAAGCGTGGGTGCCAAATAGCATGACCTGTACCATCAGAAGAAAAATAGGTCTAAAATTATCCATTCTCCAGAAAAAATGTGAGCAAAAATGCCCCTGAAAATAATGACATTTATCAATGTTGGCAGGGAAAAAGTCTGGCAAAGAATATATACATATTGTGTGCATGTATATATATATAGAGTGCATTATGCTAACTGGTTGAAATAATCATTTCTTATTTAGCAGTGACTTCAGAATGCTATAATTTCAGTAATCACCCTTTGTATCTATCCATCAGTGATCTTTGATAGGAACTGGTCTTTTCATATACTGCACTAAACTTTGTCTGAGTGCCCTGAATCACTGCCATACAAAGTTGACTGTGTTTTTTACTGTGGCATTTACACCACAAATTAGAGACATTTCTTACTCCTCCCAGCTCACTCACATATGCACCTTTCCCTGCACCCCCACTTTAAAGTGCAACCATATGTCTGAATGGCAGAGAACAGTAGATGAAATACCAAACTGCATGTAGGAGCAAAAGAATGAAAATGCAGCCCTTCTTGCCTAAACAGATTCTGCTTTTCACAAAGGAGTTGAATTGATGGCAATATCACTCCAGTCACCAAAGTATGCCAGAGCTTTGTATTAAACTAGCAGAACAACTGCACAGAGATTTCTTGGTGAGGCTTTCACACCGGAATATAGGTTACTGCAAATTACTAACTAGCTCAAATAGCAATTAGGATTCATGCAAGATTTCGCTAATGGGTTAACATCAGCTGTTTGGAACAGCATGGTTTTCCCTTTCCCCCACTGCCATCAGTGTAGAATTTGGTTGCTGTATCTGAAGACAGGAGGATGGGCCTCTTGATTAGGAGGGGTCAACTTGTATCGTCTTGTGGGGAAAACTGTAGGATTGGCCCTAGAGAAAGACAAATTCTGCAAGGTTGGCCCCACTGAATTTCATGTAGCTTCTCCAATAAGGGGAGGCTGGTTCTGCTGTTCCCCACCCACACTCTGCAGAGGAAACGGAGGGCCCAGCCTCTGAATCATGCAGGAGGATGTTCCAGAGACACGAACCCGTCCAGGAGATGGACCGCTGCGTTCTTGGATTCTTGGCAACACGGTTCAAGTTAAAAGGCATGAGGGGCTCTGCATAAATGAAAATACAGGCAGGACTTTTTGTCCTTTGTGCAGCCTCCCCACAGGACATGAGCAATGATTTATGTTCTTGTTGCCATCCTCTTCCTGCCCTTTCCCTTACAACTCCAAAGAGCCATTTACATGAGCTGTTTGCAAGGGCAGGAATGGGAGCATCCTTATTACCTGCACAGAGGGGATTATTGTTATCTGAACTGGTTTTAGCAGGTGGTTCAAAAGCACATTTTGTGTTCCCTGGCAAAGCAAAATGTCCTGAGAAAATTGTGCATGTTTCATTCTGGTGATTTCCCCCTCCTTTTTTCTTTTTCTTTTTTTTTTTGCATAAGAAAAAATAAAAATAGCCCATAAGTAATGGGCAAACAGGCTTGGGAGGCTAATGACATCTATATCACTGCTGAGATGATACAAGTACAATTGAACATGGACACAGGATAACTTTCTCCTGCTGTTTCCTAAAGGCAGAAACAAAACCTGGACACTTATGGAGACTAAAAAAAGTGAATCCAAAATGACTGTTGGGAAAGCAAGAGATACTCCTTCCTTAACAGCCTGCTGTGATCCTGGCTCTATTTCTGTTGGAGCAAATAGTTTACGTGGCCTTATTCAGCAAGCTTAATTCTGTTTATTTATATTTAATTCGCTGTGGTAATTGCTCACCATGCAATGCAGTCTATAACGTTACTCAGTAGTTGCTTATTTAATTAGCTTATTGAGACGTGTGAAGGCTTGGTGTTGCAGCGCATGGGAGTATGTCGCACATGAAAAAGGTAAAAATAGTGAGCATGACTAGAAGTCCTGGGAAACACAATCCAAGGGTTGAAGGAGACCTCAAGGCTCAGCAAGGGCAACCCTGCCCTGTATCCCACCAGTCAGCTGATTGGCAGGAAGGGGGGCACTGTCCTCCCAAAGCCCTGGGAGGGTTCCCGCCATGGGAGAAGAGCCCCCATCCAGTGCATTGGGAAGTATGCAGGGGGCAGGAGTCAGCTGTGCCACAGCTGCAAGGCTCCCCAGGTTTGGGCAGTTTTGCAGCCGAGCAAGATTCCTGGGGATTAGGAACTGGGCTCAGGGAAGCTGTCCCTAAGCCCAGTGCCCAGCCTCTGGGTTTCAAATGCCACCCTCTACCCAGCTGGTTGGCAGGGGTAGTGATTATAAACCCCAGCAGCCTGGAACTGGGGCTGAGGAAGCATCCCCACACAGGTCCTGGCCCCCCAGGCTTTAAATACTGCCTGTGCGGCCCACACAGTGTGGGGGAAGCACCACCCAGCTGCACACTTCCCTGCACTTCAGGCTTTAAGTAAGCCCACATGCAGCCTATCTGGGATGCACATAATGTGATTTAGAAGTTAGGGGCTGACTATTGACAGTCTGTCTCATTCTCAGGTAGGGGAAAGGATGAGCTGTCAAGTAATGGGCTCCCCGGGGTGGGGGTGGCAGGGGAGGGTGACCTACAGCAGAGCTGGGTCCAAACCATTGACTAGCCTGCAAACCTAGGACCCCAGCTGGTGCTAAATGGATTAGTGGTGTTCCCGGTAGCCTTCAAGACGCTCACCACTCCTAAACCGGAGCTGAGTTCATGAATTGAGGCTTACTGCAGGTATGGCTGCTGGGGTGCTTGGCCCAAGCTGGCCTGCCTGAGTCGAGTCCCTGACAAACACAGGAACCCCCCAGGTTACAGGGCCCTAGAGCAAAGACCCAGCAGTGCTTGCCTGAGCTATAGCACACTTGTGCTGTGTTGAATAAAAGTTGGCACCACAATATGCTAGAGACTCCACAACAGACATCATTTCCAAGAGACAGGCTCTCACTGCCTTGCACAGCCCCAAACCCTATCCATATGCATTGCCCTACATATACTGGCTAAGGATCTTGCCATATAAATACAGTTTGCAATCTGTTATTATGCAATCTCACACCACACCTTGGTGTCAAACCTGGCGGGGGTCCTTAGGCCCTACAGTAATCATAATGACTAATTAAGAATGATGAGCATGTACAACAGAACTGCAAGCTACCAATTATTTTGTGACCACTTTAACTGTTGTTCAGTCAATAACTAGCCTGAGACCAAAGCCTTCATCTCATAAATCAGTTTGACCCAAATCAGTTAAGTTTGATATTACATTCAACCAGGTTTATCTTAAACCAGTTTCAGCCATTTTGAAATTAATTTATGTTCACTGAACTTATGTTCTGTTACAGGTTTAAACCAGTTTCTGATCACTTAAACTGCTTTATGTGTAATGTCTGTCCCTAGCAAGAGAGTTTAAGCCTTGATGTTATTCCAGCAAGTGAGAGAGGCCCTGCAGGACTAGGAAAAACTTCACAGTTGGGGTGTCCAGACTGCGGAATAAGCTCCCCCCAGAGGTGATGCAATCGCCTACCCTGGAAATCTTCAAGAGGAGACTGGATGGTCACCTCGCTGGGGTCACTTGACCCCAGATGTCTTTCCTGCCTGGTGCAGGGGGCTGGACCCGATGATCTTCCAAGGTCCCTTCCAGCCCCTGACAATGTATGAATCTAGGAATAAAGCTGAAGAGGAGTGTGTGAGAGCACAGGAAGAGTTCCCTCCCCTTCATTTCCTGGGTTAGCAAACTTAGCTCCTCTTCCATGCTTCTTAAATGGTGAAATCAGGACTCACTGACTGGGAAATTCTGGAGTGAGACCAGCAGGAAGTGCAACTAGTCTCTGGCTGGGAAGTTTGTGTCACTCCAGTAGTTGGAGAAACATCAACATTTGGGAGAATCAACATTTAATGGGAGAATTAAAATGATCTTGCTAGGTGTGACCTGGTTGCCTCCTTTCTACAAGAGAAGGATCTGTCCTCCTCCTCCCGGTCTCTCTCCCTCCAGTGGAAAAAGGAACTTTGCTATGGTGTCTTCTCTCCTTGCACCCTATTGTGGGGTTTGGAGTCAGCGGTCCGCAGAAGGCACCAAACCACCCTTCAATGCGAGTAGCATATCTCCGCACTTCTGTTAGGCTGGCTCTGAATGTGCCTCAGGACAGAAGACTTGTATACAGATCTGGTTTTCTCCTTTGCCCCATTCTCTTCTTTATGCCATGTCCCAGTCACCCAACATGTCAATTTGCTGCCTAATGTGTACAGACAACCACTGAAAATGGTAAGCTTCACCTCCTGTTTTGATCCACTTTAATCACTCCCTGTGTCAGTAAAGAAAAGAGACCAGAGGGTAAAGAGCAGTACGGAAAGAAAATGTACAGGCGCAGACAAGTCCAAGATTTGCAGCCACCCACCAACCCACTCACCCACACATGCACATCCATTTTAGCTAAATTTATCCTACAGGGACTAACTTGAAATATCCATGCTGCAGAATAATCTACAGGAACTAACTTTTGCTTTTTAATTCCTTAAATCCTAACTCTGTAATTGGAGCCTATATAATGTTGTGTCAGTATGTTCTAGAGAAAAAAAACCTATTTTAACAGAATATACACTGGAAAAAAGATTAAAGGTGACAGTTTTGGCTTCTGCGCTTTCCCAGGCATTGGGAAAAATTGTACATTTTTAGCTGAAGAGAAGAGAAACTGGGGAGCCAGTGCACAGAGATGAGAAGAGATGAAAGCAGCAGAGAATGAAGAGGAGGAAGTCAAAGAGGGAAAAGTGGGTGGGTGAGATATGAAAAGGTCAGATGACTTACTAGGAAGGCAAAAGGATCAAAGGGTAAGAAGGCAAGTACTGGAAGAAAGGATGATAATTTTCAGCAGCTGGGGAGAAGAGTGGAATACAGAGGTAATAATGGCGCACCATTGGACGGAGAGACTGAAAGGAACTAAATCAAAAATGAGTAAAACAGAAGTAGTGGAGGAGACAGCAGCGATAAAGCTAAATGGAAGTGCCGTCATCATTTAGATCAGGGGACTTGGGGCAGTAAATGTATAAAAATAGTAATTGTGTTGGCTTTGGCTGTTTTTAGTAAATGTTTGAAGTCCTTTTGGACAGGCACACAGAAGAGTGAGCTGTTCCTCACCAACCTGCACAATGAAGGATGCTGAGTAAACAGGCTGCAAGCAATTAGCACAGCTAATTGTGACAGTGTTCGCTGAATACTGGCCTGCCCAGCGTTTCCTGCAAAGCACAGTTTGTAAAACAAGAAACATGTGAGTAATTGTGGGTAATGTGGCAAGGGCCTGAAGGAAAGGCTAATGGAAAGAGGTAACCTTTATAACTTCAAGGTCCCACAGGATCAGAAATGGGGCAGGAAAGGAATCAGAGTAAGTTATTTTCTCTGCTGACTCTTATTTTATCTGTAGGTTTCCTATAAATCTTCTGAACCGCTTTCTGGTAGATCCTGGTTTTCAAGTTCATTGACGGATGTTGGTACCCGCCCTTTGGATCTTACAGTAGGACCCATAGATTACCTAGTGTCATTTTCCCAGATGTTGAGTTGGTTCAGTCGTATCTGAAAGTGAAGTACCCACGCTCTCAGGATGTGAAGGACCATATAGCCTCCTTCTAGCTTTACTTTTTATGATTCTATGAACACAACTCTTGCTGTCATTGAAGGCTGCTGCTTTCCTCCACTTACCCTGGTTTTCTACTGGTTCAGCTCTAGCTGACTTCAGTGGAGTCATTCCTGAGTTGTATCGCTCTGAGAGGACAGTCAGGCCCCAGGGGGTAGTAAGAGCAGTCAAGGTTTATTTTGTCTAACTATTGTCTGAACCCAGTGCATTAAGGAACCTAATAGATCGCTCATGCCTCTAATTTTTATGATTAAAGAACAAACCCACAATGCTCTGGCAGGGACACAGAGGGTTCTCTGGAGAAAAAAGGAGAGCGCCAAGTGAGAAAGCTTATTGTTTTAGAGGACAGGCTTGGTTCACTCAGTCATAATTACTGGTGAGAGCCAGCCTGTTTTCAATGAACTGAATAACAGTTTAAAAAGATGTGGCTTTCCTGCCATTAACATGAATGACAACAGACCTCTATGTTTTGTCAAAGATTTTTCTCCACTGGGGGAAAAAGAATTACTGGAATTAGATTTTCTTCCCAAATATTGTTCTTGTGATGGAATAAATTAACTGGAGCTCAGTCCACAGAAGGACCCCATACCTACTCAAAATGCCAAGGCTATTGTTTCAGTTTCTACAGGATCCTCTAGCATCCCCAGGGGATTCTTTTATGGGAGCGTGTTGCCGCAGTTTTGAACATGCCCCAAAACAACAGAACACGAGCGGTTGTTTTTCACTGGAAGCCTTGTTGCTTGAGACATTTAAAACAAAATGCGAGGAACTGACAGAGAACCATTCATCCTGGGGTCAAGGGGAATGTACTGGGCTGAGTCTCTGCTCTACTAGGACCCTTTATGTATGTGGTTCTCAGCCTTTTTAGACTCAATGCACCCCTCATGCAGGGTTGTCAGCCCAAGAACAGGTTTTTTTTACTGTCAATCTGCAAACTTTTTACTGACAGCTAAACTTTTTTGTTTTCAGATGTTTTTTCTGATATATGTTTTACATAATGTAAATGTAACTTGTCTGTCAGGCCCAGGCCTGGTTGAGAATCACTGCTTTATACCTTTCTGGAGGCTGTAAAGTGAGAGAAAACAGCTGACTGGAGGTATCCCCTGTGTAGGAAGCCTTCCTCTCCAACATAAAGCTGTTGAGGCAGATTATTTCCAGTTCACTTTCAGTCCCTCCTGGAAGAAGACTATCAAGTGGGATGCTAACTTGCAATGGGAGGGACAGGCTATGGCTAGAGCACATTGGAAACAGAGGAAGGCAAAGGACATTATAAAGCGGGAGCAGCCATGAGACTTGCTGTTATCAGACGCTCCCTTTGGCCGAAGGGTGGTGCAATACAAGGAGTGTAAAGGTGGTATAAGGAGTGTAAAGGAGTGTAAAGGTGGTCTTTGTCCCCACATCTCTTATGCTCTTTGCCTGCATTTGCCACAGGGACCAACTAATTGTGAATGGGGGTGGGATGTGTCTTTTCCATGTATATTTTCCAGCCTTCAGTATGACTGCATCATCTTGCTGCACTCTATTGAATGGCTCCTTTCACACGAGTAAGCATTTACAATGTGCATGAATAATTTATGAAACAAATCTTTGCTTTACAAGCATAACCATCAGGAAGATCATTTAGGTTTTCTAGGATTAGGAATATTTCACAAACAAAAATGTTGCCAGATCTTTCACTCACACCAACAGTGTTGTGCTGTTTATCTTGTAAACTTCACAGCTTTAAAATCACAGTCTCATTTTGTTGTAATCTGACATGTAGTTCTTCCTCTTGTTTTCCGGCCTCCTCCCTGCTTGACATCTTTCGTTCCTTTTCTAAAATAAAAAACCTGAGTGGGGAAAAAGAAGTGTAATTGTATGTGCTCATTAATCCCTCTGATTCTAATTATACCCAGGGCAAGATAATTGTGGTTTGAACTCAAGTCTGGTTTTACAGGTCTCATTGAATTTTAAAATATGTTTCTGACAAATGGTTTTAATTAGATTCAAGTGATGGTGCTGCTATTTTGGGGAACCTAATCTTCACAAGCTATTTGTCCGTGAAGGTTCAAAAGTAAAAAAGATACAAATCTGCAGAAACTTTAGAGAGACTCTTTATTCCCAGAAAGAACTGCCCTAAAAGCAGTGAATAATGCATCTTAAATATTCATTGATGGCTTTTTATGTTTACAGTTATGATAATGTCAAAATTCAAAAGGACACAGAAAGGAGCTTGGACTTCTTTGTTATAGCCAAAATCTTCAGAGAATGATTCATATTCAGATATTTTAAACTAGTGTAGATTTATGAAGTCTTAACACGGTGGGCCATATGCTTTCTTGGGAAGCAGAGCTCAAGAGGATGATTCGAACCTATAGTACAAAGTGTCTGACGCATGTTTGACTGCAGAAGGGAAAAATGCCTATATGTTAAACTACCATAGCAATTTGAAACTCTTGCAGACATCAGCGTGCAGGGTTCAGATCCAAAACCCAGTGAAATCAGAAGACATTTTTTCTAACTGCAGCAGGCATTGGCTCAAAGCCGAGAGCTGCAGTCAATTCATCCAAGAGTCTAACAAGGGGAATGGACAGTAGCGTAATAACAAGAATCAATTGAAGGGCTCTGTGTTATGTGATATCCATGACCACTGACAAAAACAGCAATAGGGCCGCATTGCCCTCTCTTGTGAACAAATCTCTAGGGGCCCTTCTACATGTTATGTGTTGCTTAGATACACGTCATGAAATGGCAGCAAAAATCACCATTTCACTAGCTTAGTCACGTGTGAAAATACACGTTGATGTCTTTTTATTGAGGTAGATTTCAATTTATCACAGTTAATTAAACTGCCTCCAACATGCTTTATTTTTAGTGTGGCCAGTTGCTCCAGCTGGATTATTTTTATCGTGGTAGTTTTGCAACGTGTATTCTCACACGCAGGCAAAACCGCCATTACGCCTGTTCTGCCACGATTTCTCTGCCAGGTGCTGCTTGGGCTCACTCAGAAATCCACGCAATTGTTGGTGCACGGCCACTACACCCCAGGTGGAATGGATGCAAATTTGTATGGGTCAGGCAGTTCAAGATTCAGGTTAATTAAAAATACTTTTTGTTGGACTGAAACCTTTTCCAGTTAGTACATAGCACACAACACTGAGGCACCAGTGGGGGGTGTGCGCACCCATGGGACCACCAAGGTCCCAGCAAGAGACAGGACCTCGGGAGGAACAACCGGCACCATACCTACAGGTTGGGGAACTCCCTCTTGTCAGCACGGAGGCGGAAAGGGATCTGGGGGTCATCATTGACTCCAAGATGAACATGGGCCGGCAGTGTGGGGACGCAGTCAGGAAGGCCAACTGCACCTTGGCATGCATCCACAGACGCATCTCGAGCAGGGCCAAGGAGGTGATCCTCCCCCTCTATGCGGCGCTGGTCAGGCCACAGCTGGAGTACTGCATCCAATTCTGGGCACCACACTTCAGGAGGGATGCGGACAACATGGAGAGGGTCCAGAGGAGGCCACTCGCATGATCAGGGGACAACAGGGCAGGCCCTATGGGGAGAGGCTGCAGGACCTGAACCTGTTCAACCTCCGCAAGAGAAGGCTGAGGGGGGATCTAGTGGCCTGTTATAAACTAGTCGGGGGGGATCAGCAGGCATTGGGGGAGTCACTGTTTCCCCGACCAGGAATAACGGTCACAAGCTGGCAGAGGGTAGATTTAGGTTAGATATCAGGGAGGCGCTACTTCACGGTCAGGGCGGCTAGGATCTGGAACCAGCTTCCAAGAGAAATGGTGCAGGCTCCTACCCTGGGGGTCTTTAAGAGGAGGTTGGATGAACACCTTGCTGGGGTCGTTTGACCCCAGTACTCTTTCCTGCCATGGCAGGGGGTCGGACTAGATGATCTGCTCAGGTCCCTTCTGTCCCTAGAAACTATGAAACTATGACCCTCTCTCCAATCCTGCTCTTTGCTGACAGCTCACTGCTTCAGGGCACTGTTGGTGCAAGCACACACCACTGGGGCAGTGTCGGGACTTTGAGGGGTAGTCACCCAGGAGACCACCAACCTTTGCCCAAATGCCTCTTTGAAAGCACAAAAAAAAGCTTCTCTCAGCACTAGACAATCTTTCTCCCTCATGGATGTGGGATGTCCCATGGGCTCCCTACAACGTTGCCCTTCTCTACAAACATCCGAAGTCGCTTCACCCAGCAGCCAGCAATTTTCTTCAGTCTTCAAATTAGGGACTCCCCTGGCCACCCCAAACAGTTCCCGAAGTGATGGAAGGCAAAGGTAGCCCCCCCCCGATTTAGGGCAGTGATGGGGCAAGCACACGCCACTGGGGCACTGGTGGGACATTCAGGGGTGTCCACCCAGGGGGACCATCAACCTTTGGCCAAGTGGAAGGCAAAAAAACCCAACTTCTTTCAGTGCTAGAAAATCTTTCTCCCTCACCGGTGTAGCGCGTCCCTTGGGCTCCCTATAATGTTGCCTGTCTCTGCAAGCGTCCCAAGTCACTTTTCCCAGCAGCCAGCAATTTTTTTCAGTCGTTGAATTAGGGGCTTCGCTGGCCACCCCGACAGGCCCAAAAATTATGGGAGAGGGAAAAAGAGGGTATGATGGGAGTCCATACTAAAAAAACCCCCCCACGTCTCACCCCAATTCCCCACCCCCCACACACACCTCCCCATATGACTTATGCTGGCTGCCTGAGCTCCACTCGAGGCTGGAGGTGAGGGCTGGCCCAGCCAGCCTTTCACGTTTCCCCAAAGCAGCACCTCACCTTTGTGCCTGTGGTCCCCGAGGTCCCCATACCAAGCATCCCGGCTTTCTCTGGCCAGGGTGATTGCTGCAAGCCTACAAAGATGCTTCGCCCAGCAGCCAACAGTTTCTTTTGGTCTTTGCATTAAGGGCTACACTGGCCACCCCACCAGCCCCGAAGGGATGGGAGGGAGAAAAAGTGGATACCATGTAGATTTACCTGGGAGAGCACCAGGGGAGGGCGCCCAAAAGTGCCTCGCTGACCAGCAGAAAAGTTTCCTTTTGCGGGGTTGTGATTAGTGGCCTGCGCAGGGAGTGTTCAAACCCCCACGTCTCAGCCCAAATGCCCCCGTCTCCAACTGTTCATGGTTGCTTATGCTGGCTGCCTGGGCTCCCCTCCAGGCTGGAGGTGAGGGCTGGCCAAGCCAGCCTTTCACATTTCTCAAAAAGAGCACCCCACCTTTGTCCCCCTGGTTCCCTACGTCCCCTAGCAGGCACGCCGGCTTTCTCTGGCCAGGGTGATTCCTGCAAGTATCCAAAGATGGTTCACCCAGCAGGCAACGATTACTTTTGGTCTTCGAATTAGGGGCTCCACTGGTCACTTCGGCAGTCCCCAAAGTGATGGGAGGGGGAATAAACGGTTATGCCAGGGGATGGGCAGCTGGGGATCAGTGCCCGCTAAAGGTGTCTTAAGTGTTTCCATGGTATCCGGTTGTGTTGCCTGAGTTGTGTTTTTAAATGATGAATGAATGACTCTGCATGGATAAACGGGTTTACAAAAAGGAAAACCCCCTTACTGGTGTGCTCTGAAATGAACCACGCAAGTACATTTCTTGGGAAGAGCACCCAAAAATGCTTTGCTGGCCTGTGCAGGGGGAGTGCTTCCCAAAAAGAGCACCTCTTTGTCCCGCTGGTTCCCAAGGTCCCCCTAGCATGCACCCCGGCTTTCTCTGGCCAGGGTGTTTGCAGCAAGCATCCAAAGATGCTTTGCCCAGCAGCCAACAATTTCTTCCGGTCTTTAAATTAGGGGCTCCACTGGCCCCTCCAACAGTTCCCAAAGTGATGGGAGGGAGAAAAAGTGGATACCATGTAGATTTGTTGGGGACAGCACCAGGAGAGAGCACCCGAATATGAATAGCTGGGTGAATGGAAGAAAAGTTGCGGGGGTGGGGAGGAGTGTAACCGAAAGCTAGAGGTGTGTGAAATGGGCCATATTTGATTCAGATTTTCCCCAAATTGGGAACAGTGATTTGATTTGTTGATTCGGATCACTGTCCCCAATTTGATTCAGCTGAATCTGAACCTGAGTCTGAAGATTCGATGCTGATTTGGAGAATCAGTGATTTGGCCATAGGTGCAGCTTTAAATGTTTTTTCTACATATCTCAAACCAGGCCTGGCTCATGAACACTGCAATGCTGGGGCGGATGGAGCATCCCACAGAAGCGCGGGTGGGGGCCACCGCATGCTCAGTGGTGAACCCGGACGTGGACTGGAAGTACTTCCCCGCCCGCCAGGGAGCGTGCAGGAGCCTCCGCCCGCATCAGCCGGCTCGGCGATCACCGAGACCCAGGAGGCACCGGTTGCCGAGCCAGGGGAGCGTGGGGAGGCCCCCCTGTGCTCTCTCTGGCAGACTCAGAAGGGGACCGGAAGTGCTTCCGCTCCACTTCTGGGTCTGCTGCTGAGCACGCTGGGGAGCCCCCCACGATCCCGTGGACGCCCCAGCATCGCAGCATTCACGAGCCACCTGATACCTAGAGGTATATAGAAAAAACATTTAAAGCTGTGTCTATGTCCAAATCTCTGCATCTTTCCAAATCTTTCTGAATCGATTTGGAGACATTAAAGGGTCTCCTGATTCGATTCAAATTTGGAGATTCGGCCACCAAGTCAGGCCAAATCTTTGCTAAATTGAATCAGGGACCGAAGCTTTGCACAGCCCTACCAAAAGCCACCTGAAAAAAATAAACTAACCACTAAATACATTCCTAAACTGCCCCCTGCTGTAATTTAGTACTAGGAGATCAAGAGGATAAAATTATTATGGGATGCCCCCAGCAGCTTTTAGCAGTAATAGGATATCAACGAATTCTGACTCTTAAATGCGCTGTGTAACAGAAACGTAATGCCTTTTGCTGTGGCACATTGCAAGAGTGCAATAAACCTAGGAAATATCTTTAGCTAGAGAAACCCGATAATGTGTACTAGCGCCCCAGGCAATGAACTCCGTGGGTTTTGTCTCTGAGTAGGAGAGACGTAGGCTAAGTTTGCAGGTGGATGGCTGGGGTCCATGGGAAGGGTTATTCCTAAGTCCATGGATGCTGATGCTGCCTGCAGAAATATCTCCTGACTCCAGACACATCTGTTCCTCAGACAGCATGCCTTCTGCTATTTACTGACTAGGTTCTCCTTCCTGTTTCAGTTGCTGATGTGGAAGGGTGTCCAGAAGGAGCTAACACAGCTCTGGATTACCTTCCCAGATAATTTTTGTGATAAAATCCAGGCAGATAAAATCTTATTCAGCACTACCTCAGTGTTGCAGAGGTGGTTGGCAAGACGCCTTTTCATGTGAGTTCCTGCCTACATGATTAAAGTATTGAGAAAAAAATGCCCTGGGTGCTGATATTTCTCATCCCTGTCTTCTGCCTAAAGGCAAATTATTTTTAGACTGTTTGGATAAAATTAAGTTTGGCCTTTTCGGGATCTGTCAAGGTATCAAAGGTATTTTCAAGATACTTTATTCTTCTGTCTTTTTTTAAATTCCTTTTAGTACTTGTATAACCTGAAAAAAAAAGGGGATTTAAATGTCAAATCTGGGAGGTGGATTGTCCTCAGCAAAGATTGAATGTTCTGCTCGTTTAATAAACACAATTAGTTCAGGAATATTAGGCTAAATAAACACAGCGTGTTGTTCAGCGAGCTGTTTCCCCCATGCACTCAGGGCTGAATCCTGTAAAAGGTGCTGAGTCCTCCCAATTATGATTGAGACATTCAGCAGGACTTGAGAGCGCCACAGTTCCCAGGAGGTGCTCAGCCATGGTAGGATAGCCAGAGACGATGCAAATATCTGTGGTAGATGCATGGTTTCATCTTCAGAGTGGTCTCTGCACTCAGCTTATTGTTCTGTAAAAATGTTCAAAGGGCGCAGGCTACATGCCCACCTGGAGAGGATTGCCCGCTGGTCCGTTACCCCTCGGACTGGCACAGATGCTCAGGGGAAGTTAATGAAGTCAGACCAGCTGGTCAGATCCTCCAGCAAAATAAGAGTAGTTGCAGGAAATGGGATCAGGGAAGGTAGCAGGGCTGAGATGGCACCACAGGCTGAGCTTCTAGTGGCTCTGATTTCTAGAAATGTCCTTTGCATGGCAGGAGGGAATACAGTCTTCTGGACATGCATGCCAGCTACCACAAAGATGGCTTATTTTATTTTACCTTTGCTCTTCTATCCAATGAATCACTGCCTTATCGCCTTAACTCTGCATTGTTCCCTGAATTCCCCCAACTTTAGACATGGTACCTGAAGGGGGTTCAGCAGATCGGACGACGTTTCAATTGGACACCAAGGATTAGAACGGAAGCAGCCAACTAGACACTTAAATGGATCTTAGGCAAAACGTAGGTGCCTAATTCACAAAATGATGCAAATTGAGTGTTTTTTATTGGCCATAAACCCTGAGGGGTTTAAATACATTAGGAGTAGCAATGGGGCAAGAGCAGGGGGTAGAAAATTCTGGACGTCTCCTATTCACTCACTACCTCGGCATCTGCTCTGCCCTTGTGTGAGAGATGCTGCAGGGCTGGATGGACCCCTGGACTGACCCAGTACATGGCAGTTCTTATATTTTCATTACATGCTTCCATTTTGGGATTAAATGGTCCCTAGCCTAGATGCCCAGCAGCGATCTGGTTCAAGCTGTCAAGTGCCTGACTTCCACTGTGATCCAGGTCAGAGCCAGAAGAATTTCAATCTATCTACATCCCCTGCCAGTAGCATACCCGACACTTGTTAGACCCAGGATGTCTTGGGGTTTTTTATTTTATCCTAAGTATAAGAGATAAATTATATAATAGTATAAAGAGAAAAGGAAGTTCTTTCAAATGTTACACAGGTTTACTGGGATGTTATTTATCAAGCAATAATAAGCAATAATAATCAAGCAACAATGAGAGCAGCTACCTACAGCAGAGAATACACAAACACACTCACTGCCAGACGGTGAGGTTACAGGTCCCTCAGAATCCATCCTCTGGGTTTGACTGAGTCTAGGGTTACCATACGTTCGGGTTTTCCCAGGCATCTCCCCTTTTTAGCCCCTCTAATCTCGGTCCAGGCGTTTTTTTTAAATATGCTCAAATGTCCGGGATTTTCGTCAGCTCAGCCTCAAAGTTTTCCTGCCGCTTCCCAGCTTGCCCTGGCAAGGAGCTGCTTGGGGCTGGGGATAGAGCAATTGGAGGCAGGGTGCACGCACACATGGCTGGATATAGGTAAGTCCATGGGGGGCAGGGTGTGTGTGTGGGGGGAGAGGGGACAGAAGGGGGGTCCAGGGCTGCGGCAGGGTCGGGGAGGGCCTGCCTCTCCAGTGGGGGAAGGGGGCAGGAGGGGGAGCCCTTCAGGGCCAACAGGGAGGTGCATGGTTGGCCCAGCAACACCGAGGGTGGTGACCCAGGACAGACCACTGGGAACCCCATTTGATACCTCCACCCAACTAGTTATTGACCCATGGATGACTCCTCCTTGAGCACAACGATCCAATCAGTTAAATATCAACTAGGACTGTGCAAAGCTTTGGGTGCCGATTCGATTCAGACAAGATTTGGCCTGATTTGGGTGCGAATCTCCAAATCCAAATCGAATCGAGAGACCAATAAAAAGGTCCGAATTGATTTGAAGCTCTCTGAATTGATTTGGAAAAGATTCGTAGAGCTTCGGAGATTTGGGCAGTCCCTGCTCGCTGCCGCAGAGAGCTGGACTCGGACTCTGTGCTGGTAAGTAGGGGGCGGGGAGGGGGGAGGCTGGAGAAAGGGGGAGGGAACTATATGGGGACCCCTGCCAGGCCTCATCCCCCGCCTGCTTTCCCAGCCCTGTCAATGGCTGCCCCACCTGGCCCCAGCTCCTGGTATTTTAAGAAAAAATAAAACAAAACAAAACTCACCAGCTGCTGAAGCAGCCATTGGGGTTTCTGGGGGCTGGTGGCAGAGCCCCCCACGCAGCGCAGGGCAGTGGGGGGGCAACAGGGATTTCCCCCCCCCAGCAGCAGCCGGTGAGTGCAGGGCTTTTTTTTTTTTTTTAAGAGCCAGGATGCTGGGGCTGTGAGGGGTGGCCATTGATGGGGCTGGGAGAGCAGGCGGGGATGAGGCCTGTTTGATTCAGAGATTTGGCAGATTTGGCGGCAGCCGGATCTCCAAATCAGATTTGTCCGAATTGATTCGGGACAGTGATTCAAATCACCGAATTGAATCACTGTCTGCCAAATCAGCAGAATCCGAAGCGAATGCTATCCGCTCTGCACAGGCCTAATCTCTGCCTTATGGTACTTTCATCTACTCTGTATTTCTTCACTTTGTTAATAAAAGTTTTGGCAGGTAATGTCAAAAGCTTTGTTAAAGTCAAGGCATACCACATCCAATGGTCTCCCCTCATCCACAGAACCTGTCACCTTATCACAGAAGGCAACCAGGGTGGACAGAAATGACTTGCTCTTGGTGAATCCATGCTGCCTGTTCCCGATCACCTTGTTCTTTTCTAGGTACTTCACAATGAGGACCTGCTGAGGACCTGCTCCATGATACTTCCAGGTATAGAGATCAGGCTGACCTGGGTGGGGGGTGACCCAACTTCTACCCTTCCTGTTGAAGGTGGGCTGCTGAGCAGCCAAGAGTGCAAGATTCCTGGGGCCAGAAGGAGAAGCAGCAAGCAGGAGTCTGGCTGTGTAGCCCAGTGAAGAGGGCACTCTTGTGCGAAGAAGTGTGGGTGGCAAGTGGCAGGAATCACAAGACCAGGGGTGGGCTACTTCATGAGTTTTGGTGACCTGTCAAGGTCCACATCCATCTCTCGCTCCTTTCTCTCCTCCCTTTCTGTCTCTCTGTCTCTCTCTTCTTCTCTCTCATCTTGTTGCCCTGTGGGGTCAGACCGACTCTCAGGATTTCAAAATTGCGCTGTTAGATGGGAGGGTGTGACACAACTGCACATATGCAAACACACAAATCAGTTAGGTGGATGCACACACACTACCAACTCAGGCACATACACATCCAAGATTACCAGCTTAGGCACATGCATACCTATCACCAATTCAAGTACATACATGCTCTAATGATAATGACATGAAATCATACACAATGCATACATACATATACATATACACACAGGTTAAACACTGGCTCAGGTGACAGTGTGTGTGTGTTGGTGCCTGTGGTACCTATGCTTGGGGTGCTTGGTGACTAAAGAGCAAGTGGCAGAGACCAGGGGAAAAGGCAGTGGAGAAAAGGCAATAGCAGTGGCAGATCAGGGGACATGGCAGTGGGGATAAGGCAATAGCAGTGGCAGAGATCAGGAGAAAAGGCAATGGGGATAAGGCAATAGCAGTGGAGGAGATCGGGAAAAAGGCAGTGGAGATGAGGCAATAGCAGTGGCAGAAATCAGGAGAAAAGGCAGTGGGGACGAGGCAATAGCAAAGAAACGGGTTTGCAGGCAGAGAGGAGCTCAGGACGGTTGGAGCCACAGGAGCGTGGGCCAGGTGTTGGAGATGGCATTGAGCCAGAAGCAGGAGAGGGAGAAATGAGACAGAAGTCAGAGGGGCAAGGACCAGAGATTGGAGCAGGGCCACACCACAGTAAAGCAAAACCCAGCTCAGGGGTCCAAACAACCGTTTTATTAAATGAACACTGTACTGTACAACTTGGTTCCCACACACACTCACACAATGGCAGCAGGAGAAAGACTCAGCAGAAGGGTTCGAGTCCAGGTAGAGAAGAGAAACAGAGTCCAAGTCCTTGGTTGAAGAGGGGGTAGAGGGTGATAGCTACCTATCCAGGCTGGGAGGGGGTCCGCGATGGCTAGTCGGGGTCTTTCTCCAGCAGGTGTTGTCCAGAGGGGGTTGCCAGCAGGGCCTCTGGGTTGATAGGCAGCGTGACGTGGAGCAGGTCTGGTCCAGGTGAGATGGCATCCCCACTGGGTCTGTCTTCACTACCCCTTTTTATGGGGCAGACTACCAATGATCTTCTATGGCCAGGGCCTGTCCAGGTGAGGCCAGCCCTGTTCCAGAGGGCTCCAGATGTTCACACTGCGCATGTGCAGCTGTGGCACCATGCTGGGTTGCCTCGTCTTCTGTGTCTTGAATGCAGAGGGTGGTTCCAATGACTGGGCCCAGGTATTGGTTTTGATGATGACGTGATTTAATAGGGGGTCCTGCTATCATTGCATTCACTCACCCCTTCACTCTTTTGCTTCAGGCATTCAAGGAAAACCCACTGACATGGGAGAGGTTAGAGACTTAAACGTGAACCATAATTGCAACATGCTTACACAACAGGGCATGGGGACAAGATGGGAACCTGACGCACAAAATGGATACTTGACATCACTCATGCCAACCCACCCTGCAGGCCTAAATCATACAATGTGAATATGAAACAATAAAAAAATCAATGCACAAATGATAGGAATACAATATAATACAATATGAAACAGTAAAAAGCAATACAAATATAACAGGACACTGTTTACAATATAAAAAGGGGCTTATTACAATAATAGCATACAAGAACTTAGCTTACCTAGTACTACTTGTAATCACTTATAAGGGATAGAGAGGGCAGAGAAAAAGTCAGAAATGGTTAGAGGAAGGGAAGAGAGTGTATTTTTAAATAATAAAAAAAGAAAAACTGGGGGTTTTGCTACATATTCCTCCCCTTGACATCAACCTTACACAAGCGTGATGTCACTACACTGTTTGGGTTACTGAACGCCATGGTCCAGCTATATAGAAAGGAGGTGTGTGATCTTCAGCTGGTTTGAAGTTAAAACAAAACTTAGGCAGTTAAAAGAAATTAAAAGAGAAAAACCTTAGGGGGAAGAGAAAGATGATAATATAATAAGGTTGCTTTAAACAGTTACAATGGTATAGTTGTCTCTTCACTTATTAAAATAAAGTTGAATTAAATATGACTTGGAATGCAGTTTCTTTTTACACACATCTTGTTATACTGATATTCTAAATAGCATTTAAATCCTTGAGAGAAGGGGAAAAAAAACAAATCAAAACCAAACCAAAACATTTTAACGTTTTATCAGATGGCTCAGAGAAGAGGGGAGGAAAAAAAAATAAACAAAATACACATAACTGTTAACAAATATCATTTTGCTAATCAAATGCAATTTAAAACTTTATATGAATTGCTGCCCTTGTTTCAAATATTAGAACAACTTTCCAGTCCAGCCGGCCGGAAGTGTTGTGGTCTGGGGTCCACAGACCGAGAGGGATGCTGTTGATGGTAACGAGGCCGCATGGTCTATCGGTCACCTTGGATCACACTGTGGTTTCTGCAAAAGAAAACAAGCCCACACCAAGCTGCCAAGGAAAACTCCTTGCAGTGGCTGATTATTCATATTTACAGATGTACAATGCTGACGTGCAGTGGCAGTGCACACATCATTGCCATTCTTGGGGTGCTTTTCTTCTGTACTGAAGAAGTGGAGCAGTTACCTACAGGAGGGTGGCCATCGTGAATCGAGGACTTTTCTGGCCTTTTTCTGCCTCAACATCAGTGTGGGCACTGACCATCCCAGCCGATGCATATTTTCCAACAACTCAAAGCCGTTCCTTCCTACTAGCCAAGAAGGGTGGCCGGCAGGATAGAGAAGACTGTTCACCCCTCTGTATACAACCCCAGCAGTTTCCTGCCCCATGAAGGACCGGAGCGTTATTTGCTCAGTACCAGCCTGGCTCAGGTCCCATCTTTTTCCAAGTATGTTCAATGCAGCTCCAGTGTCTAGAATAGTGCTGGTGTGCCCTTGATTTCCCACCGTGACAGAAATTTGGAGTCTCCCTCCTGGATCCCACATGCGGGTCCCTAATTTTTTCCCATGAGCCTGGTCATGGTCTGCTCATGGGTCCTATCACGGGGGCACCCTCAGTACTCCCCTAGAGGTGGAGCCGCGGCTGTGACCCTGTTGGAATGGGAACATGCAAACCCCTTTTTACCAAGCTCTGCCATCCACTTAATTAACTCGTGCAGCAGCCATTTGTCCCATTTCTCCTTGGGCTCCCCACGATCCACGAGCAGCTTCCAGACTACCATACACATGCCATCCCCATCTGGTGCTGGCCTCAGCCGCGCCGGATATGGGTAGCGGTTCCCATTCATTCCTGTGTACGAATTTGACTCTCGTGATTGTAGATACCTGCCCCCATATGCCTATCCCGTTTTGGATATGTACTTTCATCTGAATAGGTGATTATGTGATCTGGTGCATACTCTGGGGTTCACGTGGGCTGTGTGGTGGCTATCGCCCCTGCTTGTTTTCCAGACAAGCGCTCTGCGTCCTGGCCATGGAGCAAAATCTCAATGGGGTGAGCAATCCCATTAAACCAGGGTCTCGCTGAGCAGTCCCATTAAACCAGTTATGGAGGGTACATTCCCTCCTGCGCCTCCTGCCAAAAGCCGCAGGGGTAGTTCATTGCTATTATGTTCTGTTACTTGCTCTGTTCAGGGGCAGTACAGATCCTGACAGCAAACCCAGCATCATGCAACGTATCAAGTAATCCCTTATAGTTTCCCCCAGATTTTGGTGGCTGGCCTCAAATTGTCCCTAAAAGATTTTTCTCCCCGAAGTACTCCCAATGTCCGCAATGCTCCGGGGAATTGCTTCCTTCCCAAAGCCGCTCTCCTGACGAACGGCTGTCTGAAGCTCAGGAGCGGCACACGACCTCAGTAGGCGATGCCACTCCATCAGGCTCAGAGTCTCATTCTGTACCACATTTAATGATTTCTGTAGCCACTGGGCCAAAGTCCTTAAGTTTGCCTGACCCGGTGTTTTTCCCAATGCAGCCAGATCCGATCCACTGAGGGGGGCTGTGGTCGGGGTGGTCTGGCTGGGGTTCCCCGAGCATCCCTGGTGGTAGACGCCTGTGCAATTACATTTACATCTGCCACTAGATTGTCTCCCTTCTCGGTTTTGGGGGTTTCTTGGGGTTGGAAAAGGTTTGTGGCATTTTCAGGGCTTTCCCAGTTATCCTCCCCCAAAAAGTCCCCTGGGTTGAGAGGAGTGTCTGGGTCCCAACGGGGGTCTTCATGGATCACAGCCGCAATTTGGAAGCTGTGCTCCTGGAGTGCTTTTTCCAATCTATCAATAGTGGCGATACAGGGGCCCTGGTTCACTTTTGCACTCTTCTCAGCTGAATCCTCTGCCATAGTTTTGACCAGACTCTGCAAGGCCTCTCGGCGGGCCTTCCCCTGACCCAAGGCCTCTGATTCTGGGGCCGGGTTTTGTTAATTTTGTGCCTCTAAATTTCAGTATAGCCCTTTTAGAGCTTCGTTGCTTGTATCTAATTGAGCGTATCTGTTTTGCAGATCACGCAGGTGGGCTCTCAGGTCTTCAGTTTTGGAGGCTTTTTCAAAATGTTCTCGAGTTGCAGTTTGTGCTGTATGCCACGGTAGCCACATTAAGGCGCTGTGTCGCTTCTGGGCCGAGGGGTTTTCACAGAGGCAGTCATTTTCAAATTGCTCCTCCAGGTCACCAGCAGAGAAGCCTGGGACACAGACTTTCTCCTTCCATGGGCTAAGCCCACCTTCAGGATTTCCTTATGGAGGGAGGGGACATCCTTGCTCTTTCCCCATGTAACCTGCTGGTTTCCCACCCCGGTCTTAGGGGTCCTGCTCTCCAACAAATTGAACATGATTTCTCAACACACACCAAACAACAACTACACAAACAATTACAAATGCACACACCAACACCCCTTCAGTACAACCGCAATGTCCTGTCCTGCAGTCCCAACACACAACAAGCAGCAGTTTCAATATCGGACCCCACTACAAGCGGGAGTCCAACAACAACAGGATTGGAGCCACAGTGGGTCCACCTATTATGAGCAGGAGCCCTTCAACGACACAGAGGGGGTACACACCAGCACACTAGCTCACTCAACTCACACTACACACTCCTGCTGACTCCCGCTAACACCTGCAATATGCCCACGTCCTCCCAGGCTCAGCTATGGGCCCAGACGGGGACTTCCGCTGCGGCACAAGCCAGGTCCAATGAGTTAGCGGTTGTCTGCCTGCGGGCCGGCTCGAACCTATTGGCAAGCCGTATTTTGCCCACCCCTGGATTAGACTGTTACTCAAAAGATTGGCAACCTCCCCCCCACCAATTAATTACCTGCCCTTTGGGCACTCCCAACCCTGAGTAGATGGAGGTGCCTCATATGCTGCCCTGAGTCAGGTTTCTTTGTTCCAGAAAGGCGTGAATTCAGACATGCCTATTGGCCAACCCCAGGCAACTCCCAGCTCAGCACCCAGGTGCTTTGGATTTCTCTCGGAAGGCATCTCCCTCTCTCTATGCAGGCTGAGGTGTTTGGGTCACTCCCTGGGTACAGGCGGCCTAAATGAAGACACCTACAAGGGCAATCTGGATCCAGCACTACATGCACCTAGATATCCCCTACTTTGTGCTGGTGAGGTAATGGGACTGAGATCCATGGCAGGCAGGCCCAGTTGCTATTTGAAGGGGGAAGGAGGCCTCCCATACTTACCTCTGGTCACAGTTTGTATTTAAGCTTGCAGCCAGTTTGACCTTCTCTTTGAAATCCTCTTCCACTGCATGACTCTGGGACGCAACCTTTGATGTTACAGTGTCATAGTGCTTAGGGTCAGAAGAGACCTAAACAGATCAGCACGTCATAATGATGGCAAATATGACAAACAGATCATAGTTATGTCATATTTGACAGCATGATGGCCTTTTCCCCCCCACCCCCCACTGTCTGGGGTAGAGCTTCTGCCTGACTCTTGAGTGTTAGCTGTCTTAAAGAACCATGAAGACTTACACTAGAGGGAGCAATAGCACCATGACTTTCTGATTTCCACCTGGCCCCTAACCAGCTACACCGCAGCATCATACCGCAAGTATATTCAAAAAGAGCCATCATCTAGATTAAAGGATTTAGCGTTTCAGATAGCAGTTTCTTTAATGATTTAAATTAATTAACAAAACAGCACTTGATTTTACAAGAAGCTGAAACTGCTACGTAGGGACACTGCTGAGTAAGCTGTACTGGACTCTTTGGTCTTTTTCCCTTTGCTAAAAATCTGGGCAGGATTTTTCATTTTTAAAAATGATATTCTGCGCCTTTCAGTCAAGGATTTCAAAATGGTTTAAAAACATTTGCAAATACGTTTTTACAACATTGGATTGCTATGGGAGCTGCTGCATTTTGTGGGAGATCCTGTCTGTGCCAGATCAAACAGGGGTAGAAAAGGTGGGTTTGTGATTCAGAAACCCTTTGTACCTACAAGTGTCTGTGCTAGGAGGCAGAGTCAGAAGCATGAATATAATGTGGCTAGATAAGAGTGCATATCTCTAAGTGTCACGTTCAGTGAAACCTGCGTTTGCAAGAAGCACCCTCTTTTCCAGATTGATTTTATTTGACCTGTAGTGAAAGAATTAAAGAGCCCCTTGAAAGGAAATAGCATGGATTGGTGCGGACACTTGGCCTGGGTATTCTGATTAAAATTATCATAGAGAGGCTGCTATGGCTGTACATTTGCAAAGAACTGGACTCAAGACACCTGGTATGAACACAGAGCCAACGGGTGGGACATGATGGAAGTTATGTCCGGACACCGGCCTGTTTTACACTCTGGTGCAATCCCATGAACTCCAGTGGCTCTCTATAAGGCGGCTTCCGGGATGGACTAGCTTTCCTGCGACGTGCCATGGGAATTTAATCAGAGGAGATATGTGATGCATCATGGGACACGCAGTTCAGACAGGGAGCCTTTGCCTTATGAAGGATGTGGCCCGAGATGTCTGAATTGCAGTTCCCACAAAGCACCGTGGCAATCGTTGTAGACATAGAATAATGTAGGCCTGACCCGAAACAAAACATCATCTAGATTTTCTTGATGGAAAATTGAAAGAATTAGGCAAAAATTTGAAAGTTTCAGACAAAAGACTTGGCTGCTGTTGCAGCTCCATTTTTCCTTGAAAAAAATATTTTGATGGAAAAATCCCATCTGGCCCTTGAATTCCCACTGTGAATTCTTTGGGGCTGGGAATGCATCTAACTGTTTGTGTAGTGCCTGGCAGGATGAGACCCTTACTCTTGCTTGGAGCTGCAAAATGGTACTGTAATACATATATAAAAAATCAAGGTGATGAAAAGGAGATGGTGTGCAAAAAAAAATAAAAATAAAAGTTAGAGCCTTGCTCTGGAAATCATTGACAGTGATTCACTGACAGTGAATAGTATTGGCCCCAAGAACGCTGTGTTTATGGAGGCACTTTTCTTATTTTGACGGTAAGATCTCTTTGGAGGGCGATTTTTTTTTCTTGAAAATATGAGTCAAGTGATCATCGTGCAGTTCAGTAGGAAACTGTCAAAACATTGTCATTTATTGTGACTGACTTGTTTGAAAAAAACAACAAATCGCAAATACAGAAACAGTTCCCATTCATGACGGGATTCAAACGAAGTGTCACTGACACTGTTTTATCTAATTTGGGCATCCTGTCATCTTCGTAGACTCGTGTATCTTTTTCACTCGCTTCTTAAAGGCTGCAGCGGTACAAAGCTTTGCAGCAACATTTGCTTCGTTTTGACAACCTAGCATTGCCTCCCTAAGTGCTCATTGACACTGCTTCATCCTGGTGTCATAGTGCGATCTCGACAAAGCTGTGTAGACACTGTTTTGCTTCCATAATGGCATTATAATTACATTATAAAATCTTGAAACAGTTAGCATTATGCTAAGATGATAAAGTGTTACGATACAAATGTACAGCGTATACTTAGTTGTCAGCTCTGTAGCTTAAATGTTGTGACTGGTTTATAAGTTTGTTTGCAGCTTTAGAAAAGGCTCTAGGCCATGATAAGCATTTCCACATGAATTCCCTTTTGAGGTACATATCAGGGAAAATGTGTTTTGTACCATATTGGAAGTGATTGTCTGTCACTATATAAATGAACATTTTTTGCCATACTAAAACCATTTTTAATTTTAAAAACCAGTACCTGTGGCTTGACAACTTTTGTATCAATAAAATACTCGATACTAACTAAGTCTATCCATTTCATCCAAGCGTGCCAAAGTACTTTACAAACTTCTTAACAGTCTCTCAGCACTTCTGCAATGTGGATAAGTGGTATTATCATTTTATGGAAATCTTAAGTGAGGCATACAAAAATTACTTGCTGAAGATTTGCATTGAAAATCCATGCCAGAACCATTAAAAGAACCTGGGTTTTCTGACACTTTCTTGCTTTGACAAAACGACGGTGTCTGGAATTGGATTTGGGAATGCAGTAGTTCGAGTTAGCTATCAGATCTGAAAAGTCTCATGTAGACTAGGTACACAACATTCAGCATGAGCTAAGGATAACAACTCAAGCAGCTTAATGCGTGTGACAGTGTTGTGGGTGACTCCAGACGTCTCAAATGCTATACCCAGCATTCATGCAGGACCATAAATCCTACTTGAGGAAAGGCCATAGAAACCATTAACTTTCTTTGGAAAGGGCAGAGACCACTGAACTGATTTCCAGTAAGCGAGCGGTGCTGGAAGGAACTCTGTAAATGCTTTCCCGCTGTCCAACAATATCACAAATACTGTGTAGTCAGTGACATAGTTAAGATCTTACCAATGTTAAGATACCTGTTCAAGCATATCAGGACAAAAAGCTGCCCCGATGGCAATGTATCCGTTTACCATTATTTTCAGTGATTTCGCTCTGGCTAAACCTTCCCCACTGTTGTCAGATGCTACAGAAATGCTGTATACCACAAGGGAATCAGATTAAACAAAATGCTAATTTTCTTAGATGAGAAGATGAAGCATCTACAGCACGTTTCTCAACCCATCCCAGGGAAATGATAAGGATTGCCCTAAAGAACCAGAAGCCACAAATAGCAGTGCAAAACCCTGGAGACGTAACCTAGTTGACATTTCCAGTGACTTCTACACAAATATTGCCTCCTTTAAAGGCTAATTTCTCCCCAAATACATAAAGAGCTTACTGCCTTAAGGATTGATTGAACTCAATAGGGGTGTTTCCATTGACTTCAAAGGCAGCTGGTCTGGGTCCCTATATAGAAAAGAGGGGGCCTCAAAAATCATTGCACAAACAACGTCTCCCTGATTAGCTTGTCTGGAGGTTGCAGAAACCTCTAAATGGATTAATCTATTAGAAAATGCTTCCACAGAGATTCTGGGATTTAACTGTGTTCACTGAAAGCACACTCAATTTCTGCCTCAGCACCTCCTCCAATGTAACCTCAGTCCTTGGTACTTTCTCTGTCCGCAGCAGTATCGACTTGCCAAAACTATGGTGAAAGAGAGAACGTTTTGTGATTACACAAAATGCACCAGGAATATTCACTTAGGCCGGGATTTTCAAACAGGGAGGTATGCATTTCAATAGGATTTGACCTCCTGTTTCTATCAGGGAGCTGTCAGAATCCCAATCCCAGTTTAGTGTCACTTCAGTAGTTTAAATCTAATTAACAGAAAATGTCACAAAGTTTTTTAGAAGCAAAATCACAGAATCAGATTTGCAGGGCTCTTCCTAGGTAAAATGAAGACTGAAGCAAACAAAGAAAGCTAATGCTGCAGGCATACTCAACTCATCCTCACCTGGAGTGAGGTGGGAGTCCTATGCAGGGAGAGTTTTTAGTGTTGGACTGTTTGTTAAATAAGTTTGCAATTTGTTTAACAGACCATAAAGCTCAGCGCATATTATAGGCCCCACATTACAGCAGCTCATTGTGTCAACGGCTAGGATGAGAAAGCTTAATTCTCTCACAAACTTTCCTTGTCTCTTTTTTTCTTGATGTACTAAATGTATGTTGGAGTAATTAATTTTTACTGACCCCTTCAGAGCTGCATTCCTAGTACAGTGAAGTGCATAATGGGAAAATCCAGTGCAGCCTTAAGCTGGGTGACTCTGTAATGATGAGAATATATATTTCAATATATTTCTTAATGATTGGGAAATAAGGTGAATAATTAGGTGGGGAAATGGAAGAAACTACAGAGGACTGAGGGGAAATGCAGAGAGACCTAGTAAAACTGGATGATTGGACAATACGATGGCTCATGATTTTCAGTGCAGACAAATGCAAAATAATTCATGTATATTGGCAGAGTCATTTTACCTACTCATATGCATTGATGGATTTGGAATTCACTGAACTTTTTCAAGGTCTCATGGTCAACATGGGCAATCTGATGTAAATGTCTCTTCAGTGGGAAGCAAAGGAAATAGTGAAAAGGATGCTGGGCTACCTTAAAGGGATGTGAAAATTAGAATGGAACAAATCCTGACTCCCTCAACTGAAAAGGAAATGTTTCAATGAAATCAGTGGGACTTTTGCCTAGTGGCAAGTTTCAGGACTGGACCTCGTGATACTGTCCAAGCAGCTGATGTGTATGTAACTGACTTCCCTTGAGGTTGGCGTGACATTTGAACCTGGGATCTTCTGCACTGGAATGATATATCTCCACCACCCGAGGTAAAAGGCTAAAAGTGAAATTCTGGCCCCATTAACATCTATGAAAATGTTTCCATTAATTTTACTGAAAAGACTTCACCAATGTTCTATACCTGGAAGTAGCAGATGCACAAAGACCAGCCAGGGACAAAGTGACAAGACGGGAGAAAAGTTGCTATTGTTTGTTTCACTTCCTCCTTGTTCTGCCTCTAAATGCTGCCGACCTACCTTGTGTACACAGCACAAAAGAAGAAGACACAACTGCCCAAAAGAGGTTAAGCCCAAATCCTATTTCACCTAAGATGCTTAAATGGCACTGACAGGCTGTGTACATGTGTTCAAATGATCTGGGAGAATTTTCCCAGATTTGTTTTCTTTGAAGAAAAACTTGCCTGGAGATGCCTGAAAAGACGTTCGAATGCTGAGCCCCTGAAGAGCTGAGAGCATGCAGTGCTGACACTGGGCTAGGGGGCTCCGTGCACATATCTTAGTGAGCTCTGTACCACCCCTCCTCCCCCGAAATCTGCCTGGAGACAGATGGCAGCAGTGAACAGGGCAGCCCTGACTGGTTGACCCAGACTACTCAGGGTCATCCTGTGTCCCCTGCAGCACAATATGAGGATTGTGAAGTAGATGTGTTCTGCTCCCTGCTCGGATGGAGTAGTTGAGTCCAGCAAGTGACACACTGTCTCCCCGGGGAAGGCGGGTAGGAGCAAAGCACTGTTGGATGCTGGAAGATTGTGCTATGGCTTCTCTCAGAAGATAATATGTATAGCTGTACTTGCTGCAATACTTGCTGTCCCAGAAGAAACTCTTTCAGGAGTGATTTAACCCAGGTTATTCCCAAGTTATTTTTCTCCTGGAGTGGCCTTTTGCCCTGGGAGAAAAATCCTGAACATCTATACACACATGGTTTTTGCTGGGAGAGCAGCAAGTCTCTCAGGAGAAACTGGATGCCTCTGTGTGGCCAAAGCCATGTAGGTCCAATTGTTGGCATTTTCACAGAGTTCAGATTCTATTTTCATTTGAATTTCTATTTCTATTTCCATATTCCTAGGTTTGCCGAGCACTTCCCTTCTGCGCATTAGTACAAGGCTACTCTCTGTAGGTTGTGAGGCAAAATAGAATTGCTCACATACACATGTAACTCCCTGTAAGTCTCCAAAAGTTTAACCAGAGAGAAATCATGACAAGCAACTACTTGATGTTGGAGGAGAGGAGGGTAGCTCTCCTGTCTTCTATCACAGTCGCCTAATGGCTAGAGCCCTTACCTAGGGAGTGGGAGACTTGGTTCTAGATCACCTACATCATCTACTTCCCAATGAAGTGGTCACCAGGTGATGGGCTCTGCATTGCCCAGAGCATCCTTTAGCTCTCCTCCAGAAGCTGGACCACGGGGCAGCCAGGAGAGGAAAACTTGTGGGGCCACAGGGGATATGGCTGAGTGAAAGGGATAGAAATATCCTATTGCTTTTTATCTAATGCATACTACCTATATTCTCTTGTATGCCACACACTCTCAAATAAAACACACACGTTGTTTTTGGAAGGCAGAATGGTTACCTACATAATCCTGTTTCACCACAAAGGGAACTGGAGTCTGAAAACAGAGTGAGCACCAAAAATTGCACTTCGTGGCTATGTAAGTGCCACTAAGGCATGTAAAAGTGAAACAGATTTGGTCCAATAAGCTGGACAAAACAAGACACAATGAGAAAATCAGAAGCAAGCTCAGAGGAGAACATTTTGTGTGCCCCCATCTCTAAAATTGGGTTTAATTTTGGTTCACCCCATTTCAAAAAGGATTTGAATGATGCTGACAAGCGAATGAGATTAAATAAAATGCTGTTATGTATAAAGAAACATGAATTCAGGATTTTGAAATACATGTTTGGATGATCTTAGTTAATGAGTGCAACGTTGACTTCATTGCCTTGAAAAGTCATGTATGTTTACAAGACCAGCCTATGAATTTTTATTTCTCTTGTTCTAATGTGCTGTTCCATTTTTTTTACTTTTAATGATGGAAACATTTATCTTTTGTTGAGATAAAAGCTTTTACTTGCTGAAACTAATGACATAATAGTACTTTGCACTTCCACTGCACTTTACAGACATGAATGTGAAATTCATCCCTGTGTAAAGAACCAGCCTAAGGGCAATACACCAAATGCTATCTCCATTTGCTCATCCATTGTGCTCATCCATTTGCACTGGGTGAATTTTACTGCTAGAGTATTCTTTCATCTACTTCAAGCTCACAAAATATTTCACCACATATTCAACAGAAATTAATTTAGCTTTCCCATTTGTCTGTGATGTACAATTTTCCACATTTGCAGATGGGTAAATTATTGCTCAGAAGGGTTGTGTGTGTTCTTGGAAAAGTTGCAATTCAAATCCACGCATGATCTGGGAATTGGCCCAAGAATCCTGGTTCATGGTCCTTTGTTTTACAAACATATTGGTTTGCTCTGGAGACCCCATTTCTTTTGGCCAGAAATAGAAGTGTTGTTTAAGTCTGGGTCCCACTTTAGCTGTGCATGTGTGTCACGTGCAAGTTCAGAGTTTTGAGTTCCTGTGTCTGTTGAGGACATTCAAGCCTTTGCTTCTGTTTCATTTTCAGATTCACTGTTTTTCTTTTTTTAATTTTCTCCCACTTTTAGGCCACATGTCCATGTCTATGTAGGTGACTCAACTTGCCTAAGACCCTTATGTCTCTGGCTCATCTTGGTCTACTTGTCCAAAACCTGTCAGCTGTGCATATCGATGAACGACATCCGACAAGAAATATTTTGCTATCCACCGCACTAGTCACCAACGTAGGATAAGATACGGATTTGGATTCTACACAAACACAATCATCAGGACCTCAAACCTAGGCCCTCAACCTTGCCAGTGCAATTGCTCGTCTCCACTTACCACCCAACAACTTGTTATCCATGCTAGTCAAGGCTGGCCGGGCCCCCTGCCCACTCCCTAGCACTGGAGTCCCTGGCCAGGATCAGGTGACCCTTCAATTCCCACCCCCGAAATAAACCCCTGACCCAGAGCAAGAAGTGTCTGGGCCCAGGGCTTGAACTGACCTTAGATTGCTTTGCTGTTCTTTCAGGCCTGCTTGCTAGCTGACTCCACTCTCTTCTTGATCTCCCAGCTTCTTGACCTGGCTCACTCTTTGACTCTGCTGTCTGCCTGATTTCCCAGCTTCTGACTTGGCTTATTCCAAATGCTGCTCTCAGATTGACCTCCTCCTGGCTTCCTGACCTGGCCTGTCCCTAGATTGCAGTTGCCCATCCTCACCCTGGTTGGCACCTCAATCCCTGAGTGGCCCCAGACCTGGCTGCTTATGACCTGGCATGACAACAAGAAACCAAGATTACACTGGGATATTTGGTAGCTTTGGGCCAACAGAGTGCCATGGTGGTGTTTCTCCCATTCTTTTGGTACTTGGTGACAGCTCAGCTATATACTGTTTGAAAAAGCAAGGCAGCATGTACTCTTTCTTAGAGACCTGTAGAACTGGAGCTGATTGCCCAGTATCAGTGTTACAGCCCTGCACATGCTGGGAACACAGTGGATTTCCTGAGCATCTGTCATCAGCCATGAATGGACACTGAAGAAGCACTCCTTCCATGCATTTTCCATGGGGAGATTCCAGTGGTTGGTTTATCACCAGAAACAACACAAATTGCCTCATTATCTGCTCCAGAAGGGCCGTGAGTGCCTGGGAACCTTCTTCCAGCAATGAAATCAAGAGTCCATGATGTCTCGCCTCCAGCGTTTCTGCAGACTAATGACCATCATCTTTTGGTTGCAATCTCCAGCCACTTTCTCCCTCACTCTCTTCCCCAGGCTCCTTTCTGCCTTGGCCTTCTCATTGTAGCAAGTGACACAAGGGGTCTCGGTGTGAGTGAGATGCTAGAACCTGGCAGGTGTCTTCCTAGACTTTATGCATGCAGAAAGGAGTCCACTTATGGGTACATTGCTGGGATCAAGAAAAGCCAAAAGGGGCTGGGGGAGATGAGAATGAAAGAACAACTGCATTTTAATATAGGCTGGAGAGAAGAGAGGGAGGAGCAAGAAGTTGCTCCTTGTCCCTCCAGCTACAGAGGGAGAGAAGTAGCTGTGGGGGTGGGTGTAGGAGGAAAGCAGAAAGCCATTCAACACCGCTGCATGTCCCACGGTAGACTCCAGTAAGAGGAGTAACTATGGTGGGGAGAGCAGAAACTCAATGAACAAGCCTTACCTCTTTGGGCATGTTTACATGTGCTCTGGGAGGCATGGGGGATGCTTTAATTAGTGAGCCATGCTAATTAGAAGTGCCCAAGCATGTATCAGTGTCCCCCACACTGAAAAATGGTGGGGAGGCACTTTCAACTAAAGGTCATCAAATGAGCTTTAGTTCAAAGCACCCCACCACCATTTTTCAGCACAGGGATGCTGATACACATGATGCTAGCAGCTAGAGTCTGCTGGAGCACATTAATTTCCATGCTCCAGCGGATGTGATTCATTGAGTTTGCTTTGACACGCTGGATTTCCAGTGCATTGGAGCCAGCTCCCTGCACGTGTATAGGAGCTCTCTAGTTCTAGTGAAAGAAGTGGCTATGCAAGGTGGAGAGGGTGGGAAAGAAATAGGGAGCAGTTAAACAACACTTCCAGTGTATTTGGACCTCAGTAACTAACTTATTGATAGTGATCTTCAGTAGCACCAACTAGCTCTGTTTTCAAAACTGAAACTGGAGAGACATCTTGTAATAATTCCTAGCATGGGGCTCTGCATATAAGGCTCATTCAAATCTGTTACACTTGTGTTCTTGCGATATTAATAGAGCCGGAAACCCATTTGGTCAGACTCCTTCATTTGGGAAATTCAGGCAAACACATTCCAGTTACTAGACCCAGTCTGGTGACATAAACAGTACAACATGGCTTTCAAATGGTAAAGATACTGTAAAGCACTGAGCAGACTAAATATTCTGATATCAAAACAGTAAAGGTTGCAGGCTTGATTTATGAGGAGGGTAGAGTGCACTTCGGAGCAAGTAGGTCATGTTGGGGTTTGAATGGGCATGAAAGATAACACAGAAACGGATCCAGTCAGAATGAATGAATCCTTTTACGTGTTTGCCAAGATACCTTTAATGTTTTCAGGAAGTTATTTTTTAGTTTTCTTAGGACATCATACAGCATCATTCCAGAGAGCTTCCAGTACTTTTCTTCCAAGTTTTATCTTTTTTAAAACTTTTCTGTAAGTAGTGAATATGCACATAACCGGTAAAATAAACATTATTTATTTTTCCTAAAAAGAATATATTTTTATAAAGGACAGAGATTTCTTATTTTTGACACATTTTGTAATAGTGAAATGGAAAACAGGTTAGTATTTAAACTCAATCATGTGTGAAATTAGTATCCTACAAGTGAACAGAAATGAATGCATCTGGTAATAAAATGGTAGTCAGTGTTTAATTTTAATGCATACATCATCTTAAAAAGGGGGTTCTGAGAAGTTGCTATGCATGTTAATAAATGCTCTAGGTGTTTTCTGAAATAATGTTTTGGAATTTACTCAGCCATATTTTGGCATAATTCTGTACCATTATTGAGTAGTGCTTGTCCATGAGAGCAGCCCCACTGAGTTTAATGGGACTTTATGTAAGAAAGTCCTGGTTAATGTGGTTGGGCTTTTCAGAACCAGGCTGAAATGTTTGCAGTGAATTTAGTGGTGGTGAAAATTTGCCTAGTTCATCTATGATGAAGTCCGTAACACACACAAAGGTGATGCTGAGAGGTAGCCAGTGAAAATTTCCTTGCCAATTTGGGCAATTTGTATAGACCCTGTCTTAGGGAGTATCAGTTCAACAGAGGGTCATTAAACCAGCCCATATGCTTCTGACCTCTTCTGAGACTGCCAGCAAGGGTTTCAGATAGGAAGGGGGGGGGGAGGGGTTGCTTTTATAATTTTTGACACTTGCTCACTAAAAACTAACCATGGACACGCAACTTACTCACTTATGACACCAAGCACCTGTTGGGGGATAAGGATTTCCAATCTCTGAAATTCTTCCATATTCAGATCAGTAATCAGAAGAAAGGTTGGTATCCTATTCTCAGACTTGTGAGTCATTCTTTCCCCTAGTATCTCAAGATAATTTTGTGTGGCCGGGTTTGTACATAAGAGAATTTTATAGAAGCAGTACATTATTTAGCCTTTTCTATATGCACACTGCTTGCTTGACACTCAAATAAATATAAACTATAACAGAGATGTAGAAATATTCTGCTAATTGTTAGTATGGCTTTATTTTGGACTGAATAGCATTTGTGAACATGAGGACCTGGCCAGACTCTAGCACTGCCTACAGTTAAGTGGCCAAGTTCTGGAAACAAGGTTAACTTATCTAGGGCTATATTTACACTGCAGTAGGAAGTGCAATTTCAGGATGTGTAGATGTGCCTGAGTTAGCATTAATCTGGTGAGCTCATGTGATAAAGTAGAGGTGAAAGGGGTGGCAAGGGCAGGCTGAACAAGTCTACCCGGGACCCTGGGTGCTTTCTTGGATGGTTATCTATGTTGCTATCCTGACTGCTGCCTCTTCACTCAGCTGTTCCTTGTGCTAGCTAAACTGAAGCTAGTTCAGGTATGCCAGCACATGTTGCAGTCACTTCTGATTCCCGTGTTGATACGTGCTGATAAATGCATGTCAAAGACATCTTTAATATGTTACTATATCCTGAGTGAGACCAGTCAAATGTGCAAACCTGTTGCGCAGTCTGTTTCCTAAGGAGAAAGAATAATCTCAAGTGTTTATGTGAGTGCGTGTGTGGAGGGGAGCTTTGCATGAATGCTATCCCCGATCAAGGAGCTTATATGTATAAACATGAAACATGATATGCATCTCCTAGATTCCCCCAGAATGTCTCTCTGGAGCCCCTGGTTACTGGGGACTGTAAAATCTCTTCTGCCATATTCTAGAGACTCTGCAAGATACTTGGGAAACTTCTAGCCCATGCTTCTGGTACTGGCAAGTAGTTTAAAATACGTGCTTCGATTCAAGGGTCAAGGAGGCAATTGTATCACTCAAAGGTACTCAACCCCACTGTTCCCCTACCACCAAATTCCCAGGCTCTTCGGGCCAGATGATATAACCCCCTGTGCTGGATCTGGCTGGCATTCACAGGGCTGGGGCTGAGGCAGTCAGCTGAATTCGGTGCATGGGGACCAGCAGCCAATCTGGTGTGTACCAGATAGGGCCCTGAGACTGGATCTGGCCCACAGATCAACCCAGTACCACTCACTCACAAAAGGTTGTCTCTGCTTTACTCAGCTCTAAATGTATAGCGGTTCTTTTGGGCTAGGGAATCAAAGGCAACTGGGTAGTGATCACTCTCATGTGCTGTTGGCCGTACTTCGTTTCTTAATTTCTTAGTTGGTCTAATAAAAGGTATCATCTCCAAACCAAGGGTTCTAGAGCTTGACAGGCAAGAGTCTTTGAG
The DNA here is from genome assembly GCF_052110815.1 of Crocodylus siamensis. Classification (NCBI taxonomy): domain Eukaryota; kingdom Metazoa; phylum Chordata; order Crocodylia; family Crocodylidae; genus Crocodylus; species Crocodylus siamensis. The sequence continues at coordinate 237,981,882 of NC_143398.1, read as the reverse complement.
CAGATGTGATACCTTTTATCAGACCAGCTGAGTAGCTGGAAAAAAGTCCTTAGCAAGATTTCTGGTGCAGTCACCCTTCTTCAGGCATAGGGTGTTTCTGCTCTTCTGACTCCAAGGAATGACAGAAGCTAAAAGTGTAGCAGGATGTCAGTGAGAATGTAAATAGATAGAAATTAGGAAAATGTATAGCTGGGAAGGGAGGGGGGGAAAAGCGGGAGCAGGGGAACCAAAGGTAAATCAGGACAACTCCATAGTCCTAGTAATTCAAGGTAGGAAAGAGGCTGTCTGTGAAAAAGGAAATAGCTGGAAATTAGGAAAGCAAAGGGCAGAAAAGTAGGGGAGGGGAAGGGAAAAAGGCGGGGGTGGGGAAGGAAAGTGTAAGAGGTCAGGTCTGGCAGGTACTTGGTGAACCAGATGTCAGGGAGGTTGTAATGTGCCATACATCCAATGCCTATATTGAGTCCATGATTTTTTGTATCCAGTAGTTTGATGAAGTGAAGTTCATAGGCTTGCCTATGAAAGGTGTTTTGTAAATTCTAGAGTTTTGCATTCCTGTTGGCCATGGACATCTGTGCCTTATACATGCTAGCCTGATGAACCACCTAGGTGTGGGCAGACCTTTGATTTTTAGAGGCTCAAAACTGAAGCTGTCCTAGTGGTCCCGACAGACCTATTTCACAAATGGCTTAGCATTGAAGGCCCCATTCTGTGGAAATACTTGAAAGTAGTAAATGCCTGAATTCAAAACCCTTTTTCTGAGCACCCCAAGCTTTGAGGAAGTTCAGGTCTGACCTAAGCTGGTCTCTGGTTAGATGGGTCGTTTTTTGCATGTGAATAGGATGTGGAACCTTTTCCTCAGCAGTGCCCTTAAATGATTAAAACAGTGTCAATGAAACTGGTATGTTTTGGCATAGACACTCTTGTAAATTTTTTGGGTGTTTTCTCTTGTAGGGAAAGTGCAGGTGCTTATAAAACACAGGCTATGTTGTAATGGAGATTTCAGTCCAGCTCTAGTTTGCTCCCTTTTCATACAATGTGAACAAACTTGCTACAAACTTGTCTCTGTAAAGTGAGCTAAAATTGTGACTGTTCAGTGTTATATCATCTTTTAGAATGATGGCAGATGCTGATCTCCGTAGTGCCAGTGAAAAACAAGAATAACTTTGCTGATGTCACCGGACTGCACTGAAGTTACTAGGATCATAACAGGGCAATGAGCGGCCTGCACTATCCTGTTGTGATCGTATTGCAGCAGGCTAGCACGCAACAGAACTGTATCGGTGCTTTTGGGCTGGTAACTGCATGGAAAGGGAGTGAGTATCACATAAGACTCTCCCGATGGGTAACACTATTAGCATAAAAGTACCAATACACTATGAATTAACTCACAACAGGGTTCAAGTGGCAGACACATACCACGACATGGCTATAATCTGGTGTACTTGGTAGTGACTGCAGACACACTGAAAACTCTGTTCCAGAAAAGAATGAAAGTTCCTAGTGTTTCAACACTGAGATGGGCAGGGGGCATCTCTTTTTAATGAAGCTGATCCATGATTCACTTGGAAAAACTGTGTGTGTGGAAATACATGAAAACATTTAATTCATTTAAAAGAGAAGTCTTGAGAGCTGTCATGATAGGAGGTCAGGCTAGATAAATTCTACCCCTGTGACTCTCAGCCTTAGCATCTGAATACTGTACTCGTGACTGCAGACTATAAAGGCTAGCATGTTCTGCAGAGGCAACGGGTCACTTTTCTCATGTTCTTAATGAGGAGGGAATAGGGATTTGATGGAATTCAACCCTTGATCTTCAGATGGGATTGGAAAAAAGATTGGAGAAATCTCTTGAGTCTAGAAAGGACAGAAAGTTCTTCCACTCTATGCCATGTTGATTTGAGAGAGGGTCTAAGAAGAAGTTCAGGTATCCATCATACAGAGAGAACATTGGTATTTGACTAATGGGCATATCATAATGTGATATTTATATCACAGTACCTCCTGATGCCTCCATAAGAACTGGGCCCTGAGTATTGATGCAGGCAACTCAAAGGAGGGTTTGAACTATTAGGTGGAAAAATCTGTGTTGGAGATGAGTGTGAAGGGACCTGCTATAGAGGTGAGATAGAGAGATCATCATTTGAATTAGGAACAGAGGCAGCAAGAGACTGTGAAGAGGGAATAGTCATTCTCCAAGTGCTTGTCCAAAATGTACTTGTTACGTCTTGGGTTCCCATGCCCTTAACATTGGAGTCTTCACCCCAGGAAGTTTCACCTGGGGCTCCACAGACCCTCTACATGTCCTTGTGCTCCCATATCAAGCCTGCCATTCAGCCTTCCCATAGCAGTAAGGATGTTCCCCAAGTCCACCTGAGAAGACAAATTATAGCAGTTTCCCTTTAACTGCACGAATGGGTCACCTGAATGAAACTGCCCAAGCGGTTGGCAAGAGCCGCTTATTACATTCAACAGCTTTTTATTGCTCCTGGTCTGAAAACCAACAAGGATAAATCCCTGATGCCCCCAGCACAGAGAAATCACCGGGGCAGTACTGGATTCCATGGGCACGTCTATACAGCCTCGCCTTCTGCATGGACCACCGGCGACAAAAAATAAATCCTGGCCACCTGTTCCCACTCCAGACACCAACGATGAGGTACAGGGGATAGATGGATATGGAGTAGCTCCAAGGCGCTTGGGGCGGACTAAGTGCCTGCCCCAGACGAACACCCAGACTCGCTGTGCCCACCTGAGCCCTGTGTTTTAGGGAGAAGGAGACAGCAAAGGCCTGAGCTGTATTTCTGCTATTGATTAATTTCCCAACTATCAACAGCACGACCAGATTTTACAAAATAAGTTGGGAGACTCCTGCTTGTATTTGCTGGGCTGCCAGAAAGCAGTGTTACTAAGCACTGGTGTATTCAGCACCAGGTAGCTGTTGCAGCAATGCATCTCTTGCGTCAGCAGCAGGCTCTGGGAGCTAGTTTTCTGTCAGATACAAGCAGATATGTTCAGATTATGGAATGGGGTCAGCCGGCGTTAGACCTGTGTGCCACGGACAAGAGCAGCCAACGTCTCAACTTCTGCTCCAGACGGGTTTGAAGCTCAGTATCTGTGTTGGATGCTTTCCCTCCTTTTGCAGTCCTTAGGACTTCCTAACTCTCAATATTTCTGATTCCCAGGTCTACAGAAAGATTAACTAAGATGCTGCCAGGATCATTGTGATCCTCAAGGGAGTTTCAACACTAGGAGTTGATGCTCTTATGCCTTTCTCTGCTGAAACCCTTATCTTCTCTACCAAACCTCATACCCCCAGACAGTGGGCACATCTCACTCTGAGTCCAGCTGCCTTCCCTCTTGCAGTCTGGTTAATGGACGGACGTCAGGCACGGGCGGATCATATTCCCCAGTGTCCAAACCATTCTGGTGCAGAATAAGAAAGATCCTGTCAGACAAACCGATGCTGCCGAAGAGAAGAGATTCAGGATGTGCTGTGCATGGAGGCAGCTACACCTAGTTGAGTCTCAGATTTGTGCAATTTTGGACCGTTTGCTCTCTCTGGAAACCTCCAGATTGTTGATTAGTTCCAGTGGAGTGCACCTGGAAGCCATTTCTGCCAATCACCTTCCTTTTGAAAGCTACAGAGTTGGGGGGTTTTTTCTTTCTCACAACGGCTGCATTTCATCAGGATCTGGCATATGTTTTTCTACCAGTAAGGAAACCCATATACATAGGATCTCACTGGGGTTTTGTTGAGCTTTCTGGGCATCGATTTGACATTCTACCCCAGCAGCCCGGTCTTTATTGCACTCGTCTCTGAACACTTCCTTTTTTGATCTCAAACACTGAGAAGATTGTGGAAATACAGCATCGCCAGTAGGACCTCCTTGTCTTCTATCCTGTAACGATAAAGCGTCACTCAGGTGGCATCCCAAATTCTTACAAAAGTAACTATAAATTTCCATTTAAATGGAAAGAGCACACTGCCAATCTGCTTCCCCCGAACATATGCTAGTGGTGAAGGGAAGCTGGGGGGAAGGGAGCCAGGTGGCATATGTGTCCTTTAGTTCCCAGAGGACTATGTGCTTTAGCTCTTTCTGCCTAAAGTACTGGTAGTATTTGCTGACAGGCCACGTCAGTCTGTGTGCTCACACCTCTCCCGACGTCGCTAGTTTAGAGCCCCGTTTCAGGCCTCCTCCGATCTCAGTTACCTGCAAAGCAGGCGCCTGGGGTGCAATCAGTACTGCTCTGTGGTGGAAGCGCCGAGGTCTGCTGCTCCGTTTGGCAGAGCTGCACCGCAGTCTTTATTTAAACAGACTTCAAGCACTGGCCGTCTTCACGGCAGGCTGCTGCTTGTGACTCATCAACAACAGAGCATCCGCGCTCGGAGAGAGAAAGGTTACTACTTACCTGACCGTGACTGGAGCACCCCTAGATGTGTGGTCCGGATGGACTGCACCACCGTGCTCCCTGCGCCTGCACTCTCCTTCATCATCGTCAGCTTCCTGCAGTGGCGCAGGAGCTGAGCGGAGGTTGAGCCTGCTCCAAGGTCGGTGCCCTCCGGGGGGAACAGGAGGCATTTACAGCCCAGGTGCAGCCCCGAGGGACGCTGCTGGCTACAAGCGCATGGGGGGGCCAAGCAGACCGGGGAGGGAACAGATGTGGCTGATGCATCTTGAGGACCTCCCGTTACTGTAAAACAAATAACTTTCTTATCACAACGACTGGATTAATACCAGCAGGCGGGCGAGGGTCTTATGGACAGTGTCTTATGGAGAAGGGAAGGTAAAAGCTGGCCTTCAGTTGGTAGATCGGTTTGGGGTATTTTGTGTGGTCATAGCGGGATCAGGAGCTTGTAAGGTTGCGTGTGGCAGACGGTGAGGAAAGGACCAAAACGGTCTCCCGCCTGCCCAGCCTGTGGCTGGTTCCTGTCACCCCCGTCTCGGTGTCGTGGAGTAACACCGAGCGCAGCCTGCCAAGTGCTGATAAACGCTGCCTGATTGCTCCTCCCTGTATGTACCCCTTTGCCAGGGGCGAATCGTATTCCCCCACATACCGGGTAGCGAAACAAAGACAGAAAAAATGAAGTGACTGGGAAGGCCGTCACCCGAACCTCTGCGAAACGGGTGGCAGCGCCAGGCCCCGCCGGGCGGAGGCCCGGCCCCGGCTCATGGGTGGGCCCGAGGTGACACGAGCGCACCAAGACCCAGCGCCCCAGGCTGCCGGTCCGCTCCCTGCCTCCCAGAAATCGGGGGGCTGCTTTCGAGGGGTGACTCCGTTGCCAGACCCACCTGCGACCCCGCAGCTTCCCCCTCCCGGCTTGCCGGGAGCACGAGGGGAAGAAGACCCCTGCCCTGCCGGAGACAAGGCTCTGCTTTCTTCCGGGAAGTATTTCTTCCAGGAGATTTTCGCGGAGCACCTGGGCACTGGGTGCCGTTGGGGGGGGAGGGGGCGCGGCGGGGCGGGCCCGGAGCGGCGGGGCGGGGCGGGGCGGGGCGCGGAGCTGTCAGCGCGGCGGGAGTCACATGTGCGCGGGGCACTGGCGGCGGCGGCTGAACAATAGCGGGGCGGGCGAGCGGGATCCGCGGCTGCAGGGCGCCTCCGCCCAGCCCCGACGCGGCCGAGGGATGAGCCCGGCGCGCTGCTGAGCCGCTCCCGCCCGCGGCCCCGGCGGCGCCCGCAGCTGCAGCCATGAACCCCGCGGACGGGCCGGCGGACGAGGGCGCCGGCCCCGACTCGGACGTGGACGCTTTCTTCCGCACAGGTACGGACCCGCGCGGCTTTGTCCGCGGGCACCGACACGGCGCGCACTCCCACACAGCCCCTCACAGACGCCCCCATGCCCTGCCTCATACACCCCCGTGTACGCATGCGCCCCCCACATACACCTCTCCCCCCGGGTCCTGGGGGCCAGGCCGGGCTGTCTGCGGGGGTCTCCCCCGCTCGGGCCGCTTCCCCGCTCGGGTCTGGTGATGGAGCCAGAGGCTCGGCGGAGCGCAGCTGCGGCCGCCTGGGCTTTAGGGTGAAGCGGCTGGCACAGGGGTCCCTTCCCGCCGCGCCCGGCCTGCCCGCCCCTCCCTTGCGAGCCCCCCGCAAGCCGTTGCCAGGCTGGGGCCGGCAGCGAGGCCAGGGGGCCCCGGGGGAGCAGGCCGGCCTGGGGACGGTGGCAGTGCGGCTCCTTGGGGCGGTCAGGAGCCAGGCGTGTCGGCTCTGCTGCGCTCTGTGGGTGGAGGGGGTGGCGGTAACGTCCAGGAACCGGACAGCACTTGTTAGGAGATCGCCTGGGCTGAATTTCCAGGGAAGCCTGGCCCTGCGACGCAGCTCTCCCAGACCCAGCGGGCTTATCCTCACGGGGCCCTTGGCTCTGAGACCCACTTGTGTGCAGGATGAACGGCTGGAGCTGAAGCAGGCAGCGTGAGGGGGGGATTCCCTCTTATTTCAGAGGTGGCATTTTTAAGGCAGCCGTGCCCGTGAGCAGGATAGGGGTTTCATTCAACCTGGCGCAGGATTCAGAAGGGACCGAAAGCTCCCCGGGCTGGAGCTGCCACAGTTGTTTGTCAGGGCTTTGCTTTTCAGCTGGCTCTTTTTTCCTTTTCCCCCTTCACCTGATCACGAGCAGTGCAGGGTGCTTCAGTCTCCAGTGACAGCAAAACGATCCGGCCACCGCCACAACTTTAGGGAAGGTGCTGGCTGCAGATCTGCACCAGCAGCATGGCTCCCAACTCTGGTAGACCGCCCCCCTCCACATTTATGGGAGATGGCTTTGATCTAGGGAATAATAATAATGAGGTCTGACTGTGTGTATCTTGTGATCTACTAAGCCAATAGCTGGTTGCCAGTTGATACCCTACCTGGTTACTGAACATGTGTAGATAGCACTTGTGTAAAAAAAAAAAAAAAAAAAAAAAAAGGCATCCTTTTCTTTTAAAACCAGTTATTTTCATTCAGGAATCTCTTTCTCAAAGACGTATACCGTTGTCTAATAGCTCTTAATTCCCCGTGCAAATGAGGTATCGGAGTTAAGGTCAGAGGGGCTTCAATGACTTGACTAGCTGAGTCCGGGTTGTAAAATAAATGTATCTAACCATGTAAAGAGCATCACAGAAGTCTGCGATTAGACATTTTTCCAGTCTTCCTCCTCTATCAGAAATTCTGCCCCCATGGAACCGTGCGTATCATTTGGTTTGGTGTCCTAGGTGTTTAACTGAAAATAGTCTTGGAAAGTTTCTTAGCTTTCCCATTAACTCAAGGGAGGAGCTAGATGAATGATCCAGCTAGATTGAATGAATCAATGAATGATTGGATGAATAAGTGAAAGCTTTGATTTTGCTGCGTGTCTTCCGCAACACAAAACGCTGGCACTGATGGAAAAAAAATCATTGACTACTTCACGTGAAGAAGCACCGTTTGCTTGTCAGTAGTGATATCAGGCAGGCTTTATAATTAAAACAAATACCAGTGATAAACAGAGATCAAGACAGCTGGCAGCCAGCCTAAACTCAGTGAAATTGCTGAATTCTTATTGGAACAGTCTCTTCCTATGGATGCCTGCTCGTCCTCTTTTCTCTTCGCTTTGTGTGTGGATGTTGTGACTGCCTGGAGTGGTTGTTGATATCAGTCTTAATGGACGCCAGAGAAAACAGCTGATGTGGTATTTAAGGGAGAAAGTCTTGATAGAAAATTTGTAACCACATGGAGAACCTAACCGTTCTCGTCGTCTCGGGCAGGAATCCATGAGAGCCCTGTCTGAGAGAGGACCGAGAGATCAGATCCTCGGCTGCGTTAGTTGGGTAGACCTCAGTCGGCTTTTTAGCACCTTCATTTTTCCCTCGACATTTCCTTTCTTTTGGTCTCAACTTTTGTTTAGCAGTCTGTGCTATTTGTGTACAAATTTTGATTTTAAAAAAGGGGCATTCACAGTGTGTGAAAATGCAATAATACTTTTTATTATTATACTAGTGTAATACTAGTATATATTATAATAGTATAATATTGTTATATAATAGTATTATAATACTACTTCCTACCCATGGGGATTTTTTACCATCTTTAATTTTCCCCGAGTCTGATGAAGGGCGTGTGGGCCTGGAAGGTTGCAGAAAAAGATAATTTTTTACAATTTCTTAGTTGATCTAATAAAAGGTATCACCTTTTGAACCAAGAGCTCTAGATTTTTTCATGATGCTTTTTAAGCATTTATTGTCCCAATAGTGACTGTGAATCATTCATATGGGGAAACCTGTTTCGGAAAGGAGTTGTTAACAGGTGGCTTTAAAAAGGACTGTCCCCAAGGTCACAGTGACCACAGGAATACAACATAAATGCAGAAGGCAGTGTTCCCCAGTGAGGATATCCAGCTCCAACATCCTTCTCCATCAAGAGATCCCAGTCAAAAGCTTTTCTAAACAGAGAGGGTGCACCTTCCACCTTGCGGGCTGGTGGACTCCTTTCTTGGACTATCAGAAGAGCAGATGGCGGAGAGGAAGACTCTTCGTGGAGAGTCATTCTACCATAGATCTGCGAGCTGCACATGGAAAACAAAATCAAAGGGATTAACCCAAGGTAACCAAAGGTTGATGTGATTTTGAACCCTCACAGGTGTGAGCCAAGGATAGCCAAGAAATCAGTGGATTTATACCAGAATAATTCAGATCAGAATTCAGTTAAATATCCATAAAAAATGCATGCTAGGGATTATTCTAATTTTAGTTACTGTAGGGTGTAAGAAGAGTAATTCCATTTATTTCACCGGGATTACACTTGTATAACTGAGATCAAAATTCACAGATTCATAGACTGTAAGGCCAGTAGGGACCATTGAGTTCATCTGGTCTGACCTCAAGGGATAAAGCAGACTGTAGAGATCCTTGCAGTTAGTTCTGCCTCAAGCCCATGACTTCTGTTTTAAGTGTACCCTTTAAATGCTCTCTGTCTTTATATGCGTTATTAAGCCTGGAGTATTTTCATTTCCATTTTGGTGCCACAGATTGGGAAAATAAAATCGTGCATAAATTCTTCAGGAAAAATGTCAATAGGTTATTAAGCATCTCTTGTGAAATATGCAGTGTTGTGTGGGTCTGAATCCAAATGACTTTATTGCTTGAAGAATGAATGTAGTTCAGGAAGTCATATTGTAAAGCATATGGCTGTGAATGAGAGAACTTGGGTATATAGGGATGTATAGAAAAAGCTTTGTGCCAATGTTTAAGGAATTTCTATATTACGCTTTGGAAGCTGGCGTGAAGACAACGAGGAAATCTTTTGTCAAAACTTAAATATTTATATAGGTTAACTGATAAAGCAATTCAGCAATCCAGTGATGTTTGCGGAAAGAGTCGTCGTTAACATGCAATGCGTGCCGGTGGGTAGGTTTTCGTTTCTAAATTATGTTTTTGGCGTCTAAATTGAACATGGATTGTATCTGATATGAGGGTGTGGAATGTGTCCGTGATGTTTCCTGTGGGTGAATTTAAAATTGATATTGTTCTTTTTTGAGTGCAATGAATTATTCCCTTTGCTTTTTTTTTCTGCTTTCTTTCAGCATTGAGAGTTTCACTGTTGTTCATTTGAGCACAAGTGACTGGCAGCTCTGCTACTAAATAACTTTAAAATGATTGGCAGTGGACAGGCTGTTTGATCAATAGATGTGCTTGAAATTATGTCTGCAGAGAAGTGCTTCTTGAGGCTGATGGAATAAAGTGTCTGCTAGTGGAGCAGATAAATTGATTCAATTTACTTGTCACTGGTTGTGAGGTGTACTCATGATGCCCGACTTCCTCACCTTGAGACTTCATAATTTATAAGGTCCATTTTGATAACGGATACCTAAAAAGGAGACCATGAGATAGAAAAGACTGTCATGTTTTGTGTATCACTTGGAAAAAGCCTCCGTTGTTTAAAGGGACACTGTCAACTTACAGAGTAGACTTTTCAGGAGATTTTGATCAATGACATGGTGAACATGCGTTTCATTTCGTTTTATTCTTCCTTTAATGAGATTACTTTACTTTTCCTTATAGTTGTTTCTGTAGTTTACCTGGGTTAAATTTGGGTCTCTATACACCTGGGCCTAGATCACTGAATAAGGTTACAGGTCTGCCTGAGCCTAGTGACCCTCTGAGTTAGTGTGGTTAAGATGTGGCAGCTCCTGTAGTCTGAAGCATGCAGGTGCGCAATGAGACGAATACCTTGCTGTGCTGCCTGAATGACTAGATATCCGTTCACAGCTGGGTAGACGGGGAACAGCCTTCGGCATGATCCCAGAGCAAGGCTGGCACGCATGCTTTTGGAGTCATAGCAAGACGTTGAAGTTTGCTCTTCCAGCCGATCATTGCATCCTTCCCCATATATGCGTACGACGGAGCCTCCATGAGCAAATGTCCTCTGTTTCCTCCATCGCTTCTGTGGCACTGTCCTTTCTCCTCCTGACCCTGTCAGAGGAATATCGGGGATCTGCAGAGAGAGGAACCCCAGTCTAAGCATATAGTAGGTGAGGTATAGCTGAGTCAGAGCTGCTAATAAGGACATGCACAATTTTGCCATGTCCCTATAGAAAATTCTCTGCTAAGGTAAGAGCTCTGTGGATTTCTGGATGGAGGCCACTACCTATCTTATCTATCCATGAAAGGGAACATTATGGCCCTTGTCTTTAAACTGGCAGCTAGCCATCTCCATGGCCTATTGTCTAGCCCATGAGACATTTGGTCCTTCTGGAAAAGAGTTTTAAAAATTGCAAAATACAATGGGAATGACATTTGGTGGTTAGTTATCATTCATTTTCTTCCCCGTGAGAATAAGCTATTGTTTGGGACAATAACATAATACTTCGGTGCAAATACGAATGGCTAGTGCCTGAGTGAGACCTTATACGCCCTGTTTCTGCCCAGTGTTAATCCTTACTGACAAGTTAACAATCTCTGATGTTCAAAACCAAGGGGAGTATAAAAGATGCATCAATACAGCACGGACATTGGTGCTGTTGGCACGTGGTGCTCTACAAGTTTGATCCAGGACCACTCAGTGAGTGGAAAAATCCTGTTGCCTTCACGGGGTTTGGATGTAGCCCCAAGGGAAGAACTGTACTGTAAAAAATAACACCCAGTTCCCCAGAATGCACTAGCAGTTTGGCTGCTCATGAGTAGAAGAAATCTTATAGTAGAACATAGAAATGTGTCTGTTAGATCGGTGGAAATGATGAACAAGTGGTACTGGTGCATGTGAGGGTCAGGTTGGCCAGGAGGGTATCATGCTACTTTTCCCAGTGTCTTAAATTCCTGAGGAACTTTTGGGGACTATGAGATTTTGAATGTGGAGTCCGATTTTGGAGACCTGAAAGCAAGGGCATGCACCTTCTTAGCTAGAAACCTGCGAGGCATTCTCCCGCTGGACAGGTGTGGGGGGCCTTCTTGCAGCAGGAGGACGTGGTATGAACGGGGTTGTTGTTTCAGCTGCTCTGCCCTTATAGTCCCGAGGAAGTTTGATTATGGATGTAGAGTGGCAGCTCTGTTGCTCCACGGTGACACATACAGTACAGTACAGTACAGTACCTAGTGGTATTTATATGTACATCACAATTGTATCAAGGAAAAATACGTATGGCGTATTAGACCTCAATAAGCCCAGATCGCTGTGCATTTTATGATTCGAAGTCCTGAATGACCTGCAAGGTAGTTATGCTCTTATTTGATTTGGATGGGGGTCCGGCTTTTAATATTTCAGTGAATAAACTGCTTTTATTTTGCAGCCTTGCATGGCATCCATGCCCTCTGTTAAACCAGGAGGGACAATACCACTTAGACAGCTTTGCTCAGTCAGCCTTGTAAGCAGAGCAGAGAAGTTTATAATGCATGCATTGCAAAAGAAAATCAGAAATGAGGAAGAAAAGGAAAGCAAGCAGAGAAGTAATATGTGAGCGTGCAGCTAGAGGACTCTGGAGCACAGGTGGTTCTCAGAGAAAGACATCACAGTTCTTCATTTAAAAATATCTTTTTCAGTAAGAGATTCTAGGTCAGACACTGATCTCTGTTATCCTTGGTTTAATCTGGGATAATTCAATTGGTTTGAAAGGAATTCTTCAATATTTTTTTTACTCATGTCACTTAAATAAGAACTTGGCCCAAACTGCAGGATGATATCAATTATAATCTAGGCCTCGGTCAGAGCAGTCTCTGGATACAGGCTTGGACGGGTTTTTTTGCAAGAAAGGAGATGCATTTGATCAGAAGATTTGCTATTTTTATGACTTGCTCAGGCTGCAGTTGGGACTAAAGTCAGTATTTGAACCCAGGAAACAGTTTCCACCAAACAGGTTGGCAAGGACTAGAAAGTTCACACTTCTGCGTGTGGCTACAAAATAATGTTACTCTTTGTTTATGACTGTTAGTTCTTTAATATAATACTTAAAGTGTGTTGAAGAGGGGGGAATCTCTCTTATCTTCATGTTCTTACATATAGGACAGGAAAACCTTTGAGTTCTTGGCTGTGGCTCTGACAGTCCCCCAGTGAATGAGGCTATGTAGGGACATAGATTGCCTAATTTTCTGTCTCCCACTTAAAGGCAACAAATTGCCTTTTTAAGCTGAAAATGAAATTCCTTTTTTGCAGCCTTAATTATACGAGACACCATTTCAGTTTCACTGATGGAACAAAACTACTGCAATTAGGCAAACTGTACTTTTTAGTATAAGGTCACATCGTGCTTTGCTGAGAATAATAAGAGGAAATGATTTTCAATTTAACATCTCAGTGACTGGTGTACCAGCTGCTCCGGTCATTTATGTTACTAAAGTGGCCTTGGGAAAAAAAGGTTGAGGGTATACTGTTTATGGCAGAAATTAAATGAATCTCCTCATGCACTTTGTAATAGTAGCAGTTTATATTTACTCAGCTGTGTTTTTAGGGTTTTGTTAACTCTGTTTTTGGTGAGCTGCTCACAAGTGCCATAAGCTGTGCCTTATGCCTATTTTCTAAAATAAATCTTTCAGGAAATTGCTTTGACTCAAGGAAGTTTCTCTCTCCAGGTGAGAGGGCTTCTTGTCAAGGCCTTTGTGTAGCAACAGGGTTTGGTCCAATATAATAATTACCTGAAGTGAGTTTGTGCGCAGCAAAAGGACTTGCTCAAGTAATATTTGAGTTCCTTGCATAGTTTCTTATTCCTGGAGAGTATTTGGCACCCCTGCCGTTTTAATCATAACTGGCAGCCTATATTGAGAGCAGCATCATCGGTTGGAAACAATAGTGTCTGATTCGTGTTTGTCAGCTGGGACAATAGCCCTGCTGATGGGTTGTGGTGGAGGGGAGCGTGCTCCTTTTGTATGGGAGTACAGGCATGGCAGATGGCTAATTGGACATGATAAACCACTGGGCACCGGGGGAAGAATAAGGAGCTCTGCAGGGATTATCAACTCATGAGCCACCATGCTAAATGAAACGAGGAGGAAGAAGTTCTCTATCAAAGCAGTTGACTTGAACTTTTTTTTGCCGCCTGACCATATGTCATTTGGGAAAGGGGATGAGAGACCCAGACTACCAGCCGCACTTCAGCTAATGTATAATGTATTTCATTAACAGAGGGCAAATCTTATTACTATGTGGAAAAGTGGGGGAAGGCGTAGTCCCCAGAGATACCGGCCGGCACTTAGTAAAATTAGCAGAGTGTATTTTTCATTAGTCTGGCAAGGGAACATCAAACTGTTGTTGCACCAAACAGGCTTCAAGCTGAAAACAAAGAACATTGTTATAGTGTGACTTGAATGGGAGTGGAAGCTTCAACTGTGCCAAGTTTGGCTGTTTATCTGTATAAGGACATCAGTGATACAGTCTCTGAGCAGTTTGAGTCATGAGCGAGCATGGAATTTGGTTCATTACTGGGTTTTCAGAGTTTACAAATCTTCTAGTATGGAGTCCAGTCCCAAAGCTCTCATTTTTTTTTCTGGTGAAACTTCCACTTGTTTAAAAGAATTCAGTGAAAATGGAAGTACAACCTCAAGGTGTGAATCAATTTCAGCTATTTTTTATAGCAAGCATGCCTTCAAAGCCATGTATTTAAAGCTCGGGGTAGCATTCTTGACTCTGGACTAGAAGGTGTTGGGTTTAAGTCCCATCCCAGCAGATGCAGCAATACCACGTATCGGTGCCACACATTGGTACTAAGTAGACAGAAGTGTTATCCTTTGGATGAAATATTACATTTTCCTCACTGCTTATCCCTAGCAACTGCTGTGCAGGTATGGGATGGAGAATTGATGGCATTTGGTTAAAGGGGTAATTCCAGTGTCCTGGCTCACCTTTTCTCCCTCCTTAAAGATTTTCTACTATCTCAATTGAGACCTTACTGACAGTACAGTGACTGATTCTAGATGTATCTAGACAGTGGGTACACTGCCACTGTCTGAATACACTGTTCTGTAAAATAATATGGAGGGTTTAGGGTACTTTACTGCGAACAGCACTAAAACAACAAATTTTATTGCATGTAGCAAGTACAATTTAAGTTGCAGTAAAAATAAATCCGCAGGAAGTTAAAAGGAATAACTAGCAAGATGTATATACTAGTCAATGAAACGATGGGCAGAATTTAGAAATATCTGCTCTCTTTGGAAATATCTAGTTTCTCTATAGAGCAGTATTTACTTTCCACCGTTCAGTGTTGTCTTTCTCCTTGCTAGTCTCTTAGTGGAAATTCCAACCGAAAATTTTTAGCTAGTTTCTATTGGTTCCAGCTGGGTTTAGTAGTCGTATGTTGTACTAAGGCTACAGAGGAAGAACAAACCTCTAGAGAGTAGCTGAGGGATTCTGATGCAGTCTTGTGAAATTGTACCTTAAAGCAAGTCCCATGTTTCTGACCAACTGTGTTGCTGTCTCTCCGATCTACTACTATTTATTATTTGTAGTCTCATAACACTTAAGAGTTTCCATCATGGACCAGCAACCTGCTATGCTAGGTGCTTTACAAGCACAGAATAAAAAGATAGGCACTGCCACAGGTAGCTTACCATCTGAGACGAGATGCAACAGATGTAACCTGGATTATAAAATCACAGAGTTTTTCTTTTGGTCTGCTTGAAGGAGAAGATGATGACCTTGTGGGTTAGTTTTTGTTGAGCTCCCCAGCTAGAAGGAAGCAGAAGGGCAACTGTGGGAGAAATGGATGAAGGATGGTAAAGTCTAGCAACAGCAACAGAACAGAGGGAATAGTTAAAGGCCACCCAGGAAAAAAAAAGACACAAATGAATAAGTAGGAAAGGTCAGAATTGTCAAGGATCTTGAGCAACAGAAGGAACAGCTTGAATGCAGTGCCGTGGAAAAAAAGAGATCCTGCGGAGGGTTTCAAAGTGGGAAGTGCCATTGTCAGAGCCACGGACAAGGAATTGCATGCACATTGTATGATCATGGAGTGGAAAAAGTAAGTGTCAGGGGCCAGGTACAGACCTTCAAAAAGCCCAAAGCAGAATCTATCTAAGTTACACGGTTTTGTGTAAGCGGTGTAGTTTAGATTTGTAGTGAACAGAATGCATTTTTCCCCTTTGGTGGGATTGGGGGGCAAACCTTAGATTGGATTCCACTATTTTTAAACCAGTCTGTGTGTCCTGAACTTCTGTTTTGGTATGGGTATAGACTAGTTTTGTGTGCCAAACTTCTGTTCTGTTGCAGGTATAGCTTGGTTTCCAATCACTTATACACTTTTACAAGTAATGTCTGTACCTGGCCAGGAAGGCCAGAGAAGAGGAGGTCACATAACTAAAGAAACAAAAGGCTGAGGGTCTTGATAGGTCTTGAATTGTAATTGCTGGGAGTGAAAGAAAAGATTCGATTTTAGTAATGCAATAGAGGAAAATGTTGAAGGATTTTGATATTGTTGGATTTGCAAGGTCAAGGGGAGAGAGGAGACACTCCAGATACCCACAGTGCTCAGTATTACATAGTCAGCATTAAGACTTACTGTAAACTGGTACTGGAGACCTGGCAAGCTGTCTCCTTCTAGATGTAGTGGAATAATGTGGTATCTCAGATGCTACAGTGAGGTAGGAGTTGGCCTTTTCATGGCAAGTACTTCAGCCATCACTGTACCCTGGTGCTGCTGAGATCAGGCACTTCATGAAGAAGTAAGGCATAAAGCCATATCCTTGTGCATTCTGATTCATGTCCATTGCCTCCTGTTCGCAGAGATGCATCATAAAGAGCCAGACGCTTTGAAACTGTCTGCCACTGTCTTCATGGCAATTTAAACTGCCAGCTTCATCGCAGAAGAACAGATCAGAGAGTTCAGGGAATGATGCTAATAGAGTCAGTCTGAAGCATTCAGATAAATTCAGTCCAAGGGAGTAAGCAAGTCTGATGGGTGAAAAGGAATGATCTTGTGAGCTTCAGTGGCACAGATCCACAGTGCTCGAGTCTCTGGCTAACAGCTCGCCCCAGTTCAACTCAGTTCTACTCAAAAGCTAGCTGGAGCATTAAACAGCTCTGCCACCAATTAGAGGACCCTGTTGATTTATAACAGATCCAGTTCTCCAGGTTTTTAAGATCAGTTTCTTAATGGGAGACTTTGCTAAGGAAATACATTCTTTTGGGTGTGAAGAGAAGCTGATAAATAAACTGGTTAAAAAGCCTCTGAAACTAGGGGGCAAACCTGTTAGCTGAATGATTTTAGAAGAATTAAAAGTGATGCTTAACATATTGTAAAAATGACACTTTTAACATCTAAACACTAAGCCATTTATTTGCACCACCTGACTTGCAGTGGGGCATCACCAGCCGCTTCGAACAATTTGCCATGATTGGAATTGATTTCAGGTCTTGGTATAGCTGCAGTTCCACCACCGGGCTTTTACCTGGGAGACGTGTACCGGGATTGGTCACGTGCAGTGCTTCAAAGATACCGGACAGTTGAGCCTGTTTGTGAACAGCAATCAAGTTGTAAGTCTCGATAGCGTGCACCTCAAGCTGTGGTCATAGAGATCACGGACAGCATGGAGCACAGCACTTTTGCCTGGCTGTAGGCAGGTCGCTTGTCCTGCTGTCTTAAACAGGCAAGTCAGCTGCATTCTCAGGCCAGTTTTATTCTTCACAAAACTACCTTGAATCCGTAACAGACCAAACCAAACCCCTCCGTCCTTTCTGGATGTTAGGAGAGGGACACAATTTTTCACTCTGGGCTTCTCCCCAACTCAGCAGCCTGCTCCCTCCTTTCTCTCCAGCACTCCTCCCCTGGAGTTCTTTGTGGCTCCACCCTTATTAACTGGTTACCACTTCCAGCTGGCCACAAGCCTCCCAGCCAGAGCAGCTATTAGCTGCTAACCATATGCAGCTGGGCTCCAAACCCTTGAGGGGTTGCGCTCCTCCTCACACTGGCTGAGCAGTGCTTGGTACTGAGCAATGATAAAGATGATAACAATTAGTAGTAATAGTTTGCATTTATAGAATATCTGAGGGTCTCAAAGCACTTTAAAAATAGTTAGTGGCACAATCTTTCCATAAAATAGTGAGTTATTAGTAAACACATTAGTCAGATGGTGACAAGCGGAGTTGAAGCTACATGCATTGCTTTGTTTATGAACTCCATCTGCACATACATACATACATACATACATACATATGCATATATATCTATGTGTATATATATTTGAAAATCATATCGTCAAAAAGACTGCAACGCTCTCCTTTGGTCCATGCCCCACCCGAGGGTGATACAGCTGTGCTGGGCTTTGTGAACATGGGTTCCATAACAGGAGTTTATTTATATATATGTATAAAATTATATATATTATATTTAATATAAGTGTGTGTGTATGTATATATATGTATATATATAATATATATATAACTCCTGTTATGGAACCCATGTTCACAAAGCCCAGCACAGCTGTATCACCCTCGGGTGGGGCATGGACCAAAGGAGAGCGTTGCAGTCTTTTTGACGATATGATTTTCAAACACTAGAGATACAGTGAAGTACCTAATCCACGTTTAGTTTGAAGGTCCACCTGAGATAAGTAGGCCATTGATCTGGCATGGCTAGGGCACACTAATTTTTGAACCAGTGGCATAGAAGCAAATGATGTGGCTAGTATCAAATATTGCTGCCTTTGACTCTTCAGCTTAAATGATCAGGTTGCCATTTACAGCTGTGTCCATTGGAGACCCCTCTTGGTACGAGTCGCACTCAGGGCCTGAGTGCGTGCCTTTGGAGCCATAGTGCTAGGCCTTACCATTCTTCCATCTTGCACTGAGCTTTTAAATAGGCACCTCAGATTGAATGAAGCAGAGAGCACTTAGGCCTTACCTCAAGTCACTTTGCTGTGAGTACCTAAATAAGGATGTAAGCATGCATGGGTTCGCAGAGCTTGGCCTTAGTCCTGGAAATAAGATTAACACACCTTTGCCTTGTCCACCTTAACTAGTCAGAGTGTCTTAGGATCAGCATAATAGGATCTTATTTTTAAATATATATGTGTCAGATCTGGCGTTAAAATTGGCCTGTCTAATGCCAGTGCTGTGGGTAGAATAATGGCAGTTTATATAGGTCGAGGATGCAGCCTGTGCCTAGGGTTCATGCTTTAGGTGTTGTGTCTGCAGGCAAAGTGAATCAATAGCAGACATTTCTAATGCATGTACCTTGGTATTCATCCTTTGCTTATGGCCACCTGGACTGCTCAGAACCTAGGCACTCGGGTCCCAGCCTGCCGTACTTGCTCACAGACACTATACATACTCTATTGCACCAAGTCTGCTGCGAAGGTTAGATCTTGCCTTAAATGTCAGATATGACAGAGATTTAATGACATGCTATTAAAGAGCATCACCTTCCTGGAAGTGCTTTCTAGCTCAGGTTTGGTAATTTATTCCATATTTTACATAGATCTCTTCCTGAAGGGAAAATTGTCAGAAACCATTTACAGCTCTGCTTCTGCTTCTTGCTTTTGCTTTTGCCAGAGTCCTTTCTTGCTTGGAATCCAGCCATTCTATACTATGACTTTGCCATGGATGTCTCGCACAAAAGCTGGTTTTGTCAGTAATACCAGGGCATAGGAGGGTGCTTCCTGGCAGTAGACGTTGACAGAGCTTCCTTCTCTTAGTCTAACTTTCTTCAGACCTTACTTTCTTGAGACAGTTCTAACAAACAGTGGGCATGTCTACACGTGATGGTTACTAGACTAATTAGCTCTGCAGTAGCATCTCAGCTTCATGTGCAGGGTAATTAGGCTGGAGTACCCTAATAAACTCCAGAGCAGATTAGTACTTGTAAATACAAGTAGTATTCTGCTGCAGAGTTTTTTACTCCCCAGCAGAGCACATGTAGATGCTGGAGGGGATGGTTGGGGCACGAGGGTGCTTCAATGCAGGAGCCAGTCCCTCCGCAGCATGTTGAGCCAGGCAGGAGCAGCCCTGGGCCCCTTGCCAGCTGGGGCCATTCTGACCTGACTTAGTGTGCTGTGCTCCCAGGTGCACATGTAAAAATGACACTCATGAGCAATAAACTCCAGAGCAGTAAGCTCTGGAGTTAATTGCTTCACAATTTTTGCATGTGCAGATGTGCCCAATTAGTTGTAAAAAAAACTGTGCATCTCTCAGGTCCCACTCCATTTTCCGGGGTGGAGTAGATGCCCCTTTTGTGCCTGTGTTGTAATGTTGCAAGTCTTAAAAGTGGTTAATTTTAATTTTTTTTATTTATAGGTAACATGCAAAAAAATGCATCTACACTCATTATTAAACACTATATCAAAATCTCAGGCTGCCTACATAGAGTAAATACAGGATTATATCTCTTCCAATGGAGGTTTCTGATATGTAAAGGAACAGGGTTGCCAGGAAACTCCCCTGCAGTCACCAGCAAAGTTTCTTTCACACGTTTTCTAATGTTGCTGGTTTTGTGGGGCTGCAGCGGATGTGGGACTACTCACTGCCCTTCCCTCCGTGACTTGCTGGCTCTGTGATGCTCTGTGGCCTTGCTGCCACTCCTCCAACCTTAAGGCTTTCCTTGGTTGCTTTCTTCTCAGCAGCAGACTAATTGGAGGAAACCCTGTGGAATTTAATCTTCCCAGTCTCGTCTGTACGTAGGCACGGAGGGGAGCGCACCCTGGGAACTGGCTGCTACCTGCCTCCATTCTCTGCTTCCTCTGAATCCAGGTGAAGCTCAGCTCTGTGTAATGCAGGCTGGGGGTGTCTGTAGGTTCACCCTTACAGGCCCCTTTCTTCCTACCCCAGCTGTACCAAGAGCAGGATAGAAGTGGAGTGTCATTTTTACAATATTAGGACCCTAAAAATATCAGAACCTGGAAGGAAGCTTTACCCAAACTGAATTAACTCCCTCCCCCCAGACTGATGAGTTTTCTGAGATGGTACAGAGGGCGAGTCTAGCTGTGCTTAACTAGCTGGCATGATGAGCGCATATGTTAACGAAGGAGCTTTCGTTTCCTTTATCTAACAAGCAGCTCTGTTAACAGCTGTGGCTAATGACTTCTGTGCCTTTTTTTGCTCACCCAGTATATGTGTGTGTTTTTCTTCCGAGTTGAGAGCAGTTCGAGGAACTGAATTAAAGCCTCCCAAGTCATTACTTTTCCTTTCCGTGCATAGACATCCTGCGCATGGGAGATCAGTCAGCAGCCTGAAGCAGTTAGGTTTCAGAGGAAGCCAATTGTAGCGATCTATTTTTAAAAAGTTATTTTCATGAATTGGATTTTACGACCTGATTTGAACCGGGCTTGGGCACACGCTCACAAGAGCACTGCAGCCTGTGTCCACAGGAATGTCACTTCTTACCATTACAATTCCAGATGCTCTCTGGAAATGTGTAGCAGCAAGGCTCAGCCTTCACCTGGCACTGCATGAATAACATTCCAGCCATATATCAGACAATGTCAAACGATTTTCACCCTGCTGCCATTGCAAATCTTGCTCATCATCTGCCTTAATAGTTGTGCGCAAGAGAGATTCTGCTGAAAAAGTAAAACTACATGTGTAAAATTCCAGAAGGGTTCTTGGCTGCTGCATTTCCATTCAGGAGACAGAAATCTGGACTCAGTACTGTTTTTAGAAATTATTTTTATTATTTTTTTTATTTTGACCTTCCATAAAAATAATCTAAAAATACGCCACGAGCAGAGGGGGCTGCATTTATTTAAAAATGGGATCAAGTCCATATTTCTAGAGGATTTGAGACAATAAGCACTACTCAAAAATCAGAACTGCACAATACCTATACCTATACTTTGCTCCCAACTGTCAGAACTACTATAAACAAATGTAGAAAGAGCCGTGCTCTTCCAAGGCCCTGATAATAGAAAACGCTGGCAATTTCAGTGCAAGTATTCTAGGTCTACTTCATCTGAAAGTAGTCAAGCTCCTGATCTAGCTCCCACTAACTTCAATGGAGATCTTTCAATTAATTTTAATAGGTTTTGGACCAGTCCCTTAGCAACTCCCATGAGAGGTTCAACATATTAGGGGCTTGGTCCTTAGAACCTTATAGTGGTTCTAAGTGGTTTTCCCCAAATACAGCCAAAATGTTCCAGTTGGAATTAAATTATTCAGACTTGTTCTCAACCAGAAGATGATGGGAAAACTGTAATGAGATGACACTTGTAGGCTGTTCCAGTAAAACTAAAGAGCATTGTTGGCACTTAGATAAATACAAGAATAAGGTTGCGTTAAAGTTTAAGTGCTGAAGTAGAGCAATTATCAGGAATGAAGGTGTGACTGTTGGAACACTGATCATAGTAGGCAAGGTTTGGGGCCTTATTTGAACTAGGCATCTGCAAGGACATCTGGGCTCTTTTCAAAGAGTGCTAGTAATTCCGTAGTAGTATTTTTCCCTTTGAAACCCTAGGCTAGGGACAGACATTACACATAAGCTGGTTTAAGTGATGAGAAACTGGTTAAACCTGTAACAGCACATCATTTTAATGCACATAAACCGGTTTCAAAATGGCTGAAACTGGTTTGAGATAAACCTGGTTGAATGTAGTATCAGACTCAACTGATTTTGGTCAAACCGGTTTATGCAATGTCTGTCCCAGACCTCTTCCTGGTTTAAGTTAAACCAGAATCCTCCAGCATCCCAGATGCTTTCCAGCTCTGAGCTGGGCTGTGCTCTCTGCTCCAGAGTGCAGGGCTGGCCCTGCCTTTCTGCTCCTTGGCCGGAGCTCTGGCACAGCCTGCAGGCACAGCAGGGCCTGGCTGGCTTCCCCCTGCCCCCCCAGAGCCTTCACTGCTCAAGCAGGGATTTCCCGCTCCCTCCCTCCCTCCCATCTCCCACAGCACAGACCCCAGCCCCACAGACGCTAGGCATGTGGTATGCTAGCTAATGCTGAGAGGTGTGTGTGTATGTGTGTCCGTCCAGTTTCACTGGGACAGGCAGACAGAACAGTGTCCATTTAGAGCTTTTTGGAGCTAATAAACAGGTCAGCTGGTAATGTCTCTCCTGTTCCTTCCTTGGAAAAAGCTGTTTAAAAAGAACTTGAACTAATGAGAAAGGCTTTTATTTTGCTGATGGGCTGATAAACACCGTGTTGTCAGCCCTCTGCTGGCTCCCTTGCCTGTCAGGTCTGTAGACAGTATAAAGAAGCAGGGGAGGGAGACTGAAAAGCTCAGTATCATCAACAGATGCATGCACTGCATACCCCGCCTTGCCTCGGAGTGCTAGCCTGGGGCTTGGGGCTGGCAACACTCCCGCCCCTTGAGCAGGCAGCGGGGAAAAGCCTGGGATGGTGCAGCCAGAGTAGGGGTTTACACCTCTCCCTGATCAGAGCATCCTGCCCAGGCCTGACCATACCTTTCCTCAGCTCAGCAGTGTGGAAGGGGAGAGAAGGCTGCTCTGATTTTTAGCCTGAGCCACTGCGGACTTGTGTCTGCATTTTTCAGTCCAGTGGAAATGTCTGTACAGTTGCAAATTGGTTCATCCTAGGCAGGTTGGACTAACCTGTAAAGATTAAATTGGTTCAGGCTAAGACTTTTTTTGAACGTCTCTCCCTAGCTCTAGTGAATCAGACCAGAGCTCGGGAGACACAGCGCTGCTGGAAGTGTGAGCCTTTGATACACAGCTAAAGTTACTGTAATTAAAGAAAGTCTCCTGGTATGTTTTTTTGGAGGAGAAAGGATCCATATTGCATTTATCATCTAACCCTAGGCAAGATTTGTTCTCTAAAATGTATTTTTCTAAAAACATCATGGAGATGCTATTTTTTCACAGCTGATCCAAGACTATGCAGCATGGACTTCTTTATTTGTTTTTGGAAGATTGCTAATAATTAGTTACTAATTCCAAAAATTAAATGATGTCTTAGAAGAATTGTGGAAGTGTGGAGCTAATTAAAATGAAACCACTAATTGTGAATAATTAGAAGTTTATGTTCCTAGAAATTTATGGTCACTGGTAAACTTAACCTCTTTTAAACAGTGCTCTTAGAAAAGCTTCAATCCATCCATTGTACCCTGAAACAGCAAAAGAACTTTTACTTATTTGCAAGCACAATAATATTAGGCATTTACTTTGGTCTGCTTTTGACACTCTACCAAAATGCATCAACTGTGTAACCTGGAGCATAGATATGGTTGCTCTTATTAGTTCAGTTTTTGTTCTTTTTAATTATTGTTCTTAATTATCTTAAAGACAAATTAAGTCAAATGGAAAGGTACCCCTACTAAATTGGTCTGATCAGTCTTCTTCTCAGCTTTCTGTCTGTGGATCTTCCACGTAGAGAGAGAGAGCAATTTTTATCCAAAGCACCTTATGCAACACATCATGCTCATGGAGAAATAAATATGCCCTGAGCATTCTGGCCATGTATACATCGCAGCGGAAGTGTGTCCAGCTGGCTGAGTCACCCACTCCTGCATGTGTGATCCAAACCCATATATGCCCAGTCATCTCTAGGGGCTCTTCTCAAAAGTAGCTGCAAAAGGATCCCCTGGAGCATCTTTCTCAGCATCTATCTGGGTTTGATGTGTGCATGTGAGAGCAGGTGGTCAGGGCATGTTTGGAGCTGTCCTGGCATCTGCACCATAGTGTAGATGGTGTAGATATCCCCTTTTGTCTGCCTAAAGTAGCCCAATGCCTGGTACAAGCTGTAGTCCTGATTCTTCTCTCTCACTTGTTAGACATATTTTCTGTTCTTTACCTTTGGCATTTTCAGTGGCTGCCACTGGAATCCAGTGGCATTTCTTGTGTAGCCAAATGAGCTGTCATAGTTCCAGGACAAGACATAGCTCCAGCAGCAAGAACAAGAGCCCATGTTTTGCTCTTTCTTTCACAAACTCCTGCAAGACCGTTTCAGGCTGGACATAAGGAAGAATTTCTTTACTGTCTGAGCCCCCAAGGTCTGGAACAGCCTGCCATCGGAGGTGGTTCAAGCACCTACATTGAACACCTTCAAGAGTAAATCGGATGCTTATCTTGCTGGGATCCTATGACCCCAGCTGAGTTCCTGCCCTTTGGGCAGGGGGCTGGACTCGATGATCTCCCGAGGTCCCTTCCAGCCCTGATGTCTATGAAATACAGGTGAGTAGAAACAAGCATGCCTTTTTGGATGGGGATAACCTGCTTAGGACACCAGTATCCTGCTGGTGGCTGTTATGCCTGTAACTTTCCTTGGTCTGTCCCTTACATGTAGCATCCTGAATTCTTCCTGCTTAGCCAACACTTACGTTCTTCCCTTGAGCTGAAAGAGGATTTTTGCGCTGAAGGAAACCTAAGAAAAGAAATCACTTATCGGCAAAGCCAAGCCTCTGGCTTCTATGTTCCTTTTGCTTTTATTAAAGATATCTGTGTAACACTTGGAGCACCCCGCCCCCCCCTTGTTGCCCAGCTTCTGTAGCTGATTCCTGCTGGGGAAACTATAATCCTGCACTTGCCATTACAGCCTCTTCCCATAAAATTAATTGTGATTTTACAAGTCTGACATTATGCCTTCTCTGCAGGGGCAAATAGAAGATGGCCCAGGAATAATAATGATCACAACAAGTGCTCTGATGCATCAAAGTCCTTTGCAAACATCAAATTAGTGCAATTAATACAGCGTGGCTCTGTGGACAGCACGAGGGAATATCTCCGGGTTTTATTTCTTCCTTGGCTTCTGGTCTGCCAGGTGTCTTTTAGGAATTC
The DNA here is from genome assembly GCF_052110815.1 of Crocodylus siamensis. Lineage (NCBI taxonomy): Eukaryota > Metazoa > Chordata > Crocodylia > Crocodylidae > Crocodylus > Crocodylus siamensis. The sequence continues at coordinate 237,956,786 of NC_143398.1, read as the reverse complement.
ACATCATCCTCTGCCTCAGTTTCCCCATCTATAAAAGGAAAGTAATGATTTGAAAACCATTTGAGATCTCTGGATGAAAAGCACTATATAACTGTGATGCTTAGTAAGAACAGCGTATTTCATGATTATTACCATGGAGGGCTATTTTCAGCTCCATTTTACAAATGAAAGGAAAATGAGGCAGATAAGTGATTTTCCAAGAAGTAAGGCAGAAGTCAGAGTAAGAGCTGTCATAAAAAGGCTGGAGTTGCTGGTTTGTACACACTGCTGGCTGATCACAGTCTTTACTCTTTTTTTGAGTAACCAAAATACGCAGAAATGCAGATGAACTTTGGTGTTTAGAAAACACAGAGCAAGCCAAACTTTTAAAAATCTTAAGCATGATACAGGACATGATTCAGCTAATTTTGCTTACTTGTTTGTTTAAAAAGCCAGATTCTTGAAAACCCAAAGCAAAAATTTTTTGTAACAAAGAAAATGGCCAGATACTTTGTTTGTAAGTCAAACACAGTTACAGCATCTATTTGGTTCAAGAGACCCTGAAAACAATTGGAAAACAATTTCTCTTCTAAATGAAGCTGAGTCATGGCTGAGGTTGCTAAGAGTGGTTTAAATCAAGGGTGAGTCTATCAACGTTACTGGAATTATGTTGCCTGTGGGAGCAGAATCAGATCCTCTGTTGTCATTGTTCGTGATGAAGGAATTGGAAAAAGTAAACGAATTACTTAGAACTAGTAACTAAACTTGCGTAGGTTTCTCCATTTTTAATAATGTAAGGTGTTATAAGTACCATAAAACATATGGGATTTTTTAGAAGCATTCATCATTCAGCTGGTAATGTTTCCATTGAAGCTAATGATAAGACACCATTAAGCCCATAAGCTAACACTGAGCATCTTTGAAAATCCTACCTCTTAGTTTTTGCTTATTTGAGTTTCAGTTGATGGTTCACGAGTATGTCTTAAACAGCTCTATTCTTGATTCTGAGTTTTACTTTTTTTGTGGGATTAAGCCAGATTCTTCATGTCATTTGAATCCATTTTATTATAGGGTATATATTTAGTATCCAGTTGATTTTTCTTTTCTTCTGAGGTTCTTGGACAGCAAGTCCATTAAGAAAGCTCACTGTTGCCAAACCAGTTAAAAACATTTGGAACTTCAATTACCTGCTGAACCTTTAAAGTAATTTAGTAATGAAAGCAGCAAATGCATTCTGCAGCGTTTAAGGATTGCTTATAGAGATAAAATAGTTTTGGCTGGGAGTCAGAGAAATACTTTTATGCTGAGGCATCTGGGCAGTTAGCTTGGTGTATTCAGTCTTTTGAATGAGGCTGAATAATCTGAGGCTGCAAATCGGCCCAATACAGTTTCTGGACAACTGCATCCTACACATTTAAAAAAAAAAAAAAAAAAAAAAAAGGGAAATAATCAGTCGATACTTTGCATTTAAAGAGCATCCTTAATTTGTGGATCTCAACGTGCTTTACAAACTCGAATGAATTTAGCTTAGCCAGGCCCCTGTGAGATGGGGGAAATAACTAATGTTTTATAGATAGGTTAACCAACAGAAACACATGTCCCAGAGCAGGCGCCACTTTTTTTTTTTTTTTGCAGTGTGTGGAAATTAATGCAGGAGTTGTGAAGGTCTATTCAAGGAAGGGACTGGAAGTCAGGACGCCTGGATCCTTTTACTAGCTGTGCCATAGACTCGTATGTAACCTGGAGCAAAATTGTGATAGACTTGTTTCGGTGAACAAAAGAGGAGGAGTGCTGAGGTATGTCCTTCCCACCTTCTAAGTCCAGGCGGCATCAGCATGAGCTTCCCTGAAGACGATGGGGAAAGGTCTTGGTCATGCTTCCACATGGAAAGCACATGGCACGCTGTCTGAGGCAGGGATCTTCCCGGCTTTTCTGTCATTGGCTCTTTAGCCAACACGTCTAGCACTCCAGGGTTGGTGCAGTTCTGCAGTGATCCTTACCCTGCATGGGCTTATGTCCCAGGTACTGGCATATTTTATGTCGTGATCCTTTCCTATTCTACTTTGCATGCTCATAAAGAGGATGTGCTAATGGCCAAAAGATAAGAGCATAGAAAGTGCTATACTGGGTCAGACTAATCGTCCATCCAGCCCAGTATCTGGTCTCTAACAGTGGCAAAAGCAGATGTTTTAGAGGGAGAGCATATGTATACGGTCTATCTAAAGCAGGGGTATCAAACTTATCAAGCTTTGCAGGCTGGATAAAGGTCTCTGGGCCAGTCCATAGTCCAGATCAGGCTGCACTGGTGACAGTGCACAGGGCTAATCTGGTGGGGCATTGTGTGCAGTGTGCCCTACTGTGCTGCCCCGTGTGCTGTGGGCAGCCTGTGCTGGACCTGCTTTGGGGTTTGTGCTGTAGGTGGCACATGGGCTGGACCTGATCCTGTGAACAGTGCCCACAGCCCAGGGGCCTAGCATGGGACGTGCACTGCATGTGGTGCACTGCTTGACTGGCACTATGCCCTGGCTTGGGGCCAGCCTGGATCAGGTCCCAGGCCAGCTATGCTCACTGAAGCCAGTATGCAGGGCCAGTCCGGCAGGGTGCCACATACAGTGTGTGTCTCATGCCAGCCCCCTGTACTGCATGCAATGCCTGTGGCACCAAGTCCTACCCGTGCACCCGACTGGCTGTGCATACCACCTGTGGTGTGTGGGGTTGGCTCAGAACCAATGGGCTGGATCATATGGATCTGTGGGCTGGATCCAGCCCATGAGCTGTATGTTTGACTCCCCTGCTCTAGAGTGATCTGCCCCCAGTTGATTGCTCTCCCTAGCATCCCCCATCGTTGGTTGACAGAGGCCAGAGGAAACATCTCTGACTGTTCTGTTTAACACCTATTAATACTTCGATCGTCCATGAATTTGTCTAGTCTCGTTGAGAACCTGGCTCTGCTGTCTGCCTCTGCCTTCTCCTGTGGTAGTGAGTTGCATAAGTTAGTTAACGAGCTGCACAAAAAAGTACGTTCTCTTGATAATTTGAAACCTGTCTCCTATGAATTTCAGTGGGTGCCCCTTAATTCTAGTATTCTGGGACTTGGTGAATAACTGATCCCTATTTGCTTTGTCTATACCTTGCAGGATTTTATAGACCTCTATCATATCTCCCTTATCCTTCTTTCTATGCTGCAGAGCTCTAGCCTGCTCCAGACCCCTGACTATGTGGTTGCCTTTCTCTGTACGTTACAGCGGATGTGGTGGCTTTGAAATACCCGAGTGATAGACTGTAGACCTCTTTTAACTTACCAAAAAGGTGCAGTCAGCTGCAGTCAGTCTTCTCCCTGACTCCCTTCCCAAGGCTACAGTATATACAGAATATCCAAAGGCGACAGGGCACCCTTGTTTCTGCTCTCTGCACGCCTTTGGGACTCAGCTCTGTACCAGAATTCTTGGCTCTGTCTACAAGGGCACTTCAAATCACTACTGGAAAGGATAGCAAGATAGTGGAGAACTGAACATCTGGATAGGAGAAGGATAGAAAATCGAGTGCATATGTTGGTGGGAAGAGGCCATAGAGCATCGAGTAAGGTGCATCAACTGAGCTAGAGTTGTTCCCTCCACTCCAGTCTGATTGCACTCATGATGCAACCGTATCTGTAACGGTGGGTGACAGCTTTATGCTGTCCTGGCCCTAGGTTGATGGTATCCAACTAGAAATAACTTCTCTTGTCAATGTTTATTTCCAAATGCATTCAGAATGGGACCTTATGCTTCCCTAGCTCCAGCTGACTAAAGCAAAAGCTCAACCTTCCCCTATTTGTTTCAGCTCTCTTGACATATACTTGTGCTGAACAGACTTAGAAACCACAGAATATTTTTCTGGGTCACCAAATGCATTATATGCTCGTCCTTCACACAGACAATGAAATACCTTTCATCTTCAAGCCTGTCTTTCCCCCCCCCCATCTGTTGTTTAAATGATTTAAACTGAATGATTTTGTCAATAAGCATTATTCACAAGGGGAAAAATCAATAGATGTCAGTGCGTGCTAAGAGCACGCGCTTCCGCATGCACACGCACACATACACACTTCCGAAGTCATTAAGCAACAGCTTGCTCAAAACAGTGGGAAAATTTCTCTACCGTTATGCATCTTGTGTGGCCCTTCACACCTGTACAGGGGATGAACTCTGCTGCTGTTCTGATCAAGGCCCTTGTTACACCTTACGCTGTGAGCTGCACAAATGTCGATCGGTGTTAGTGCTAGTTTGGAGCAGTCACACCCTTAGTCTAGAAATCTTCACTGCCTGTCCCCAACCTAGACAGCTGTGGCTTGTCACTAGAAGCCTAGGGCATTTATAGATGGGGGTCCAAGAGGCGGGGGTTGTGCTTTAATTAGTGAGTTGCGCTAATTAAGAGCACCGAGCGTCATGTGTATCAGTGCCCCCATGCTGAAAAAATGGTGGTAGGGCGCTTTGAACTAAAGCTTGTTTGACGAGCTTTAGTTCAAAGTGGCCTGCTGCCATTTTGTAGTGTGGGGATGCTGATACACATGATGCTAGAGGCTGCTGGAGCGTGTTAATTTCTGTGCTCCAGCAGACTCGATTAATCCAGCAGACTGGATTTATAGCGTGTCAGAGCACCTCCCTGCATGTCTGTAAGTGCCCCTAGAGAGCAGGGGCAGGACTAGGAGCTATAGGTGTGAATTGCCACTAGAGGGCTGATGAGCCAGTGCAGGCTTCCATCCCTGCTCTATGGGTGGGGGTGTGAAAGATGCTGGGATACTGGAGGACTTCAACTTGGGCAGCACACCTGGGGGAATGGCCACATCCTAATGGAACAGGAGCTGGGTAGTTTAGATCAGAGATAATGCTGCCCTGGGGCTTTGAGCTGCATAATGAATGCTTAAAACCACTTTAAGGTGTTAATGTACAGACAATCCAGGGGTTAAGAGGTCCAGGAACTGCCCAGAATTACTGTGCAACAAGGCCCCAGGTGTAAACGATGCCACAAGTTGTGGGGCAGTGAGGAGCTGGGCCTCAAGTGACCACTGGGGATCCAAATTGACAATGAAATGCAAGCAGATTTTACAGGCATTATAAGCTTGGATCCTGGCGCATGAGATATGTGGATGAGGTAGGGTGGGGTGAGATGGAGGTGTTGTTGACTACATCATCATCGTTGGCCATCCCGTGATAAAGGATGACAGCCTTCCAGTAAATAGAGAAGTCATTGGGGAGTCTGTAGATGACTGAAGGGGCCAATCGGAGATCTGTATGTTTGACTGTAGATGTGGCAAATAGTTCTGGGAGGAAGTGGTAGATCCTGGTGATGTTGGCTCACTTTTTGTCTCTCTCCTGCGTATCAACCCGGGCCTTGAATCTTTTAAGATTACAACTCTGTAAGAATGATTCTTTTCACAGGATTTCAGTGGTCCTGGCCCTTCTCCCTCTATTCCTCCCCTGATCTCTGTCTCCCCTAACCCCCCACATTTTTGCCAGTAACGGAGGCCTTGATATTTCTTTCACCATTCCCATGGTCTCTTCCAAGCTGTCCCTTATATGTAGCATGCCTCAGTGGAACTAGTCAGGAAACATTTTTTCATATAAACTTTTGACAAAACCAAAAAAAAGAGTTCATTTTCACTGATAGTTTCAGAGGGAATGTTCAGCTTTTTGTAAAAAAAAAAATACCAACATAAATCAGATGTTTTCAATCAGAAACATTTAAAACTGGGGAGGGGGGAGAGGGAGGGAAGAGTGGGAAGGCTGGAAATTCCCAGACCTGAAATCTTGGCTACAAATTTTCAGTTAATAGGTTTTTGGTCTTCCAACAGAAGCATCTAAAATACTTGAGGAAGCAGACACTTTCAGTGGAAAATTGTGTTTAGTCAAAACAAAACTTCCCAATTAGAGAAAGATTGTCCTGGAAAATGTTTAATCAGCTTTACTTCCTTAAACCTGTTTGTTAAAACTTTTCATGTCTCCTGAGAACTCATTTTCGCTGCACTACCAGTGCATTACCGTGATCTGTATCTGATTTGATATATATAAATCAAACAAATTCCCATCCTTGCAAATCATAACGGATGGAAGTACCAGATGTTTTCAAGACTTTTGTGAGGGGCTTCCCTACTTCTTTTTGTGAGAGTTCCTGCATGCTAATATCCTATCTTGTTGCATAATGTACTTGTTAAACTACGTTCATCTGCCTTCAGATTGCATGGTCTTACAGGCAGGGGCTATACCTGTCTTTGTTTTGTGAAGCATTTGAAATGCTTTCAGTTGCTCAGAATAATAATGAGAATGGAGGAGATACTACATGGACAGAAGAAGACACCACTTTACTGAAATCTTTGGGGTTATGGTGAGACTTACATCAGCTTGAATTCTTGAAATCTACTTAGGTGTACGTGCACTTGTTCTACTGGTACAAGCAAGCCAGATGTCTTGAAGCCTTAGGAAACGAGGCTAAATTCTCTTTGAATGATCAGTTATGATCATTCAAATAAATAATAATTATGACATTCTCTTTGAATGATCAGAAAACTGCTTCTTGTGGGTCAGGGCATTATCCTGAAGACAGGGGCCAAATACTTACAGTTAAAAAGCCCGAGGCTGAATCTATTCAATTTTCACAGGCTAGTCTAAGCTGTGTAGATTGAACAGATAAGCAAGTGACCAGACATGTTTTGATTTAAAAAATGCAGCCACATTCCTGCAGTGGCCCTCACCAGATGCAGGGGGCCCTAGAGCACACCTCCCTGTTGGGCTAGAGCAGACAGCTTTGGCCAAAGCTAACCCATTCACCCTGTGAGTGGGGCATGGGGTGTTGTTGGGGAGGTGCAAAGCCCCCTGGGATGCTGGGGGACTTCTGTCCCAGATCCCTTCCAGACTCAAGTTCAATAAACTGATTTAACCTAAATCAGTGGAGTCTGATGCTACATCCAACCAGGTTTCTCTTAGACTGGCTTTGGCCATTTTGAAAGCAGCTTATGTGCACTGAACTTCTATTGTTTTACAGATTTGAACTGGTTGCTGATTATTTATACTGGTTTAAGTGTAATTTCTGTCTCTAGTCTGGTTGTTTCACATCCATCTGAATCCTATCCTTCCATCCCACTCTGCCCAGTATTACTGTCCTATGTTTTGGTCTTGTGCGATGAGACCAGCTCAATGCATTGACATTTGCAAACATCCTCAAATACGTGATCTGCCTTTAATTATAAGTAGCTGTAGAAGCAAATGCAACGTGGTCGTATAGAGCTGGCTGTGTTGCTCTGTGGGAAATGAAGACATGGGAAAAGCTCATGTCTTGTGGAGAACATGCAAGGAGGGAAGGCTTAACAGCTAGTGACAGGCCCCCTTGTCAGGAGGAGGATAGCTTTTAGCAATTGGAGTGGGCATTGAGGGGTTTGTGATTATTAGGGAGCAGGGGGTCAGAAGAATGTTGTTTCAGAAATGCTAGAAACAAAAGGAATATCTTGCACACTCACGCAGGGTCGTTTCCTTCCCAGTTAACTTCTTGGGGTGGGGGGTCTTGGTGGGATGTCATGTCAGGCTGTTCCCAGGTGCATGCAGTAAGGGGCCTGCTGGCAATGCAGGAGCACTGAATAGTGCAGTGCCACATATTCCTCCATCCTAAACCCTTAGGGGCAGTTGCCATGTGCTTATGTAGGTTTGTACAGTGTTTAGCCTAGAATAGCCTTTGAGCATTTCTGTGATACATATATTAATATTGATGCAGAAGCCAGCATGACTCATTCCATAATTCATTAAAAATCCTGATTTATTTTTTTCCCTGATATACCAAAACCCATGTCTGGACATTGTTCAGTGTGAGTGACTATTCCAAAAATATCACTGGGTGCAGCAAGTAAATAATGGAAAATGAGAAGCAATTACCACACAGTCATACCTGTGGTCAATCTCTTTGCTAGCTGTAAGTAATTAAGTAACATAATACCAGAGGAACAATAGATGATCAAATTTGCAAACTATGTTGCTTGCAGAGTTTTGAAGGTGACTTGACAAAAGGCATCCTCTGATTCGTTTTGTGCATATGTGCACATGCACGTGTACACATGTGTGCACACGCACACACAAACATGCGGCTTTGCTTAGCTCTCATCTCCTAATCAAACCACTCTGGAGAGTTTTCAGTGTTGTGAATATGCCAGTGTGTGGTACAGCTGTCATATTCCTGCTGCTCAAGCAGAAATTTGTGGTGAAGACAGACAGATACATGCGGAGTTGGGTTATAAGGCTGACAGATTTGCTGTCACATCTCATAGAGGTTTGCGTAAGATAAAGTGGGTTTTTATTTTTTATTTTATCATCGAGTGCAAAGGGTAAAGTTGAAGCATATGTAGTACTGAAGGACATCTAGCATGCAGGGAGGGCCTGATTCTTTTGGTATGAATATGGACTCGGGTCATGTTTTAATAAAAAAAAAATATATATATATAATTAAAGTTCACACAGATGCAACCAGAGAAAGTCAGACTTCTACAAAGCAGTGGGAAGCAGAACCCATGCTGTATAAGAGTGTGCTGCTTTCCTTCATGGTCTCCGCGATACCAGAGCACATGGACTGACTCTGATCTGTTACATTAGAGCGTGCTTTTATGATGTGATGAGCAGCTGAGGACCACATGGTTGAGGTCACCGGTAGGAGAAGCTCAGCAACACTTAGGAGAACACAGAGGCAGAGTGACTGAGGCACTAGGAGGACCATGTTGCTGAAGGAGCTTGGGGAGGACATAAGGAGACTCTCAGAGACTTAGCAGTATGTATAAGGCAGAAATGCTTCTGGCATGCCGTCACAACAGGGGTACCAACCTTGAAGACTCCTGACAGACCAACCTCTCCAATGGGATTCTCTCAGCTTTAGTTAAATTCAGTTTCCGTATGTGTATTCATTGTATTTCTAGCAGCAGCTGTCAACATTTTGTCTTGGTTGAAATGTCAAAACAACCTGATCCCTCCACTGGGCTTGTTAGAAGTCTGGCCATATATGATTTTGTTGCATCAGCTGGGGCCAAAGTTATGATGCATTAAACTCAAGGAAAACTAAATAACTGGAGGAAGGTTGGAAGGAGAAAGAGCTTGCAAAGTAGGCCAGGGTTTTTGAAAGTGACTGTAGATTGTGCATTATTTGATTTTTTGGATGCTAGCCAGGAACCCTCTTAAGAGGTCCTGATTTTCAGAAGTGTAAAACATTTGTCTTCTGAAGTTAGAACCTGCTGAGATTTGCCTTTTGGGTGGCACCTACATTCAGAAGCACCTTGCCTTAGAAATTGACCCGGTGGAACAATTATCATGGGGAATGATTAACTAGATATAACAATGATCACTGACTAAAAGTCAGTAGGAGGTTTTATATTGACTTCAATGGGAGCTGGTTTGGACTTTAACGCATGTATATATATATATAATACCCATTGCTGTTAAAAGGTCTTACCCACCATTGCCAAGAGGAGAATACATCTCTGAAAATGCAGAATTTCCAAATTAAATACCTAGACTGAAATTCTTTTTTCTTCTTCTCCTGCTTTCACAGTAGATCTTTTCTCTCATAATCAGATCCTTTGCATGCAACATGGGATATACAGGAAAAAAAGGATATTTGAGCTGAAATCTCACAGTGCAAATTTGAGGAAAATTTTTTCCTTAGAGAAAAACTTGAAGAATAGGATAAAATGGCCATTCATTCCAGTCAAGTGAATTCCCCTCCCACTTGTTATAGTTCTTCTGAAAACTGTTGTGCACATGGTGCTCAGATGACCTACTATATTCACCTTAAATATCTCGCCAGACAGATGATACTCAGTATTTATTACTTTCCTATCAGAAAAAGAATTTCTGGGGGCTTGCTGTGAATTCCCTTTTCTATATGTCTTGTGCATTCCTTCGTCCAATTTATTGTCCAGATTCTTTAAAAAATAAATGAATCCAGCGAGGCTGACTTCATCAGTTGATCTTCCTGGTTTACTATTGTTCAGTTGGATCCCTGAGAGAGCTAGCTCCAGATTTTTCACTTGTTTTTACCTCCCATTTATTTTATTTCTAGAAATGCTCTTCTTACACTTCCTGATGAGTATTTACATGGCGTCAAAGAACTCTTTGGGCTTTCAAAGAAATCCAAAAAGACACAGTCCTTGTCTCAAAGCATTTTCAGGGTATATAAAACACAACAGGGTTAATTAAGGCAAACTGTTGGTAGTGTTACATATTTAGGAATGCAGCCAGCAGGGGAATAATGAGAACTGTACCGTACAAACATGTAACTCATATTGGACGTTGCATATTCTTGTTGGGCTTTTATAGACGTGCTGTAGGAGCTGGGGGGTGGCACTTTAATTAGTGAGCCATGCTAATTAAAAGTGTCCCAGTGTCATGTGTATCAGCATCTTCGCAGTGAAAAAGTGGTGTCAGGGTGCTCTGAACTAAAGCTTGTTTGAGCTTTAGTTCAAAGTGCCCCACCGCCATTTTTCAGCGTAGGGATGCTGATGCACATGATGCTGGAGGCTGCCAGAGCATGTTAATTTCTGCACTTACAGCATGTTGGAGCGCGTTGGTTTCCGGATGTACAGAGTGTTGGAGCAGCCTCCCTGCACATATATGGAAGCCCATTAATTCTAGCAATTTTAGTTGTACAATTTTTATCTGGATGCATTTATTTCAATTTCTTGTGTTGGCTTGACCCCAGCTTTAGAGAGAACTTTGAGTGGGATGTGGTTTGAATACATCAGAAAACCATCCTTCAAGGATTAACGAGAAGCTACCTCTGGAGAGCCCAAAGCAAGCTCAGACTCATGTTTCTGGAGCCAGGGTAAGATGCCATATTTGCTCTGCCTCAGCACGGTCTATAGTAGAGATGGGAACCGCATGTTTGCAGCATTTTATTTCAGGATAATCAGTCATGAATTTTTCTGGTTTGGGGAAAATGCTCAGATTTGTAGGTGGGAAGTTTCTCTGTCTCTGAAGCTTTGCAGCTACATAGACTATTTAAGACCTATTCTTGCAAGGTGTTGTTCTCTTCCCGTTGATTTCAAAACCTCTCATAAAATCAGTCTCTCATGCTCTCTAAAGAAAAACATTCTGTTCTGACTTTTTTGAAGATTAATTTCCTCCTTAGCTGGCGTATTCCCACAGCTATCCCAACAATTCACTGGTATTTATCCTTTTTTTCTTTAGACCAACATGAATTGTTGACAGATAAATGTGTTTTAATAAAACGTCTAACTGTTTTGCTTGTTTCACTCAGTGGGTCTGCTGTTATAATGGACACATGTAGGAAATGTGTGCTTGGATTTGTTTCCTATTGACATAAGTTCTTTGGCAGCTAATGTACAAGTTACCACCATTTCAAAACCAACTATTAGTATCCAAAGTAACGTGATTGCTGTAAACACCGATCCTTTTTTTGTCATTTCTGAGCACCACAAGGAAAAGTCAGTTCTGCAGCACAGAGATGAAAGCAAGTTTGAATACCATTAGCTGTATAGACACCTTGGGCTAAAATATTCAGATTTAGGTTCCTTGTGTTAGATGTATAAAACCATGTTTAGACCCCCTTGTAAAAAAGGAGAGATTTTCAGACGTGCTGAACAGCTCATTGGGCTCTGAAAGTGAAGCCACTTTTCTTCGCAGATGTAAAATATGTACTTGGGGAGCAGATCTACAGCTGTAAACTAGGTGCTTAAACCTAGACTTAGAAAGAATTTAAATGTCTAAGTTGCACCTGCATGTTGGCCCAGGGCACAAGTAGTTAATTCATGGCCCACAGGCTCCTGCTGCCTTTACGTCCTCAGCTCCCTGCACTTCCCCCCATGGGTCTGGGTGCCACTCCTCCAGTTAGCGTTGTCTCCCTCCATCACCTGCTGCTGCTGCTGTTGTTTCCACCTCCCCCCGGGCTGTTGGTGCTTTTGGGCATCTCTTGTCTCCTGCAGCTGCTGCTGTGGGCAGTGCAGCCTGGAGCTGCTCAGAAGTTGGACAGCCTTGTTATGCCCTAAGAAGACCCCAGAGCAGAGTTGGGATGGCACCTAAGCTCTGCCTCAGTCCCCAGAAAGCCCTGAGCTGTAGGCATGCTCTGCAGTGAGTTCAATACAGATGCTGAACCAAACCCAGGACTCCACCTTTCCCAGGAAACTCTCTTCTCAGGAGTTAACTGAGCTGGCCTCCCTCTAGCTTGCTTTTCTTTTGGCCTCATGACTTTCACATGCCTGGCATTGCTAGGTGCTTTTGCTCAGAGGAGGGTAGGTGCTCTGACTCTTGAGTGGATGGTGTCTAAACTTCAGAGAGTGGTAGGAGTAGAGGCACATTGTCCTCTTCACTCCACGATACCTATTAGCTAGCTCTGGGCACCTCTCATCCTGATACCTAGGCACCTGAAAGGGCCATTTGCGTGTGTTTTGTTTGGATCTGTTTGGATCCATCCATCTACCATTTTATCCAAATGATCCGCATCTATTTGGATCATCCTCTGGGGACAAGAGGCCCATTTCTCAGGTGGGCTGAAGAGTAAAATGGAGGCATCCGCAAGGCTAATCTGGCTCTGGCCACAGGTGACTAAGTGTAAGTCTCTACCAATGAACATGCTGGCTTTAGCCATTAGAGTGCTCTGGGCACATAATAACTCATACGAGCAAATAGGTGGACGCAGACCTAAACCGTACGTCACCGTGATGTGAGTTGGGCACAGCAGGCTGGAAGAAGCAGCGTGTTGTGTATTGCTGGGCACTCGAGCAGGATAAGAGGTGCAGTAGTTTTGCTTTATTCTGACCAAGCTGAGAGGCAGAAATGCTTATGGTCTGATTCAGTACAAATGGCATGTTCGAGCTTCCACACCAAATAAGGTTATGGTGGCCACAACAGATCAATTTTCAGTGGCTTTTGAAATCTGTGCTTCCCTTTATTCCTTAATTTGGTGTTCAGGTACTGTGTACAGCAGCTTGGTTAATGGCTCAGATATACAGCCTGGAACCTTCTGCACAGATCATATCTTTTTTAAAAAGATAGAGTCTGGAAAGAAATGCAATTTTTAAAATCAAGTCAGTGAGAGCACAGAGAGGCAAAGACCAGCTTGGCGAGTATTAAATGACAGTTTTGTTCTTTTTAGTTCCTGTTTCTTCTTCAGGGGGTGAATTCATAACTGGCTAGACTTCAAAAGTTAGAGCAGATTTGTGCAGCCGGTGACGTGTGGTTTTAACGATGTAACCCCTATGTAGAGTCTCAAAATGTTAATTAGGATCTAGAGAGGTTTTGACATCTCTGGTATGCAGGGAGTGGTATGATTTTTCAGGAAGAACCTGAACCTGTTCCTATTGAAGTTGGTGGGAGTTTTCCCATTGACTTCAGGGGTGCCAGCATTAGATCATCATTTAGCAGAAAGGAACCTCTGAAAACAGGAGCGCTGATTAGAGGATGGAAAGCTGGCCGGGCTGCCTACTGAGTTTCCTTTCCTGTGCTTGCCTCATTTTTCTTGGATGTTGCTATAGCACAGTGCAGCAGAGGTACTGGAGCTCGATGCACATCTGCGTGTCGGCCTCTAAGCTCTTTCTCTGAGTGTCTGAATGCCCACCGCAATTATAAAGTGTACAAAGTTTCTGTCTTTCAGTATCCAGCGTAGTCTGGACTTTGTTTACCGTTGTTTGTTGTGGAGCTTTTTATGTGGTGCGGTTGTGAGCAGCCTGGTGGAAGAAGTGGGCTTTGCTTTTTTGGCAGTGGAGGCGCTGGGGTTTGTGATCATCTTGATATCTTGGAACGAGTTTCTATTTTGTGGGCCTGTCACCCAGAGAGCTCTGCTCTTTGCATGCACGAGGCTGCAGAAGCGAAGTGCCTTATTCAAGGTCACACCATGAGTCAGAGGTAGAGTTTGGGAGGAATCTCAAGTCTCCAGACTTTGCGTCCCGAGCTCTTACCACTACAGCGTACTAGCATGTATGAGTTCAGCTAACATGCATGTAAAATGAGTGAGGGAGGGCTGAGTCACAGACCTTAAACACCATCCCATAAGCCAGGAAATTAATGACTCAAGTGGGGCAAGCATGATTCATCCCTGGCTAGAACTGCAACGGTATCAGCATCAGCAGTACCTAGAGCCATCTGACAATCGAAGGCCGCAAGAAAGCTGGACTCTTCCCTAACTTGAGCTTGTGATGTGAATGGTTGACTCTTAAGACTATGTTGAAAGGGCTGAACATTTTGCTTTGGTACTTAACTCTAGTGAGCTCTGAGCTCGCTGCCTGGTCAGCCGAGGCTCCAGCCAGAGCTACGCATGAGCAGTGAGCTCTGAGCTCACCAGCTGGTGGAGCGAGAGGTGTGGCTGGAGCCCCTGCCTTCATGCAGGTCTGGAGCCCAGGGGATGAATATTGCTCCTGTTTGCCCTTCTCTTCTCGCCCCCTCTCTGCTGAATTCAGCAGCAGGGGAAAGGAGGGCTGAGCGGTGTTGGCCAGATCTGTAAGAAGGCAGCCAGGCTCCTGGGGCAGCAGGACATACCGGGGCAGCAGTGACTTCTGATTGTCACGGTGTCACTTGTGCAGCTGTGACAGCAGCTGTTATTTTTTCTACCTCCTCCAAGTGCATGCCTGGAGCTGCTGCCTTAGTCACACTACCCTAGTTACACTGCTGGCGCTGGCAGTGCTCACCCTCTGGAGCGGTGTGAAAATAGCGACTCTGGGCCACCCCATCATTGAGCGCTCACGTGTGATGCGCCCAAAGGGGAGTGCAGCTGCACCATTGCACCGCTCTGGATCCAACTCTGAACTGTGCACTTGCCATGACCTGAGGTTCTGCTCCTGCCAGCTTTGACCTAAATTTGACCATTTAGGTTAACTGGCATCTCATTTTTGAAAGAACAAGAAATAGGACTGAATTTCAAGAGCACGGAATAGCTCTGAGTATCAGCACATTTCCAATACCTCCATCATCAGAGTATTAAAGTGCTGGGGACAAGAGCTAAAGAAATCTGTTGCTGCCCAGCAGTGGATCCTCTTTCTGCTTCTCTCTTGTTGTTAATGTTTCCTAGTCTTCTATCAGCTGCATGAGAGTAATGTTGGACACTATCACTACCCATTTAGCAATCAGTTTCTGCTGCTACACTGCTGGGTTGGGATTCCTCAGTCTCAGTGTTACATTCAATTTAGACTTTCACTACTATTCCTTTCAATAGATGATAGGTTTATGATTGCATTTTCCTGTTTCTGTTTTTTTTGTGGGTTTTTTTGTTGATGGTGGTGAATGTTTTTTCTTTCCTAGCCAACCTGTTTCTTAATAGTTCATTCTCCTCCCCCTTCAGTATATGTAGGAAGAAAGAAATGACCCAAACTGGATTGTGAAAGTTGTACGATTGCTTTCATTACTGAATGACCTTGGTTTGAAATCTCATTTAAAATGTGGCACCTCTGAGAGCATAGTGCTAATAACACGATGGCAAGCGATTGTAGTAATACTAGCACTTCTAAGACAACATTTACTTTGAAATTACTGCTTTGGCATAATTGGAATATTTTGCAGAGAGAGTTTGATTTTCGCTAAGTTTCCAGTGGCACTCGAAATGCTGGGACTTCTAAGGCTCAGGCTGTCTTGGGGACTCTGTTCCAAGTCAGCCATGTGTTCTACTCAAGGTCTGACAATTCAAAATTTTCCAGGGTCCGTAACTTTGCCAGACATATTGTCCAAAGACTTGAGACCTAAGGTCTTTCACAGTTTGTGCCATTGGAGTAATTCATTGTCTGCCTTGGAGCCAGGGTTCCGGTCTCTTTGGACACAAAACCAAACTATTGAAACCTTGGGGTGAAAAATTGCCTTTTTCTCTGTATGACTCTCGTGAGTATTGATTCAGAGGGAAGGTTACAACTCTCCCACCTTGCATATTTATCTTGGATGTGTTATTTTAACCACAATGCAGAGCAATATGGCTGAAGATTATAGGATCATAGGATGACAGGAGAGTAAAACTGGAACGGATCTCATGAGGCCATCAAGTCCAGTCCCGTGCTCAAGGCAGGATCACTCCTGACTAACCGTCCCAGCCAAGTGTCTGTCTAATGTAGGATGACCCTGGCAGAGTGGTCCTCCCCGCGTGTGGCCTAGATACTGCTTGCTCTGTAGATATCTGCTTCCCCCTTTGCTTCTATATCTCACCTGCCATGACTTGGTGTTACTAAAATAAATTCTTAGGAGGTGGTACCTGCTGCCCTGGGGTTTGCTGCAATGGTGTGGGAACTGATGGGTGTGAGTCTTCTGTGGGGCTCCACCTCCCTTAGACCCCATCCCTTTCCTCTCAGGTGTCACTGGTATCTGGTCTGGGTGTCTGTTTCATTGCGCGTCCAGCTTCACTCTTCCAGTGTACATGTCCACAATGGAGAAAAACAGATACATGACTATAAGTTAGGTGATTGTGGGTGTGCCTACTCCAAGCTTTTTGTTGGCCACCAGTACACTTCAGGTGCTGTTCCTGAGGGAAGTGAGCTCATCTGGGCCTATCCTTTCCCTTTATGTGAGTCCAGGCCAGTTGAGCTGACCTGCCTGGGACTGATCCCTTTGAATATCCGGGGGTCACTGGTGTGATGAACCTTTGGATGGTCCCTGTGTGTACCTGATATTCGTCTGCTGTGTGATAGTCAGGGTTCCTCTTGTAGAGATGGCAAGTTGCTGGTCCTAGTTCTGGATCTGCCATCCTGGTGGGAAAATGTGGCATAGGCCAGTGCCCGTGCTGGCATTACCCCCTCCTCTGGGGCTGTCGTGTTTTTATCCCAGAAGTTTGGGCTGGCCTGGGCTAAACTGAATTCCCTTCTTGCCCCATGTGCTCTGCACTTGCCACCAGGTGCTATGAGCCTCAGCTGAGCTTGTCAGCTCCTGCACTGGTGGCCTTGTCTTCATGCCCCTTATCATTTTTGTTGCCCTGTGATGGACTCTTTCCAAACTGTCCAAGTCCTTTTTGAAGTGCAGGGCCCAAAACTGGACAACAGTACCCCAGGTGAGGCCACACCAGGACAGAATGGTGAGGAAGAATCTCATCGTTTCATAGTAGCTAGGGTCAGGAGGGACCTGAACAGATCATCTAGCCTGACCCCCTGCCACAGACAGGAATGAATGCTGGGTTCACAAGACCCCAGACAGGTGATCAATCTCCTCTTGAATTTGCCCAAGGTAGGGGCGAGGACCACTTCCCTGGGAAGTTGGTTCCAGATTCTGGCCACCCTGACTGTAAAATATTGCCTTCTGATCTCTAACCTAAACCTATTCTCCATCAGCTTATTACCGTTGTTCCTGGTCACCCCAGGTGGTGCTGGGGAGAAAAGGGCTCTACCTATTTGCTGTTGATTTCCCCTGATGAGTTTGTAGGCAGCCACCAGGTCCCTCCTCAGCCTTCTCTTGTGGAGGCTGAACAGGTTCAGGTCCCTCAGTCTCTCCTCATAAGGCCTGTCCTGCTGCCCTGTCACCAAGCGGGTGGCCTCCTCTGGACCCTCTCCAGGCTGGCCACAGCCCTCTTGAAGTGTGGTGCCCAGAGCTGGATGCAGTACTCCAGCTGCGGCCTGACCAGTGCTGCATAGACGGGGAGCATCACTTCTCTGGACTGGCTTGAGATGCATCCGTGGATGCATGACAAGGTATGGCTGGCCTTGCTGGCTGCGGTCTGGCATTGGCAGCTCATGTTCATCTTGGAGTCAAGATCCCTTTCTGCCTCTGTTTTCAAGAGGGGCGCTCCCCAGCCTGTATGTATGCTGTGGATTCCTTCTCCGAAGGTGCAGCACCCTGCATTTATCTACATTGAACCCCATCCTATTCTCATCTGCCCACTTTTGTAGTCTGTCTAAATCTATTTGCAGTCTCTCTCTCCCTTCAAGTGTGTCCACCTTGCCCCACATCTTGCTGATATGGCTGGTTAAAAATTGGCCATCAGTATTGGCCAAGAAAATCTTTATCGGTGCATTCCTACATTTTCCCAGTCTGTCTAGATCACTCTGGATCCTAGCCCTGCCCTATGGAGTGTCTGCAACTCCACCCAACTTGGTGTCATCCACACATTTGCTAAGTGTGCACTTGATCCCATCATCCAAATCATTAATGAAGACTGTGGAGGGCAGGTTCATTGCAGTGAAAAGATTTTGTATGGAACTTATTTGTCAGTCCATTAAAAGTCACCGCAAAACCTACCTTACCTGTTTTTATATATGAGGGTGTCTGCGGTTACAAATATTTTCCAGTCTCCAGGTTAGAAAGCTGATTGAAATGGGTACTATAAACACGGGGTCATAAACATGCAGGCATGTGTAATATAATTGAAAGGGGAAGCATTTGGGCTGCCAACAGCACTTACCAGTACATTTTTTAGCACCAGTCTAATACAAGGCATAAACCACAATGAAAGGCAGAGAGTCTTTGATACAGAATGACACCCATTATGACTGAGTGAAAATTATGTATCGATTTAAGAGGTTTTTCATAAATCCAGGAACATGATTCATTGATGATCCGTGATAGCTGTTGTTTGTAGGTGACAAAGTTATTTGGTACTTTTATGCGTGTAGTTTTGTATGTATTTATTGAAACAGCTAAAATGTGCTCAGTCTCGTAAGACCTCAGGGATTATGTGCTTTATTTAATGAAGGAAGTGTAAACAATTTGGGCGGTGACTTTCTGCTGGCTTTCCCAGCATGCCATAGGAGCCAGCCATCATACTGTAGTGGGAGGTGGTGATCTAAAGGCAGCTAAATACCAAGCTTGAGAAGATAATAGCTAAGCGTGTAGCTAATAACATGTTGCCTGTCCCTCTGAGCTTGGCTGATGGGGCATTCAGTGCACAGCCATCAGGCTGAAGGGGTTTTAAACTTTCATTTAATGCCTTTGTCTGTGTCAGCCCTGTATGATGGGAAAAGATTATCCATCTTTTTCTCAGGTGTTTAAATTGTTGGTGTTACTGAGTAAAAGCTTTGGGATTCTCCCCTTCTTCTATTGCTGTCTGCATCCTGGGAGGTGAATGATAATATTCTGGGAGGTTTTCCAACCCTGGAATCTTTGTAGAAGAGCAGTTGATCTCAATCCCTTGTTAGACTCAAGGTACCCTCAGAAAATGCCAGTTTTTAGTTTTCCCATGTTTTTTTTGACTATGCACAAATAATAGAGCAATTCTTCTGCTGCAAAGCAAGCCGACGACAGGTCAGAATGTTTTAACCCTATGGATTTCTGTTGGAGTCTCTGGGTAAAACATGTAGGTGTTTGCACAACTGACAGTGCTCATATTGCGTGGCACCCTACAGGTGTACTTACGTGACACTTCAAAGGAGCTCTAGGCATCCAAGATGCCATGGTACTCTGGTTGAGAATCACTCGTTTATACAAGGAGTTTCAACAGTTGATGAGCATCTGGCATCTCAAAAGCAGCTGGAACGAGGGATTTTCAAGAGGTTTTAATAAAACTGAGATTCCACAAGACCTAACTTCAAGTGGTGCCCAAACATTTGCACAGTTTCAAGGGACCAGTTATAAAGGGACTGCCCTCTCTATATTTTTGAATTCTGTTGGCATTAGTCTCCAATTTAAAGAGACTCAGTCCCGTGGCCTTCTGCTTTGAAATCTGTCTTTGATCAGAATCCAGGGGTTCAGCAAGTCCTTCATCTGTTTGCCGGCGTGCCTGCTGATTGTAACTTGAGTGTCTCACAGCAGAGCGGCCTCTGAATCTTCCACACCAGGGGAAGGGTTTTCAATTATGTTTTCATTTGCAGACCCTTAAAACATTTTGAATAGAAGCGCGGACCCCTTTGAATTGTAAGTGTGGGTAGTCACGTACTTTTTAATTGATCATAGTTATCTTTCACGGACCCCTTGCACATATTCTGCAGCCCTCATGGGTCCACGGACCACAGGTTGAAAACCACAGCTCTACAATATATTCACTAACTGTGACAACAGGCATCCCTAGATTGTATCCTAAATTCAGCAGGACTATGAGGCTGTTGGTTTCACAGGAAAAATAAGCTGCTGTTTCCTTGAATACCTTTTGTTGCACGTCTGACACGTGCATCACTTCTTGAAGAATGCAATTGTTTCCACAGGGATATTTCCTATCTGCTCGTTCCCAAAAATAACATGCAAAATGGACTAGGAATGTAGTTTCATTCTAAAAATAAGTGGAACCCCATGCCAGCTCTTGCATAGATGAAAATACCATCTGGTAATGCGATTTAACGGTGGTGGTACCAGATTTCTAAAATGGCACAGAAACAAAGCTGCTACTTTTCTTATAATTTCCCAGCCTTCCAGTTACTGAGCTGCCCGAAGTGTGCTTTTTGTAGAATTTCTTTAAGGAGTGCTTTTTGTTTGGATGTATGTTTTAGGATGAGCTCTAGTTAAAAGTAAGAAAGAAGCAGAGAACTAAAGGTGACTCTTATGGTCCAGATTCTGTTCTAATTTTGTTGAACTTGAAAGGTTGGAGTCTAGCCGCTGTATAATCTGTGACTATGGCACACAACAGTCTGTTCTGATTCAGTTTTCATCACGGGAGTTGCTTAGTATTTACTCTGGCACTACTGAGCAGAATTTGGCCCTTGGTGGTTTCTGCTGCTATGGGTTCCCTTTTAGTCCAGTGGAAATTAAAACTGGATAAAGGTGACAGACTCAAAACCCTATGTATGTTTACATATGTAGAGCGTGCATTTTGGGGTATATTATTTAGTGTGCGTGCACACAGAGAGGACACTGTAGATGGTTGTGATGTCTCGCTATCCCAAATGATATCATCAAGATGATAGTGTGGTATTGTAAAGAGGAGCAGGAAAGTAGTTTGCAGTATGTTTTGTTATCTTTTGTACTGCTGAGAGATCCAAGGCAGCTGCAAGGGAGCACTGAGGCAAGGAAGGAAGTGAAAAGAAGCTGAAGGTGGCCACCCGTATTCCTGCTCCAGAGAGTATCTGTGAGGTGGAACAAGGTGGCAGGAGCAATGCTAGGGCTGTGCGAAGCTTCGGGTGCTGATTCAATTTGGAGGAGATTCGGCTCAATTTGGTGGCCAAATCCAAATCGAATCGGGGGGGCCAATTAAAAGCTCCATAGTTTCATAGTTTCATAGTAGCTAGAGTCGGAAGGGACCTAGGTAGATCATCTAGTCCGACCCCCTGCCTTGGCAGGAAAGAGCACCGGGGTCAGATGACCCCGGCAAGGTGCTCATCTAACTTCCTTTTAAAAATCCCCAGGCTAGGAGCCTGCACCACTTCCCCTGGAAGCCGGTTCCAGGCCCTAGCCGCCCTGACTGTGAAGTAGCACCTCCTAATATCTAATCTAAACTTACCCTCCGCCAGCTTGTGACCGTTATTCCTGGTCACTCCTGGGAGCGCACGGGGGAACAGGGACTCCCCCAATACCTGCTGATCCCCCCTGACCAGTTTGTAGCAGGCCACAAGGTCCCCCCTTAACCTTCTCTTGTGGAGGCTGAACAGGTTCAGGTCCCGTAGCCTCTCCTCATAAGGCCTGCCCTGCTGACCCTTGATCATACGAGCGGCCCTCCTCTGAACTCTTTCCATATTGTCCACGTCCCTCTTGAAGTGTGGCGCCCAGAACTGGACGCAGTACTCCAGCTGCGGCCTGACCAGTGCCGCATAGAGGGGGAGGATCACCTCCCTGGACCTGCTCGAGATGCATCTGTGGATGCATGACAGGGTACGGTTGGCCTTCTTGACTGCCTCCCCACACTGCCGGCCCATGTTCATCGTGGAGTCAATGACTCCAAGATCCTTTTCAGTCTCCGTGCTGGCAAGAGGGGAGTTCCCCAACCTGTAAGTGTGGTGCCGGTTCTTCCTCCCCATGTGCAACACCTTGCACTTATCAGTGTTAAACCCCATCCTGTTCTCATCCGCCCACCGTTGCAACCTGTCAAGGTCAGCTTGTAGCCTATTGCACCCTTCTAGTGCACCCACATCCCCCCACATCTTAGTGTCATCAGCAAACTTGAACAGGGTGCTTTCTACCCCCTTATCCAAGTCACTGATGAAGATGTTGAACAGCGCGGGCCCGAGGACCGAGCCCTGCGGAACCCCACTGCCCACGTCCTTCCAGGTCGAGAAGAACCCATCCACTACCACCCTCTGGGTGCGGCCCTCCAGCCAGTTGGCGACCCATTTGACCGTGTGGGCATCGACACCACAGTCTCCCAGCTTTTTGATGAGGACAGGGTGAGAGACAGTGTCGAAAGCCTTCCGGAAGTCCAGAAAGACTACATCCACAGCAACCCCTGCGTCTAATGATTTGGTGACCTGATCGTAAAAGGCCACCAGGTTGGTCTGACAAGACCTGCCACTGATGAACCCATGTTGGTTGCCCCTGAGCATGCATTCCCCCGCAAGGCCCTCCTGGATGTGTGCCAGGATAATTTTTTCAAAGAGCTTACCCGGGATTTGGAAAAGATTCAGAGAAATTCAGTGATTCGGGCAGTCCCTGCTGGCTCCAGCAGGGAGCTGGACCCAAACTCTGAGCTGGTAAGTGTGTGTGTGTGTGTGTGTGTCGGGGGCGGGGGGGAGAGGAGACCATAGGAAGACCCATGCCAGGTTCTATCTCCTGCCTTCTCCTCCAGCCCCTGCAAGCACCCCCCGACCCCCGCCCGCTCTCCCAGCCCCCCATGGCTGTCCTGCCTGCCCCAGCTTCCGGCCTCTTAAAAAAAAAAAAGCCCCTACTTACCAGGTGTTGCCAGGCAGGGAGGGCAATCCCCACTGAGCCACGCCACATGGGGGGCTCTGCCATGAGCCTTCTGACCCCTGCCTGCTCCTCCAGCCCCCTCCATGGCTGCCCTGCCTGGCTCAGCTCCTGGCTCTTTAAACAAAAAACAAACCCCTCACGCTGCTGGGAGCTGGGGCCAGGCAGGGCAGGGAGAGCAGGCGGCGGGTGGGGCCTGTGTGATTAGGAGGCTTGGCTCATTCAGCAGCAGCAGTCAAATCTCCAAATCAGATTCAGCCAAATCGATTCAAATCACTGAATTGAATCACTGTTCCCCAAATTGGCCAAATCTGAAGTGAATACTAGCTGCTTCGCACAGACCTATGCAGTGTCATTAGCTGGGGAGCCAGCATGCCTGTGAATAGGGTTTTCTTCCATAAAGCATGACATTATAGCAGGCACCTGGTTGAAGGTAGATCTACTTACTTAGGATACGGAGATTGAGGACCTTCTTATTGTGACAGTCCTTAAGGTACATATTAAAAGCCATAAAGGACAATATTGTGGCATAATTCTTTGACTGATACGAAGAAGCTCAGACCTATTTATTATTTTGTTGCATCTTCTTTCTTCACTTCAGAACCGCACGAGGGGGTCACCATCATATCATCTGCAGCTCACAAAACTAAGACGCTAATAGGCGAATGATTTAACAGTGTTGTTATGAGGGAGTCTGTAGGACAGGAAAAGCTTTCCTTTTTCCTCTGTTGCCTATGTGCGCTGTTACCAAGTTATTGATGAGGATCGAGGTGAAGCAACCAGTGTGATGTCTGCCCTGGGAGAAGAAGGAAAAGAGATTCGGTAGACTAAATACATTATAAAGAAAACAAAATAGCACCTGAAGTACAGTGCTTGAGGTTGTCTTTGGCATAACATAGGCTTGACATGTCCCAGTAGGCATCTTCTGGAAATTGGTCCTTTCAGTAGTTGTTTTGTATCACGGTATAAACAAAGTGTGTGCTGGGCTTTTACATGTGTTTTTCATAAGAATCCATGTCCGTGTGTCTAAGGAGTAGTTTACAACTTAGCAAAATGTGTGAATGGAAAATGTTATTTTTCCATGTAACTTTTATTGGCCAGATCACTTTTGTTTCTAATGCAGCATGCAACATTTTGGGGTACGTAAGTCCCCAAAGAGCTGTTCTTCTAGGAAAAGGATGTAAATTGTGGTACAAGATTTATTACATTACACATTTGAGGGGAGTTTGAAATTTCCATGGGAAATAAGATGCTGTATGTCATTCAGACTAGACATTTTTGGCCTTTTAAAATGTTCAGAATATACCGGCTGGGTTCAACCTTCCTCCCATTGAGACTAATAAGAGTTTTGCCATTGACTTTAACGGGAGCAGGAAAGAATCTGTCAAAAGTAATGCATGTCTAAGCCATAAGTTATGTTGTAGAAGTCATGATCCTTCCATAAGGTGCTATTTTTCTTCTTATTTGTATTTTAGGAGCACCTAAGCTGGGGCAGACGTTCAAAAAGCCTAAACCTGAATTGATTCAATGTTTGCAGGTTAGTCTAACCTGCCTAGGTTGAACCAGGTTGCAAGTGTACAGACATTCCCTCTGGACTGAGGAAATGCAGGCAGATGCCTGCAGCTGCTTAGGCCAGGAGCTGGAGGACTCTAGAGCAGCCCTCCCTTTCCTTCTATAGTGCTGAGCTGAGGGGGTCATGGCTAGGCCCCAGCAGGATGCTCTGACTAGGGAGGGGTTTAAATCCCCACTCTGCCTGCACAGTCCCAGGCTTTTTCCCGCTTGCTATTTAAGGGGCAGAAGTGTTGCCAGCCCCCAGCTAGCACTCTGAGGAAAGAGGGTATGTGCAGTGCATGCATCTGTTAATGATACTGGGGTTTTGAATCTCCCTGTCCCTGCTTTGTCATACTGTCTGCAGCAAACCTGACAGGCAAGGGAGCCAGCAGGGAGCTGATAACACAGTATTTATCAGCCCATCAAGAAAACAAAAGCCTCTTTCATTAGTTCAAGCTCTTCTTAAACAGCTTTTTCCAGGGAAGGAACAGGAGAGACATTACCAGCTGACCTGTTGATTAAAGTCCAAAAAGCCCTAAGTGGACACTGTTCTGTCTGCCTGTTCCAGCGAAACTGGAGACACACACACACACACACACACACACATATACACAAGCACCTTTCAGCATAAGATAGCATACCACATGACTGGAGTTCACCTGGCTGGGGTCCATGCTGTGGGAGATGGGAGGGCATAAGAAGAGGGCCCTGCTTGAGCAGTGAGTGGCGAGGGGGGGTTGGGGGGCAGGGGGAAGTCAGGCAGACCTTGCTGTGCCTGCAGTCTCCTTGAGCTCTGGCTAGGGAGCCGAGGTGTGGGGCCAGCCCTGCTCTCTGGACAGCCCAGGCCAGGGCTGCAAAGCATCTGGGCTGGGGGACTCAGGTTTAATTTGAACCAGGAAGGGGTCTGGGACAGACATTGCATAAACCAGTGTGACCCAGATCAGTTAAGTCTGATACTGTATTCAGCCAGGTTTTATCTTAAACCAGTTTCATAATTTTGAAGCTGATTTATGTGCGCTGAACTTATGTTCTGTTACAGGTTTAAACCAGTAACAGATCATTTATATCAGTTTATGTATAATGTCTGTCCCTAACCCCAGAGCCCTAAATCAAAATCCACTGTGCTAGGTACCATACAGATGTACAGGACAAGGAAGTCCATAGTATAAATAGCTAAGACAAGGATGGAAAGAGGATGGGGTTCAGAGAGAAGTTGCTTGTCTGTGGTCAGAGGTGGAAATAGGAGTCAGGTGTCTTGACTCCAAGTGCCATGGTGCCCTTTCCCCCATGTCTACTCATCTTGTGCCTTCAACTGATATCAACTGGAGCGGGTTTTGCCTTTTGTACCCCTTGCTGTATTCCTGAATGATGATGATGTCAGTTTACCATAGGGAACAAATGTGTGTTAGGCCATTAGTCTTTAGTTTATCTGTTCTCCCTTTTGGGTCATGTGCTTTCTCATGAGGACTTTTTGATGCACACTGGGCCGGTACAGCATGGTATGCTGCCTGTAAAGCAGATAACTGGAATTCTTCCCACTGCCTCTGCAGAAAGGGCCTGACCATCCGTTAAGCAGGGTTTTTGAAAGCAAAATGTGCATCATTGTGATGTGAGTTTCTGACAGTATCAGTGAGAATCCTTTACCTATTAGCTTGTGCTAGTGAGAACAGATATATTTTCAAGGGGTTTACTGTTAATGAAAGTTCCTTACTTGGATTAAGCCTTAGTTGGATCAAGTACAGGAGTGTCCAACCTTTTCTGAATGCAAGGCCTATTACTATTTTTATTTATTTATTTTATTTTTTAATATTTGTTATATTTTTTATTGTATTTATTATTACTGTACTTATTTTATCCATCTGTCTATCTACAGTCCTAGGTGTCTTTTAATGCTTTTTTGCAAGAACCTGCCGAGTCTTTGGAGCAGGAAATCACCTGCAGGAGAAACAAATTAGTAAACCTTCATGGTTCTCTGTCTGCTGTATCTGATTTAATCTATTTTGGGGTAATTCCTCCACATTTTTTCCCAGCTTGGAGTGAAACATGGCATCTGTTTAGCAGAACAAAACAACACTATGCAACATGTTAGGACAGAAAGGGAAGAATGTTTCTGTGCATACGTATATTTTATTCATAGCAGATGTCGGGATCACACATTATAATTAAAGGTGAAAAATAATTTCTGTTACAACCTCCTGTTTTTGAATGCTTATCACTTTCCCCAAATTTCATCTCTTGAGTTGAAAGTGATTTTATTCTAAATAAACAAATTGCCATTCAAGAATGACTGGGTCGAGGTGAGGGGGGACAGAGCCCCGCATCCGGCCCTGTGCCTACCCTCCCATCCTGCCACTCTGGATCCGGCCCCGTTTCCCACCCCCCAGAGCAGGCCCCATTCGCCCCTCCCCTCTGCTGCTCCAGATATTGGCCAGCTCTGACCCCCCCCCACCTCGCTGCCCCAAGTCTGGCCCCACTCTACCCCGCCCCCCGCCTCTGCAACAGGTCCAGCCCTGCTCTACCCTGCCCTGGCCCCCATGTCCTGCCCCACTCCACCCCCCTGGCACTCCGGGTCCAACCCCGCTCTATGCACCCCCTCTCCCCCACCCCACTCTGTGTCTCTGTCCACATCTGCATCCGCCTGGCTTGTGTTCACCTGCCTCCCATGCCCTGCCCTTCATCCCTGCCTCTGCCTCCCCCTCCTGGCTGTTCTGGGGGGTGTCAGGACTGGGCAGCTGGGGGCACCTCCACCACAATCCCCGCCCTTTGTCCTCAGGCAGGGAGGTGTAGGGGGAAGTCCCGCTGTTTGGGCAGCTGGGGTAAGCTCGCTGCCACCAGAAACTTCACTGGCAGCAGCGCAAACCTGGGCCTGCGCAGCCCAGGCTGCACAGCTAATCGCTGCCTGCCCTCTCGGCAGTGCGTGTGCAGTTGCCCAAAAGTGTTACAGCCATACAGACAGACACACAGACAGACAGATTAAGCCTTTTATTATATCAGAATATATCCTCAGTAAAATCCCTTAAGCCGTTTTTTAAGAGATGGGAAAGACGGAAAACCAGTATACTTTTTCTATTGCTGAAAAAAGCCTAGAATATGTACAATATAAAGGGCTAGTATTCTTGTTGAAAGTTTCCTTTGCTGGATGATACTATTTGAGAAATCCTATAGATCTTGTATAAGAACATGATAAAAGGCAGATGCACAAGAAAGGGAAGTTAAGTTGTACGGTCAGCTTTAATTCTGCCATTTCCTGATTCTGATTGCTGAATTGTGCAACATTTCTTTTGCTTTCATATAGTTTTTAGCACTACATTGTATATTATGCGCAAAGACCAACATTAAAATACAGAATTTTTAACATTTAGTGTTGGATTCTGATGTATAATTACCCGTTCATGCAGGGGATCTTATTATACATTTATTTGTTTGTTTCCTGTACAGTGAACACACAAAGTTTGTGACACACAAGTGTTGTCAGTTTTGACATACCCCATGCCAAATGAAGCAGTCCAGCTTGATTGTGCAGGAGTAAATCCCAGTAGAATTTGGCTCAATCGCTTTTTATTTCCTCTAGCATTTTTCTCCATCTTTTGCAGCAGTGGTAGAGTTTCTCAATGAGCGGTATGTTTCTCCTACAGTTTCACTTTACTAGAGAGATCAGGGTGGAAAACATAACATCAAATCAAAGTGATGTAATCTCCAAGGGAAAAGTTGCTTCAGCTTTCTATAAGTAGAAATTACATTTCTTTTTAGCCAGTTTCTTGGATCAAGCTGTTTAGGCCTTCTAGCTGAAGTGTAAGTGCATCCAAATGGATCGCTTCCAAAGTAAAATGCTCTCTCTCCTTTTGGCTGTACTTTTTATAGAAGAAGTTTTTTAACCTCATCAATTTTCAAGTCAGTCCGAGCTGCAAAGTCCAGTGCATCATCTGAAAAAGAATCCAGTTGGTTGCATTAGGAAATCAAACCCCAGGAAGGAAGGGATACTACATGATCTATTACGTATGAGCAGTTCAAGACGTATGCAGCTCCATAAGCATATGCCTTGGGCATGCTACTGTCACAGAACTGTCCCCAACTAAACCCCCATGATTAGTGGGCATTAGATGGTGGAGGAGTAAAGACTTACCAAGGTTTACAGCAATAACCTAGTGGTTAGGATGTTCAACCAGGAAGTAGAAGATCCTCACCCAGAAGGGGTTTGGGCCACATCTCTCTCCCACTTTCTAGTACAGGGGTGTCCAACCTTTTTGAATGTGGGGCCGGATCATGATCTTTTTATCACCCAGTGGGCTGGCGAGCCATATTCAAAGACCTCACAGGAAGTGGTATCACATCAGGAAGTGATGTCATGTGACCTTTGACACCAATTAAGTTGTAGGAAGTGACAATGAAATGGGTCTAACCAGTTCAAAACTCTCCCTCTATAGCATTCACCTCTGCCACTGTTCGGGACAGGATACTGAGGTAGATGGACCGTGGGGCTGACCAAGCATGGCACTTTTTATGCTCTTATGTTCACAAGCTCTTATGCTCTTTGGCTGAGCTTCCAAACTATGGCTGAGATTTGCAAAAAGGGGTAGATAAGCATGTTACAAAGTTGTCGTAAAAGATTTGGAGCCCTCTAAATCCCATCCATTTTAATGGAAGTTGGCCTTTTGACTCAGCTTTGAAAATCTCAGCCCAAGGTGCCAACCAAATAAGTCAAAATATGTTTTTGCATTTCTGTGCAGTGCATTTATATGGGGCTCTCCAAGCATTTTACAAACATGAAATGAACCTCGGGATGAGCCCAGCCGGAGCAGCAGGGGCTCAGCTGCACTTTCCCCGTACCTGCGCTGGCCAGTCCCGAGCGGCACGTGGCTCTGCCACTGCTTCTGCTGGCCGGTGCCGACCCCGCCAGGCTTTTCCTGTCCCCAGCAGCACATGGGAAGCCAGCTTCAGCTGTGTGCTGCTCCGGATGTACTTTTAAACAGTGTTTACTTTTGTTTCCTGTCGCAGCACCACGGGCCTCAGAAAACGGCTTGGTGGGCTGCATGTTGGACAAGTCTGTTCTAGTACAATGCTCTAAGCACCAAACAGGTTAAATATTACCCAGGCCTTTCTCTGGCCCTTCTTTTGAAGCTGACCTCATAGGAACAGCAGTGTGATGAAAGAGGGGGGACATCCAGAGGACCATTAGCTGTTATGTTGCTACCTTGGACCCTACTGTGCGGCCGTAGCATGGCCAGGCGCTGCCCCATGCATACACAGTCAGCAGACTGTGTTTAACGGCCCGGTTATATCTGTGGGCTAGAAGGGAAAGAGAGACATGGGACCAAGAGGAAGTCTGAGAGATGCAGGTTCAAACCCCATCTGGGAAAGAGGGGTCTGAAAGCTGGGTCTCTTACTTCCTGTGTCAGTGCCTTTACAACTTAGCTACTGGGGCTAAGGCATGGGAGGGCCAGCCTCCTCCACAGGCCGTGATTTTAGGATTTATACTCATGTGTCTGTGTATGGATTGCATAGCGACCTGGCTTATAGTGCATGCTCAGTCACGTAGTTGCAGTGTAGACACTTAGGCCAGGTACAGTTGTTATACTTCTACAGGTATATATGATTGGATAACAGTCTATATCTGTAACAGAACAGAAGTTCGGTGCACACAGATTGGTTTAAAAATGGTGGAACCTGGTCTAAGATTTGTGTCCCCCCCTTAAGCCCTGCCCAAAAGGGGAAATGTGTGTTCTGTTTTGCTACTGATCTAAACTACACTGCTTGCCCAAAAAATGCACCACTTAGATCGATTCCTCCTTGGGCTTTTTGAATGTCTGTACCTAGCCTTACAGATATGGTGTAGGATCACAAACTGTGCATAAGTACCAAAAATATCAGTTACCTGGCTGCCATTTGGGCACATAACATGAAATTGGATTCTATTTTCAGTCTTTGTGATCCCGGATTAGATTAATCTAAAGTCGCATTAGAATTTTTTTTTCACTTTTCTCCTCCTTGTAGCATTTTTACAAGGCAGGCTAATATTGCCTGCAAATCAAAGTTATTGAAACCTTCCTTTAACTGCAAAATGAAACTCCATCTTTCCTATTGATCTGCAAATGGTGCCTCCATCATGAGGTCAGGCAAAACCTTCCCTTGCCTTACTTTGTGCCTGACACTGCTTTCATTAAGCTCAGTCTCAACTTTATCATTGACTTCAGCGGGAGCAAATTTGGACCTCTCATCTGTGCTACTGGAGCCATTATTTCCTGTTAGCGGAATCTGACATGAGAAGTGGGTCCCAGAAGTGCCAGTTTATTGCACAGGAAGAAAGTGGGAAGATATGTGTATTCCTTGGTGAGCTGTTTTAAAACATTCTCCAGGCCAAGCATAGCTTGTGGGCCATATGTTTGTCAGCACTGAGTTACAATAAACTGAATGTTTAGTTTAACTTGATAAAATTACCATGAAGATGTGTTTGGCCACAAAGTAATACATCCCGTGATGCACTTTGTCTTAAGCCACGTCTCTACTCCAGATTTTACCAGCATTGCTATGTCAGTCATGGGGGTGATGATGAGGTGTGATCTCTAACCAACACAGCTGTGCTGGTAAAACCCCCTAGCAGATATATCAACAAAACCC
Source organism: Crocodylus siamensis (assembly GCF_052110815.1). Taxonomy (NCBI): domain Eukaryota; kingdom Metazoa; phylum Chordata; order Crocodylia; family Crocodylidae; genus Crocodylus; species Crocodylus siamensis. The sequence continues at coordinate 237,925,956 of NC_143398.1, read as the reverse complement.
CATTTTATTTAGGAGAGCTTATTTTTCTCTAGGAAGACTGGCATAAGCTTTAATAGCAAAAGCAGTGTTGCTGGAATAGGCTGCATTCATCCTAGGCAGAACAGTTGTACAGGTAGTCCTCGACTTACAATGTTTTGATTTGCAGTGTTTCGTAGTTAAAACTTTTATAAATTGACACCCTGTTTCAACTTTCTGAAGTCAGTTTTGACTTGACACACTTAATCCAATGCCATGCCATGCCATGCCAGTGAACAAGTTAGCTGCGTCACCCATTCCCCTGGAGAGAATCTGTCCAAACTTCCTTGGACACTTTCTTTAAGCCAAGAACCCTTTAAAAAGTCCAACCAAGAGCCCTTCAAAATGTCCAGCAAAATCACCTCAAAGAAGTCCTTCCAAATCAATATGATTGCTATTTACAATATAAATGCATTAATGTAGCTACATTACTCATCTATAATTGATTGAATACAAAATTCTGGGCTATTTTTGGTGAAAATAGGGTACCGGGCCTTGGTTCAGGAACCAATCCCGCATTTATAACATTGTTTCCTATGGGGAAAATCTGTTCAGAGTTACAACATTTCGACTTAAGACATGGTTTTCAGGAACCAATTGTTGTAAGTCCGAGGACTGCCTGTACTGGCATGCGATATGTACAGTAGAGCAGTGGTTCCCAACCTGCAGACCAGCGCGGGAGCAGGACAGAGTGCATGGAGCCAGCTGCCTCCCTCCCAGGGCTGCCCTAGGCTCAGCTTTAACCTCGCACATGACTGCCAGCGGTGGAGGCCACTCGCCCAGGCGGACACATGTGGGTCTGAGCAGGGGGCTCATGCCATGATCTGGCAGCCAACCCTTCATGGCCCTGTTGTTGGGAACCTCTGCACTAGGGAATTTGGTGACATAGCTCTGTTGGTCAGGGACCTCATTTCATCACACCCCTGTGGATATGGCTATGCTGGGAGAAGTTAGTTGCAAGTGCCTGGACTTTGGCAAGTGCTTCATGGTACTTTTAACTTTCACTTCTCTGAATCCTGTTCTGTTGGTGCCCCTGTTGCTTGCTTACTGGTTACTGACAGTGGAAGAATTTTTTGTATGTAGACTCGCATGCATGTAGATTCACATGTAGGTGAATGTAGACTCACATGTATGTAGAGTCACTGGGCTTCAAGACATTTTGACTCTGAAAAGAAAGCTTGAGAAAGTATCCTTTTCTTGCTCAGCAGTTTAGCTCCCTTTGCATTTTATTTTGGTGTAAAAAATAAGACTGTTTTACCATCAGCTCTTTGCAACTAACCCAGCTCTGAGAATGAACTGGAATCTTTTCTAATTTAAGTACTAAAGTGCTCTTTGCTAGATTTTATTTGAAGGGCTACCACTGAGGGCATACTGTGGTAGGATTGTACAGCTCATAACTTGCAGACTGCTTATTTCTAATGATGATGCACAAAGTAGCCAAAGTCCAGTTTGACTTGAAGATTTCAGGAGAGAGGCTTTATATTTATAACCTGAACAATTTGTTTGTGAAACCAGCAGTACACATTAGGCTTTCCAACCACATAATGTTTTTCTTGATGAATCCTATTTAAGATTCTGAACTTTAGAGGGATACTTTAAATGGAGAAGCATCTAAGATTTATTGTTTTGGGGTAAATAAATAATTCTCCAGATGACATAACAGTTGCCCAAGTAAGGAAACCATGAACAATACATTGAAAACTATGCTGCATCACGAAGAGCGGGTATAAATCTGAAAGGTAGTCCTATTTTACAACTTTGAGATTAATGTTGGGGATATGACAGGATTTGAAAAAATTAATGAATTCAAGCTGAGTTTCATCACAACTTTCACAAGTTTCCCTGTATAGCCGAGAGATGCAGCAGCAAGTGCTTTTTTGGTTACTCTTATAGTCAAATCCTCAGTTTGTTTGCTTTGTCCTATAGACTAGGAACAGAATTTACACACAAACCTGTTTAAGTCTTCAGAAACTGGTTTAAACCTGTAACAGAACAAAATGGCTGAAACTGGTTTAAGATAAAACTGATTGAATGTAGTATCAAATTTAACTGATTTGGGTCCAACCAGTTTATGAAACTTCTGTCTAAGACCCCTTCCTGTTTCAAATTAAATCAGAGTCCCCCAGCATAGGCTGTGTGTTTACTTTCTCTTCCTGCTGCCCCCGAGGTCTCTGGGATTTGCAGTCCAGACCCACAGCAGCAGCACTCTGCAGGGTTGCTCATTGCTTCCTCTTCCTGCTCCCAGGTGCCTCTGGGGTTTATAGTCCATAATCACAGCTAGCAGGATTCCACAGGGTTGTTGCCTTCTGTTCAATACATGCTCGCTTCACAGAAAGGACTATTCTTGTTCAAGCTTTTACGAATTCAGTGCCACTACCTTTTCCCCCAGTGACACTACCTTTTTTGCCACCCACCCCCTCCTCAGCCTGGCAGATGCTGCCCCTCTGCCCAGGCAGACCCTTGAATTAGCTCCAGGCTGGGGCTTGGCCACACCTCCTCTGCTGGAGCAGGGACGGGGGGAAAAGCCTTGGAGCTGGCAGGCTAGGAGGGAGGTGTGCTCTAGCTCCCCCCTGGCTTCTGGCTTGAGCCACTGAAGACATGTGCCTGCATTTTCTGAGTCAAGAGTGAATGCCTGTTCACTTTTTTGCTGGTTCAATCTCTGTGGCTTAGACTAACCGGCAAAGACTGAATTGATTCTGCCTTGGGCTTTTTGACTGTACTTAGCTATAGTTACTAAATGCAATGCTAAGGCTTGTATTTCCAGTTCTTAACATTTGTTTTGCTTCATCCTATTTCCGTTTAATTAATGATGTTAATGTATTCCAGTATGATGCTGGCACAGTCTTGGAGCTAGTTCCAGCCTCCATGCCAACCAGGAGCCTTGAACTAGTTCTGGTGCCAGTCCAGGGCTGAGACTGAAATGCAGCTGATTTGCTGTCCCATCCCTGGGACTGTACCAGAGTCAGTTCAAGACTCCAGTGTGGTTCTACAGACCTTACTTAAGTCATAGTAAGCATTAACATGTGACTGCTCAGAAGACTTCCTAGGTTGTTTTAGCACTTACATTAATATGTGTTATATTTAGATTGCAGTAACAAGACCCTTACACTGACATAGGCTTTACATCTAATTTACACAGGTACATATGATTACACATCCAGCAATTCAAGGAAGAATCAGACCTTTTGGCTAGGGACAGACATTCAAAAAGCCTGAGCCTGAATTGATTCAATCTTTCCAGGTTAGTCTAACCTAGCTGGGCTAATTCAGTTTTGTAAGTGGACAGACATCCCAGAAATGCAGGCAATGCCTGCAGTGGCTCAGGCTAGAAGCTGGGGGGCACTAGAGCAGCCCTCCCTTCCTTCCACAGCATGGAGCTGAGGGGTGTGTGGCCAGGCTCCAGCAGGATGCTGTGATTTAGCCCAGCAGGGAATTGATACCAGTGTTTATCCCCTAATTAAGAAAATAACCGAGGGACGTTATGAGCTACTTGTTGATTCTGCCTGTTGATTCAGCACCCACCATAGCCAGCATGTGGTCTGCTAGCTAATACACAGACATCTCCTCAGCAAGGCAGTGCGGGGGGTGGGAATTCCTGCTTAGCCGGGAGTGGTGAGGGGGATGGGGGGGAGCTGCAGCCAGGGAACGGAGGGAAGGGGCCAGCCTTGTTGTGGAGCAGAGAGTCCCGCCCAGCCCAGAGAGCATGCTGGGGGTGTCTGGTTTACCTTAAACCAGCAAGGGGTCTAGGACAGACATTGCATAAACTGGTTGGAGGCAAAGCAGTTAAGTCTGATGCTACATTCAACCAGGTTTATCTCAAACCAGTTTCAGCTATTCTCAAACTGGCTTATGTGTAAATTCTGTCCCTAGTCAATAGTACAAAGCAAACAACATCAAAGTAACATCTGTTCTGTTACAGGCTCAAGCCAGTTTCTGATCACTTAAACTGGTTTATGTGTAACGTCTGTCCCTAGCCTTTGAGCCAGCTCAGTCTGTGGTAATATAGACATAGGCCCACTGAAGTCAGTGGTTCTGGGCTGATTCATCTCACCTAACTGGCTTATCAAGTGTCGAGTTATATCAGTTCTAGCCTTGACACAAGACAGTTTGTGGTGTATTGTAAGGGGGTGCTGAGCCTGCAGAGAGCTCAGACTCAGCTGCAGGTGGCTGGGAGACTGAAGGCCAGCTCTAAGTGGTGACCAATAAATAAGGGCAGGACTACAGAGAGAGTTAAGAGCTTCAGGGGCAGAGAAAGAGAGAGAAGAGAGGAGGGTGGCATGCTGCGGTAGAGAGTGTTGCACTTAGAAACTAGGTTTTTAAACCTAGTGCCCCAAGAATTGACACACCACCCAGTTGATCAATAGCAGAAAGGCTTTAGTAACAATACCACAAGTTAGCTATAACATTAAATGACAGAAAAAGACTCTTTCCTGATTATAAAATCAGCATTTTTCCTTGATAGTTGGCCGATTTTAAAATCGGAGCAAAACGGCGAGGGAAAGGTTGACCATCATATTGCAATTGTCAAATTGCTGGGCTCCTGTTTTGGATTTGTCTAGCTGTGAAGACTTGTGTTTCTCCGTAACCCCTGCAATTATAGCTTAATTGCAGGTGATGTTGCCTGGAGTGGTCAAACAGGATGCTTAGAGCTTTTACCAGGCCTGTATTGTGGGTATTTGTTTATCAATAGGGCAAATTTGCAATAGCTTGTACTGGTGATAGTCTGACATAGATTGAATGGTTGAGACATTTGTAACACCTGTGACATTGGATGCCCGCTTGGAGAAATGTTAGCATGTCATGTACAGGACATTTTTTCCTGTAAAATGCACCTTTTACAGGGTTTGCTTGAAATGCGTATTTAGTCTTTTGTTATCTTTAGTTGCTAGTTGAATTGAAATGCAGATTTTGTTACCTCATCTTCACTGGCTCAGCTTTTCCTTTTGGCTTTCCTAGCTTGGAAATACACATGTGATGAGCATGTCAGGTCTCTGTTAACAATTTTAACCATTGCTTTTGTTATTTTGTGGCATGGGTCTGGTATTGGGTACTGCAAGCACTCCACTGTCTTGACACCTAATGGGTTGCAAGCCATTAGCGGAGTTTGATTTTTCTTGCGGTAGTCTTGTTACCACAACCCAGTCTTGCCCCAGCCATCGTCTTGCATTTTTGTGCAAGAGACACTGTCCGAGCTTTCACAGATTTCTTATGCAGCAGAGAGCCTGAATGGCCCTTCTTTGGGTCTGAAGAAAGACCACGGGTTTTGGTTTTATTTGTTATTTTCTCATTACTTTTTGGCTTGCTGGGGAGAAAAGTTTGCCCCGGATAGAATAAATTGACTGGAAACCTGAATTTGGAGCTGACTGGCCTTGATAAGGAAGCTGGGTGAGTGACCTGCTTGAAATGCGGTGTCTCCATCCCCTGCTCGAGAAGCTGAATAGTGTTTCACAAGCAGTGGCCAGACCCGGGGACAGTGCAGGGTCCCTCAGCCCCAAGCGCTGTATATACAGAAGGGTTGTACTGGAGGCTCCTGAACTGTGCCAGCTGTCCCCTCCAGTAGGCTCTCAGTGACTTCTCATGTTTGTTATTAGGTTGCTGCTAGCTTGTTCCATAGACAGGTCTGAACACCCCTGGCAATGCGCTCCCCTCAATTATTTCCCTTTTGAGAGACTTGCCTTCCTTATCTTCTGGACTGTAAGCAAAATAGCTATCCTTGAATGCTAAGGGGCCAAAATAAGTCTTCCTCCAGGGCCCATCTGCATCTCTCCCTAATCACCTGGCCCCTGATCCTAGGCCCACTGGGATGAGCCCTTCATAATTTTGCTGTTGAGAAATGTGAGACCCTCCCTTCTTTGTAGGAAACTGCTGCCTCTTTAGTACTTCCCAGCCCCAGGAGCAGGTGACAGCAACCATTATTCAAACTGAGCTTGGCAGCACAGAACTCATTCACTAAGCTTCCAGGCTGGCTCCAAGTAGGCTCAGTTGAACAGTTTTATACAGGGCCAACATAATGATTTTTTTTCCCATTGTGCTGGAAGGGGAAGGAAAAACCTGACTCTCAGCTTGATTGGAAAGAAAATGATCCCTTACTACTGGATTTCCAAACTGCCATGTAATCCAAATAAGCCTGGATTTGACTGAATTCCCATAAGGGGTTTAGTGATATTTGAGCCATTGTTTTAACACAGTGCTTCTCATGGGCTGATTTTTGCCTGGTGCCATAACACTGTGCTTCATTTTTTCCCCCCCCCAAACCATGGATAAATACGAGGGATTAACATGAAGCTTTCATCTCTGCTAGATGAGCAGGTGCAGCGCCTGTCCATTTCATCAGCAGCCGTTCTGGGGTTATGACAGACAGCTTTTGCAGCGCCTTCCGCATTTACATTCTTGATCGAGGCTCTGCATCACTTTGATGGTGCCTTGCTCGTAGCTGGGATGGTTTTCTAGAGTTGCAGCTATACCTATGACAGATGCTCCTATCACTAGGCATTCCACGGCCAAGCCTTCATGTTCACTGCTGCAAATTTATGGGAAAAGCTATTGGGCTTTGCAGGTATTTGCTTCTTTAGTCTAATGGGCCAGACGCATTGATAGAGTGTCCTCTGTTTATTCTTGGATTGCAGCACACACTTTGCTAAATGGCTTTCTGTGGCTGCCAGATGAAAATTACCCTTATATGCCTAGCTTTACCTCCTTAGGGATAAAGGACAAAGACAAACTATCCATTAGGCTGTGAAGTGTAGAACTGGAAGATATAACTAGTAAAGTACTATATTATTGTAACTAGTAAAGTGCAAATCTACCCATGGCTTCAGCTAGTTAACCAGCCAGAGGTACTGTACTAGAGGCAAAATAATCTCTCCATGTGGATCTTGGAAAGCTATAAAGAAAATCTTTACTTGGAAGTTTCAGCCTCAACAGTGGGTGGCGAGGAAGTGCTCTATGAAGTCAGTGTTACAGCTGTAGCGCTAAGAGCCTATTTCTGCTCCCATTGGCACTGGTGGCACTACTTCTTGACAGCAATGGTGCCAGACAAGGAACTGTTAGCAAAGCATGTTCTGGATAAATGTGAAAGCTGGGACCAAGTGGTGCTCGGATTCTAGCAGCGTAACTTACCACGAACCTCCTTGACATTAATGAAGTCATTGCAGGTTTCAGTCGGGGGTTGTGGGTGAGACCTGGGGCAGTGGTGATGAAGTTTGGTCCGCAAATGCAACTGAGGGGATGGCTCGTGTATCGCATCCCTGCAGGCTTTTCCAGCAATGTGTAGGGGATTTGGGAAAAATAATGACGGCTCATGCCTGGATGGGTTCTAGCAGCCCTGAACCCTAATGGTCATGCCAGAGATGTAGCTAGGCAGCTCTGCGCCCTGCGTGGTAGCACAAAGGGCAGTGGCAGTAGCATAGCAGTCACCACCACTGCTTTCTAGGCTGCTTTTTTGGCTGTCTCCTTAGCTGGCACCTGAGGTTGGTGCCTCTGGAGACTGCTCCTAGTTACACTACTAAGCCATGCACTACTGGCTAGTGGCAAGATGATGACTCGCTGAGCGGTGACGTATAAAGTCTGTCCTATGTCCCTAATTGCTGGTGAGTGGGGAACAGGGACAGTGTGTCCCCATTACTCCAATATATATCAGCCCAGATGATTCATTGAAAATGGTAGTGTCACCTAGATTGGAAAAGGTTAAAAGCCAGCAAAAATTGGTGGTAAAGGAAAATAAAAACTTATAAAAGAGCTGGAAGTGAGAGGCTAATTTGATTCCACCTTCTTGTATAGATATCCTGTCTGATATTTGGGTGACATTTACAGTGATTAAGTAGATAGAGGGGATCTGTAAACTGTTGATTTTAAAGCAGCCATCGCAGCAGCCTTTGGAGATTTGGAAGAAAGTTTTTATGGTCTCTTCACTTGTCAAGGAAAGCCTCCTGCGCTCACTGTTTTTTTACAATGACACTGTTAACTCTCTGAAGTTGTAGCTGGAGTGGCCCAAAATGTATTGCCTGTTGGGGATCTGTTCATTCCAGTCTAAGCTTCTTCCGCTCAAGCATGATGAATGCGACATCTCCGACAAGTCCGTGCCATGTGTTAACATAATATACTTCCCATGCTCTTGCTGTATGCAGAAGGGCTTAATCAGTCCTTTTTTTCCACCCTTCTAGTTGGTTTCAGGATCTGCTACATTGCTGAAGTTTCAGATCGAAGTCTGAGCGAAGTTATGGCAACTGTGGCTTTATTTATTTGGCGGGTGGAGGCTCCAATCCCACCATCCCAGAGCTCCTGACCCCGCTGTGGTCAGCGCTGCCTGACCCAGCGCTCGCACACACGCTGACTGTCTAGAAGCCCAGACCAAAGCTCCTTGAATAAATACAAACACTCCCATTGATTTAAGTGGGCGTTGGATCAAGACTGAAGATTACACTGTCAAGAGGAGATCTATTTCTGTCTTCCAGCCAAAGGCCTGACCTGAGATTCAGTAAAGGTGTCGAGGCACCGAATTCTTATTGAGATGTTTAACTCCCATTGTTTTAGGAGTTAGATGCCTGAATGCCTTTGAACATCTGACTTTTGGCGCTTCAGCTGAAGCAGTAGAGACTCATAAACCTTTATTTAATGCCTAGCCAATAGAGGGGGACAAGGAGCCAAAATTGTATTGATATGGATTGCAGGCATATGTAAACTGTAACAGGTTTTGCCATGCCAGACTTACAGCTATTACACCTGGACTGTAGCTCAGCTAATAACTTGCACAGAAACATATGGAGCTGGTTTTATTATTGGCAACAACCACATATTTTTTATATGATGGCATTCGAGCCCTATGTGGGGAATAAATTATTGTTAATGACTCTTATTGAAAATTTTGCATAGTGGATGTGTCACTAACGTGAAATACACATTTCTGTCTTTCTGAATGGCTTCTTTGATTGCTCTCTGCAAACTGGTTGATACATAGGCAGAAGAAAAAGCTCTGGATTCACTGAGGCCATTTCAAGTCCATTGATTTTGATAGAATTACACTAGGGAGACATCTGGTCCATTCTGATTCCCATTGTTATTAATCTCAACCTCAACTGTAGCTTCTTTATTACTCACCCAATTTCTCTTGTAAGTACTCTAATAAATGGCTCAATTTTGACTGCCAAGGGGCACCGCAAAGCTGATAGTCAGCAACGAGGTAGAGGTGGTGGTTAAATACTTGTATTGCAGAAACACCTAGGAAGAGCAAGGCCCTATTATGCCTGGCGCAGCACATGCAGAAGGTAACGGACAGTCCCCACCTTCCCAGACGAGTTTTACTTCCAAATAGGCCAGATGGACAAAGAATGGGAGAGGGATGCTGAAGCATGGCAGGCCAGAGGCAGAGCAGGGAGGAGGTTCATGGTGTCTTTGAGTCCGCCCAGTTCTAGAGCTGCTGTATCACGCTGCGGCTTGTATCCATCGTGGAGCTAACCTGTGACCCACAGAGTGGATGCTCTGAAGTGCTGCATGCATGGGGAGACCTAGAGGAGCCTGCCAAGGCAGAGCTGAGGGTTGCATGCGACTTCCTCACCTTCTGCAGTGATTTCTGTGCACGTTTCTTGGGAAGAATACCTTGCAGGAGGCTTGGGCATGGCAATACAGCTAGCTCCAATAGAGAGATGTGGCAATACTTACTCTTTCTTTCCCCACAAGTCCGCTATTTCTAATTCAGACACAACACACACCCTAACAGCAGCACTGCATGGCAGGGCCCCTGGAAGCATATTCGTGCCACCTCTGAAGTTAGGGCATTGGTGATGGGTCTGGAGGGCGATCAGGGCATTCTGATTGCAGGTTAACCTTTGACGGAGCACAACTTGGAGAATAAAGTCCTCATTGTACGGTACATCTGCATGCTGCTTCTCAGCAGGCTTTTATTTAAGTGCATAGCATATGGTATCCCTCCAGCCCTGCTTGAATCCATTCTTTTAAATTAGTTTTGCTGCCATCTTGGAGCTGCTGGACCTGATTGTCTTTGACAAAAGATTGTAGGGAGCACAATGTGTCATGCTGCGCAGTGATCAGGAACTGCCGCGCCAGCCAGCTGACTGGTACCAGCAGGCCCCAGAAAATAGCTTCCCTCCATCCGGCCTCAGAAAGGCACCAGAGTGTATGCTACAGCACACCGATCAGGGCTTGGATTTCTGAAGGAGCCTAACGCAGTTAGCAGCCAAACTCCCAATGCTTTTCAATAAGATTTGAGTGCTGTTACTATCATCCCAGCTTCCAGAGGAACAGGCAAATGGGTCATCAACTCCAGTCCCCCGGGGTCACAGCAGCTATGTACTAGATGTTAAATGTGACGGGGTTTGCAGAAACACCCGCTCTGGCCTCTCCTGTTGAACAGAAGTCACCAAACACCCCTAGCATCCTGTCACAGTCTTCTACCATCCAGAAGCCCCCAAAACTACTATGTGCTGGGGACCAGTGCTCCAGGCTTCTGCAGTGGCCGGGAATTTGTTAGGTAAAGTGTATCCAGATGTGACAGATGGTCCCATGCTACAGAGCAAGGCAAAAACCCCCAACAGTCCTTGTCAATTTGACGTGTGGGAAAATTCTTTCCTGACCCCAGATTTGGTGTTTTCATCTAAGCAGATGAACAAGATGCTAAGCAGGTAAGCATTGTATCCACCGAGAGGTTTCTGTAGAAGAACGTATCCTAGCCTATCTCCTGTCTCTCACTGTGGTGAATCCCCTGTGTTTCAAAATAAGCTAAAAAAGACCTCCTGGAAACCAAGCTGTGCTTTCAAGGGGGCATCATTTCTCCCGGGCATTTACTATGCCTGGAAGACCTGGATAAATTGTTGAAATATAACATATTTAAATACAATATACCATCCTTTCTCATGCAGTGTGCCTCTTCATAAGATATGCACCTTGTTTTTGATAGGCAGAAAGAAGAAAAAAAGATCTTTCTCTCAAGTAACTGAGCAGTAGCAGCCGGGGAGCTGAGTCTCCTTGTTGTTCTGCTTCCTGTGGGTCAGGTGCAGACTTTACTTTTGCTTTTTCCTTATAAGCAGCAGAAACTGCTTTGACTGTATTTCCTTGCATGTAATGCACACTTCAATTTCCAGCAGCTTTTTGAGGGGGAAAGGTGCATGTTATATGTGTGAAAATACAGTAATATGATGCAACAAGTATTGGAAGCATATTAAGGCTTAGGAACGAGGGAGATGAACAAGGGAAGGAAACTAGAAAACGCTTACCTGGCATGGCCGTCCTTACTGGCATGCAAAAATGGTGGCTTTCCCTGAGGCACCCCAACAAAATGAGTATGGAAGATTTGTTCCTGGAACAGCCTTGTTCACGGAGACGAAGTTTCAGAGTGAAACTGGAACAGGAACAGCCTCGGTTCAAACTGAGGGAAGAAACCCTAGTAAATCCCCCATCTTCCATAGGTATTCTATAACATTTCTGGTCCTAATAAACAGTATTTGGTTCTGATGTCATCTTTTGTAACGCTGCAGTTCCACAGTGGGAAATGCCGTGCTTTAGCTCAACACCATAGGGTACAATGTCACTCTCCTAAAGAGAAATGATGACTAAATCATACCGAAACACAGAGCATTTCTATGGTTGTCTACCAAAGGTAATAGTCGGGTGTAACTATCTGCTATGTACATCCGTCTTGAGTTCTGATGCCATCACAATGGTATCTGACTTCTTTGTCAATGCACCTAACTCTTTGGTCCATGAATAGCCCCTTTAGGTTACAAGCTGCTGGACAACTGCAAAACAGAGCATTCCCAGGACCCACCGAATTTGGGATGTGCCCATGTTCTTAAAGACAGGCCCATTGTTACTCAACACAAAAGGTCATTTTGCCTAACTGACTCTATCTCCCTGATGCTGGCCTTGCATTGAAATCAGTGAGACTACTTGAGTGAGTTGGCGCTTCTTACATAAGTAAAGAAGAATTAGATGAAGTAAAGACTTTGGACCACACACTAACTGCTCTTTGTAAAACTCAGAAGCTATTTGGCCAGAAAGATGAGCTTTCTGAGTTTATTTAGCCTTTCTTCAAGAAAAAAAAAATATTAGTTTTGGTTTTATAGATGAAGGACGATAGGTTAAAAGAGAAACAACAACATTCTTAGTTACAGAGAGCAGCCATTAATTAAGTCATTTTTTATTTTCTGATGCCCACAACAAATGATGCAAAAGAAAAAGACATTGTGTTGGGAGTATTACTTCAGTGTCTTGTTTCACCCCACAACTGGTGCCTGAATGATTTTATTACAAGTACAACATGGTTTAGGGGCATGGTGTCAGAAAGTCAGCTGCTGCCTAGAGCATGCATCTGAACGTCAGCAGCCTCTCTGTTACCAATAGCCCAGGGGATTCCTCTTTCCTCTTCCTTTCTAACTTCCTCCTTCTCTTCACTGAACTGTACTCCTTGGTTTCCAATGCAAACCCACTTAAAGTGGAAATAACCCCATGTGGGCTTTTGTTTAACATTCTGGTGACATTACTGAGAAGATCACGGCCTATGTGGATTGCGTTGTATTAGTTTAAATGAATAGCAGGTACTGGCACTTTTAGCAGTGCCAGCTCTTACAAAAGGCTTGACTGAAAATCATGTGAGTGCTGGTATAAATTCTCTTCTTATACATGGGATTTTGCCTGGAAAAACAATACCAAAGCTCTGGAAAAAATGGTACTTATGTTGGCAAGAGCCGTGCTTCTTTTGCTTCGCACCCTATGCGAAGCAGTGGGGATGTGTGATACTGGAAGGGTAGAGGACTACTACAGAACAAAACCACTTGGCTCAAAGCTTTAACCTCTAGTATAGCACAGCTTTTGACTTCAGAGAAGTGTGTGGTCTACTCTTCTTTCCATGGGAGTAGTTCACGGCATGGAGAAGAGAACCCATTCCCCCGGACCATGTGGAAGTATAAGTCAAGCTATATTAAGTCCTGAAAATAGTAGAAACGTTCACGTGGTGACAAATAGCATCAGCAAGGGTAACTTAAGGCACAATTTTTGGGGCCAGCCCAATGCTGACCTTCACCTTCCATGGCCCTTCAGGGTCTGTCCAAAGCCCACTTAACTCAATGGAAGGACTTTCACTGGCTTTGTTGGGATTTGATCTGGGTTCTAATCATGCGCGGTACGTAACTAGCCTAACTACGCAGATGAATAGTCTCGCTAGAGTCCCAGAACTTATTTTTAGGCACATGCATAAGGATGTGAATCGGGGCCTGTCAACAGAGCAATATGGGTGTTATGTTAAATGCTATATTAACAGGCCTTAGGGGCCTGTCAGCTTGGGCCAGCTTATGTTACTTGGAGGACAGATTGTTTCCTTATTTGTTGGACTTTTAACATTTTCTATGAAGTGCATTACATTAAGTGCAGTCTGCTTTAAAGGCAGAAATCATTATCTTGCATTTAAAGTACTGACCTAAGGAATCAGGAGACCAGGATAAAATCTCCCATCGTGCCATTGTTTTCCTATGTGATCTTGGACAAGATACTTGATCTATTTGTGCTTCAGCTCTCTACATGTACAATGGGAATGATGGTGATGATTCCTTTCCTTTACTCTTTTTGTGTGCTTTGCCTATTCTGAGTCTAGTTTCTTTGGGGCAAGGACTTTCTGTGTGTGTGTGTGTGTGTGTGTGTGTGTGTGTGTGTACAGTGTCTGGCTCAACCTATAGATTGGAGGTGTGAGCTGTTACATTAATATAAACAAAAAAGAAAAAATAACCATGACCTTAAAAATAATTATGATTTCTACAACCTAATATGACTTTGCAGAGGTTTCTCTGCTATAGCTGGAGAAGCCACAGAGAGGTCGTTAACGGTCCCTCTCCACTGCCTTCCCCTCACTCCCAACAACCTGCAGCTTGAATACGAATTAATTTTTATAGGTAGCAAACACTAGGATAGGTAGGGGAGCTCAAGCTATGTCAGAAAAGGCAATATATATTAATTGCAGGAGAGAAAGGGATTCTTCTGCACTTGCTGATAAGTCCTAAATAATGCAAACTCCTTGTATCCTGCTTACACTTCTGAGGATCCAAACACCATTTAAATGTTTTTTCCTTTCTACTCTACTAGTGGAAGAAAGGTCAAGTCTGTGCAGCTGAACAGATCCAGTACCCAGGGGTATTCAGGTGAACTATGAAACCCTTGGTCTGGGCTTTTGTTCGCCTTTGGAGCGACCCAAATGAAAATGTAACTGAATTAATTAAGGTATTTATTTTATTTCAATTCTGAGTTGCAGCTTCCAGAACAAAGGCAAGGGAGAGACAGGGGGGCTGGTCTGAGCCCTCTGCTTAGACTTCTGGATGCAGCAGCCACTCTACTCACTTCCTTCCCTCTCCCCTTTTCTAAAGGGAGCCTGACCTTGCTTACTCAACACCTTCTTTCTTGTTTTCATTTTTGGCTATTAAGGGCCCAGAAAGAAAAACAAGTGATAGTTTGGATGGGGGAAGAACAAGGGGGAACAGAGCAAGTAAAGGAAGTAGGAGGCATTGGGCAGGGGAGGCTGGCCAAGAGAGGGGAGAGGGGAGGGATGGAGAAACTGGCTCACCAGTAGGTAAGTGTGCCGTGGGGAGAAAAGGATTGGGAAACACTGCCTTAGACCAACATGGGTACAAACATGAACCCTTTCAGCCATTTGGAAACTAGTTCAAGTGGACTGAGCTTCTGTTCTGTTATAGGTTTAAACCAGTTTCTGAAAACTTCAACCATTTTATGTGTAACTTCTGTCCCTAGCCTGGAAGCTGAATTCCCACTTGTTTTATGCTCTGTACAGGATATGGATTTTTTCATTCCCTTCTTGCAGGGCTTTTTATACGCATATTATAATCATTGGGTTTGAATTCCCCCCTCCCCTTGTTGATATTCACAAGGAACAGTTCCCCAAATTAATTCCAAGATGGTTTTTCTGAAAATAATTTTGAGTAACAAAATTTGAGAAATGCGCAAAGAGAAGCCAAATTCATACAGTAAATTAGTTGCTGTAAATCATTCGCTCATTGCAGGTTTTAGCCCAGGTATTGTTAAGTAATTTGTAGCTTTTCTTATGCAAATATTTAAATGTAATCATCCCTTATTAAGCATCTAAATATTTTATGAGTTAATTAGTAGAGAGTCATTATTGTTTTGTTGTTTTTATCAAACATGGGGAATTTGTTGATACATAAATACCTTGCAACCTCAGTTTCCTTTACAACTTCTTTAGGCCCTTTCCAAGAGGAAAAGTCCAATTTGAAATGTTTTCTGGAAGTATTTAGAGGCTAATTTGAGTTAAGGTAACACAAATATGGACGTATAGCTACAGATCAGGCCTTTAAAAAAATTCTTTGTAAAATGAAGGGATTCATTCCCCCCCCCCCAATAAAAACAAACAGCTGCGTCTCCCATATGGTATTCTCTTGTAAAATATTTACATTTGAAAGGCGCCCAGACTCCTTGCAGTAGAGCAGAATTTAAACAATGAGCGTAAGTGAACAAAACATCTATTGTTGCAAGCTTTGATCGCAAAGGTTTTTAGCATATACCTCCCCCCCCGCGCACACATACACACACATTGCATAGACGATATTTTTATTTCGGAAATAATTCTCTTCTCAAAAAAATTGTGAAGTCTTTAAGAAAAATAATTGAATTTAAGGCACAACACGATGCAAAGTCTTGCAGCAGCTGAGGCAAAGGGTATGTAGGAAGAAGCCCATTGTAGGGGCACCAGTGAAACAACGAAAGAAGAGGATGAGTTATTAGTACATGAAGGCTTATAGCTGTTTGCTTTTTTAAACTGTGGAAAAGTTGTCTCTGGCTAGGTCTCTCTGGAAGCAATGCCACTCCTTGGTTAGTGGAAGCAGTTTCCTTGGCTGCGTGTCTGCCAGACTGTCTTTTTGAGCCGACTGCAAGGATAAATGTTAACTTCCCAGCTGGAATTGCTCTGTTTGCTTTCACAGTGAAAACAGAACTAACAATTCTGGTAATGTTATTAAAAAATATTTGTCATGTCAAAAAGTCTTGCTGCCTGTAATTACATTTAAACATCCCAAACTGAATAGCAACATTCAAACTCAGCTAGAGTATTCGATTAGGCTCAGTTAATAGTTACTAATGGGCATGCAGCTTTGACGGCTGACTCCAGGGAGAGAATGGGAGAATTAATGGCCCACTTATTTGGGAAGCTGTGAACGACTGAAAAGCTTGTGGGTCTTGAACCTTGTCCGATTCTCCGTGCATGGGTTTGTGGGGATGTTGTTTAGCATTGTCCCGTGAAGCAGTGGGTTCTTATTATACGATGTTAAGACAAAATCTTAATAGTAAACCAGCTTTTCTGTCTATTGAGCGTGAGAGTAGTAGGAGTTTTTTGTTGGTCCCTGTTTTGTCTCAAGCTATCAGGAATCTCTTTGCTGGCTCTGTTTGCTGTTGATGTTATGCTTCATAGTGCAACAAGGATCCAAGTCTACAGAATTTCTGCAGTGAGATACTATCAGAAACATAGCTTCAAGCTGCTGGGGCTATGGTTTCCTGAGCTTGCCAGATACGTACCGCACTTCACTAAGGCCAGGTCTACACAGGAAGGGTATACCACACTAGGATCATTAAAGCATTGTCTCCTTCTCAGCACCATGGATGCAGTTATACTGGTATGTGATTTATACTGGTAAAGTTATTTCTGCAGGGGAAAGGAAGAAACTGTATTGGTAGAAGGCATCTTTATGCAGGTATTACTGTATCTGCAATAGGGCTTATAATGGTATAACCATGTTGGACTAAGAGTGTGACCATAATTGACATGATCTCCTAAAAGGTACTCAAGGTAAGATGAGTAACATGAAACTTCGTGACAGTCAATGGGACTCCATGGTACCAAGTTTAATGTGTGCTTGAATCTTCTCTGAATAAAGTTTAAAGTTCAACCTGTGTTTAAGAGCCTTACTGAATCAGGCCTGTGCACACACCATAGATCCACAGGTGCCCACTATGAAATGAAATGAAAAATAAGATGGAGTAAACCATTTTATCCCATATGAAGTCCATATGGGATATTGAAGAATCGCATTTCAACCCAATACAGATTATTTTTTTTCTCCTTTCATTTGGTCTGTGCATTCGTAGTCTTATTGAGCCACTGGGTACTTTCCAATTTCTAATAAAAAAGGTATTTCCTTTCTGAGTTATTTATCAGTTCCATGAAGCACATGTTGCTCTTTAGGAATAATTATGAACTCTTGATGGGAGGCTGTAATAGGGGGTTTTTTTACGTGTGGTTTTTTTTTTTTATGATAAGTCAAATGATAGTCCAAAAAAGCTATATCGTCTCTTATATGGAATGTTTGGACTTTGGAAATGGTTTATATTTGGAAATAATAAATTGTTGGTGTCTTGAGAAAAGCCATAAGACCAAAGAAGGATGGTTTTATTGGAGAAGAAGACTGTGAGGCTAATATTTATAACACTATCTGATCCTTCAGATAAATTTGTTATCGAAGCATGAAGTAATGCAGAGAGCCTCCCGGTGTTTTCCAAAGAGGAAGTTCAAAGCTCTTTGTTTTCAAGATGCATTTTTGATGGATAAGGCGAATACTGATTGGGCAGAGGAGTCCGCAGGTGCAAGCCGCGTGTCTGCTAGGCTGATGCTAGATCTATGAACAAGTCTGGATGCATATTCCCCTGAGACCATGCAGTGACCATTTAGAAGAACCAATGGCCCTTATTCTGCACTAAAATAAAATGCATGCACACACTTCTACTACTAGCCTGGATCACCTGTTTGGGTTTGTTTGTTTGTTTTTTTTAACTGGTTCCCAAATGATCTCAGGAGGCTAATACTTGTAAGGAGCACTGCTTTGATGGTACTAAACTAAAGCACCATTTTTAACCATTTCCTGGCCACCACATACCCCCTTTCTCCATGCGCTGCCTTGGAACAGCTGTTGGCAGCTCTCAGGCTCCCAGGCTCAGAGTGCACAAAAGATATGGGACATCAGGGTTATGACCTAGTGTTAATAGTGCTGCCATGTATTGTATCATGGCCATGTGATTTCCTTTGCTTTATCTTTAGTGCAGCAGGGGGAAGGGGAGTCATATTCTCAGGAAAATGCTTCCTTGCATAAAGGACTGTGAAAATAACTTTCTCTTTTTATTGAGACAGCTTTACCTCACATTTACTGTCAGAGTGCTTGCTCAAAAAATTATTTTTGCGTCTAATGGGAAATGAGCGTGGGTTTCTCTACCTATTATTAATGGCTTTTAACCTGAATTTCAGTTGGTTGCTATTTGAAAGATTTTTCAGGCAGACAATCCAAGCTCCTTTTATATCAATGCTAGCTGCTATTTTTTTGTCTCACTCATCTACCAGCAGTAATATTCTGTCCCATGCAAAATTAAATGATCTGCATTTTTTGGTGGTGAATGTTTTTAGATGTGGTTGGAAAGCTGAATATGTCTCTTTTGTTGTGAACATTTTAAATGCTAACTGGCTACTGCAGCTCTTGTAACATATTCATCATTGTTAAGACTTCATTCTTGTAGTTGATTGGGATGTATGTTTTGGTAATAAATGCTACAGTCGTAGCTGTGTTGGAATAAAGGACAAGCTGAATACTGCTCACACCTACTGGAGACTCTCCAGTAGCTCTTAACAGTATAGATTTTATGACATGCAGTTGTGCAGTCTGCTTCCAGGCAGTGGGGTACACACACAATAACTAGCTCATAATATTTGCATTTTGCAAATCTGGGAGAGTGAGGGTAGATTAAATACTGGATCATGTGAATAGTTAGCACAGTTCTGATTTTCAGAAACCGGTCAGCACCCTCCTCTTAAAACCGGGTCCTCTGAAAGTGTTCCTCAAGCCAGACATCAGAAATGAAGGCACGGAAAATCACTAGTCACATTTACACATCAAAAGTTTCTGCAGAGGCCCCGCAAGTAATAAAGAGATGGGCAGAAACAGGAAGCCCCTTGACGTTAAGAACATAAAAGCATCGCGTGATAGCAAGAACAGAGAACAGCCACTTCCTTGCCAAGCAACCTGGACCAAAACGGAGGAACATGACTGCACCTCCATACTTGTGATGTCGACACTCAGCCACATGCTGAAATTCTTGCAGGCCAATCTGTTCTTTGACTTGGCAAGTCTGTTTTAAATTTACTTATACAAAAGAAACCATTAAATATGGCTCCTGGCCAAGTTCAGAGAGTATCTGTAATGGGTATTTCTTTATCTCACAGGTAACAGAGTTACCTAAAATGACCCTCTGCCTCTGCTGCAAAAAGAGCTACATGGTCTTCAATAAATGTAGGCATTGTTTAAAAGGCCTTTGGGATCCTTAAAATGTGGTTCAGATGCCTTCAGAGCACTGGTGGTGCCCTGGAAAGTCTGCCAACTTTCTGAAGTTTCACGAGAGTTGCAGAAAGTAGCAGAAAGAGCGCGTTCTGTATTATGTCATTCAGTGGCAAAGGAAAGAGGGATTTCAAATGTGTATAATGAACATTTGTAGAAGAAGCTTTTTTTTTTTTTTTCTTCTAACTATAGCTACAGAGTAAACTTACCCTGGCCAGAAAACGACCTTTAAGCATGGTGCATTGCTCTGGGCGTTTCACCTCCTAAACTGGTGTAGTTATAGCTGTGTGACAGGCTAATGGGAAGTGTTACTCAGTGCCTAATTAGACCACTAGAAATCCTATGGCAATGAAGCTACAGTGCTTCCAGCCTAGAAGGAAATGGAGCAGTGCCACTGTCCGGCACAGAAAATGTATGGGACAGACGTAGACTTAGTTATACTCCTCCAGTCAGGGAGCAGTGATGTTGCGCATACCCTATGAAATGTGCCCAATCAATCCAGATGCTTGTGACAAATCAGTTGTGAACCAGCTATTTACCAAACATTATTCATTGATAGTATTTGCGAGATTGTTCGGATAATGAATGAGAATGGGGAAAATTGCGGTCTGTTTGCAAACAGCTGCCGAACAGAAAAGAGGGCAGTGTTTCTTGAAGGAATGATTTGTACGTTCGCTAACGCCCTCCTCCTTTGTAGCACGTGAGCATGTGGGCCAGTGCTAATACAATGATGTTCCTATGGCTGTGAGGGAAGCTTTTGGGATGGCTTTTTTCCCACTCTTGCAGTGAACCAAGTATCTTGTGTTTCAGATCAGGTCTTACCAGTATGTTTCCAGCATTGTCATTTTGTATTTATTCTCCTCTGCTCTCATCTCACGTGTTGCTAGGTTTTCAAGTGAGATTGTTTTGTAGCTAAGAATGGAAAGTCTGTGCAAGAGTCACAGGCTGGAAATGAAGTACCAGGTGCTGTCTCCTATTGAATGGATAGGATGGCTTATCACTATTTTCTTCCATAAGCCGGCCTTCCTATTTATTTCTAATTCTGCCTACCATACTAGCAGTGCAGTGGTCTGGGGCACAAAGCAATTACCCTTTGCCACCTTAATATCCAGAGACTCCTATGTATGTATGCATTGCAGTTCTGGCCAAGAGCAGTACTTCCAGTGGCAGGAATGAAAGAGACTTCAAAGGCCCAGAGGTAGATCTGGGACGGGTGTCTTCAGGCAGCCATGATTTACACAGGTAAACTGAGAACAGACTCTGGTCCTACTTGTTAAAGAAAAATACACTTGGGAATGTTAGCGCTATCTTTGGTTGCTGATCTGTTCAATGTTTTTTTGAATGACGATAAAAACAAAAAATCATGCAAGGCATATGCTAAAAGGTTTTTGGCCTGAGCAGTCTGGCAGTGTTTTGGGTCCATCGCTGTTGTTGCTGCTTCCACTGCCTTATCATTTTCTGTGCTGATTTGCGACTGCGAGCAGTGGTTATTTATGGTAATAATCTTGGCCCTTTCTAGGACACAAATGGGCCAAATTCCAAAGCAGAGCTGCAGAAAGGCTGTAAATGAGGCCCATGCATGTGAATTAGGCATTTGCATGGATGCAGCTCCATTGAAATCTCCTCAGTGTACAGTCGCTGGGGCTGATCTTGTCTAACTGACATCAATGGGAGGAGTACTGGGCTGTTGAACCCTAAATGCAGTGAGGGTGATGGGGGTGGGGAAGATGGGGGTTGCCCAAGCTGACCTAAAAAGCCCATAGACAGAGTAGCTAACTGGCATGTACCCACCCTCTGTGACAGGCAGGTTGCTAAATGCAGAGCAACCAAATGCACAAGGAAAGGTATGTTTGCAGTTATACTAACTGCTGACTACGACAAATCCATTAAGTGTTGCACGGCCTGCCCAGAAATAGCATGAGAAAAATCCTGCAACATCTAAGAGTGTGAACTCCTTCAGACACATGCATGTGAAAAATACTGGTGGTATGTATTTGGCCAAATTTTGCATTTGTTAATCAAGTATGATGACTTAAATCTGGATGTGCGCCTCCCTGCCTGCTTTGGGCTCATCTGAGAGGGATAGCTGATGACCAGGCTGTTGATTCATGTTACACTTCCTCGCTGAGATAATTCCCTCTCCAGTACAAAGCTCTCAATAGCCATGGCAGGCAGGGTAGTGGCAACAGTGATGCCCTAGCTGGGCACAGAGCTCGCTGTCACCTCCTTAGCTAGAAGCAATCCTATATTTCTATATGTACAACACTGCACTTGACAGCTGTGTCATTCTTCTTGTGTGAAGTGGCTCCGGTGTGCCACTGAAGGGACATCTGGGGTATTAGGCTGGCTCTTGGTAGAAATTAAAGGATGTGTCATACAGAGCCTCTTCCCAGTCAGGTCTCTTCTGCTTCCACCCCTGACGGGGACCAGCCAGAGCTGCAATCCCTGTGCTCGCTCCAACAACACGGGCCTGCCCCCGCTTACACTCCAGTGGGTGCTGCTCGCTCCCAAAAGTGTGGGTAGGATATTGTCTATCTCAGTGCCTCCCCAAGTATTAGCTGGTACTGTGAGCCATCACAGAGAGCCACATGCTGCGCTGCCTCAAGGCATGATGCAGGCCTGTGCTTTGTGTGCGCCGGGCAGCTCTGCAAGGGGTTGCCTCTGCCCCTGAAACAGGGAAGGTTTGCATTGCCCACAACATGAACCAGCTGCTAAAAGTCACAAATGAGCCAGAATCTGTTGAACAAAGAACCCGCTCCTGAAGAAGTCCTTTTTCTGTCCAGACATGGATGGAGTGGGCAGTCGGAGTCCTTTGTTCACTTATTATCAGATGGATATAATATATGCTCCCTTGCTATCAACTGGTGCCACGTCCTCGACAGAATAGCGATTGATGCCTGATAACAGCCGTTCCTGGGAATACAACTCCCCATGCTGCCATGTTATACATTCATAAGGTAATTACCAAAATGGAGATGCTCTTGCTGAGGTTCTCCTTCCAGTGCTAAATAATCCCAGTAACTATGCGATACCCATGCGAGAGTCAAGCGGGGTTTGGGGTTGCTCCCCTATCTGTAGCCAAGTGAGAAAATACAGTGAGGCCAAAGCCAATGGAGAAACAAGGTCCAAAAGATCTAAAAAATGACAGGATAACAGATGCCTTGGTGATAAGACATGGGCACTTCCAGGAGCTGACTCTCCCAATGGGCTGTAATGATTTTTTGATGCATTCAGTGTCTGGGTATATGGGCTCTTCTTTCTGCTCTTATATTATGTTATATTCTCCAATGCTATATATGTTCTGATACATTTTTGACTCCTGCATAAAAATGCCATCAGACACACCAGATGGTTTTTCTTCCTTTTCAGTTTAGACCCCGGCATGGGTCTGCTTCGGTCTTTTTCCACATCTCTCTAACACTCAGAGCAACTTGGTCCCTAGTTAGACTATGTCCTTCCCTCCCCCACACTCCAACTTTCCTCTCCTTTGTCATTGATGCCTGCTGTGTCATCTGCTCTGATGGGGGAGCACGCCACCAGGGACCTGAGCTGCCGCCTATACGCATTTAATTCGCTAACTAAAGATACAGAGATGTCAGTCTAGTCGTTTCTACCCTCCAGGCAGGAAGACTTATGGGAATTTTACCGTCTAATGAAATGTTTCCAGTGACAGAGTCTCTAAATAAAGTAGAGAATCTTCTGTGTCTTATGGAAATAAAATCCCCAAATCTAAAAATCAATTAAAATTGCTTATACAGCAGGACCGGTGAATGCAAGAGTGGAAATTTTACCTTGTCAACATGCGTCTCTGAAGGATGCTGTAGGAAGGCCTGATCCAGCACGGTGCTGGGAACCCACAGAAGAAGGAAAGCTTGTCAAAGAAAAACAGGCCACATCTTGTCCCATGGTTGTTGAGGCACCTCAGAAATTCAGCAGGACAAACCTTTCATCCAAGGCCAGCTCTTGGTAGTCTTACCCAAGCAACCCTCTCACCTGCCCCACATGTTCCCCTGCTCTATATTTTCCCCCGCAGTAGAAAGTGAAAAAGGTGTAGGGGAAACTGAGGCACAGCCCTTGGGTTATGTGGGAAGCAAAGGAAGGGGGGAATGAATCTTTATGCAACTGCTAGCAGTGGCAGTTAGTTGGGTGGCAGCTAATGGGGTATATCAATGTGTGGGTAGCCCCAGTGCAGCAGTGTTTTTATGTGTGCAGGAGTTGTATCAACCAGGGCACTTTCTGTCTGTGGGTAGTCAGGCGTTGCAACAGGCTGCCTGAGAAGTTGTGGATCTCCATCCCTGGAAACTTTCAAAGCAGGTTAGACAGACACTTGGCTGGGGTGGCTTAGGGAACATCCTGTCCTGGGCAAGGAGCTGCACTAGATGACCTTGCGAGGTCTCTTCCAGCCCTACTTTCCTACTATCCTATGAATCAAAGGAGTTTTACCTGGGTAGAAACTGAGGGCTTGGTTGTAGTGCTGTCACTAGCCCTAAGTACAGGACAGTGCATAGCTAAATGCACTCGAAGCAGATCCAGGACTGAACTGCAATGTAGTGATCGCAGTTCAGACTCTGTCCCTACCCTGGCTTTGGAGGAAAGCAAGCTATGCTAACCCCATGCCTTGGGCTGATTACTTTTTCCTTCCCCTGTGTGGAAGGGGGAATAGTGGTGGCGTATTGGCTATTTTACCTGCCAGGCTACCCATGCTGTAGCTGGCTCAGTGGTAGGGGTTAGAGTGCCTTTTTTCCTCCTTGCTCTTCAGGTGCTGGGCCCTGAGTATAATTGCTTTCAGGTGCTGAAAATGGTGTTGGACTGGAAGGCAGGCTTCTTCATGCATCAGGCCTGCTCACAATGTGATCTGAAAGCTGGTTTGGTTGCAAATGAAAAGCTTCAAGCCTAAACCTAGAACCAAGCAAGATTGCTTTCCAAGGCGCTTGAAGCTTGCTGTGAAGATCGACATACACTGGGGGTCTCTGACAGATTATTTTGTTGTTGGTGTTAAGCTAAGTCTTCATCACGGCCCTAGGATTGTCTCGGCCCATCTCAGCAGGAGCTGGGCACATCAGCAGCCATCCTGACTGCCTTAATTGATGCCTTTGAAGATCCAGAGCCCAGATGACTGCGCTTATGCATCAGCGAGCATTCAGCCAGAGCTCCATAATTGTGCCGCCAGTTAGTTTTTGTTCCAAACTTGCATGGCAAAATATACCCCATTTTCATAACGTTCAATATTTGACAAGCTGCTAAAAAATAAAAACAGATGCAGTCATTATGCAGCTGCTTGCATTTGTCTGGCTCTACCTGCTCTCTTCAGTCATGAATGAAATTGTAGCTTGTTTAGGGAATGTGACAGACCCCTAAATGCGGCGATCAGGCAGAATGTATTTGCTCGGCTGACTACTCGGGGAGAGACTCTCACAAGCTTGTGTTCTCAGCGGCTTTGTGCGAGGCAGCGAGCAGATAGATATTAGAATTCAAACGAAGTGCAAGGCAACTTCAAAGGCAGTCACACCAGAGAAGCTATTCCCTCAGTCTTTGTGTGTGTGCTTGGAGGTGAAACTCAAATGAAACCTCAAGCTAAACTATAATAAATATATAATATTAATAAATATATCATGCAATGTGGGTGTACTTGTGTTATTTGTGTGTATGTATGTATGTGTATATATAAATCTTGCATCTGGGATGGGATCTCTGTCATTGTTGTACGGATCCTTTTCAGGAGTGCTCTCCCAGGTACTTAACTGAAAAATCTTTTTCCTACCTGTAAGGGTAGGAGAAGATGCTTCCTAATTACAAAAATATTGATGCGTTTCACCCTACCAAGTGTTTGGAAAACATGCATTTGATTATATCCCAGGGCAGAACACATTTTAAAATGACCCAAATCCTATATGCATGAGAAATATTAACTATACCTTTTTATAGCCAGCCACTCTTAGAAGGAAATAATCTGGGGTCTGTTAGCATTCAGAGTTTATTCTTCCAGTTGCCTGAATCATCTGTTGGACTCTCCATACCAGCTCATATGAGGCTTACCCATTAGCACAGGTAATACACATTTGCCAGATGTTTTTGAAGTACATGTGATGCAAAGGGAATGTCTGAGAAAGAAAGGGATATTCCTTGGAAAAGGATGCTGAGCTTCAGTTGGACCTGGACAGGTTTTTCATGTTGATACTTACTGTGAGAGGACACCGGGCCAGATGTGCCATTTTCCTTTCTTTCTGCTGGCATACAACTTGATGCAGTGCCTCGAGTAAACGTGCAGTCAGCTCCATATTCCTCTTATTTGTTCAGAGGAAGGATGAAGGCTTCCTTCTGTGCTTCCTGACCCTGTCTATGGCTTCAGATCCCTCCTCAGAAACCTTTCCTTCTGGTCAGTCTCAGAAATGCTCCTCTTGATTTACTGTGGTATAATTACAGATAGCAAATCTTTAACTACAGCAAGAGGAGAATAAGGAAGATGGATCGATCACAAAATATATCTCAGGATCTTTTATTAGTTCCCCCAGCTGCTGAGTTTTCATTCTTTACTGGGCAACTTCTAACTTAGGTGCCAGTTACGGCAACCGTTTTTCACCTGCGCACTCCCTGTGAGGTCGGCTGGATGACTTCGCTGAATAAGAACTATTGGCACGAATACGGCTTTGCAGGCTCATGCCTTTAAATGGGAAGCTTTTACAGCCAGAGACCTGTTTTTAATTAATTTGTTTGTATAGCATCATAAACCCCAATGACATTGTGGAAATAAAAGGGAAGAGAGGATAGTTTTCCCAAGTAAGGCCAAAATTGAAGATTTGTTGTCTGACAACAGAACGTGGAGTTCTGGTGAATGGACCCGGTCCAAGATTTGAACTGAAACTCTCTTGGATGGAAGGGCAGGTGCGGAAAGCAGTGTCTTGAAAATGCAGCTTAGCACGCTTACAGTCTCCTAAACCTGTCCGTAAGACATTGGCTATCTAACAGAACCGTCTATATGTTGGGGTTTTTTAAATTGGTTGTTAATAACCACAGATCCTCAAAAAGACCACAATTAAACCGTTTTTTGCCCCCCAAAGATAGAGCAGATATAGATGCAATGAAGCAGAAAGCAATAGTGTGCACTGTTTAGATTACTTTGATAAAGATATATAAAATGTCCTGATAATGTCAGTGTAGGAGAGAACTAAAGATGCACAGAAATTAAGGAAACCGGAGAAAAAGTAATCTGTTATACCTGAAAGGGAATTTACTAATGAATCACAATTTAAATCTTCCAGGTGATTGTCCTATAAGATAATCTAATTACAATACTCTGAGAGAGAGCTGAGAAAATCATTATCTCATTTTAAAGTGATGGACGGGGATGCAGAATTGTTAGCTGACCTGCCCAAAGCTATAATGGAGAAAGTTTCAACGTGAGATAAGAATTTCCTGGGTCCCTGTCCTCTCTTCACACCATTGTAGCCAGATTGAAAAAGAGGAAAATGTAATATATTAGGTAAACTCATAAGAGGGAAGAGTGCAAGGGTTCGGCCGGGATGGAGGCAGCTGGGCCTGCGGAGAGGTCCCTGAAGGGCAACCAGGAGGTGAGCTGGGTGGGGGTGCAGGTTACTGGCATCAGGTTGAAGCCTAGGTCAGTGGAGCGGAGACCTGAGGGACAGTCTGTGGTCCAAGGGCAGAAGCCAGGAGAATCGGAGAGCTGGGCTTCCAATTTCACAGAAGATCCAAGTGCAGGGTCGGAGTCAGAGAAAGCCGAAGCTGAGCCAGGAGAACCAAAGACGGGAGTGAGCGCAAGGCTTGTCAAGAGTGGACTGAGGCTGTTATCAAGGTGTGCTTGCAACCTGAGGCTGCAAGTGTGCTTAAAAGGACTGAATGGCCCCCTCAGCAGGCAGTCGAGTCCAGTTACAGAGACCTGGGGCAGCTGCATTAGCCAGGGATCAAGGTCTGGTATGGAAGCTCAGGAGGTCAGCCTAACTGGCCAGAGGCCCTGACGAAGAGTGAACCGAATCTTAATAAATCCCCATTTCTGTATGGGCTGAAATTAAGCAAATGCCGAACTTGAAGTGGTGTTCCTTCACATCATTTCAGCTGGACTGTTTGTGCTTAAGGGTGCTCATTTGCCAGTGCAGGGCTTGAAGCACCTGAATCTGTTCTTAAGTGAATCAGCCAATGTATATGGTTGTGTGTCCAGTGCAGATTTTAAACTACCATTTTAAGAGGCAGTGGATACAGCTGGCTTAAAATAACTAAGATAAATGTTAGATCTGGAATGCTAGGCTAATCCAAATTGCATGTTAAGTGAAAATACTGTTTGGGTAAGCACTGCTGAACACAAATAACGTGAATGAGCTGAAATCCAGCCCTTGAGTATAATTTAAAAGATGACGAGAGTCAGAAAGACGAGAGAATAAACAAGAGCGATATCGACTTATTGCAAAATAAACCACTGATTCCTGTCAGGCTGGTGACACACAAACTTTTAAGTAGCTGAGGACTGACGGGATCTACATTTATCATTTCCCACCACCCCCAAGTGTCACAAGTTGACATACTTTTTAGTACAATTTATGCTTCTGTCAGTTAAAGTAAAGCAGTTCTTGTTATGGCTACATAGAAACTGAAAGCAGAAACTCCTGGTTAAAGTATTGATAACCTCTGGTAATGTCTACCGTTACAGCGGACATTTCTAGAAGAAGGATGGTCTTGATATTGGGACAGAATCAGGAGAACTGCTGGCTATTTTTTTTGTCTGTGCCACATGCTTCCTGGTTGATGTTGGCCTAGTCACTTCATCGCTGCATGCCTCTGCTTCCATGCAATTTTTCAGCTAACTACTATTTTTTAATCCAATTCAGAAATGCTGTTGTTTCCCACTGTTTGGGGTATGAAACACATCTATTATTTTTGGTTTCATATATTGGATGGAGGCTTTCCAGAACAGCAAGTGCTGCTATTTTAAATTGAGCATTTCAAGGGGATACAAAACAATGCAAAAGAAGCTTTGAGGCTTAGTTATTGTGGTGTATGGAGTGGTGAAAAAGAGATGCTTGCATATTAGGGTTGTGCAAAATTTCTTTGGCCGTTTAGTTTCAACACGGTTTTGACTCATTTCAAGGTCGAGACAGCAAAATCGAACTGAAACAAAGGGCCTCGAAACAAAATGAGGCTAGTCGAAACATTTTGAGAGTTGAAATGTTCTACCATAGCACTGGGGATGGGAAGTCTGTTCAGCTGGGCTGACTTCCTTTCCCCAGCCGAATAGTCGGGGGAAACATTGAAACAGCGTCAAAACAGCCTCACTGTTTCGACAAAGCAAAAGAGTGAGGCTGTTTCGACTCGAAATGAAATTTGATAAAAAATGCTCCAGACCTCAAAACTGAAGTTGGAACCGAGCAGTGCTGTTTGGCACAGCCCTATTGCATATGTGTACACACCTGCGTGTACTCCATTGTAATTTCTAATGACTCTCCCTGCATGCAGAACGTGGAAGCCATTTTGCTTGGAGTCACTGTACATTTGACTGTATTAAGGGCACCCATGTCATGGGCTTTCTTTATGGAGACTTCATGTTTTCATCTTCTTATCTTACTTTTTTCAAAATAAGAAAGTAGAAGGAAAGCAGATGGCTGGCTGTTTGGGAGCAGTAGTTACAATGGGTGAAATTCTGCTCTCAGTAAAACCTGTGCAGCTTCCACAGGAAGTCCGTGAACGTTCGCACTTCCTACTCTCTCCCTCCAAGAGCCCCTGTATGGCAGAACTGCCACAACTCTGATATACCAGTAATTTAGTCCTGCTTTTTGGGTGAGAAGCAAAATGCAATCTACTGCGATTGGAAATGACCCAGTTCATTACTTCCATCATCTACTTGGAGCAGAGGGAGCCCATGCAACTGGAGAATTCAGATTATTTCATTCAGCTTCTAAAATGTAATCTCAAATGTAATGGTAAAAAATGAATGCCGTCTTGTCATTGGTCATAAAGATATCTAGTATATTTGTATAATTAGGTTGCTTTGCTTCACACTGATGCTGACATAATGCTGTTTTACATTAACCCTGAAAACATAAGGATGTATTTAAAAATCTGCCTTTATCACATGAGGTTTCAATTTCAGTGAGATTTAGGCTTCTAAGTCAATTAGGAGTGATGGAAAATTTTACTCATAGTGTATAATTCATCTATTAATTTAAAATGCGATCGAGGACTGTTTAAGTCATTGCAATCTTTATGTCACCTCCACTTCTTTAGGGAAGTTAGATGACACTTTAGGACCTGCCAAAGTTGTTTGCATTTTGACAGAGTAGTATTGCATCAGTAAGGCTTAGTGAGGAGGCTCTCAGGGAATTCAGTGTGAGGATTCGTTTTAAGGCCTGAAGACAAAAGCTGCATTTACTGTAAAGCAACTGCCATTGTAGGTTGAAGACTGCGGAGTATTCTTTTAAAGGGATTTGCTTGGTTTTGGAGAGTTTTTGCATGTCAGGGTTGGTCCAACTGGTGTGTGATACCCCTCTATAGTATGAGGGGCAGGTATCTACCATGTGCCTTGGAAGCTTTTCAGTGAACGGTGTAAAGTCTTGCTCAGCTTTCCAGGAAGAATTTTCAAAGGCACTGATTGCAGCCCTAAATCTACTCCTGATTAAGATACTGAAGATTTTTCCATTGATCTCAGTGGACCAAGGTTGAGCACTATGGGCCAGACCCAACAAGGTGCTTAGATGCACCTATTTAGCCACCTAGAATCATTGATTTCAATGCAAGTGTAGGCACCTAAATAATAGGCACCTAAATCTTTTTATGGGGCTGGGCGTAAATATCTCCATTCCACTCTGAATAATCCAACCCTAAATCAGTGCTAATGAGCCATCAGTGCCCTGCTGCCACAGATGAAAATGTAGGGTTGCTGGCTCTGCATTCATAGTAGAGAAGTACACAGAGGTTCTAGTTCTGCAGTGCACTTCAGTAGACATTTAGGTACATGTATCCTCTTCATGGCCAAGTTAAGGCCATGGCTAAAGGCTTTGTCAGTGTCTTTACTGTACATCTTGTTGGTAGTACAGAAAGTCCAGAGCTATCTCTAGCCACAACTTGAAACATTAGCTTCCATTTGTACCTACCCTTTATTCTTCTTAGATACTTAAATACCTGCTTTGTAAGTATAATCAGCTACTAATGCTGGATATGAAAACTGTGAAAGCTTGGACAGTGTCTCTTGCACAAAAATGCAAGACAATGGCTAGGGCAAGACTGGGTTGCGGTTGCAAGACTGCCACAAGAAAATCAAACTCCACTAATGGCTTGCAACCCATTAGACGTCAAGACAGTGAAGCTTGAGGTACCCAATACCAGACCCATGCCACAAAATAAAAAAGTGATGGGTAAAATCATTGGCAGAGACCTGACACACTCATCACATGCATCTCCAAGCTAAGAATGCCAGAGAGAAAGGCTCAGCTAGTGTAACTAAAGGCAGGGAAACTACATATGGATTTCAAATGAACTAGCAACTAGAGAAGATAAAAAACTAAATATACATTTCAAGCAAAACCTGTCAAAAGTGCATTGACTACAGGAAAGAGGTCCTGTATGCGACATGCTAACATTTCTCCAAACAGGCATCCAATGTCACAGGTGTTACAAATGACTCAAGCGTTTAGCGTATGTCTGGAGTTTTGTAAATCGACCGTCATCGGTACCAGCTATTGCAGATTTGCCCCATCGATAAACTAATATCCAAAGACGGGTCAAGGAACCAAGGCCTCTAAACATCCTGCTTGACCATTCCAGGCCCATCACATGCAATGGACCTTTAATTGCAGGAGCTGCGAGAAACACAAGTGTTCACACCTATACAAATCCAAACACAAGCCAGGTGATTTAACAATTGTAGTATGATGGTCACCTTTTTCCTCCCTGTTTTGTTCAAATTTTAATTGGCCAACCATCAAGGAAAAATGCTTTGAATCTATACAATTAAACAGTATAAGAAGGAAGCAGATTTGCCAGCCAGGTGTGCAGTCCAGGAAGGATCAAGAAGGCATGCTGCGCCCAGCTTAGCTAGCAAAGGATCCTGCTTGGTGAAAGCTGCAAGGCTGGACCAGCTTCCCTGCCTACATTGGTGAGAAAAAACAGTTTCAGCTAAAATAATACAAAGACTAATAGCTCATTTTATGTTGGGGAAGAGTCTTTTTCTGTCATTTAGTTTTGTAGCTTGTTGGTATTTATTAGAGCAAGCCTTTTTGCTATTCATCCACTGGGTGTTGTGGCAATTCATAGAGCACTAGGTTTTAAAAACCTGTTTTTAAGTGCAACAGCTAAGACATGTAAATGACCTACATAAGGGTAGATAGAGTTGCAGGTGTTTGTCCACACAACAGTGCCGGTGTAAAATCAGGTGTCAAGTTAATGGTACACTGAAAATGCAGGTCTTCGAGGGCTTGACACAGAATCCAGTACATTCAATAGAGAAACTTTCATTGACGTCTATAGGACGTGGGCATGCGTCAATTTTTTTGCAGACCAAAAGGGTGAATAATTGGTCAGGATAACAAGGAACCTAACCCCAAAGCCTTGAATGCCTCTGAACACATGATTTGGTAGAAGGAATACGTTTCTGTCCTCGCATTGTGTGTTGTTGCAGTGCTTAAGAGTTCATACGGGAGACGGGCTGTTTACAAAGCTTTGAACAGGATGTCCTGAAGTTTGAAGTCAGCCTGTTATGAATCATGTTATCAGTCATTTGGCCAGGAATTTATTATTTACCCTCCTCTGCTGAATAGGTTTTGAAGTATAGTTATTTAAAATCTTGGGCATTTAACACAGCACTATTGATTTAATGTATATACTATGTGTTTGGAAGATGGAGAACAACGTTCTCTTCTGTGGTCTGTTGCTTAGATTCCTGTGGCCGACACAACAGCATGCTTCACCCACATAACATCCACTGCGAGCAACAAAAGTTTCATGGACAGGGCAAGTGCACAAAATGTGGTGCTGATCCCATACTGTTCATACTGGCTTTAGGTGGAACAGACTGACTCGTGCTGATTGCAAGAAGTCATTATCAGCGCTGTCTGGTAAATGCTGGGCAAAACCATTGTCTTCTTTGGGGCTTAAGGGATTTAAGGGAAGGCAGAATTTGGCAAGTGTTGGCTGGTTATATGGAATGTAATAAGTTTTGTGGTTAGGAATGACTGACAACTTGTGAGCCTTAGATGGGAATTTTTCACTCAGCATGCCTTTATTTCTAGCACAGATTGCTTACAATAACTAATTTTTTGTCTTGCTTTATGGGAACACTTCTGTCCTCATCTGTTACGTTTTTAAGCTTTGCAAAAAATATGAAAAATGTTTTAAAAATGCATTGCATTGAGGTGTCAGAGTTATCACCAAAATGTTCTGTACAAGGACTGTTTTTTCCTACACATGCCTATAATGGCAATTATATCTTTTTAGGTGCAGAAATCTAGCACCGATCTTTAAAAAACAAAACAAAAAATCAAAACCCTGCAGTTACTTGACTACCTGAATAAATGCACATCTCAGAAGCTTATTGGGTTTTGAATAATTTTCTAATACTGTATTTTATGACATTGTGTTGAGCCAAATTGCGTTCCCAGTTCTTCCCAGGCATTTCTGCTGGTTTCAGAGAGTGCATGGGTGTAAGCGGGGGCAGGATTTGGTCTGTTGGCATGGGACTTCTTTGGTTCATATATCAAATTAGTTGATATTCAGAGTATTTAACACCACATTCTTTGCATCCAGCCTTGCGTAACCCCATAAGGATTTCACAGTGATAAGATGTGAAAGGCAGTCCCACTTGGTGCAGGATTATCATGCATGGAGCTGTTTAGTGCCAATCCACAGTGGAGTAAGAGTCAGCCTGCCATCTAATGTACTTTGAGTACAGTGAGTAGAGTGACCAGATAGCCAGAAGTTGGTCTCTTTCCCCCCGATTACGGTTCATCATTCAGCCTGTTATAGAACAAAATAATTTGTAATAAGCATTCAGTATTACATCATGGGGGTGCTTACCTGAGTTCCTCCTCAAGTATTGTGTTGTGGCTGGTATTTTTGCTCTTCATACAATGAAATATTTTCCCATATGCCTACAGGAGGACGTGGTGTGAATGACAAGCAATGTCTCTTGCTTCTCTGTAACATGCATGAATGCTCCTCAGTGTAGCATAGTAAATTCAACAGGACCAATGTGAAGTTTCTGCCTGAACTTGTAGATATGTGAGGACTCAGGCTGACTTCTGCACATTGGATAACATATCTGACCCTGGGAAAGGTCACTGGACAGATCAGAGATGCTTTGGGAGCACAAAGTGGAAGATTTTAGCAACTGGGGGCATCAGAGGTTTTAATCGGGTATATGGTGAAACTGTCATCACTGGTCAAGTCGACCAGACAAAATTGGATTTAAAGACCTAATTCAGAGAATACTTCAGTAGCTAAAGCACAGGTTGCATATGCAACCTCTGAAGGCCCAGCAATTAGAATAACTTAAGTTTAGCAAATACTTTTACAAGGAGGCTTTTGGTTATAAGCATATTGGCCACTTTTGTCATTGATGGCTGAATGTTGAAAACCTTGAGCTTGTTGTGTTGGTAATAACTAAACGTTGTTATTGATGGATGGCAGCTTATATCCCATGTGCTGCACGTCCATGGACTCAATGTAATGTATTTACATTTCAGAACCAGGGTGGATTATATAGGGATACTTGAGTGCAGTATTTATGCTTAGGGATAGATGTTCCCATGCTATAAAGAACTGCATTAAAAAGCCATTTCACAACATGGCCCACACAGTTATGTTTGGTGAACCTGAAAGTATTCTGCATACAGACACTTTGTAATGCTTTGTTTAACTGTCGCATAATAACACTAGCGGTGCAGTTGACTTGCTATTGTTAGCAGACATACAGTAATGATAGTAAAGAAGAAAACAACTCTCCAGGGAATCTGAGATAAAGCCTCACTATTAGGAGAGTACAAAATCTGGCTTAAATAGGCATTTATGTGGGAGGAGGTCTGTTGCAAAACTAAGTTTTAGGTGTCTTTTTCTCCTTTTATATATGGCCAGAATACTTAGTGATATGAACATGACACATTTGTGGGGTAGGGAAACAAGTATTACTATCCCTATTTTACAGAAGGGCAAACTGAGGCAAAAAGATGATGTTCAAAAGGAGTCAGATGCTTGTGCCTGAATGGTCAAGATTTAAACACCAACTAAAAAGTTCACTATTTTGTTCAGTGGGAATTTAGTGCTCCTGAAGCTGGGTGTGTTTTTGTTTATGCCCAGAACAAGTATTGCGATACTGCGTTTATCATTGTGACGTATGGCCCTGGAGGAACTCCTCTGGGCTGTGGGAGGGCAAGTTGTAGCATCTCCACTGTCATCCACGCTGTTATTTCTACTGACGGAGCCTGCACAGGGGCGCTAAGCATATTGGTAGGTTTATGATGTGGACGACTGCCGAGTAGAAACTGGACTGAGGCCACTAACGCATTTCACATTTGATCACTGATTCCCAAACCGTGGTCTCTGGAAGACGTGCTAGCGGTCCCCAGAGAACCAGTGAGTCAGATAGGGCTGGCTGACTGCTTTGTTTCTAGCGGCTAAATTACACTGGTGTATAACTGAAGATGCGTAAGTGCTTTACTTTTTCATGTAATTGCTTTGGCCGCCACAGGGATGCAAGTGTGAATGGGATGGGATGTGGTTCTGCCATATGGGAGCAAACGTGGAAGCAGTTCCCAAGGCAGTGTAACCTGGCCGACAGAGAAGACAGAATAACCTTTGAGTGGGGAAGGCCTTTGGGCCATCGGAGACCTTAGGCTTAAACCGGTGACCTAGAATTCAGTGACTCTGTATAGTGGTCCCAACCCCTGAATTCTCTCTGCACCTCTTATGGATCTGCTTTCAAGTGGTCTGATATTTGCCATAGTTGGAGCTCTGCAAAATAGCGGCCTGTGGCAAGAATTGGGTAAATGAGTACAAGTGAAAAGTTGGGGCATGGGGGACTATATTTTTATTTTTCTTCTCTGTTCCATACCCTGGTTCGCTTTTGGATGGTGGAAGACCAGGGGCCCATTTAAACAAAGTTGTTTTTGTTTGAGCTGGATTGCTAAACTCCGGCTGACGTTAACAGTCCTGATGATTTAGCATTTATTTATAGCTACCCAGCTAACAAATGATGGACAATGATGCTGCTGGCAATCTATGCCCCCTTATTTAAAGGAGCCAGCCACAATTTCATGCAATCACAGCTTGTTGTTGTTGTCTAGGAAAGCAATTAAAAGTTTAATTAAAATCAGTACTCTTTTTATTGGCTACAACTGTAAATATCCTAAA
The DNA here is from genome assembly GCF_052110815.1 of Crocodylus siamensis. Lineage (NCBI taxonomy): Eukaryota > Metazoa > Chordata > Crocodylia > Crocodylidae > Crocodylus > Crocodylus siamensis. Next base: position 237,890,257 of record NC_143398.1, on the reverse strand, counting down.
ATGATAAGACGTGTGTCTGCAGCCTTTGGAATCATGAATGGTGAATACTTGCCAAATACTGAAATGAAGGAAAGTGTTGGCATACATTTAAAAACCGTATAAATGCTAAATTAAACCTCTTGGATTGGCTAATAATCTCCACATTTTAAGCTATTTTAAGTATATTGATCTCAAAAGAAGGAAAAGGGGGAAAGGAAATATACATACTTTAGACAGAAAAGTATTAAGTCATTAGCTTTTGACTTAAATGATCACAACCCCTTTTAAAGACCCTTTACAACAGTGTAATGTAAACCATATTTTGTGCTGGATGTTTAGCACAAACAATGCCAGTTGCTACAAGACAGAATTAAGCTTACAAGTATAAATCTCTCAGCTACACCACGATGCTACCACAATAACTATGCTAGAAACAATGTGTGGCAGCTAATCGCCATGCAGAAACTCTCCTTTTCTCTCCGTTACGGGGGTTCAGCACTTGCCGCGCTATCTGTTGAGGAATCAAATGATAGTTGACTCGTACATATTTTTTATTCCAAGAAGTTTTTGACGTATGACATGTGCAAGATTCTTGCTCAAAGGAAACATTGGTTCGAGGAGGGAACATACCGATGTGGGTCGGGTTTAAGTGAGTGCAGATGTACAGATTGAAATCTAATATGGGTGCGTGTGTGTGTGTGTGTGGGGGGGGGGGCATTTTGTCCCTACAAGGCCCGATCACATGCTTGGAAGCAAACTCCCCCAGGATTTATAACTTTCTGTCCGAAAGGAGCTGCCAAATCCACTAGGCTGCCAAAGTGGGAGCAATATGGGGCAAAACGTTGAAGGAACTAAGCCTTGTCATGGATCCTGAAAGTCCCACCTGGGGAGGGCAGGGTCTTGTGACTTCCAAACAGGTCCTCTGTATTAATGGCATGGACCCCATGTCATAGGAGACCCTGCAGACTCAATGACTGATTTGGAGGGAGGTAGGATGGGGGTTTTTTTGCATGTGAGAAGGAAACCACAGTAGTGTGTGCAACCGTAATATTATCAGACTGTGCAGTTAACAACGCTGCAAAACCCCGGTGTAGTTACAGCTACAAAGCCATGTTTTAGCCAGCAGCAACCACAGACACAGCCATTCAGGGATTGCTTTGCTAAGACTTTGAATCTATAGGGAACATGCGTGCTTAGAGACTGTTGCCATACCAGGGGCTGTACTTGCAAATGCGTGCAAACTGGGCCTCTCTGCTTCTTGTGTCTCCTGTGTTCTCCTCTGCAGGACTGGTAACAGGGAGGGGTTGGGTGTTTTGGAGGAAGTCAGAAGTATAGAGGAAACAATGCTTCCCATCTTCCTGTTTGTGCAGGGATGTTATAGCTGGTGCATAGTTATATGGGACATGTGATAGGCATTCAGCACTTTCTGTATTAGCAGCATTTTTGTCATAAAATACATGACCAATGATGTGGGAATGTTCTGGTTTCCTTCAGTTGCAGGCAGCCAGATGTTCTTAAGTGCATTTCTTAGTCCCCCTCTGCTCTTTGGGTTTTGCTACGCAGTCCCATCGAAATTTTGCCTGACGTCTCATATGTTGTCCTGCATTGTCCTACAACAAGAAGTAGCAAAATTACTCGTGGTGGCTTCTGTAATAGAGGTTGACCTGAACTAAATCCAGATCTCAAATTTGGGATGGGACAAATCTGCACCCTCTCACTGAATACAAATCGTGTGCCTGGCTGTCAGCTCTGTAGGAGGCATAAGGAACACTTTGAACTTGAGTTTCAAAATCCAGTTTTTAATTTTGCAATTTTGGCTTCTCTGCTGAAGTTTCTTTTCCTGATAAAGGATCTCAAACGGTCCGTGAAGAAGATTTTTAGTGGATGCTTCACCTTAAAATTTGGAGGAAAAGGAAGGACCTAATTCTTGTCTCTCTGAGTAAGTGGGATAAGAGTCCTAATAATGGCCATTGTGCCTACATTACTTCCTCTCTGTGCATGTGCTTATCATTGTAGTATCTCATCTCCAAAGTCATGATCAGAAATGATCATCTAAGGAGCTGATTTGGTTGTCCAAGCTTTCCCTTTCCTCTTCAGCACTAAGCAGGAATGATTTACTGGATAGAGTTAGGTACCAACAGCACAAACTATTGGCAGCCTCAGACTTCAAAAATTATTAGTCAGGCTCCCTAACCTTAGGAAATAGAATAAAAAAAATCATGAGATATTTTTCAAATATTATACATTTAAAGGTCCTTTGAGTTTCCTTTCTGGTTTTTGATAGAGGTGCACCTATATATCAGTTGCGTATCAGATTGGCGCCGATAAAAGGAGAGTTAACATCAGCTATTGATTTTGTTTTTTGGGTTTTTGTTTTGTTTTGCTTTGTTTTGTTTTTTTGGCCAATAACATTCTCTGATAATTTAATTATGCTGGGGCCCCTGGATTTCATAGACGTTAGGGCTGGAAGGGACCTCGGGAGATCATCGAGTCCAGCCCCCTGCCCCAGGGGGAGGAATTCAGCTGGGGTCGTAGGATCCCAGCAAGATAAGCATCCAAATTTCTCTTGAAGGTGTTTAATGTAGGTGCTTGAACCACCTCCGCTGGCAGACTGTTCCAGACCTTGGGGGCTCGGACAGTAAAGAAATTCTTCCTTATGTCTAGCCTGAAACGGTCTTGCAGGAGTTTGTGACCGTTCGACCTCGTCATCCTTTGGGGCGCTCTGGTGAACAGACGTTCCCCCAGATCCTGGTGGTCACCCCTGATAAACTTATAGGTGGCCATCAGATCACCCCTGAGCCTGCGCTTTTCCAGGCTAAAGAGCCCCATGGGTCTCAGCCTGTCGTCGTAAGGTCTGTTTTCTGACCTCTGATCATGCGTGTGGCTCTCCTGGACTCTCTCAAGCTTCTCCACATCCTTTTTGAATTGTGGAGCCCAAAACTGGATGCAGTACTCCAGCTGCGGCCTCACCAAGGCCGAGTACAAGGGGAGAATGACATCCCGGGATTTGCTTGAGAAGCATCTATGGATGCAAGCCAGCGTTTTGCTTGCTTTACTAGCTGCAGCATTGCATTACAGGCTCGTGTTCATCTTGTGGTCAATCATGACCCCCAAGTCCTTTCTGTCTGTAGTGCTAGCCAGCATAGCACTGCCGAGCCTATAAGGATGCTGCAGGTTTTTCTTCCCAAGGTGGAGAACCTTGCATTTTTCGGTGTTAAACACCATCAGGTTCTCATCTGCCCGTTTTCCTGAGCCTGTCCAGGTCAGCCTAGATCACCCTCCTCAGCTCCTGGTGTGGATGCCTGGGTTCCTTTCCATGGGTCAGGGTGACCCCAGATACACCCCTACCCCCTCACTGGTGGGCCAGGCTGGGCTGGAGCAGAGCAGCTGCCACGATGTCCCGATCACTGGCGTGGCACGGCGCAGCACGGACTGGGGCAGACACTGTGAAAGGTGCCGAATGCCAGGGACATGATGGAGGCGGGGAGGGGAGGGTGGAGCTGAGCTGCCTGGCCCAGCATGACTTAACCTGCGGTGCCCGGGGTCTGCACCCCAGGGACTGGGGTAGAGCCTGGCAGGGGTCAGGGAAGCCAAATCCACCCCACTGCATGCAGCAGTGTCCTTCCCCCAGCGGGAAAGAAGTCTCCAGGAGTGGGAAAGTGGCACTTTAATTAGAGTGACTCCATGTCTCCTGTATCAGCATCCCCTCGCTTAGAAATGGCGATGGAAGTGCATGAACGAAAGCTCGTTCAATGAGCTTTATTACTAAATATCGGTTTTCAGATCGCTATTGGTTGATACGGCTGGTTAATAATCGGCTATTGGTATCAGTCAAGAAAATCTTTATCAGTGCACCCCTAGTTTTTGAGCCTAAATTTGTTTTTAGGGGTTTTTTGGAGTGGTGTTTTCACTGTTTTGTGTGTGGCCATGAAGACTAGAAACATTTTGAGATCTCTTGTAATAGCATGATTTCCAGAGGTCTGGCTTTAAAAAAGAGCATGAAATACTGTGAGACTTGTGATAAAATCAGGCGAATTTGCAACACTAATATTGCTGGACTGAACTTTCCCTTGATATTTCATTTGTGTTTTAATTTGTCAATTTGCAATGTCATATTCCAGCTGTATGAACCAATTGTAAGAATATGTTTCAACGCCATTGCAGAAAGCTAAAATTCTGGAAATTAGAAAGAAAATAATCTAAGGGGGGGAAAAAAGTAACATTTTGCCTAAATGTACTAGCATGTTTAAGTGGACAACACAAAAATCTGCATGACCTTAAGTGCTTTCTGCATCTTTGGAGAACTCTTAAAATACCTTGGGGCAAAGTTCATCATTAAAAGATCACACAGTTGCCACAATTGTATCTTTCTAACCCATAATTACAAATAGTTCCCACCAGTTTGGCCCACAGAACCCCAGTGAAGCAAACGGCTGTTTACTTCGCTTTGTAAATTGCATTGCCGTTGTGTAATTTGGCCTGTATCCCCTCTCGTTGTGCTTTATGGTTTTTTTCTGGAATGATGGCTGTGTGATAGTCACCTCGTTGTAAAAACAGGGGGAATAAAAATTCAAAACTGGAGAGAAAACTTCTTGGCAGAAAGAGCTATTTGAGGCCATGGGGGAGTTCACTTGAAATGGCTGCTGCGTGGGAGGATAATAGAAAGGCCTGGATTTTGAACTGTGATTAGGATAAACAAACGCGCGTTCTTATCCTTTAGTTATTCACAATCTAATCCAAGCAGCTCAGTTTAAAAGTGCATTTTTGGCCTTAATTGATATTTCACTAATCTCAGTGCATAGGCCACAACGCGCACGTTTTGCTTTGACAGCACAAACTGCTGGGTAAGATTTCATGTGTACCCTCGCAATATAAACATTCCCTTGGCCTGCTCACCCTGCGCTTAAACATTTGATCTGGGACACAAGTTGCCATGATGGCTTAAATGGAGCTGTTTCTCAAGCTCCAAACAGATTTGCTGGTGTTGGCTGGGAGAGTCCAAAATAGCTGCTTTTCCTTGTTGTTCGAAGTGCTTGTGCTGTGCAGGTCTGGTGCTGTGTACGATTAGCTCGGAGGGAGCTCTGCACCCAGGATCTGGCACAATTGGACTCAAGGTATTTGAAGATTGGCTGCTTAATGTCAATGCAGGCGCCCCCCGCTTAGCGCTCTCTGTTGGTTCCCAAAAAACTGAGCGTTAAGCGGAATAGTGGTAAGCAAAATCAATTTTCCCATAAGAGTAAATGTAAATAAATATAATTCGTTACCAGGATGCCCAGCAGCAGTGATGTGAGCATCTGGTCGCTCAGGACCAGTTCAGCTGGCACTGTGCCGGTGCCACCTGCCCGGGCCACAGAGTCGGTGCTGTTGGTCCCCTCTATGCCGGGTTGTGCCGGGGGGGCAGTCATGGCCACAGTCGCAGTCACTCTGGGCAGTGGGAGATGGGCACGGCGTCCGGGACTCCCCCAGCAAGTGTCATAGCCCCACCGTGCCCGGCTCGGGTGCTGTGCGGGCAGCTATATAGCATGGGTGGGCTAAATTGCACAATGAGCACCGTGGCGCTAGTGTACGCTCCCTGCTGCCAGCTGTATGATGCCCGTGAGCGCTATAACGAAACTCACTGAGCGCTAAGTGGAATTGAGTATCAATCCAAAACGAGCGTTATAGCAAAATAGCACTAAGCGAAACAGTGTTAAGCGGCGGTTGCTGGTAATGTGTGAATTGTGAAGAATTTAGTCTTTAAGCAGTGATGGATCTAAAGCCCCTGAGGAATATCTGCTGGTTATTTGTCCTTGCCCGATGTCAGGGGCTGCAATATGGATTCGGGTTCCAGGGCCGGAGTGGATTGCTACTGTGCCTCTGCTTGCACAGGATCATTACCCTGTCTCCATGCTCAGTGCAGGAACGGAGGAAGAGGGTTAGCAAAGCTGTCACCAACACGCTCTTGTACTGCCTGTGTCTGGGTGCTGCCAGGTTCATATCTGATTGCTGATGTAAGTTAGAGCCTTAGCCCTCTGCGCCTCAGAGTTTTCTACAAGCGTGGGAAGCACGCAGCAATCAGGACACAACAGCACTTCAACCCCTGAGGCTGGGAGGTGGGAGGGAACCCAGTATGGAGCCACTCTGCCACCTTGGCAGGATACATTTCTTACGTGGGAGTATTCCCAGGGCATAGATGCTGTTCTTGCTGTCCAGCTGAGAGGGGCTTTGAGGCAGGAGTGAGCTGTGCAGTTTGCCCCCCATGTATTGGGTTGCATGAGGTTTACTTTGCAGCTGATGTACACAATGGCATCAGTCTGATCCATCCTTCTGGGATGAACTTGCAGGGAACTTCGAGCATTTGGGAGTTGGGGGATGGATGAAAAGATCCCAGCCTACGTGTAGTTCAATCTCCCATATTTCCAGGCAAAAAGGAGAGAGCAAAGATCTGTCTGAAGAAGGACAGGGTATGATGTGGGTGGCATTATGTCCAGTCACCTTTGACTCCCTAACCTGAATGACCATTTACCCAGGTACAAATAGGTTTTTGGGGGGTGCCCTTTTGGTACAAGGCTGGAACTCCCTGGTCTCTACTGGTCCAGGGAGGTGATCCTCCCCCTCTATGCGGCACTGGTCAGGCCGCAGCTGGAGTACTGCGTCCAGTTCTGGGCGCCACACTTCAAGAGGGACGTGGACGATATGGAAAGAGTTCAGAGGAGGGCCACTCGTATGATCAAGGGTCAGCAGGGCAGGCCTTATGAGGAGAGGCTACGGGACCTGAACCTGTTTAGCCTCCACAAGAGAAGGTTAAGGGGGGACCTTGTGGCCTGCTACAAACTGGTCAGGGGGGATCAGCAGGTATTGGGGGAGTCCCTGTTCCCCCGTGCACTGCCAGGAGTGACCAGGAATAACGGTCACAAGCTGGCGGAGGGTAAGTTTAGATTAGATATTAGGAGGCGCTACTTCACAGTCAGGGCGGCTAGGGCCTGGAACCGGCTTCCAGGGGAAGTGGTGCAGGCTCCTAGCCTGGGGATTTTTAAAAGGAAGTTAGATGAGCACCTTGCCGGGGTCATCTGACCCCGGTGCTCTTTCCTGCCAAGGCAGGGGGTCGGACTAGATGATCTACCTAGGTCCCTTCCGACTCTAGCTACTATGAAACTATGAAACAATCTAACCAGTTGAGCTAACCAGTCTGGTTCGTTAACATAGTGTCTGCATTTATAGAGCAATGAACTTTTATAATGCGTATCTACCCGTCTATTTACCCGAACAGATTCAGAGTGAACTCCTTGATTCTGTCACTCCTATTAGCCCTATGATACGCCCTGGCTACAAAGGGTGTTTTTTGGCTCAGATAGTAATGCCCTGTGCTTTTGAGGCAGCACAGACAATTTGTTTCCTTTTCCCCATCATGTCCCAAGGAGAAATCAGTATTCCTGGTGCAGTGGCTAATATCACATATATGGGAAAGCAAAAAGCAGCGTTGAAAAATTCTCTCTGCTCTGTGTTGTCTATGATACCGCCTGTTGTTGCAATGGAGTCCCTGGCCTTGTGTGCAATCCAAGCACTTACCTTTCTGGAGAAAAGCTTTTCTGATTGTTTTCCTGATTGCCAGAGAATTTCCACTGTATCTAATCATTATCAGTAATAGTGATGATGATGTTGATTAAAGACATTTTACCTTGTACAGCGCTTTCCATCAACTGAGCTCAACCATTTTTTTTCCCCCGCCGTCTTCTTCAGCACTCTGGCTCTTCTACTTCCATTCCAGGACCAGGAGGTGCAAGGGTAGCCTGAAAATGAACTACGCCAAAAGGAAAAATTAAGACTTTTCCAAACCTTAGTAAGGGTTTGGCTTATAGCTGATTGCATTTCGGAATAATAAAACAAAATCACCAATATTTTCAAGCTTCAAAGCATTTCAGTGAGTTTACATTTTAAGATTAAGGACCATATTGTGCTTTCCATTACCCAAAGTGGGGCACAGGTCTTCTGTAATTGGCAAAAACTTCATCCTATGATGGCTTTTTGCATTCTTGAAAGAAATGTCTTGATTGCCTTTCAGGCTTGCATAAGTGCATCATAGAGTTGGCTTAAGCCAGACGCCATAAGCAAGCACTGGGGAAGTGTAAGATTTTTTTTGGGCACACCACGCTAAGTTTTAGTGAGGTCCAAATTTGGAGGAAGGTCTGAATATTTACGATTCCCACTGAAGTCATTCAGGATTGCAGATGTCCAGTATCTCCCACCTACGTTTTTTTCCCCCCCCTTAAATCAATTGGGAAAGTGCCTGCCTGCCTCTGTTCCTCTAAAAGAAATACCTTGGCACTTCTCTTTGACTTTAATGCATTAGGTTGCTTTTTGATACCCAACTACTTCTAACTTCTTTTGTGTCAACATGAGGGTTGTAGGCACAATACGATTCTTATTTAATCCTAGATCAATCTGTGGGTTTTACAGTCTCTGCTCTGAGAGTTTAACATTTGAAACCACACATTCAGCAGTTATTTTGTTTGGGAGAAAAGGCTTAAGAAAAATGAAGTGCAAGGAACTCGGCCTTGAGGACAACCCACAATATTGCATGGATATGCTCAGACCAGAGCCAACGAGCAAACCGGTTGCAAATCAGTGCACGGATGGAGGAAAACTCAGCTGGTCGAGCTTCAGTGTGCTGCTGCTACATGTGAGTGGAAAATAATATGAGAAAAATGTCTTGCCTTGTGAGAATATGAATGAGGCTCATGTTGACACAACGACACTGGAAATGCTCTGAGCAAACCTTTGTAGTCTCGTGTCAATAATCTGTGGATTAAAGGTCCCTACAAACACATGTTGACATGACAGAACTCTTTTGTAGCCATGCAGTAGAGATCTGCTGAGCAGCATGCAGTAGGTAAGGGGACAGCGTGGTGATGTGTTACTGGCTTATGGCCCTGCATGCCCCTCTGCTCTATAAGTGAAGGGGAGCCAGTTCTGCAGATCCTAGCTGCTTCTACCCCAGGAAGAAACTCTGTGAAATGCTGAATTAATCCAGGTTCTAGGAAATAGGAGAACAGAGGCACCAAAGCCCACTGATGTCCTCTGGATTTGCTAATTCATTTATCTTCTCAAGCCCTGTCCTTGTTAACTTGGTAGATGAGTGAGTCCCCTTCACTTCTAGTAAAAAGAACGGTTGACAGACACATCCACTCTAGGATCGAAAGCTCACTTTCCATCAGAAGCTCACTTTCCATTACTGAAACTCAAAGCCCAGCCATGTCTGGGTTTATCACAAAACCAAGCTCATGGCCATTCCCCATGCTTGTGAAGTCTTTTTACTGTCCGTCAAAGGCCTTACAGTGAAAGTGATTGACAGGCAATGGGCCAGATCCTACTTCAACAATTAGGCACCTAAGTAGGATTTAATCCCGCTCTGTTCAAGTCCCTGAAAATGCATCTAGTTTTGTAACACACTGTGATCTTTACTCTTAAGCCTAAATCACAAAAAAGCAGTGGGGAGGAGAACCCGTCCGCCTTTTGTATTAGCAGTTTTGCAGGGAAGTGAGCAAGGTGGAATAGGATCACACTTGGGCACCTAAGTGTACTTATGTGCCTGATAGTGCAATAGATCCTGGCCCAGTATGTCCACAGTCCTCTGCTTCAAAAAACAAGGTGAAACAAGCCCAGCCATTGTGCTGAGAGGTGAGATGTGTCTGGAAGTTTTGTTTCTGGAACGACAGTGCCCTTAAGCCATCTCATCTTCCGGAGAACAGAGTCCTCTGGCACATGATCTGATCAGGAACTTCGTTGATAATTATGGATAGACTCTGAGAGATGTAGTATGAGTGATGATGATCATGAAGTGAAGTATTCTCACTCTGGACCTGTTTGCTTGTGAGATTTAAAAAAAAAAGTGTCACTGCTCCCATTCCAGGGTGGCCAGAGCTGGGATCAGAAACAGGTATTTCTGTGGAGCTGAGATTCTCTATGTGCATACCTTCCAATCCCAATTAGTCCCACAACAGTTAAAATGGGATCAGACTGAAATGGTTTTAGTAGACCCAGAATGAGAGACAATTTGGTTGTACTTGCCAGTAGAGCCTCTCATAACCGTGCTGCTAATCCTGGATATAATCTCTTGGAGTCACGGCTAGGTTCTGCAGCCAGTTTTTTGCAGCCTCTACCTCCCCCATTGGATGGTGAGTGGCTAGCTGCCTAGGAGTGAATCTGTTCATATAGCAAGCAAAATATTCTCATTAATGACAGGAAAGACTCGACTAGAAAGACCTACCTGGCTAAGTGCAAAAGGGTTTTGGTTTGGGCTCACTGCCATCTGCTGTCTACATCCAAAGCAGAGAGCCAAGATATTTCAGAATATCTATGGAACTAAAAAAAGTTAGGCCTCTCAATAAACTCATGAAAAGTTCACCTTGCAGAAATGTCTGCCATTTACTTTTCAAGGGATGTTCTGTTTTCTACTTCTGGCAAAATAAAGATTTCTTAAAGGCCTAACAAAGGTTTACCCACCAGTAAGGGTTGTTGTAGGTTTTTTTTTTTTTTTCTCTTCCTGGGATCACAGTTTCATATTGATATGTTGCATTGGACTGTCTTTCAGCAGCAGATCTCACCATCTCTGTTTCTCTTTCAGCAAAGGCAGTTTTTCTGCTTTTAATAACATTCAGCAAATGATGCAGGAGAACTACATGTTTTCTTTTTTAAGGGTAAGGCCTCATTCCAGAGCCCAAAGTGGTCTCAGCGTTTCAGTGAAACTAGGTTATACATCAACCAACGCTCTTTCCAAAAACATGTACTCACAGGGTTGAGGAGAAACTGCTTTCACTGGTCCCTGTTCAGGAGCCCTCCTTTCATATAGATGGGACAAAACAATGCAGGTCCTCTCTAAGACTCTTTCTAGCTATATATGAAAGCATGAAAGGCTAGCCTATATCAGCACACAGAATTACCGATCGGCTCTTAGGGTCCTGGGAATGGGTTACCCAAAGAGGTGGTGAAATTTCCATCCTTGGAGGTTTTTAAAATCTGGCTACACAGTGTTGACTGGGATGATCTAGTTGGGACTGGTCCTGCTTTGAGCAGGGGGTTGGACTAGATGTGACCTCCAAGGTCCCTTTCAACCCTCATTTTCTATGTTTCTATGATTCCTGTTATTACTTCACAAATGTAACGTTTCCTTCAAGGATGATCATGTCTTACCAAGACTTGGGCTACCTCAGTGGCTTTTCTGAGGACCTCCCATCTCATAGACACTTCTGGATCAGCAACTGGGTCATCAGTACTTTTTCATTCACTCAGTGCTATGCCATCATTGAGCCTTCTGGGTCTGATGCACTGTTGAAATGAAGGGATTTACAGTCACCACAGGAGTAATGCTTGAGTGTCAGCAATAGAGGAACATCTATGTGTCTATTGAAGAAAAAATGGCTACTTACATGAGCAGTAACCAGGGCTCTTCAAGAAGCTGTGTAGGTGTGTGAGCACACGCATGTGCACACACATGAACACACACATCATTCCCTGACCTGTTGTCCATCCCCCCCGCCACGGGGTCTTAAATAGAAATCTGACGGCAAAAAGAACTGAGAGCCAGTTGCAGCAGTTGTGCCCTTTGTCCTAAATTGGAGCCAAGCTTTAAATATTCAGGATACACGTGCTACCCCAACGGGTGCTGACAAGTTAAAAGCCTTTGGGTAGGTTTCTACAGTGTATGTATAGCATAGCTTTAAACGAACTTGGGTGCCGGAAACAGCTTAGCTATGGCAGCCTGGATCACCACGTGCTACTTGATCCTGTTTCTCATATGGTGGATGTGTCTGGACTGCCCTGGCTAGGCTGCACTGTAAGATCTTCCCTTTGGCTCAAGTGCATAAAACACACGTCCATTAACAGTGTAACATAGTGATAGAAAACGGCCCCTTGAAAGAGCTTAATGATTGCATGGGTAGACAACCATTTCTTTTCATTTTGACCTATTTGACACTGTATCAGCTGTACCTTTGTCTGTTATAGAGGGTGTGAGGCATACCTGATGCTTTTTTCTACCCAAGTCCTTTCTTTTGGAAGCTACAGGGATCCATAGGTGGTGGCATCTACCTTAATTTTGATAATAGGTTGGAAATTAGTTGCTTGTTCTTCAGGGTGGAAATGTATTGTTTTTTGCACAGGAAACATTAACAAGTCCAGAGGGGTGTGAAGAAGGGAAGAAAACCAAGCAAAACCTATCTTACTGGTAATGAAAATTAGTGATTGGTTATCAGTCATCTTGTCTTCCTTTTCCTTTACTCACAGCACTTAGCCTTGCAAGCGATTTGTATAAAGAAACAAGAGGCCTGTGTAAATCACATGGGTGCATTCAACGGTAATATGTTTATGTACAACAGCTGAAAAGGTTTTTGTCTGATTATGCTAAGAAATATGGTAAACCCACATTAGACCTCACTTTTTATTGGTCTCCTGAAAGTCCCTGAGGTAAAAAGGACTGAAGAAAGGAAGTAGCTTTTTTTTCAGAGTAGGGAGATCACTTTGTACATTTGAGCTTTAATGTGTAATAAAAGATGTAGAGTGCACAAGAGTCTCTTTTTAATCAACTTGTTGAGCCATAGTTTAAAATCATTTACAGGACATTTCAAAACTGGTACGTGCCTGTAAGTGAATCAGCATATGGAAGTAAATGGACGTTTTAAGTTCAGAGTAGGAAACCGATTCATTGTAGTGTGAATAGCTTAGAGCTTCAAATTTAAGTGACAGAGGCCAATAAGGATGGTTGATTAGAGGCGGAAAAAGACATAATGGTTAATGAAATCATCCAACCAATCTGTAGCTTCTTTGTTCATTGCTGATGCACATCCTTAAATCTGTTTGCTTAGACTGAATGTTATAATAACAACTTTGCCTGCTATTTGAACAAGAAGTAGGGGCTTTTAATTTGTGTAATCAGAGATTAGATAGCACAGAATCAGTGGCATCATGCTAATAGATGTGAATGCTTAAAGTCACAACAAAGTGTTCCTGAAGGCTGTAAGTCTACCAACTATCAGGAAAGCATATTTGTTTTTTCCCCCAAATGATAAAGGAACAAGACAGCTCCTGCAGCAGCCATTGCTTGGGTAACACTTTCTCCCCCAGCCCCTTAAAGTCCATCAAATCCTTGATAAGCACTTATGTCTGCTTGCCCTGTTTAATTTATTGGAATACTTTAAACCTGTCCAGTTTTCCGTGGGCTGTACAGGAGGACTGATAACAAGCTGATAAAGCTGTCTCTTACCAGTAAAATCTTGTCATTTTGCTAGGGTCTGGAGGAGAAATGGAGCTAACATTGACAGAAGAGGCCATCGCTAACCGGTGCTGGTGTTTCTGGCTCTTTGCCAAGGAGCTATCAGTGGGTTTGCCATAAATCCTTACAGTTTTGCTTTCTGTGGCATCTTGAGAATGTCACTTCTCAAAGTACAATAAACTTGAGGAGGAAAGAATGTGAGAGGGGAATCGCAAATGTACTTTCTCTTTGTTTTTCAACAACGTTATGGTAAAAAGAATATAGACTTATATAGAAACAAAAGAAACACGCTCTTTTACCAGATCCTTTACCAATATCTAGTCCATCTTTGGCAGTAACCAGTACTACGGGTTTCAAGAGAAGGGGCAGATTCCTATTATGGACATTTTTGTACTAACGTGCTTAGAGCAGCCTCTTCCTAGCTCCTGCAGGTTAGCCAGGTTATGTCCTCAAGCAGGCGGACTGATACTAGTTACGCATTCTTGTCTGCGAGTAATAGGTACTGGGCACATCTACATGAGACGTTTCCTGCACAGGGGCCTAATTAGCTGCACAATAAATGTCTTGGCATCTACATGTGCGCCCCTATTAGACTGGAGTAAACTTTGCTCCGCAGCAGGATAGTACTTGTAAATACAAGCACTGTCCTGATGCAGAGTAAAAAACTCCACAGCTGAAGGGGCTGGCTGGGGCATGAAGATGCTTCAGTGCAGGGGGGCTGCCTGCTGGCTAGCTCTTTTCTGAGGGTCCCTCATGCCTCAGCTAATCTCTCTGCAGCACATTGAGCTGGGGGGAGCAGCCCTGGGTTGGCAAGCTGGCCCCTGGGGCCCCCGACAGCTGGGGCTGTTCCACCCCGGTTCCATGTGCTGCACATGAATAAACTCATTGGTGACACATAGGGGGTGCACACAGGTGCACGTGCACCCCCTGAGATCAGCTGTGCACCCCCTTGGAAGCTCCCCCCACCACCCAGTCAGCGATCTGCTGCCCCCCAGACTCAGGAGTCGCCAGTCGCCCATAAATAAACTGCATCACTTATTGCTCCAGAACAAATTGCTTCCAGGCACATGTTCAAACTGTGCACCGAGGAGCAATTAACTCTGGAGCGATAAGCTGCACAATTTATACATGTGTCATAATTGCATGCATAGACACGCCCATTGTATTGGATGATACAATTAATACCTGCTTAATTCCCCCTGCCCTCTTTTTTTATTTAAATATCCCACTAGATTCATGCTAAATTAACATCCTGTGGTTGTGAATTTCACAACCCTTTATTGTGAAGGGCATTGTGTAGAACAATATTTCCTTCTATCAGTTTAAACTTCATTGATGTTCCTATATTATGTGAAAAATGTAAACTCGGAGAAATTTCTGTGTATCACTCATTAGTTTATATATGATTACCATCATATAGACATGAACATCTCTCCTCTCTAACCTAAATTTACCAGGTCTTTAAATCTCTCCTCTTGAGGAATTTTTTGGCTGCTTCTAATTTTCTTTTACATTTCTCCGGATCTTTTTTATTGCTTCTGTCCTTATTGTTAGGATTACTGTCAACATAACGTACAGGCATCATCTGGCAGTATAGTTCTTGGTCTCTTTGTTAACACCACCTAACATCATGTTTATTTGACTAGTGTTGTTCAGCGAACAGTTTTTTTGTGCACGTTTTGTCTTGTTCTTAGTGGTTACAATTAACATGTTTGTTTTTCTTCATAACCACAGGAAAACCTGGAGATTGAAAATTTCAGACTCATTTACTTGCCATGCTTTTTCTTGCTTATCTTTGACCAAAACCTCAGATTTTAACAGCACCCAACAAAAAAGGGGTGTTTTTTAAACGAGTGAGATTGGGAAGGGAATATAGCTCTTAAAGACTGTGCAGCTTTCAGACTGGGATTGTAAAGGAATCCAAGGAGGTTAGATACTCGGCTTCAGAAACTCAACACCTAATTCTCTTAGCCCCATTGAAAATCCAACCTTAGGATTTCACTTGAAGGTAGCATTTCCTGCAATCGGATACAGCAGAATACCGCCTGAATTAGGACTTTGACTGCGGCTGACTAGAATTATATTTGGATCCAATCTTCAGGTTTATCTGTTGCACTCCCCAGTTAAGGAAATGAAGACAAAGATTGTGTGTCTGATATCAGCCCAATGACTTTAAGTGGTCTTGAATTTTTCTCCCCACTTAGAGGGCTTACTGCCATAGGCGTTTCACCCTGAATTATGAGGTTACAGTGCTCACAGATCCAGCCATGTTGGACTGCGGCTACATATCATATTGTTAAAGTTAGGGCTGCTGTTATTAAATTGGCTGGATGGGGGGTTAGCCCAAGGCTTGTATTTTTTATTTAAGTATTGCTTTCAGGTTCAGCACCACTAAATTTGTGCAGCAAATCTATTGTGAATATGCTCAACTAAACCCCTTGGCCTGAACAGATGCGTCGCTTCCAGCGGAGTACAGAAAACAGATCTCACAGAACTCCTTTGTTCTGGGAAATCTGGACTCTTGAAACCAAAGGGGTGAACTGAATGTTTAAAATAGGATTATGCATGTTTTAATTCTTGCCTGGTGGAATTGCCATATTGTCTCTGTGATGAAGTAACTTTAGATTTATCTCTTCTGTCTTTGACAAGAAGACTACTGTTAAGTATTTGACATCTCAACACAGTGCCACATACTATGTCAGCATGGAATATGTTTCAGCTCATTGTGTATGCATTTAAAACTACGTGGTGCCAGCATAAACCCCCTGAGAGCATCCCTCCACCAAAGGAATCGTGGAGAGACGGAGGGATATACCAGGATAAGTATAATGCTTGGTTCGACTCTTTCATATTTGTTTGTAACAAACATTTTCATCTTAGTTTTTTCTGTTTGGGTCGTCCGAAACGTATTATTACTGTGTGTTCTTTTGTTACGCATTGGTGATATTCACAACATCCTACACGCCACGGGTATCAAGACAGGTCCGGTCTAGTGGAATGAACACTGTGGGATTGGTTGATCCAGGAGAACTCATCATCCCTTTAGAAATAAAACGTAGATCCTTTATCTGATTATTTTACTGTGGAAGAAATGAGTGTTTGGGATAGATGTTTGGCTGGGGTGTTATGACTCCAGCACTTGTTCCTGCCCAGGGCAGGGGGTTTTAGGGTAGCCACACAGGTGGCACAGCTATACCTTCAATGGCTCAGAGGTCCCGAGAGCACCGCTGAGGTGCTCAGGCTGCCTACGTGCCAGGCTTTGGCGTGGGCACAGTGGGGATGAGGCAGTGGGGCTAGTTCCTTACCAGCAGTCTTAGGCATGTCACAGGAGCAATATAGACCTGGCCTGAGAGGATTTTTCACCCCCTGAGAGGGGAAGAGCTGGATTTGGAAGGCTTTGAAAGAAGAAAACAGTTTTGCTTGCCTGCAATGTTCAAGCTATTCTTGATGCTGATCTGTAAACCCCTCCACTTTCCCTATCCCCTGCTGTCTGGGAAATCCAAGTGATACTAGTTAGGCTCTTCAGGCTTACTTCAAGTCTTCACTTTTTTTTTGCAGGAATCATTGCTAGCCTGTGGCTCCAAGGAGGAAATAGTAATTGGAATTATTGCTAGTACCAATAAAGATAGTGACAGTGAAGCCTGTCTTAACTGATGACTCAAGAGACTAATAAAAATCAGTTGCTTGGCCTAGGTGATCTCATAAGAAAGGTGGAGCCAAAATTTACTCTGCATGTGTGGGGATATTCGGGGTGGTCTGTTAAAAGAGGAGATTGCCTGGTAACACAGGGCCTATCGGAGGAGGTCACTGTGCATGAAAAAGTGTCAGACTTTTATTTATAATGTGAGACCAAGTAATTTGCTCCTTTCATTAACCTGTAAAAGTGCAGTTGCCAGAGGTCTATCGAAATCCGCAGTGCTGAGACCTCCACAGTAATTACGATCGGTTTCCAGTTTTAACTTATAAAAATAACCACGATCCTATTATATGCAAAGCCATTATTAACTGGGTAAGCCCTTGTAATTAATTTTTTGCCTTCTCTGCAGCGGACCTTTTTGCTGTGGTCATTTGCATCATAAATCTTTCTTACACGACCACCAGTTTTAAATTTTTTAAATTGATTTTAATTAACATATAAATAAATCCCTTTACGTAAACAATATTGGCAGTCCCAACTGAGCACCTCCTAAAATGATCTTTTAATTCTCTCATTCTTAGGCCACTAAACACTGTCAAGAATGTGAATGCCGTGGTCCATGGTGATAGGTGTGATGATAAGTAGCTAGGCAGATCGATACTTGCAGGCTATGTTTTCTATAGTCTTTTTAGACTTAACTGGCTCCAAACAGAATTATCAATTCAGATAAACCACTAATAGGTTTAACAAAGGTCTCTGGGACAGATCTGTAACCTGTGGAACAGGGAAATGTTAGGGAGAACATGCACAGTATGTTTTGATTAGCAATTACAGGGAATCTCTATGGCACAAGGGTGGGAGGCAACAGACCTGCGTTCCAGTCCTGACTCTTAACTTGATTTGCGTGGTGTCCTCTGGGAAATGAGTAACCCTCTGCATGTTTCAGCTTGTCTGTAAAATGGAGATCTAGTATTTACTATAAATGACGTTGTGAAGCTTCGGGTTTACAAGGGGGGGACGGTGGCTCCCGCTGCTGTGCGCCATTTGTACAGGAGCCGCTGGTCCAGTGCTCACCCGCTCGCCCGGCGGCTCCCGCTGCTGCTCCCACCACTCGTCTGGGAGGGCATGGAGGGAGGGGCATGTGCCCCTGGATCTGTGTGGGGCAGGGTGGGCTGGGGCTCCATGGGGCTCTTCCCATCCTACCCCACCCCACCCCACCCTGCGCAGATCTGGGGGCACATGTCCCCCCCATTCCATCCCAGGTTGGCAGCGTGCAGCAGCAGGAGCTGCACCCCACTCCTCCCTGCGCCCACCTGGACAAGCAATGGCTCCATCCTGTGCTCGCCCTGCCCCAGCTGCGCAGTGCTTGCCCCAACCCTGCCGGGCTGTGCTCCTTGCTGCCTACATGCTGTGCTGTAGCTGCATGCATGCACAGGCATTTATTGGCCAAATTATTGACCACATCAGGTCAATTTCCGATACGATCAATTTTCTTTATATCGGTGCTGATCCGATGTCAGATCGATGCATCGGTGCACTTCTAATGTCAACAATATGGGGAAGACTCTTCCGAGTCTGTTGATCTTTGGGTTCCATTCTCTCCTTTCGAGTTACAAATTTGAGAAGTGATTTGCTTTCAAACATAACAGGATGGAGTTTCAACATCTGGAATCAAGTGAATAATTACTTCAATTAGAATGAGTTCTGCGAGAGGTCACTGATTATTTAGTATAATAATGTGTGGCATTTAACAGCTTAAAATGTACACAGGCAAATGAGGTTCTTTGGGTAAGTCTGATATCTTTTATTAGATCAACTAAAATAGTTGGAAAAATTCTGAGGGAGTGTGAAGAAGGGTGTCTGTACCTGGAAGTTTCCAAAGAAGGTTTTTTCCAACTATTTTAGTTGATTTAATAAAAGATATCGGATTTACCCAAAGAACCTTGTCTGCCTATGTCTTTAGACCAGCACGGCTACAACCAACATCCCTAAAATGTACACGGGCACTTTAGCAACTAAAAGTACATTTAAAGGGTGGACTTGGCCTAGTTGGCTGTGGGAGTCAGGACACCTGGGTTTTGTAAATGGCCCCTTATAGATTTGCTGTTTGACTTTGGGAAAGTTAATCACTCTGTGACTCATCTTTCATTCCTCCAAAATGCAGGTATGAAAACCTACGCATCTTTATGAAGATCCGTAGGTAACTGCAAAATATCAGGGTTAATCGACAGGCATATCACAATTCCCGGTATTCTTTTCTCTTTCATAATAAATATCCTTTCTGCATAATTTTTCTTTTCAATTTCCCTCATTTTGTTGCTTTTGTAGAGGACAATACTCATTCTTTAACTATAAACAATCAAAACCAAAAGGCAACAGCTTATTGTGCAGGTAAAGCATTTAATTTTGCATGCTTCCTCTATTCATGATTCCCCATGGAAGTCCACTAGGTCAGAGATTTCCAACCCCTGGGCCGAAGCCTGGTACTGGGCAGCGAAGGGTTGGCTGTGGGTCCACAGGAGGGTTGGCTGCCCGACCAGAAGTCTGGAAGTGACTGGCATACTGCAGAACGGCAGCCAACCCTTCTTCATACTGAGTGTAAAGGTTTTATACTGAGTAACTGCAGTCTAAAAAGGTTGGGAACCCCTGCACTAGGTGTCTGGTGCTCTGCAAACACAATGCAGGACTGGTGCCTCTTTTTCCCCTGTAAGAATCCTGTTTGGTGGACTGAACATGAGACTGGAGACCTGGGGTTTTTTATTAACTCCCCCCCGCAGTATAACTGTGGAAAATAGCACGCTTCAATCAGTTTAGGGCCAGTTTTATAAAGGGTTTTATGTACCAGTATATACCATTAAAAAGCTGACCTTCAGTGCTAGAAACAGGCATTGCAATGGTTCAGCACCTCTGTTAACAAAAGTGTTACAATCCAATGAAGGTTGCAAAGTGTGTTAATAGATTCATACAGTTTTCTACCGGAGGGGCCATTAACTCATGTACACTGATCCCCTGGATAACACAGGCCTAAACATTTTGTCCCATTACCCCTGTATTGAGCCAAGTAGCTTGTATTAGTGTACAAGGGAATCCAGTCTTGGTATGAAGACATCAGGAGGTGTAGAATCCCCCTCCTGGTTTGTTCCAAAGGAACAAATTCTGTCATAACCTGCTCCACCCCCCCCCCCAACCCCCCCCCAATTGTATATGGTTTCTAATTTGAACATATCTGGCTTCAGCTGTCAGTCACCAATGCTTTCTACCCCTTTTCCCTCCATATGAATGAGGCCTTTAGTAGCTGTTGTTTTCTCTCTGGTAAGATCCTTATATGCCGTAATCAAGCCATATCTCTATCTTCTTCTTTTATCCCCAGTCCTAAAATCATTCTTGTTTCTCACTTCTGCATCCTTTCCAATTTTATACTGTCCCTTTTGAACACAGATGGCAGAATTTGATGAGGTATTCTAATATGAGTCTTGTTAATGCCACGTGCTGTGGTAGAATCACCTGCCTTTTCCTATTCACTACCCTTCTGTTTATACCTCCGAGGAAGACGTTAGGTCCTTCTAGTTGCTGGGAGCCCATGTTTGGTTGCGTCTCAGCTCCAGCCCTGCACGCTTGAGAGTCACTGTTTTCCGGCAGACTGTCTCCTATTCTGTTGGCAGAGCATTCCTCGTACTCCTGCATTTGGCTGTCTTACAATACAGTTTGTTTGCAGGAATAGGTGCTGTTACCAAGCAACCTAGATCACTTTAAATAACTTCCCTTTCCTTGGCCTTATTTTCACTCTGCTTGTCTCGGTATTGACCGCAAATGGTATCAGCAATGATTTTCATATTTATTTTCCAGGCATTGGTGAAAATGCCGATAGGCATTGAGACCAATTCATAAAACTGGCAAGACCGTCTGGGATGCCTTATGTCACTGAAAATTTCCTGGTAACAACAAACTGCTTTAAGATCTGCTATTCATTGAGTTCTGATTCCATTTAACTGGTGCTTCATTGATGCCACATTATGCTAATTTTTAATCAGAAAGTTGTGCCACATTAAATTAAATACCTTACCAAAAAAAACCCTAACATCTGCGCAGTTGCTTTTATCAGCCAAACTTATAATCTCATCAAAGAATCAAATCAAGTTTGCTTGACAAGGCTTGTTACCATCACTAAAAGCCATGTTGATTAGAACTAATTACACAACTCTCCTTTTAATTCTTTATTAATTGAATCTTATGTAAGTTTTTGCATTATTTTTGTTGAAGGACCGAAATAGCCCATGCAGGCTTTACTTACTCAGGTTACACCTGTTTCCTGTTTAATGAGTAATGGCCCAATGTTAGTATTCTTCCAGGAGATTTTTTCATCCAAATTTGAAGATTTATTAAAAATTAACATTTGCAGGCAAGAAATTTTCTCCGCCAAGTTTTTGCAAATTACCTGGCTCTATTGATGTAATAATGCCGATCCCTGGCAGATGTAGCCCATTGTTTTCCTCATCACCCTGCTTCTTTCCAAATACAGAACAGAATGGTTATTGAACACTTTTGGAAGTGACTAGCAGAATATTTTGGGTTCAGAGGCACAATAAAGGAACGGAAATTCCTTTTCACTCAGGATTAATCAAAGCCTGCTCTTCAAGAAGTGCTAATGTTTAAAGAGAGGATTGAGCTTTCCAGAGGAGGTTGCTGGACGATTGTCCCTTTAAAGCTTTAAAAAGGGAAGCCTTCACATGAAGCATTTTGCTCCCCCAAGAAGATCACATAGGCTAGGTGCAGACATTCAGAAAGACTGAGGCAGAAACAGTCTAAGTTATGCAGCTTTCTGCAGGCGGCGTAGTTTAGGTTGAACACAACGCACATTCGCCCTTTGGTAGGGGAAGGCAAATCTTAGGCTGGGCTACGCCATTTTTAAACCAGTCCCTGTGTGCCGAACTTCTGTTTTGTGACAAGTATAGATCAGTTTTGTGTGCCAAATGTCTGTTCTGTTAGGGGTATGGACTGGTTTAAGATCACTTATACTTGTAATAGTGTAATGTCTGTACCTGTACCTAGCTAACATCAGCAATTGCACCCTAGATCTAGGCAGAAAAGCATCTCTTTGGGGTCATAGGACAAGCCAGAAGCTCTCAGATGGAAGAAGGGACATTGATGCAACAAGGGTCATTCTTTTTTCCGAGCTAAAACTAGGCTTTGTATTTAAAAACACCCCCTCCAATCTCAGTTGATATTTCCCTTGTTTAAAAAGCATCAATCTATATTGTTTAATGGATTATAGTACTGGTAGGGACCAACATAATAATCTGTGTCATTATCACTCCTCCTCTTATACCTCTATTTTAGTTCTTCATTGAAACTTCGTGCTTTTGTTTTTAGGGTTCTTGTGCTCTATATCAAAATGGCCACTACCAGGTGTCCATTTAGACAATGGACTTGTAATCCTATTTCCTTACTTTCTAGTCTGGTCTAATCTATGTTGGTTCTTTTACTGTGGGCATGTCTACACAAGCACTTTAATGCACATTAGCCTATTTTAATGCATCTTAAGTAAAACATGCTTTTTATGTGATTTTTTGATGCTCATTAACATAGGCTAAAGTGCATCAGGGCTAGGGACAGAAGTCGCACATAAACCAGTTTAAGTGATCAGAAACTGGTTTAAACCTGCAGCAGAACAGAAGTTCAGTGCACATAAACCCCTTTCAAAATGGCCCAAACTGGTTTAAGATAAACCTGTTTGGATGTAGTATCAGATTTAACTGATTTAAGTCGAACCAGTTTATTGAACTTCTGTCCCAGATCCCTTCCTGGTTCAAGTAACTCAGAGTCCCCCAGCATCCCAGGATGCTTTGCAGCCCTGGGCTATGCTGCCTGCTCCAGTGGAGCAGGTACTGCCTTGCCCCTCTGTTCCTTAGCCTGTTTCCTGCCTGTGTCCGTCAGCCCAGGGGGCCAGGACCTACATAGCATGTGGTTGCAGGGAAATTCCCTGTGGTGGGGGTTTTGCAGACCTTGGCAGCCCTCTCCCTCCCCCTCCCACTTCCCAGCTGCTGATTGCTCCAGCAGCTGCCAGAGGAGGGAGGGAGAAGGAGTCCTCCTCCTGGTCAGGTGCCTGACCATGCAGCCCAGCATGGAGGCATGAGGGAGCCCCGGCCTTGGTGGGGCTTCCCCCTACCCCAGCCCAGGGTCCTGCAGCCCCAGGGAGCTGAAGGGAATTCTTCCTCTCCCAAACTGCATTGCTGCTTGTCTCAACTGTTGCGAGTCGTGGGCAGCGTTGGAGTGGAGCGAAATTCTCTTGTTCTTCCACAGTGAGTTTTGCCTTATCTGCTGTGAGTCGGAGGCAAAACTAATGCAGGAGGGCAGAGGAAGTTCCCTGAGCTCCCTGGGCTATCCCTGAGACTCACAGCAGCTAAGGCAAGGGGATGGGCATGGGGTTGGGGAGGGGAGGAATTCCCATCAGCAAGCTGGGGCTGCCCCGGGCTGGGGTGGGGGGGAGCCCCCCCGGGGTGGGCTTCATGGGTAGGTACCCGGCCAAGAGGTCTGCTTCTTCCTGTCTCCTGTGGCAGCCCCTGAAGGGAGTGGAGAATTCCCCTCGGCTCCTGAGGGCTGCCCGGGCTGGGGAACCCAGGCTGGGGGAAACCTCCTGAGGGGGAAGCTCCCCCAAAGGTGGTCCAGTACCCCACCTGGAGGGGGGGAGTCCAGCCCCCTGCAGGGGGACAGTAGAGATTTGGGGACACTTGGCTGGGCTGGCAATGGGCAGCAGGCTGAGAGATGCACTCCAGTCCCCACCCTGCTTACTGGCCTGGGTCAGTGCAGACCTCTGGCCCCCGTCTTTCCCAATTGAGAACTGATTGTCAGTTCAGTTGGTTATCGGTTCAACACACACAGCTTAGAGGAAGCTACCTAGATTGAATTGATTCAGCCTCAGGCTTTTTAACTGTCTGTGCTGAGTCAAGGCATCACTCAGCAAGTGTGTACTTTAGTTAATGAGCATTAAGCCAGGCTAATGTGCATTTTCCTAGTACATTGCAATGGAGGGCATTCTTTCGCATGGTCGGCGCCAGGTGCTTTTCATTAGTGAGCCATGCTCATTAGAAGTGCCCATGTGTCATAAGTATCACCATGTCCCTGCGCTGGGAAAATGGCAGCGGTGCACTTTGAACTAAAGCACATTGAATGTGTTTTAGTTCAAAGTGCACCATCACCATTTTGTTAGTACACAGGCACACTGCACCACTGATGCGCTTGATGTGTGAGGCTGCCAGAGCACATCAATTTATATACTCCAGCAGACTCAATTAATCAGTTAATCTGATGTGCTGGATTTCCAGCATGTCAGAGCTGGAAAGTGCCCAGAGGTTTTAGATTTAATGTGCATTAACTAAAGCGCATTCATACACATGTAGACATGCCCTCTGTGTATCACTACTGTATTTGAGTGCCTTCTAGTAGCACATTAAACAATATATCTAACATCTGTCACCTGTTTCTATTTCCATCTTGTGCAGGGATCAGGGAGTGGAGAACTCCCCGGTGTGCCGCATGCCACACGCAGAGGCTGCCACAACATGTGTCATGGGTTGGCTACCTCTGCTCTAGTCTTGTTTGGTAACTTTAAAAAAAAAATACAATTCTGCATTCATGAAAGATGAATTCAGACTGGAACAGATGCAAAAGCTACTAGGATGATCAAGGGAATGGGGAGTCTATCTTTGGATGGGAGCTAAGAGAGCTTAGTTTGTTTATTCTAGCAAAATGAAGGCTGAAAGGGGATATAGTTGCTCTTATAAGTATGTTGTGGGGAAACAAAGCGAGGAAAGAGACCGTTTTCAGTGGAAGGACAGTACTGGGACAAGAAGTTTTTAATTATTCTTTGTCTTTTTATTAGGAATGTTTTAATACAAAATAGTAACGTTTCCATGCCCATCAGATCTATCATTTTCTTGGAGGATTCTGTTTGCTCTTCTTCCAAAGAGAGATCATTAATTCCTTTCCCACTGAATTTGCATCTGTTGCTACTTACTCTTCACGTTACCACTTGTAAAGACAAGTATGTTTGTGTAAGAACTGGATTATTAAACCGGTAAAACCCAAGAAACCAGAAGAAATCCCATTGAATCTTGGTAATATCCCTGTCTAATAAAAGCCAAATCCCATGCAAGTGTCTTTGGTTTGTTGTTTGATATTTGGTAAAAGTTGTGCCACCTAGTGATGGGCCCAGACCATTGCTTTACTTCCTGTGATATTGGGGTTGTGGGTAAAGCTGGGAAGGAAATACCTGGCTCCTTGAAGCTGAATGCTCTCTGAACCCAACCAAAAGCCCACAAGTGTAAGCTGGAAGTGGGTGACTATGGCCTGTCCTGGCTGTCTGAAGAATAAGATGACACTGAGCACTGGAAAGGGAGATCTCCAGCAGAAGCAGACAACAAACTGGACTTCAGATGCTGGAAAACTGACTGTTCGTCTGAATGGCTGGAAGTATTCATTTTACTCTGGGAAGAGTGTGTGTTTTCTTGAGCTTCTGTAATGACCTTTGTGTGCTGCGGCAGCAGTAATTCTTAAGGTTGGAATATTCTTGAGAGGTTTATAAGAGAATTAAGAACCCGTTTCCCATAATAAAATACCCTTTCCCACTCGGGTACAACTTAGGATTTCTGCATATTGGTGCTGTGAAGGAGTGGGATCGGTATTTAAATATCTGCAGAGCCCCGTGTTCCCATAACAATAAGGAAACCTCCCCACAATGTAGACATTTGAATAATCCAAAGAAATCTGAGAAGGAAAAGTGGTCAAGGGGGAAGCACTGGTAAAATCCTGCACATTATGAATTCTTTGGTGAATGCCACTATCTCCGTGCTCTTTAGGGAAGAGGGCAGACTGACTACATAGAACAGTTGCAGACATGCATCTTTTTTTCCTATGGACCACTTGCTTTATTCTAGATGGCACTTCACTAGTTAATCAAACAGACGAGAGAGAAGGACGACAGGATCATAAATATTTTGCTTGCAGTGCTGACCTGACAGTGTTTTTAATATTCTGTTTATCATGGTAGCTGTCACTGATGGGCAAGCTAAAGTGATGCTCAAAGCCTGGGGGCCTGTGTCCAGCCAATGCACCTTTGTCTGAGAAATGTCCCTGATCGTACCCGGTGTTCCCTGTCTCCAGTCAGTCTTTTTCTCTGCCCGTGCAGAAGTAAGGAGCTAGACTCTGGCGAGTATTGAGGCACTGAGGTATTAAGCACATTTTGTATTCTCCAGCTCACAGGAGGAGCCAGGTTTTGGGGAGGATCTGAGATAGTTGTGTGACCAAGGCATCTTGGTCTATTAACTGCTGTATTAATCTGCCAGAATTTATTAACCATTTTGCTTGCTGCATACAGCTGTGAGTCACGGGCTTCCTTGCACTGGAGAGGAGAAAGGGATTCTTGATTTTAGAGGTTGACTCTTCTGTGCAAAATTTGGTCCAAGGTGCCAAGTTGAGAATCCCTCATCCTCAGAGCTGTCTGAGCCCCAGCAGCACCTAGAGCAGCTGCTGGGCAGCTACCCATTAAATCATGAATACGGGGGACTTAATGAACCCTGTAACAGTGAAGGATTGGCAGTGTGGAGCAGAGCAGAGGTCCACTTCAATCTTTCTGCCTCTTCATTCCCAAAGGAGGCACACTGGTGAGAGACACAGGGCCCAGCTGGGGTACAGATACGTTAGCAGAGAATTTCCCATGGCCAAGATATTAGTAGGGAGAAAGAGTACAACTATTTTGTATCACATCACCAGCATAAAGGCATATCACCTACTATCATCTCAGTCTGCCAGGCAAAAGTATTCATCATGGAATAGCTTGTGTCTCTCTGTAAACTTTACCAGACTGAAGGCAACCCTCCTAGTTTTATAGGTAATAACGATCCTGCAGAAAAAAAAAACTTTACATGTTAGGTGCCAGAAGTCATTGTTATTCCAAGTGCTATACCAAGTGAATCTGTACATGATGATGTAGAAAAAAAGGCAAAATGGCTAAGGGACCCTTTGTAGGCAGAGACCAGCAAACAGGGAGGTGGAAGTACTTCTGTATATGCCACTGACGGGAGCACTATTCCGCTGTTCTTTTCAGAGCAGGTTGAAAAATTGGAGGTTGTTTAGAAAAGAGCTATACAGTAATCAGAAATCTGAGAAACCTGCTTTTCAGTGAGACTTTAGGAGTTCAGTCTACCAAAAATCAGACAGAGAGAGCTTGACTGTGTTCTCTAAGGAGCTGCTCAGGGAGAAAGTGTCTGATACCAAAGGGCTCTGTCCTGGGATGCGCACAGTTGTAACAAGATCCAGTGGCTGGAAGATGAAGCCAGAAAAAATGAAAGTAGAAATAAGGCTCACTTTTACAGGGAGGGTAGCTAGCTATTAGAACTGCTTACCAAGAGGTGTGAGCAGTTCTTAATAGCTTTGAATCTTTCAGATGAGACTGAGTGGGTTTCTAGGTCAGCCACAAGTTACTGGGCTCTTGGCAAGAAATACTGGCTGGCATTCTGTGCCCCGGATTAAGCAGTCGGTCAGCAGCAGCATCATAATGGGCCATTCTTGCCTTTAAAATTACTATGTTTCTCTGATTATTTCAATTTACCCACTTCTCTCTCCCACTCCCTAGTTAAATTATTAATGGGGTTGATATAGCAATTGATTGACACTAATGAACAGACCTTGCAGAGGAAGTGAGTCTTGAGAAAATCATTTAAAAGGATAGGGTGGTAGAGAGGCATTCTGCGACTGAGAGGTCTTTATTGGTATAGGGGACAGAATGAAAAACTACTTTTTTGTCAAGGATTAACATATTTGAATATAATCATTCCAGAAAATTTCGAGGGATGGAGACTTCACAACTTCTCTAGGTAACTTGGTCCATTTGACCATCCTCATAGGCAGGAAGTGCTTCCTAATTTCCAGCCTAAATTTCCTTTACTGCAGTTTGAGGTTGCTGCTTCTAGTCCCAACAGCCACAGAAGAGTCTATTTCCATCCATTTTATAATCTCCCTTCAGGTATCTGAAAATTGTAATCAAACCCCCCCACCCTTTTTTCCAGGCTAAATAACCTTCACTTTTTCAGCCTTTCCTCATAAGTCACATTTTCCAGACTTCTAATAATTCTTTTTTCAGTTTCTGTTGAACTCTTTCCAATCTGTCCATATCTGTCTTGAAGTGTGGGGCCCAAAACTGGGCACAATACTCAAGGTGAGGCCTCATTTATGCCAAAGAGAGTGGAAGAATCACTTCCCCTGATTAGCAAGGCTAAGTACAGACGGCCAAAAAGCCCAAGGCTGAATTGATTCAATCTTTGCAGGTTAGTCTAAGCTGCATAGATAGAACTGAGAAGCAAGTGAACAGACATTCATTTCTGATTCCAGAAATGCAGCTACATGCTTGCAGTGGCCCTGGCCAGAAGCCGGGAGGTGCTAGAGCATGCCTCCCTGCTCTAGGGTCACCACCCATCCCTAATTGTCAGGACAGTCTCATAAGGGGAACCTCAAGTCCTGGTTCCATGCTTCATGACTCCGGGGCTGCATATGTCCCAGGTTTGCAGTGTTTTACAGAGATCTGTGGGACATGCCAGGTTTCCCCTTGCAGGCTGGCAGCGTTCCAGCCTGTAAGGGACTGCTGGGAGCAGGATACAGAGGGAGTCACATGCATGTGCACACCCACATATTCCTGTGGCTGAGAACACAACCAGACAGCCTGGCGAGCAGGTCCCTGCAGGTAGGTCTATGGAGGAAGGGGATATAGGCAGGGCAGATTGAGGCCCACACAGTGAGGGAGGCAGTAGGGCAGGGGCTGGGGGCATTGCCTAGCTAGGGCAGGGCAGGACAAAGACATGGGCTGCTCGTCTAGGGGAACATGGGGGGCATGTGGCCCCCCAAATTTAAGTGCAGGGTAGGGGCAGATACAGGCTGCCCGGTGCGGGCTCAGGGCTCCCTGATCTGGTTTCCTGCCCCTGGAGACCCCGTGCTGGCCATAGCACCATGGCAAGGTGCTCCCTGCCCACCCGGCAGCAATGAGGGTGATGTGGAGTTATGGCCTCCGTTGCTGCTGAGTGGGCAGGGGGCTCCTGGGGGAAAAGCATCAGGGCGGGGAGCCTCAAGACCATAGAGGTCAGCCCACATCTGCCCTGTCCCACTCAGTTCTGCTCTGGCCATTGTGCCGCCAGTGACGGCAGCAGGGGGTGGGGCAGGCATGTGTCTCTCCTTCCCCTTTTGAAAAGCACCCCAGCCTGCTCTGCTGGAGCAGAGAGCTTGGGCCATGGCTGGCCTGCCCACCCTTCAAGGTGGGGGTTTATGGGGGAGGTGTAAAGCACCCTGAGATGTTGGGGGATCTGCCATAGAAGTTCAATAAACCGATTTAACCTAAATCAGTTAAGTCTGATACTACATCCTTCCAGGTTTAACCAGTTTTGGCTGTTTTGAAAGTGGTTTATGCACGCTGAACTTCTGTTGTGGTACAGAGTTGAACTTGTTTTCGATCACTTATACCAGGTCGTGTGTAATTTCTGTCCCTAGCCCAAGAGAGAATTCTGTTAATGCAGCTGGATCACTTGAAACACATGGAGGTAAGAAGACTTGCTCAACGTCACAAAGAAAATCTGCAGTGGGCCTATAGGACTTCTGTTTTTTAACCCCTAGTTGTGGGCACTGGCAGGTCTTTGGGAATGATTTGTCTCTTTAGTCCTTGGCAGTTTCTTTTTTTCTGCTTTTTAGTCTTGAAAATCCAGATCTTGCCTTGGGTTGAATCAAGAATCCAGCTTGTGAATTCAAATCACTGTTAGCAGACACTGATAATGAAAAACCTGCAAGCACTAAGAGGGGAAGGCAGTGAATGACTGTTGAATCCCTCTTTCCCCAGGGCATTCTTTATGTTAGCATCTTACCATTGGCACAGGTGCACTGAAAATCAACAGCTTCTCAGCAGCCTGGACCAAGATATTCTTGCCTCATTTATCATTTTCATGTTTAGCAGCATGAGCTTTTATCTTCACCTTCAAAACAATACAGCTGGGGCTAAAATCTCTGTCAAAAGGGTTTCGCATCTCACCTCTTTTTAAACAGAAATGGGTATGCGGGCAGCTGGTAAATCTGGAACGGGGTACATAATAAGGAAGTATTTGGGAATCTGTGCTTTAGAGGCTGGAGAAGCATTTTTATTCCATTTTGTAGATGGAGAAAAAATGAAGCAAGGATAACTTTGTGAATCTGTCACCTGTGGAGCCAGGAGCAGATGTCCAAAAGCCCATCTCAGCGCACTAGCCCGCAGACACTGGGATCCCAGCAAGGCTGTCATGCCATCGCAGCTTGATGCCCACGTTTTGTAAGTGCAGCCAGTGAAAGTGGGCTGTCTGGTTAGCTGCCCAGAGATGCTGATTCTCAGGATGTGGGCCCTCAGCACTTTTGGAAGACCAGGCTATTTTAAGGCATCATGTGTTGGACACCCCAAAACATCAATCACTTTTGGAAATGTAGGCCTGCTTTCTTTTCATTATGTTTGGGTTCATCCTGCTCCCAGCAAGTTGAATGTGTTTGGCCATTAACTTCAACATAAGAATTGAATCTTTAGAATCACCCCCTAAGGAGGACGAAGAATATGACATAATTGGTTGAACTATATGGAGGGATGACTTCTAATTTTTTCGAGAAAGTATTCTAAAGCTTCAAAAGCCTTTTTTTTTTTTTTTTTTTTTGTACTAAAAAGCATTTTGATTGAGAAGAGCTTACGTACATTCTTCAGGAGTTTCCTTTATCATTCACTTTAGTGAACTTCAGTGTTTGAATGTATTTAAAAAATTTGAGAACATCAAAATCTTTTTCTGGTGGAAATCTCTCTTGAGCATGAGCAGCACCTGTCAAGATCAATAGCTCAGTGATGATGTCAAGTAAATGTTATTGGCAGATCTTCCCAAGAAAATTGAAGCTATGAGTATAAAATAAAACTAGAAGCATGATACTTCATTTCTGTTATTAATAAGTTTTCCTATGAAGCAATGCATAGACACTTGCTGATGGATTGGTATAATTTTTAAACCAAGTAAATATTAAAATAAATATTTAAACAGGCCAATTATGGTGCCAATCAGAATTGAACATAAATCTCCTGTATAAACTTTCCTTGTCTTTATTCTGAATTTAAATACAATATTTATTGAGTAAAATGAAGTAAGATCATTTTGGTTTTCCTGGATAAAATTCTAAGATGATTTCCAAAGCAATGGGCATTCTGCTTCCATTTACACTGCAGTCTGAAGATAAATGGATCTCAAGTTAGAAGCTTTTTTTGCGAGGCAAAACAATAAGGCTTTGAATGTATCTTTTGATTCTTGGAAGATAAAAAGGCAGGTGTTAAAACTAACTGGAAAGACAGTTCAGCTCCTGACAGTAATTTGTTCAGCAGCAAAAAAGAGTAGGGAAAGAAGCAGATCCATGAATATCTTTTTAAGCTGCCTAACAAAAATTACATTCTAAATATGCTGAGGAAGCTGACAGGCTCTCTCAGTATCATTTTAACAGAATGGTTCTGGCCTAACTAGCTAGTTTTACTGTCAACCGCCTTAACTATACAGACCATTAGATATAGAAGTGCTCCATTTGATCAGAAAGACTTTAAAAAATGAGACCTTCGGGAGCCTGAGACGATCATTACAAGTCATTTTTTGGAAATTAGAACACTTTAACCACCTGACATCATTATGTAGTGTGCACTTACATGGCAAATACTACAATAAGATAAAAAGGAAGTATTTGGTTGTTACACTTCATGTCTGTGGATTCAAGCTGCTGCTTTGACTTCATAGATTTATGGGCCTGTATCTCTTATTCCTCCCAGATCCTTGACATTTCCAGGTGAGTTCACTGCCTGGTGTCTTAATTTTGTCTTCAGGCATGTGACCTTTGCAATTGGGTGCTGTCTTCATGGCAGAGTTTAATGCATCCTACATCTTACCGATAAAAATGTGCAAGGCAGAGTTATACAACATTTTAGAGCTAGAGGGACAAACTGACAGTGAAGTGATACGTGGAGGGCCGTGGTGTCATCCTCCGGGAAGTCTGCCAGCCCTTGGGTACCCTGCTTCTATAATCAGGCCAAAAAATACAAAGAGAGACAAGTCGTGGGCAACCTACTTCCTAGGAAGACTTCACCTGAGGAATCTTTATGTTCCTGTTCCTCAAGGAAAGACTTTTTAGGAAGCAGTCTTGTCTGCCTATCTCTTGCTCTA
The DNA here is from genome assembly GCF_052110815.1 of Crocodylus siamensis. NCBI lineage: Eukaryota > Metazoa > Chordata > Crocodylia > Crocodylidae > Crocodylus > Crocodylus siamensis. Next base: position 237,858,159 of record NC_143398.1, on the reverse strand, counting down.
CTCCTCTGGTTTGCACAGGCAGTGGGACATACAACATAAAACTTTGATTTTAGTGTTGGCCACAGAGTACAGTGTCAAGGCTTGCTGGCCAGGCTTTGCATGTAGGCCAGCCATGATGTAGGGCTTGGGGCTGAAATGCCTGCTTCCAATTCATTTTCTTTACAGCAGAGGTTCCAATCCATGAACAAGGTGCATTTGTTTTAAAGAAATAAATAAGCTCCTATTACATGGACACTTCTGCTTTCCTTTTTTGATGTATTCCTGATGAAGAAACAGCAGCTTCCACTCCTAATCTGACTCCTGCTACTTCACTGTCTTCCCCTTTGGCAACAGTCCTTCCCTTGCACTGTTGTAGAGGAAAGATGGACCAGACTATTGTATGCAAGGAAATGAACTTGTGTAGAGTTGTGATCTTCTCTGTGTGCACCTTAATCCTGCAGTGGGGTAGTTGGGCTTCTTGCTCAGGCACTTTGGTGGCAAACATAGTGTAGGCTTGCGCTTCCCCAAGTTTTCCTCAGCATGATCCCATTTATAGCCCCATTTCCTCAGCATGGCCCCTCACTCCCAACCCACAGCCCCCCACCCCCGCGACCCCATCCGCTGATGTTGGAGCCCCACTTGGGGTTGCAGCCCACAGTTTGGGAACCACTGGTGCAGGCATTAGGATCACGAGGCTAGGCAGAAGAGAAAGTTGTGAAGACTATATAAAAAAAAAAAAAAAAAAAAAAAAAAAAAAAGCACTGCTGAAGGATTTTTTTTTTTTTTTTTTTTTTAATTGAAGCATTTTTCACTACCAGGATTTTGAAAATTAGATTTTGATTGGCAAAGCTTATCTTTACCCGGGCCACACAGCAGTGACAAAATAAAAATAAAATCCATCTCCTTCTATTAAACAATACATTGTATTCAACATATTGTAACCAGTATTACACATCTATGTTCTGCTCCAGGGAAAGGTATAATATGTACACTTTTAAAAAGCTCTTTTCAGGTTTGTAGGGATTAGATTATGACCTGCTCTTCTCAGCATGTGTATTTGTGGTCCTAATAGGTTTGTTCCTGGTCAGTAGGATTGTTCCCATATCTTTCTTATTGAAAGAGGTGCATATTTGTACATTCAGGTTTACATTTTCTGAGAATCTGAAAGACTCAGGAGATGAAGAAAAAGGGGAAAGGCCAAGGACCTTGATGCCATGCTTTATGGGTCAAAGGTATTGATGATGATCTAATCTTTGCTAGGAAGAATTAAGATACGTAAAGCAGGGGAAATTATTTGGGGTGGGAAGAAAGGTATTGAAGCTATAAGATTATTGACATTGGTTTTGGAACGGGGGTCTTTGTCTGTGACTAAGTCAAAGCTCTGCATATTTTAGTATGATAAATGTTGCCATTTTCAGAAGATGTGTGCCATTGGCATAGAACAGAGATGGTGAAGACACTGCTTGTTGCATCCCAGATTGCCATGAAGTGTGTTTTGCTAATTTGTTGAGCACTTTCCTCCTAGATACAGTCCATCAAGGGCCAAAATCATCAGTGGTGTAAGAAGTAGCAGCTCACTTGAATGAGATCTGAATACATATGGCTCAATACATTTGGCTTCTCTTTCTAGAAAAGAAGAATTCAATGGGCCTGCACCAGGAGCATAGCAGTGGCTTGCAGCTCTTGTTGTGGATATGGTTGATGCCATCGCTTTGACTGCTGACTTCACTGGGCCACATTCTGCCACCCTTGTCTTATTCCACAAGTAGCCACATTTGCATCGGGAAAAGTATTCCAGATAAGGCACTACAGTCGGCAAGAAACGTAGGATTGGACTGGACCTTGTGTCCCATACAGTCCTGGTCCCTATCACAAGCTGTCTTGTGTTTGCATTTTAGCTCCCTGGGTAATTTCACACCAAATCCACTAGCATCTGCAGCTGCAATGTTTGGAACTTGAGTATTTATTTAAATTCTTTTAAATGATTTTACAAAGCAGACAGAATAAATAAAAATTGTCTTAGATTTGCTACCCAGATAAGGCAGGCAATTTTCCCCTGCAATTTAGTTATAGCTCCATAGGGACTAATAAACATGATAATGTTGTATCTTGTTTAAATCATTAAGTAACCTTAGCCAGTATCGTAGAAGAAAATATTGTCAGATTATCTGCCTGCTTTGATGTAGGAACGTTTCCTCGGGTAAATCTTTTTCCATTGAAAGCTTATTCATGTCGCTTTTATTATTTTATTGTTTTCACACGTGGACCATATTATCAGCTTAGGGATGAAATCCTGCTTTACTCCTCCTTTAAACAGAGAGTTCAATGAAAATATTATTATGCTTTCCGGGATGTTTACCTAACATTACTAGTAGCAGATCTGTGGCGTCAGTGTTAATGATTTTGTGTAGGAAGGAATGAAATCTCTCTGCTGACCCTGAAGCACTGTGGGTTTGCCAAGTCTTATTTTGCAGTGCAGACGTTTACTACTGATTACTCCGGTCCCGTGGAAGGTTGTATTAGCTGTAACATTGATTTTTCTTGTCCTTTTACATGGATAGGAAAAGAAAAGGTATCTGCTACATTTAGTCAAAGGGAAATAACACAGTGTTTTTATCCTCAGGCTGCAGCTAAAACAGGAATCTAGGGTGGGGCTTTTCCTAATAACGCTATGGCACTTGTGATGAGGACCTGGGTGAGTTTACACTATTACTGTCCTTGGGGTAAATCTATCCTGGAGATCATGCTGTTTGCTACTGAAGGAAACTGGTAGAAAAACTCCACTAGGGGAGGAGACTGGTGGCAGAAAATGGCCCTTGCATCCGCTCCAGTGGGGAGTGGTGACTAGAAGAGGCTATTAGCAATGAAGCTGGGGTTGTGCTCCTCAGTCCTTGGTCTCTGCAGCCTGCTTAGGCTGGGCTCCTGTGGGCTCCTGGCCATAGCTTACACCTGTCCCTTGCTGCAAAATGTCCAAGGAGGGACTTGTTAACAGCAATACCTTCCCTCAAAGGAGTGAGTTTCTTCACTGGACTGGGCACGAGGGGGATAGATTTCATAGACATCAGGGCTGGAAAGGACCTCGGCAGATCACTGAGTCCAACCCCCACCCCCAAAGAGCAGGAAGTCAGCTGGGGTCATAGGATCCCAGCAAGATAAGCATCCAATTTGCTCTTGAAGGTGTTCAGTGTAGGTGCTTGAACCACCTCTGTTGGCAGGCTGTTCCAGACCTCAGGGGCTCGGACAGTAAAGAAATTCTTCCTTATGTCCAGCCTGAAGTGGTCTTGCAGGAGTTTATGGCCGTTCGACCTCATCATCCCTTGGGGCGCTCTGGTGAACAAACGTTCCCCCAGATCCTGGTGGTTACCCCGATAAACTTAGAGGTGGCCATCAGACCACCCCTGAGCCTGCGCTTTTCCAGGCTAAAGAGTCCCATGGCTCTCAGCCTGTTGTCGTAAGGTCTGTTTTCCTGACCTCTGATCATGCGCGTGGCTCTCCTCTGGACTCTCTCAAGCTTCTCCACATCCTTTTTGTATTGTGGAGCCCAAAGCTGAACGCAGTACTCCAGCTGCGGCCTCACCAAGGCTGAGTACAAGGGGAGAATGACGTCCCGGGATTTGCTCGAGAAGCATCTATGGATGCAAGCCAGCTTTTTGGTCACTTTACTAGCCGCAGCATCGCATTGCAGGCTCATGTTCATCTTGTGGTCAATGATGACCCCCGAGTCTCTTTCTTCCGTAGTGCTAGTCAGCATAGCACTGCCGAGCCTATGAGGATGCTGCAGGTTTTTCTTCCCAAGGTGGAGAACCTTGCATTTTTCAGTGTTAACCACCATCAGGTTCTCGTCCAGGACCATGGTTGTCATGGGTGACTTCAATAGCTGATAGCTGGCCCCAGGAAAGAGGGTAGTAATTTAACAGGGAAGGAAAGGGCAAAAAATGTTGCATGTACAAACGCCCATCATATCTGTAAGTTTGAGTCTGGCGCATTCATTTTATTTTCAGAACAAATCTGACAATGAGTGCAATACCTAGCCTCACCCTTCTCGTGTAGGAGTAGGCTTCTCATCTGTTCCCTTTAGCTGCCAGCAGTTGGCTGGCTCTAATCTAATCGACCTCTTGAGGCGTTCCTAGGCTGTGCTCGTTGCTGTGGTACGTTGTAAGCACTTTGTTTAATGGGGTGAAGAAGAAGTCTCATACAAGACTCCGCACCAAGGTGCGGTAGTTTCGTGCCTGCATAGAAGATGCCGCTTAGTTTACCTTCTGCTTTCTGTATCTGAATAGCCCTAGATACCCTAGTGCTATTACTATTTATTAGTATATTTGTTTGCTCATTCTTAGGGCTTCAGAAATATGGTACATGAATTCCTGGCCCTGAGGTTTGGTTTAAATTAGTGTCCTCCTATTCATTTCAGTAGTATTACTCCAGTTTAGAGATGGATGGCTCCCTCATTTGCAAAAGAAGGTCATGCCCAATTAGCAGCAGTAATTTCCCCCCTTTGCACCATCTGGAACTGAATTGTTAAGATGGCATTTGCTGTGCACACTTGTGGGTCCAGAGTTACACTTCACACTTGTATTTAGACAGTGAAACAAAATTGATCTGTTCCACTTCAGCTACCAGTCTGACATGCCCATTTTCAGGCATTATCATCGTCCTGGAGTGCCTGCTAACTTAATGGGGTCTGCCTAGAACCGAACCAACTGTTTGGCATGGTAAATCAGATCTCCAAATTATTCGGATTAATTTAAAAATCACAAGAGGTTTTTTCTTTGTACAAAGATTGTTCTTTTTTATTATGGTTTTGGAGGCTTTTAGGTGCAACAGCTTTATGTTTCTTACCTTTCTTCTACAGCCCTTTCAGGCCAGAAATCTCTCTTTGAAGGGAGAGCTGAGTTTTTCATAAAGTTTTTTTGATGCCAGCAGTTACGGTTTGGGGAGAAAAGTCCCACGCAACTGTGAGACTGGAAATAAAACTGCACAAGTTGGCAGTACTGGGACTAGTGACAGAAGTTGCACATAAACTGGTATAAGCGATAGGAAACTGGTTCAGATCTGTAACACAACTGAAATTCAGTGCACATGAACCATTTTCAAGAGAAACCTGGGTGGATGTAGTATCAGACTTACTTGATTGAGGTTAAATCAGTTTATTGAACTTCTCCCAGATCCCCTCCAGATTCAAGTTGACTCACAGTCCCCCAGCATCCTAGGATGCTTTGCATCTCCTCCCCGCAGGGTGGTTGGGCTACGTTTGTCCCAAGCTGTCTGCTTCAGCCAACCAGGGAGGTGTGCTTTAGTACCCCCTAGCTTCTTGCCTCAGCCACTGCAGGCAGGTGGCTGCATTTCCAGAATCAAAATGAATGTCTGTTCACTTGCTAATCAGTTCAATCTGTGCAGTTTAGACTAACCTGTGAAGATTGAATTGCTTCAGCCTTGGGCTTTTTGACCATCTGTACTTAGCCTGAGTGCCCCCATAGGGTCTAATCTGTAGCCCCGAGTCTCCCCTGCTTCACTCTGGTGGTTCTACACCTGTCCAGTGTGGCTGGAGAGCTGAACCTGAACGGTCCAGCCCTTTTTTACAGGTGCAAATGACTGCTGAATGGACAGATTCATGCTGAATAGGCCCATCTATGGGTATTAAAAATGATTATCAGGGTGCAGCCTCCAATTTCCGAATCCCTTGGTCTCTAAATACTGGAAGATATGAGGGAAGAAGGGAAGCAGGGACAGATCTGTCTGGATAGGCCGTGTTTAAAAACACTTGGCTTCATTCTCTGCCCCTGTGAACATCACATGTATCTCAATGAAATCCAGCAGACACTGTTGGCTGCAGTGTTCCACAGAAGAGGAAGAATGAATGTCCCTGATTTAGCAGCGCATGCCATGCCAAAATCCCTGAAGGGTGCAGTCCATTACTTACTTTCCTGGACTGTGATCGAAGAATGCACTCCCATTCCAGTTTACCTCAATGGGAGCAAGATTGGAGCTGAAATTTGTGCCAGAATGATGCAGCAAAGGTGCATGGAGGTGGTCTGGAGGGTTTTTTTTTTTTTTTTCCTGGTGGTGGGTGGTGGGATTTTGAGTTCCTAAATGAGCAGGACTTTTAATGGTTTAGCATTCACACTTGTTTGAAGCCGAAATCCATCTCCCAGGTGACTAATCACCTGCCATAGTCACATTCCATTGCTCTGGCCAACTTGTTAGAGTATCCTGAGGAAGTGGTTTGCATTGGATGTAGGTGACAGCACTTTTGGAAACAGTCCGAAAGCATTCTCTCTGTTTAATTTTTCACAGTGGCACCATTGGGTTGTTTTCTTTCTTTCTTTCTTTCTTTCTTCCTTTCTTTCTTTCTTTCTTAGTCTCTGAGGAAATGTGCATAAATATGCCTTCACGAATGACACGTGCATTGCAGAACAGGTGGGACAAGGGAGCACGATGGGGGTGAAAACATATTCGAGTTGGTTTGAATGTTTTGGACAAAATGTGTTTGCACTGAGACGTGCTGTTTCAGAAGAGCTGACGTGTTTTTTTAGAGACGCATCCATTTAAACAAAGCTCTCAAAAGGAACAGTTCAGAAGGACAGGCTGGACTTTCTACTCACTTCTGACAGGGAGACTCAAATTGAAAACCCTGACCTTTTCAGTGTGAAAGCAGACATTTGGACACCATTTCTTTTTGTGTGAATGGTGAAAAGATTAGGTTTTCAATCCAGTGAAGAAAAAGAAAATCTCAGAAGCTGCCCTGGAAGGGAAATGTTGTCTTCCTCCTAGCTCTAAATCATGCCCATAGCCAGGAGATGCGTGGGCCCCAGAACGTTTTATGAATGAATATCCACCTTTTGTTTTCTTCAGTCTGAAGGTGCGCATGCCATTTCACAGAGCCCCAACAATCTCCTTAAAGGCCCTTGCTGATTCCTGTTAAGGCTGTTGGGTTTTTTCATTTTTTCTTTTTGATGATCTATTGCTGTTTTCCATCGAGGTGTGGAAAGCTGAGCCCTCAAAGCAATAATCTCAGGCCTGTGCCTGTCAGATAGAGATATGAGATTTATCAGCCCGTGCTTGAATGGCACTCCCGCTCACATTGTTAGTGCTGCTTTGTTGTCAAGCTGGGTACAGGTGAGGTAGGTGACCTGCTAATTACAATTGCCCAAAGATACTGGGGATTAGAGCAGGCCTGCCAGGCTGATAGGAACAATAGATCTGAGAGATGCCTTTGCTTTTTATTTGTATGTCAGTCTATGCACTAACTGCTATTTGTTTGGGGCCTGATGAAAAACCTAGGCACTGGCATTGGGGCAGGAAGCAGATCTCGTTGCCCATTTGTGAGTTATTTACGAAGTTGATTTACGCCTATCAGAAGTTGAAGCTCACGGCAAACAGCCAGGCAACACTGGCCAGAAAAGTTTGAGTTTGGGTTCTGGCTCTGGCTCTCTGTTTAACATACAGCCCATTTATTTTGGGTGGCCACCATGAGATGAGTCTGATTTTTGCACTACAAAGCCCACCTGAAGCCAATGGAAGCTGCCGGTGCTCTGCACTGCTGGGAATTTGGCTGGGTGTTTCCCAAGTTGGACACCTGATATTTGCGGCCTCTCAATTCATTTATCATTTTTGACTTTAAGTTATTGGGACCGACAGAATCAGGTTTAAAGTCTACCACCTAATGATGCTCAGCGTCTGGGAGCTGGTTATTTAAGTACTAAATATTCACAAACAGATGGTGAATTATCAGGAGACTGTGGTAGGCACAAATGGTGTTTAGTGCCAGGCAGAAATGCAAAAGTCCAGACCCAAAGTGTGGACAAGCATAATGCTGTGCTGCTTGCAGACTCCCAAAGCCTTTAGTAACCAGGGAGCATCAGTTTGGGCCGTCAGATATGAAGGGTTTGGGCCTTTATTCAAGACAGTAGGGTACACTGGGCATTTCTCCCATCTGAAGGAGACACTAGGACCAAATGATTAATGCAGGAAGTCGTGATGCAAAAGAATGAGTTTGAAGGAGGATTTAAGATTGAGTAGAAAGGACCCTCAGAGGGGCTGGGGGATGGTGGTAAGAGCAGGACATGATGCAAAGGAAGGTGCTCCTTTGCCCTTTCCCTTGGACTTGGTACTAATCATTTGACACATACATTAGCAGATGCTGCACATCTCGGAGGAGAGTGAAAGCTGCTATAATTAAGAGGGGGCTGATGCATTATTTAAGGATAATTTGCAATTAGATCTAAGTGCTCAGATATGTTATTATTTTTCCCTCTCATCTGTCTCTACCAAATACAGTTGGATAATCTGCAAATTTACAGTGATGGAAAAATCACTGTGAACACGGCTCTGGCTTTCCAAATCGTAAGGAGATGGGAGAGAAATGGGAGGTTTGCTACTATGGTTACAGAGAGAGCGGGAGGCAGAGATAACTACATGGTGGAACCTGGGTACAGCACGAGTGAAAGGGATTTATAAATAAGTCAGTTTGTCAGCTTTGCATGCAATCACAGGCTCCGATTGCCCTTGGGTGGGGTCAGGAGAAAAGATCTGTGAAATTCTCCTTGACAGCATTTTTCTCCAAATTCTTCCATCAGGGAGCAGGGGTTGTCTCTTCAAGCAGAAGCAGAGGGATCACTTTTCCAAACCTCAGGGATGTTGCAACGTGCATCAAAGCTATTGTCATAAAGGGGTTTGTCTCTGACTTGGGGAACACTCCCTGCCACCCTCCCCACATCCCACATCTCTGCAATAATACAGCTGCAAGCAGGCTCTGTTGAAAAGCGGCCCTTCTGCATGGGGAAAATGCAGATCCCCCTATTCCTTTTCCTACTTTTCCTCCCATCTGTATGTTTTGGAGGTTGTAGAAAGCCTTTCTCTGTGTCTCAGGAGATGAATGTAGATAAATGAGGCTTCCTTTTCAGGTAGGAGGAAAACCACAATATCCAGTGTCACACAGCTGGTTGTTCATTAACAAATACATTAGGACCCTTGTCACCTTCCTACATTATTAGGTTTATTTCCTGTAATATGTTCACCCTTTCTGATTGTGACAATAATTATCAGATGTTTTTGAGGGTTTCATTCCTCTCCCTGTTGCTGATGATTTTACTGATGCCGCGGTGGCAAAAATGTACAAGTGTTGCACAATATTAAATTCACAACATGCATTCCCGTTGAGGGCGTAATTCCATCAAAAGGAACACAAAGGAACCCCGCTGTGCAACCCACTTGCTTTTCAAAACATATAGGCGAATACAGTTTTGTTTTCAAGTATGCAGCTAGATGTGTGTGAATCCAGTGCAGAAGATCTGATGCATAGCCATCGTTCTAGCAGCGTCATGGATGTCACTGTGCGACATGCTATAAAAGGGGCTGGAACTTCATAGCCACAGTGGGGACACAGCTCTCACTCGAATCTCACAAGACCCTGTCACTTGACCTGAAAGGATATCACTGCTTCTTGCTAGCACAATAAGGCTATGATTCAAACTTTTATTTTTAATGGTATTCGGGGGGGTTTAAGAGCTCATTTTTTTTGAGTGATAGGCCAGGTTTGACTTGACCGTGTCCTTTTTCTGTTCCTTTTTCGAACAAATGCACAACAGGCTAAACAAAGGGATGTTTTCATGCAGGGAGCCAGGATGGGTCTTTTCTCTGTGTTCAGATCCCTTTGAGTTTTATAACAAAGGAAACCCTGCTCTAGAATTAATGTTTAGCATCTCAGAAATTGGAGACATGTACTGAACATGTATTGTCTAAAGGATTTTAAAAAAGAGGAAGGCTGGTGTGCAGAACTTTTTTGGGGGTGGGGGGGAGAGCGGAAGAAGCCAAAACACAGTTGATATCAAGGGAAAATTCATTGCTGAAACCCAGGTAAAGAGACAATGCCTGCATCTGGATTCAGGTGACTTGTTTTGTGTTTTTCCTGTGGCATTGTGCAAGTTCTTGGCAATTTTGCTTTATACACATACTTTCTTGAATTTCCATTTGGGTAGCTTGGGATCTCTAAGTTAAACCTGGCATTTGAACTCTGAGCTCTGGTGAGAGTTGAGATGAAATCAGTAAACAGCTCTGGGTTATCAAAGCACCAAATGTCTCAGTGAGCGTTTGATGGGTTCTGATTTTGAGCTTATCCAGTGGTACTATTGTTTTGAAGTTGGTGTTTCACTCAGCTCTCATCTTACCTGGCTCTATATATGTGTGTGTGGGTGTGTGTGTCTATATATCTATATAGAGATGTAGATATAGAGATATAGAGATCTATATAGATCTAGTGATCTATCCATCTATATATCTAGTCTCTTTACATAGGTAATAGATATATGTAGCCACAACAAGAGCTCATTTTTTTCCATACAGAAGAAAGCATTTGCTGCCTAGATAGAGGAGCTGTCAATACTGCTTGATAAAAGTGGCTTCTTAAATTCCTTATTTCTAGTTTCAGTGGGACTTGTAAATGTGAGACACACCTCAGAGACTGATGTGAGGGACCCACTGACCACAGACAGCATGCATGAGTGCATTTCCCACTCACCTGGCCAATCATAACTATGTTCAACCTTACAACTTAACTGGAAACTGTTGTTGCATAGATCATGGAGCATAGTGTGGTTATTGCAGATGGAGAATGCTGCTAGGTTTTGTGACGTCCCTAGGAAAATTAGGGAGAGAGCTCAGTTTCATCACTGAAAACTCGCAGCGTTACGCAGCAATATGCAGTAGAAATGAACGGATCCAGAGACACTGCAGTCAGCGCCCCCTTGCTAAATAATTATCCACTTCTAAGCAATAGGCAGGCTTCATGTTGTTATGGCTTTAGTTGTATAGCATGTACTGAAGCATCTTACCACTGTGTGTTGGAGTCTGAATACAAAGAAGAGGCGAGTTTTCAAAAATGAACCAAACGGTCCCTTTGGGGTCATGTCTTCTTTGTGTCTTTATTTGCCCACACAGTGCCTTGCAATACCTGGCCATTTGCAATGGGTGATACACTCGTTCAGAGTAGTTCAGAGGCTGCTGGAGCTGCCTTTCATTGCCATGATGGTACTAATAGTAATTCTCAGCTTAATCCTGTACATAGACCTCTTCATGATAAACAATTAAGCTACCACTGTACGATAGCACACCACCCTGTTTAAGACTGTAGCATTGTGAGGTAGCATTTGGATCCTGCTGAGAAAACAGATGCTCTGTGCTCCACCTCCTATTACTTTGTTTCATGCATAGTTGAACTAATTTTCTTTTAAGCACTAGCTTGTGTTAATTTCTTATAGAATTAGTTTCTTATAGAAGCTATAACCTGCTCATTCCTTGCATTAAGCATTTATTTTAACAGGCTTTGCCCAAATGGACTGGATCTGTTAAGGCTGATATGAAAAAAAAGAAGTTTTCTCACTATTTTCAGCTACCAGCTGCTCAGAATATCAACGTGCTACAGTGAGGAGCTGCTTGGAAGTCCCTGTCATCCTAAGAAATAGGTGGATGCTATGATGCCACTGTGGGGATCTGAACAGATGATAAAGGAGTCAGCAGTGCCCATTAAAACAGGGTCTTGCTTTCTCGTAGTATTCAAGCTAACAAGGAGCAAAGCTGAAGGGGATTTATTGTTTGCATGTACAGAGCTGAGCATGATGGGATAGCGTGTTGAGTCAGCTGGCTTCAGCACACAGGTGCCAATTCCACAGTGTATAAAAAAAAAAAAAATCCATTTAAGTAAACACAGACACACAAGGAAAGGACTAAACCATGAAGTAAGAGCTGAAATATTTTATGAAACACATTCTAAATCTCCCTGCTTTAGGACAGACTGTCTACCACCGCATGAAGCACCAAGCCAAAAGGAGTAAATCTTACGATGAGTGAGTGAGATTTAGTAGACCTACAATTCTGCACACAGCATGAATTTAGGAAGTGAAGGCAAGGGAGTGATTATAAGCTTTTTTGAGTTGAGGTTGAACAGCACAAGGTGGAATACATCAGGAGCACAATGCTGCAGAAGGTAAAAAAGGGAAGAAAAATCTATAACCATTAACCCCCTTCTTAATCTTATAGCATGGAGGTAGGCAACCCCTAGCACGGGAATGCAAAGGCATTTTGCTTGGCACATGCACCTCGGGGAAGACAGCGGCAGAGCCGCAAGAGGCCTAATCCTTGTTGTGGCTGTGCAGTCCTGGCCTCTTCCCTATCATCCGCCTCAAGGCGCATGGGCACCTGCTGTCGGCACTGAGCCAGGCTGGGTCTCCATGGACCCCAGTGCAGCTGCTTGCAGCCTCCCTGTTGCCTCCGGTGAGCAGCCTGGGCTTTGTGGTGGGTGGCAGGGGCTTGCCCAGAGCCTGAGCCAGCCGTGGCAGGCAACCAGGAGGCTGCAAGCAGCTACATCAGGATCCACTGAGTCCTGGCCTGGCTCGCTGGCCCTGGGTGTATGTGCATCTCATGACAGATGGCTGGGAACGGGCCAGGGTGTGCTGCCACAACAAGGATCAGGCCCTTTGTGGCTCTCCCACTCTCTGCCCCTGGTATGCCAACATCTTACAAGTCGAGGTTGAGGGTGTTTTGGGTACTCTTATAGCACTGTATCATCTCAGTCTAATATACTACCTCATTCACTTGTTAACTTGTCCTCCTAGGTAATTCTGTTTTCACTAGTTATTTTAATTATGCTGAACTGGGTCAGATGGTGCCCTCAGTGACCCCTGATGCAAATCTAGATTAACTCTAGCCCTGGCATTGTATCAGTGTAGCTCCCTTGACTTCAGTGGAGTTATTCCTGACGTGCCATTTTGAAGTCACTTCCATGGCACCTGTATTTAGAGGGGGTAAATGTTCTATGATTATGTGAAACATTGGCAAAGCTAGCTACAGAACTTGATTCACCTGATGCCTGTCTACAAAACCATACTGTGGTCTTAAGAAAAATAAGAAGTGAAGTTCCTCAATAAAACGGAGTTATTCCCCATTTACATGCATCTGAGAGCAGAGCCATCCATCCCTTCACAAGGCAGGATGAACTTAGAGCAGCGTTCTGAATAACTGGAGCAGGCAATATCTGAATTGCAGTTTCAAACTATTGGCCAAATTTTAGAGTTGATCACAGCAGAAACAAGTAAAAAAATAGAGGTGACTGCTGCTTCAGTTTATATAGCAGCCGTCTGTATTTCTACGCTGACAGATCCCTGGTATTTGTCTGGATTGTCTTATTTCCCGCTCTGTAAAGTTTGAACCTCGGCTGTCTTCACCAGTTTGCACACACATCCCAACGTCTTCCCCACCTGACCACTCTATTCTATTTGGAAAATCTGTTTTTAATATTGAGAAGCAGAGATTGTGTTTCTGCACTGCAAGCACCACAGGAAGTTCAGCACTCACTAATAATAAAAAATGACTTAGAGATTTCACTTGACAGGGAGTTCGGGAGTGGTCCAGGATGTCGGAGGGGCCGCTCTCACATTCCAAGGGCGTGTGAGCTAGGCAGTGATGGCCATCAAGAAGAGTTTCAAGTGTATGTAAAATATTTCGTGCCTGTTGAAAAGTGAAAATGATGGCAGGGATGTGAGGCAGGAAGGATGGCTTTTGGTTCCACTGGACTAGTGGAGCTCAAGTTTCATCCGATAAAGAGAAACTCTTGAATTGATATAGCATTTGAGATGTGTGTGTATTAATATAGGCAAAGGGGGCACTGGGAGCAAATGACATAAGGTTACAGAGAAGATCAGGGTTATAATCCGTGTCCACTAACTCCCAATCCAGTGATCTGTCCAGTAGAGCTCCCTGCCTTCCACAGTGCTTCTCATGTGAGCTTAGCAGGAGATATTTCATGATGGATTGGATACATTGCTTTGCAGACCAGTAACAGCTAAAATCTTCCTATCGTCTTGATTCTGCGATTTTGAGTAGAAGCTTGACTCGTGAGTAGTTGCCTTATGAGTACTAAGGAAACGAATCATGTGAAGAGGTGTGATCGGTGTGTCATGTTGGCAGGATATCGTTCCAGTTACCCTATCTGAGGTTAATAATAATATGCCTTCCTTCGGTGGGAGCAGGATTGGGCCTAAAATGGAGATGTATAGGGCAAGGACAAAGCAATCAGGGCTTGTGCACAGAGGTGATATCTCTTATTTGATCAGCAAGATTTTTGCAAAAAAAATCCTTTAATTGCAAACTTTCAGGCACAAACACCCTTCATCAGGCATCAGAGAAAAGGTTGGAAAAGTTCTTCTGGGTAGAAATGAAAGTTCATATTTCATAGGATTTCACAGAGGGGTCAGTAGATGGAAACAGCCCCCGGGCAGCAGTTCTCAGTTCTAGGACAAGGGATGAACACAAAGGGGGTGGTACGGAAAATGGAGACTTCTTTAGCAAAATCCAGCAGAGCAAAAAGGTTGGCTTGATTTTCCTGGAATGGCTTTTACAAGTGTGAGAAAACACTGTCCTAGTTCTTCAGTAGGGGGTCATCATTTGGTCTAAATGGACTGGATCTTCATCTGTTATCATCAGATCTTTCCATCCGCGTGCGCTGTTTTTTATTTCTTCCTTCCTGACTGTGCACGGTGGAAGCGTGTCCTCTCAGGACGGTGAGTTATTCTGGAACCCCAGACATCAAACATATCAGTCCCTGCTTCTTCAAGAGGCCTAGGGCACTTCATAATGATCCGCCATATTTTTTCCCTTTTTTCATTTTAAATATCGCATGTCATATGTTTGCCCAGGGGTAGTGAAGAATTTGGCTGAATTATTTTAAAACAACTTAATAAGAATGGAGGGCAACTTTGAAGTCAGCTTAACATGCCCACCCTGCTCGTTACTCTGCATCACCACTTCGTGTTTATACAAAATAGAAATACTGGGTTGCTATGGCAACTCCTGTTTCACAGGTTCTGCGTTTGTAATGTGTGATAAATCTTTCCTATATGATAGATGGACAAAGAGAGAGATAAGAAGATAAAAGGGCAGGCTTGATCAATGTATGGAAAGATAAGTAAACCTAAAATATGAGCGTGTAATATTTCAAGGTACTACAGAGTGCATGCATGACTCAGATCTACCTACGTATCTATATTTGATGAAGAAAATAATTCCTGTTGGGAACGCCTGCTTCGTTTTGTTCCTCTTCTCTATCCCGTCCATTGGAGCTGGGGCTGGACCGTGATGTTTCTGTAATGGGTTTCATGGTTCTCGCAATAAATGTTGCCGTTGTCTTTTTATTAACAGGCTTCGTTCAAAAGCAGATTGATAAACAGTGTCTGTGACGACCTCCATTGGAAGTCATTACTGGCTTGCAAGGCAGTTAGTGCCTGATAAATCAGTAAGAATATCACTCTCATTCCCATTACCGAACACAGCTCCTGTCTGATGGTCTGCGTGCTGCGCTCGTGTGTCTGTTTGGGGAGGGGGTATGTGGGGGTATGTTAATGAGGGGCTAGTCTCCTGTTGCAATATCAGTTTTTCTCCCCGTATTGCAGATCTGCTTGGAATACAACATGTAGCCCATGCTAAAGTCGTAGCTACTAAGAGCTTTAAAAAAACCATGAGAGTATGTTTAATAGGTAGTAAGTATTAGTGGTTTTTTTCATTTGGACTGTAGTGGGGGTCACAGGACCCATTGGCCTTTGAATTCTCTGGTGCTTAAGCACTGTGCATAAACTTATGGAGAAACAGAAAAGCAGATGAGCAGAAAGCAAGAGGCGCAGAAATGACTTGCTTAAAGTTACAGAGTAAGTCAGGGCAGAGCTGAAAATAGGATCCAGCTGAGCGTCCTCTCTACCTACCGGCATTGCCGCCTCCTGATTTTACACTCTGCAGAACTCAATAGCTGACCATGGTTTCAAGTAAAATGATGTAGTAATTTGAACCACGCAGTGCCTCCCGGTGGCTGTTACACTGATATATGTGCTAAGGAATGGGGAAGATTGAAAATTTGGTAGTAAACTTCCTTCTGAACAAGTTAATACGAATGATTTATTACCTTATCTCACTGATTTTATGATTTGTTGAAGTTGGGCGGTGTCCTTCCTAGAAATACCAGATGCTTGCAGAAGTGATACAAAGATCTGCCGCAACACAGCACTTTGTGACAGTCTGGTGGGTATTTGAGAATACAGGCATCCATGGTTTTCATGTAGCTGCAGCCTCATCCCATCTTTAGAAACCTTTTCCTTTTGTCTGAACTTGACTGAGTGAATTAGAGCATGGGAAGCAATACAGTAAAACTTGATGCATCTCAAGCAGGTCCAGGGAGGTGATCCTCCCCCTCCATGCGGCACTGGTCAGGCTGCAGCTGGAGTACTGAGTCCAGTTCTGGGCGCCGCGCTTCAGGAGGGATGTGGACAGCATGGAGAGGGTCCAGAGGAGGTCACTCGCATGATCGGGGGGCAGCAGGGCAGGCCCTACGAGGAGAGGCTGCAGGACCTGAACCTGTTCAGCCTCCACAAGAGAAGGCTGAGGGGGGATCTTGTGGCCTGTTATAAACTAGTCAGGGGGGATCAGCAGGCACTGGGGGAGTCCCCGTTCCCCCGAGCACTGCCAGGAGTGACCAGGAATAATGGCCACAAGCTGGCAGAGGGTGGATTTAGGCTGGACATCAGGAGGTGCTATGTCACGGTCAGGGCAGCTAGGATCTGGAACCAACTTCCAAAAGAAGTGGTGCTGGCTCCTACCCTGGGGGTCTTTAAGAGAAGGCTAGATGAACACCTTGCTGGGGTCATTTGACCCCAATACTTTTTCCTGCCATGGCAGGGGGTCGGACTAGATGATCTGCTCAGGTCCCTTCCAACCCTACTAACTATGAAACTATGATTAATGGGCAACATACCAATTTCTCATTGCAACTGGTAAATTAAAAAGCTGGATGGATCCCTTTCTTTGTATTTATTGGTGACAAACCTGTTAGATCTTCTGTGGAGAATATATGATTATGTGGGCACACAGGGGGCATCTACACATACTCTTTACTGCAGTGTTGACTAATTAGCTCTTGGGTAACATGTCACCATCTGCCCATGCAGCACTATTAGGCCACAGTAAACTAATTAATGTTGCCATAGGATAGTAGTAGCCTGACACAAGTACTATCCTATGGTGGACTAATTTAGTGTGCCACATGCATGTATAGATGATGACTGGGGCTGGCTGGGGTACGAGGGTAGAACAGTGTGCCTTCCAGCTAGCCCCGCACTGGAGCACCTGTGCGTCCCCGCCAGCCCTTGCGCAGCATGCTGTGCTGGGAGGCAGCAGCTCCGAGCTGGCAGGCTGGCCCCCGGGGCTCCCTTGCCAGGTGCCCAGGACAATAAACTCTGGCATGAACTACACGAGTTTATTCAGCTGGACTACTTGTATGTATAAATGTGCCCACATGCATGCATATTGTTCAGCTATATCTCCTTCTTAATTAAGATTTAACTCTTGTTACAATGTTCACTATTACGAATGAGCTTGACCAGTGACTGGGACAGTACTGAATGAGAAATGAGTTGGAAAAGAAATGCCACAAGCAGTGACAAGATCATTTTCTGTAACACTAATACATCAAACCAGTCACTACCAGTTAGATGCGGAAGTTAACATGGTTTAAGCAGTTATCTTTAATTTATGGGCATGTTAGAAAGATTGGGGTGGGTTGTGAATATCTGTGTTGTCTGTTCTTTATTCTGGAGCAGGTCAGAGATGAGCAAGTGAAAGATTTAGTTCTCACTTAAGAAAGAAGTCGGGCAGCATATGATTTAATTTGTATTGATTGCTTTCCCAAATAAACACTAGACTCAGGGAAGTTCTTGGGCCCCAAGCTGGAGTTAGTCAGCATAAAGTAGCAGCATAAAGTACTTTCATCTCTGCAGATGCATTATGAATTGGCACATCACCTGTCAGCAAGGTATCGAACAGCAAGGCAAACAGTCATTCTCAGTGATTCTCGTTTCCTACTTGTTCTGGGATAGTAGAGTGCTTCTACATTGGACGCTTTCAGTCCCCGTCCCTCCACCCCCAAGCTTTTGCTGTTTTTCTCTCTAAGGTCCATATTCATTTGCTGTGTTTTCCCTGTCCTTTCAGAGTGTCATTCTTTCCGTGGGTTACTTGACTCATGCTCCATGTGGGGGGACTCCTATCGGTGCATTCTTTTAGTTCTGTAGTACGACATACTTTCTGTCAGAGCTCACATCTAGGGATTGATGTACAATGCGGGGGCTTCTATGTATAGATATTGCCGTGCTCATGAAGTAATGGAGAAGTAGGACCTAAGCCCTGGATTGGTGACAGTTTTTAAGGTAATGGGAATCTGAACAAGGCCCTAGCAGGGTGTGTGCATGTGTGGATGGGGAGTTGGCTACATTGAAGGCATCCTTTCCTTCTTTGGTTCCCTGGAAACCACCTGTGAATCTGCTCAAATGTAATACACCCTGGCTAGCCTCTGTTCAAATCCCCTCCTGTGCTGTGGGATCCTACTTTGTGATGAGAGCAGTGGTGACCACTGGGTGAGAGTGGGGGAGTGTGAAGGAAGAAGGCCTCTGCATAGGTATCTCTGGCAGCAGCTTGCAAAGTCACCAGGATATTTGTGGTCTCAGTCTGTGTACTCTGTTACACCCTGCAAACCTACATTGAATGGTCCTGCCCACCCCGTGGTCTTCACCAGGTTGGTGGCCTTTCTGTGTATTGATAAGGTCTTGCACTGCGTTTCTTTTGTCTGCCTCTGACAGATTTAGGAAAGGGAAAATGGGCTATGGAGACTTTTACCACCAAGTCAACGCTGGTTCATACCTCACTCTGGCTATGGCTAGAATATTTAACCCTGGAGTAGCCTCTTTGTAATGAGATGGGGATCATGCATCCACAGATGCATCTCGAGCAGGGCCAAGGAGGTGATCCTCCCCCTCTATGCGGCACTGGTCAGGCTGCAACTGGAGTATTGCGTCCAGTTCTGGGTGCTGCACTTCAGGAGGGATGTGGACAGCATGGAGAGTGTCCAGAGGAGGCCACTGGCATGATCAGAGGGCAGCAGGGCAGGCCCAACGAGAAGAGGTGACGGGACCTGAACCTGTTCAGCCTCCACAAGAGAAGGCCGAGGGGGGATCTAGTGGCCTGTTACAAACTAGTCAGGGGGGATCAGCAGGCATTGGGGGAGTCCCTGTTCCTCCGAGCACTGCCAGGAGTGACCAGGAATAACGGGCATAAGCTGGCAGAGGGTAGATTTAGGCTAGGTATCAGGAGGCGCGACTTCATGGTCAGGGCAGCTAGGATCTGGAACCAACTTCCAAGTGAAGTGGTGCAGGCTCCTACCCTGGGGGTCTTTAAGAGGAGGTTAGATGAACACCTTGCTGGGGTTTTGACCCCAGTACTCTTTCCTGTTATGGCAGGGGGTCGGACTAGATGATCTGCTCAGGTCCCTTCCGACCCTAGAAACTATGAAACTATGAAAGTGGGCACCCAGAACTAGAAGTCACTTCAGAGATCTGGCTGTTTTCTACCTCTGTTTTCCAAATCTAGAAGACAAAGATGATAATACTTAACCATTGCATGAATGCTTGTGAGGTGCTTGGGGAACAGGAAGCTCTTTGGGGAACGGGCTGTCTTTCATCCTATTTGTACAGTGCCTAGCATATTGCGGTCCTGATCCAAGACTGGGTGCTCCTGGAGTACAAATAATATGCCTTATAATTTGGCTGAAACATTGATGTTTTATATTTGAATGAACTGCCTATAGAAGCCACAATGTGGATGGCAGAAGAGCTCACTAGTTAGGTAGTCAAAAGAGCTAAAATAAATGAACAAAAAGCTCTCTTTTCATATTGTTATGCCAGACGCTTAATGTATACTCTGAGTTTAGCCAATCCGTCATATTTATTGATGGCTGTTGAGTGATTCTCTTTGAACTCTATATCAGAGCAGAATAATAATGGCTTTACTAACTGAAAGCATGCTTTAATTTTAAGAATATACTTCATTTAACTCATCACTAATGTTCATGGAAGCCCTTTAAACTCATTCAATGGCCAGATCTCTGGTATACTTTTGAAATTTGCTCATGACATGCTGCATTGCAAAGGATAAGCTGTTTGTTACTAGGATCCTGGTAACATCAAAAGAGAGGGATAAAGCAGCAATAAAATAGTTATAAAGTAGGAAGGAATTCCAATCTTAAATTTACAAGATTTCTTTTTTGGCTTTACGAATACCAGAGTGCTATTTTATACTTTTATTTCCTCTTCTAATTCTAATCCATGAAGTTTGCAGTTTTAAAAACCCACTACAATATCCCTCTTCCAAGAGCTTATATTGTAGGCAAAACACATGTACATAAATGGTAATAAATTGACTATTTAAAGTTGTATCATATTTGATTATAAAGAACATGACAAGAGACAGACCAGAAATCTCTGGATATGAAATTCTATCCTCCACTTACAGGTATAACCTGCCACAATTCCCCAGAAGAACATTTTTTGTCCAAACAAAAATTAACCACCCATATCCTCTGATGTACAATGTATGAAACATAACTATTCCTTTAAACTTTCACAGTGCTTAAATATAACTTTCAGTGTATTTTTAAATGTTAGTAATTGATTGAAATTGCAGAAAGGTGACAGGGATTTCTCCTGCCGGAAATTTAACTTCTTCTGAGCTAATCAGCTCTCTTCCTGGTGACAAAAGTGGGTCAGACTTCTCAAATTAACCAGCCACAGAGGAAAATGTTTAGTGATTTTCTTTAAAGTAAAGCATTTTTTTTACCTTTACTATTTTAATTTGGAAGTAAAGGCTCTTATGAACTGGGTTGGGAGCTGGGGAACAAGGCGAGTTTTGAAATTTTTATTCTTGTTTAGTGTGCCATCCTCCTCCCTGCCATATTTTGTTGTACTGGAAATTAATTTACTTAATCAAAACTGGTAACTAAATTAAACCACAAGAATAGGCATTTGACCTCCAGCGCAGATCGGTGGGGACTGCATGTTCTATCATGCACTGTCTGTCCAGCACCTTGTAGAAGCAAATTTGGCGATCTCTTGCCATTTCCTAATCCACAGGTGCCCAAAATAGAAAATTATCATCAAAATCACAGCTAGTTTTAATACCAGCAGACATGGCCTGTGTGTGCTATGGCAGAGGAAAATTGATGGGGAAGCAGAATGGAATGGCATTGCTATTCTCTATGCTGTGTCCAGTCTTGGGCACCATTCCCAGGGCTGTCCATCCCACATCTTCGAACGGTATGAAATTCCCTTACAAATGGTAACACGCAGAAGGTGACGGATGATGGAGTTAACAGCCTGGGAAAAACTGCTGAGTTTCATCTAGTTGTTGCCATCCTGGTTGGTGATTGAGGAGGCTGGGATGCTAACTTTGCATCGGCCTTGGCCTTCTGTGTTACATTGGTCATGTAGCCTCACTTCTCTGTACCTGTTTCACCTTCTTCTTTATTTGCCTTGTCTATTTAGACTGTATGCTTTTTTGGAGTGGGGACTGTCTCTTTTTATGTATTTGTATAGTACCTTCCACCACGGGGCCTGATTTCAGGCAGGGCTTCTAGCTGCTGTTGCAATTCAAACACTGTTTGACCTATATTCCTCTCAAAGGCTTCTTCCAGGTTCGGTATAATTCTCCTACAGAGACAGCTGGACATGAAACAAAGACACGGGAAGTCTGGTGCTTTGCTAGAACTTACCCCCTCCCCTTCATGTCCTGATGTTAACCTGAGGACTGATGACTCAGCAGAAGTTGACCCAGACAAACTCAGCCTTCCCCAGGAAATTATGGCTCAGATGGAGTCCACTGTTTTTGCTTATGTTGATCATCCTTTTTACAAATCAGGGATAATGGCAGGGTTCTTCATTTCATTTTGACATGGATATCTCTGAGAGGAAGATACTTAACATTAACCCCCCCGCAAACCACACAACACAGCTTCAATTAGAAAATGATGTCATCATGGTTAATAGCTGTTTCTATTTAATCATAATTTTCCAGAGACAGTCCAGGAAGTTTAAAAAAAAAAAAAAAAAGGGAGAAAAAAATATCCTTTAAAAACAAAATTCTTTGAGGCTGTCCAAATTCATGAAATTCTGTCAGCTCTTCTCCTTCATTCTTGCTGTTTCTTGGTACCGGCTGGCCCACTATCAAGCAATTTAATTACATTGGGAATGTAGTTCAGGAAGAAAATAAGGCAACTCTTTTCATATGTCGTGCCTCATATGTTTCTCCAGAGCTCCTCGTTTAATCCATCTAGTCGTTTATAGTTTCAAACTGTCGAAAACATCTGTTAACCTGTCCGCAAGCACAAATGAGAACAGGGGATTTATGTATATTAGTCAAACTGATTTAAAGGAGTAATAATTATTGTGAGACAGGCAGATATCAGCCATTCTTCTTTCTAGTTGGGAGAGAAACCTCTGCATGGCAATGCCAGACTTCGTTTAGCAAGAATGACATAAGTGTGACTGCGTGCATGTGTGTACTCATGATAAAACCAATGTTAATGGATCAGTCCTGAAATGGGCTGAGCAGCTCTGGAGGTCTGAAGTATATTCAACTCTTTCTGTCTTCAGTGGGAGTTGATTATGCTCAGCACTCTCATAGGAGTCACCCAGTGCAATGCAGTTTCAGATGCTAAAATCCTCATACAGCATTTCATCTCTGTTCAGCAAGGCACTTAGGCACGTGCTTAACTTGAAACAGTTCTGAAGTTTCTTAGGACTCATTGGGCTCCTACAGACATGCAGGGAGCCTGCTCCAATGCCCTGGAAATCCAGCGTGTCAATTAATCGAATCTGCTGGCGCACAGATATTGATGCACTCCGGCAGCCTTGCGCATCATGTGTATCAGCATCCCACGTCCCTGCACTGAAAAAATGTCATTGGGGTGCTTTGACATAAAACACGTTCAGTGACCGTTAGTTCAAAGCACCCTGCTGCCATTTTTTCAGCGTGGGGATGCTGATACGTGTGACATGCGGGCACTTTTACTTAGTGCGACTCGCTAATTAAAAGTGCTGTGTCCCAGAACAAGTGTAAAAATGCCCATTAACATTAAGACGACACTGAAAAGCTTTCCAGAACAGCAGAGAATAACTTATAAACAAGCCGTATAACACTTCATATGTTTGGTGAAATATTGTGCCTTGTGGGAGAGAATAATTTCTTGTTTTGATTTTACTCTAACTTTGTATATGGACAAAGTTGAAAAGACCACTCTATCATCCTTCAGAAGCCATGCTACCTATTAATGCTAATTAGTTCCCTCTGTGGTTTTTAAGTCAACGGTGACTACAAAATGAGGCTGGTTTTATAAGCGACTTTCTGTTGCAGCTAGCATTGTTAATACATGGCCACCAAACAAGTGCTGATTTAATGAATATAGAAAAGGCAATCTGTGTTTTTTATGTTCTGAAAAAAAGGCAGAAGTTTTGGTTTTTTGGTGTGACTGGCCCCTTGAAAACACTCTACAGCTATGTCCTTACAGAAGTGCATGGCTGCAGGGTGCTTGAAAAGGGCCCAGTTATGCAACAGTCCAAATCCTTACATGAGGGTTCAGATGAAGGTGCTCCAAAGGGGTGTGCTTTCATTAACTTGTGTCAGAGCACACTGGGAGCAGGGTTGGGCTGGTGGAGCCCAGCCCTGCTCCGGGCGCTGTCTTCAGAATGGGAGGAGTGGAAGGGGGTTTCGTCCAGGTCTCTTTTCAGCTGGTGCTGGAGGCTTGTGTAGGTGGGTTGGAGCCCTCACAAGGTGGCGGGGGCTCCAATACATTTGCCCTACCCTCTAGCACCAGCTGAAAAAACCCCAGACCAAGCTCCATCTGGTCCCTTCCCCTCTACCCGTTGTGAAGACAGTGCTGGGGCTGGGAGGTGGGGGTTAGGGAGAGGTAGCTGCAGACTCACAGCCACTCCAAATTGGAGCTGGTTCCCCCAACAGCAAATGTTGGTTTAGTCTGGGGGATCACTTTTTGCAAAGTGCCATGAGTTACAGTAGCGAGTTGCACTTCTGTCTGTGCCCACAGTTACTAGACTTCAAGGGTCCTATCATCCCATATGGTAACCAGCATAATGATGATAAAAATGCCAGTTATATCTATTCTGTTCAGCAAGAACGTGTGTGTATACCAGACAAGGTGCTGCCTCCTGAGTCCAGCAGAATAAGTTATTATACGGGGAGTTAAGGGCATAATGCATTGCACTGTATTTGCTCCCAGTTTGCAGGACCAGTGGAATATGTGAGTGCTTGTCCAAAAAAGGGAGATGTGGCTGGGTCATCAAATTTATGCATTTGTTATGAACCCCATTCAGCATAGGTTTAACTTTAAATTCAAAGTCAGTGGGAATACTTAAATACTATGTGAAAGCTGTGATTTTGTCTGAGAGTAAGTACTGGAGTGGGGACCTTCTCCAATATTTAAAGTGGAAGATAGCAAATCCTGATAGAGAGAATACCCAGAATTCACTTCTGGGACCAATCTCATTTCTGTATTAGTGGAATGGAAAGGAGAGCTAGGTCTAATTTTCACACGACTGTGCATTATGTCTATCATTTGGAGCGGGCACGCTAAAGAAATTTATATCTGTCCTTGGGCCGACATTAATTGGAATCCCAAACTGTCATTGTAACCAGCATGCAGTTGAAAGGGAGCTGACACCACCTTCCCTTATATTATCTGACAAATATTAAAAATCCAACTGGATATGAATAACTAGTTTTTCTAGAGCACTTTTAACTCGTGGATCTCAAAGTGCTTTTCAAAGGAGGTCAGCATCACACAGAGACATGCAAACGTAGGGCCAACTTCTCCACTCGCATGCTGGAGTGTAAACCAGAAGCAAGTTTATGCCCAGTCAGTGAAATTATACTTGTGTGAAACCTGGAGCAGGCCTATGTTGTTTGCTAAGGATTTCCTTTAACTCTAGTATCAACGCCAGCATAACCATACAGGTAACACCGGCAGCAAAGTGTAGGGGGTGACAAGTAACATGCGTTGGGATCCACACACCACCAAGGCCCCAAAGAAACATCCCGTGGACAACTAAATATGCATGGCCCATGTCTAAACTGCATGTGCAGGAAGAGAGAAGGAAAAGCCAGATATCTTCCTGTCACTGCCCTCCTGCTCTGCTGCTAATGAAGGAGCCCCTGCAGATGTCCAGCCCAGGCTGTCCTGGGCACCTGTGCATGGCCTGCCTTGTGTACATGGTGCTTAGGGTTTTGCTCCTCTTTGTTGCGCCTGGAGGAGCAAGCACACTTACGGGGCTCTGTTGTGAAGTTCCTCTTGGGTAGACTTTCAGATTTTACTTGTACCCAAATTCCTTGAGGTCTGTGGGCTTAAGCCAGAGTTTTAGCATTATCCTACCATCAGGAGTGGTCGCAAAAAACCAGAATTTATCTTTAAAAAAGAATAAAGGAATAAATAAGTGAATCAAACTCTGTTTGGATTAAATTGTGGTAGTTGTTTAAAGTTAATAGTGTACATCAGCTGAGAATTTGACCCTGTGCTTCTGTGTGGAGAGTTTAGACAGTCGCTAAAAGGCACATTTCTTATAATGAAATGTTTGCTTTTACCTGTTTTTACATCTCATCGATCAACTCTGGTAATGGTAACATGCATGCGGGAATGTTTTACAGAGATTGAGCAATGGACTTGGAGAAACTTTAAAAGGACTTTCTGAAACAGTACTCTGTTTAGGAAGAGATTGCTGATCACTGTGAAGCTGACAGATGAAACACCTATTATTTTTTAAAGGGTCAGGAGACAAACCAAGAAACTATCAGGCAGTACATATAACATCTGTCGTTAGGATGGGAAGCTCTTAGAAGCTGTTTTGAGTGATGTGCTGGGCAAAAACCTGGAAAAGGAACGTTTTACTGAGGACAGCCAGTCTGGAGTCAGGCTGAATTGTCCATGCTTAACTAATCTCATAGATTTAAGGAGCTGGAGGAGAGCTTTGGATAAGGATTCAGAAGACGGTAGCGGGAGAGGAGATAAGCATGTGTAGGGTGGAATCTGACTCGATACCAGGAGACGAAAGACAGCCAGATGGAAACTGCTGGAGTTGGGAAGGGTTATCAGTGGGGCCGTGCGAAACCCTGTGAACTAGCCTGAATAGCTTTACCAAACGGAAAACAGCATGGTTTGAACCTCTGTAGGTTTGCTGGAGGTTTTCGCCTCGCATAAATCCAGAGCGTCCTAAATGAATCAGGAACAAGCCCTGGGAAACTTGCAAGAAACCAGGAGACCTTTGCCACCTTCTCCCATTGCCTCGTCTCCTGTTCTCCCCTTCAGGAACTCAGGGCTTACTTACCACTTATCTGAGGCTCATTTTTTGGAGGAGAAGCGATTTCATCCTTTAGACATTGTTAGGGGCAGCCTGCTGTCCCCACAAAATCCCAGGATGTTCTGGTTGGTGTCCTCTTAGCCCTCCCCATCTACCAGACTGGGGAAGAGACCCTACCCAGAGATGGCTCATGAAATTAGGGGGCTGTCTTCCTTTCTCTTGTACATGCATGTGTCAGAGCAGTTTGACTGGGGCATGTCCAGTGACTCCTTAGATACCTTCAGAGAGCAATGTGTGCTGCCCACAACTCTCTGCTCAGTGTCCTCTCTTGGCACCCCAGGTAAGTGTAGCCTTCACTCCAATAATTGTTTTGTCATCTCTTGTCCCAAGAAATCAGTTGTTTTGGAGTTGGTGACTTCCTTCTAGCCCCTGGGGTAGGGGTGGGGTGGTAGCTTCTGGTGGCCTAGGATCTGTCATGGCACAACAAATAACCCCGTCTTTTTCTGAGGATGTGGAGGTGAATGGTAATTTGTTCTTGTCTGGACGGATCTGTAGGGAAGCAGAATACCTGTTTATGCCACTTTATCTAATGATAGCCTTGAAGCTGGAGGTCCTCTCTTCAGTTGTACATGGGTAAAGCACTGCAGGCAGAAGTTCAAATGTCTTGCCTCCACCTGTTTCATGAAGAACAGAGATTTCCATTTAATAGCAGAAGCAGCCAAAAAAAAAAGAGTTTGCAGGAGAGGGTTGGGGGAGCTGTATGATCTCTCTTTGGGCTATGCCCATAAAGGATTTTTTCAGTTTGAACCAAAATACTGCAACAATATTTTGGTTTGGATTGAACTAATTTAATTTTTTGTAGCTTTTCCTTGTTGAAATGAGAAACACCGTAGGGCCGTGAGCTGAGGCCAGGGCTTTACTGCAATAAAAGTATAATGCAGTTGCTATTTCTTTGCATCCCCATTTACTTATCTTTGCTAGGATTTACAGAAAGGGAATTCTTCTTGGCCAGTTAGCTTTGGGACACATTGACAACTCTTGCCACATGGTAATAACAAAGGAATCATTAGGGTAGACAGTTTGTTCTCCTGCCACATGGGTTGATCACTTCAAGGCCCACGGTAAGCTACGTATACTCCAGGCTTCTTGTCCGCTTCAGTTGTGTGCAGATGTCTTCTTGTCTTGTCCTGCATCTTTATCGTAATAATTGTTCCTTGAGTTGAAAATTAATGAAATGATCAAAATGCGCAAGCAGGATCTGACGTTAATTGTGCGAAAAAAAAATCTGTGGAGAATTGCGCACGAAAGAACCTCGCCGCTGGAAGCTCCTCGTCTTTAAGATTGATGTTTGTGTGGCACAACAGGCTTGAAGTTCATTATGCCTTAAATCGTTACTGCGAGTAGCCTGTGTGTCAGCGGAGACCATCATCAATGAAATGAA
Organism: Crocodylus siamensis; assembly: GCF_052110815.1. Classification (NCBI taxonomy): domain Eukaryota; kingdom Metazoa; phylum Chordata; order Crocodylia; family Crocodylidae; genus Crocodylus; species Crocodylus siamensis. Next base: position 237,830,520 of record NC_143398.1, on the reverse strand, counting down.
GTCTTAATGTGGGATTTCCAAGTTCCCCAAATGGGGGGTTTCTGGCTTTGTAGTGGAGCGCAGTCACCAAAGTTAAATGTGCTGGGTTTTCTCAAAGCTCTGTTTCCCCGGCAAATCAATATTCCTCCCTTAAACCAGGAGCGGGTCACGAAATTAGATTTTCAGATAGAGACAGGAGATGACTAAACTTTAATAACAAAATAAAGAAGACGTTTCCATTCCTCTGTCTGAAACAAAGCATTGTGTGGCTTATTAGAGCTTAATTAACATAATATATTGCAGTTATTATTCTCAGAATGATACCAGACACCGTCTTTGGAGGGGGTAAATTGAATCCTGATAATTGGCATTTAAACAAAACTTGAAAGTAACACTAGGATAAACGCAGAACATCATCATCCCTTGTACACCCCATCCTCTGAAAGCAGTGAGGTCTGGTATGTTGGTAAAAACTAGCCCTCCACTCCCACCAAGCATTTTTTTAAAAGCTTAGAAAAACTTTAAGATGAAAGAATTATCCATGCTAATGTGGCTTGCTATCGCCAAGTGAGAAGGAGGAAAACGTTATGGTACTTGGCTCACAGCCTTGATGGACATTTATGGACTTTATCAGGGATTTCTTCCTGTGTCCTTGCTCACACTTTTTTAAAAGACAAGGATACTTGCTTAGTTTTTCAGTCCACTACAATCTCCTAGACCTTTTTGAGATGATATCCTGGTACCAAGAATAGAGAAGAAAGTATATTTCAGTGAAAGATTTATGTAAAACCCTCTCTGCCCTTTCCCCCCTGCTTTATGGGGGGGGAAAAAAGACAAACCATCATTAATTACATTAGTGCCTCATAAGGAGAAATTCAGTGGCTGGACTGAGTTCCAGGCCATATGTCAAGAAATAAAGATCATTCTTGCTTTTGGGTTTCTCATCAGGTTTTTGGAAATGTTAACAGAGCTTGGTGAGACAGACATAGTCACGAGGAGTTGGCATGGAGGGGCTTTTTGTGTAGGTGCATGTGTATTTGAGCAATCATAAAATCATATTTGTTAAGAACTTAATTTCTTCCTGTGAGCCAAGCAGGTTCCTGCAGGTGGAAGGGAAGTGCATTTCCTAAATTCGCCATGACAGCCTACCTGAGAACAGCTAAAGTGCTTTACATAATTGGGAGATTTAAAAGGCTTAACCCACCGCAGTTCGACTTCAACTGTGGTGCACCTTGTTACGGCCATTAGAGATCAGAAAACTCGCATCCTGCCTGTATATGGCACTACATCGTACACTGATCAGTGCAAAACACTGAATGCTTTTTTTTAATTTCAAAAGAGGTACCTTTTTTATATGTTTTAGTGGAAAATGGCAGTTGAAACCTTTGGAATTAGAGGCATGTATAGGAAAAAAGCTCAAATGTAAGACAAGTAAAATTGAGGGACTGGTGAAATAGCAGAGCCTCTTGTTATTCTTCACTGTCACCAGGATATATCGCATTGTGTATTAGGCTACCTTGCATTGAAAATGAAGAAGCTCAGTTAAAGAGGTGATTAAAAGTATTTGTCTTCATTAGGAAATAGCATAACCACATGCCCACCTCTTAAATGGCAGAACCTGCCATACAGTCAGTTAAATCAGTGAGCAATCTGTACTCACCTTTCTTCAGTTCAGACGTAGTGAGACCGGCTAACATCTGCTTGCAGGTCACATTTGAGGAGAATCTCATTTTTTTTCCAGGAGTCATATTTTATTACATGTGGATTCTTCTGAGCTCATAGATATTGTATGACAAATCCATTACAGCAGAGAATTACATGAAATTACTGCAATGCTGTGAACTTTCTGTCTGCTCCTTGAAGAAATATACAGGTTGAACCATATAATATGGCTTTTGCATTGCCCTCTGTATTTGGCTAGCACTTGAAATGATGTATGGCTATGTATAGAAAAGATCCTCTTTAAGTTAAGTTGTAGCCCTATTTCTGGGTCTGCTGTGCATATGTTGGACCCTAGTTCTTTGTCACTGTGCACCTTGTGCAGCTCACTTCCGTGATCTCCACAGTGCTTCTTTACTTAAGTCCACTTCTAATCAGCAAATTACTTGAAAACACGCTGAAGTCCCAGTTAGATCAATTTAACCACATGCTTGACTGCTTTATTGAATGGGGATGGTCTGTTGAATTGGGACCACCTGTACAAAATGAGTAGACAGTTCATGAACTTTGGCAAAGACAGGTTAGCTCTCTGTGCCTCGAGTCTCATCCCTGTAAAATGGGAGTTATTTTGCATACAGTATCTCATCGGGAGATTGCCATGCTTAATGAATGATTTGAAACCTGTGGATGGAAGGTGCTATAGATAGACAATGTATTATAAAATATTTCTTTTTGGCTATACTTGTTAATGAGCTTTAGAAATTTTCTTTTTAGATGAAAAGCATTAAACAAATATACGTTTTATAATGATTTCATATGGCATTTTTCAAGCAGAAGTATCATAGGCCACTTTCCCATCTGATTAGAGTGCGCACTGTTTAATTTCAAATATATTTAAACATCATTATTGAACAAATTGAAACTACAGACACAACCTAATTTGTCCTTTATACTGATGGGAAAACATTATTTCCTGTGTAACTTAATAAAGGTGGTGTGCTCAATTTTTTTTGGAATAAACCTGTGGAATAGTATAATAAAACGGTCTTAACCATTGGTAGGTCCATAATTAAAAGAAAACTAGAGAAGCACAGAAATAAATTGGGGCCCTTTTTAAATTAACACCAGTCTCTCCTGACATTTGCCAGATGGATCCAGGGCTGCTGTTGGCACTGCCCAGCTCAGTCCAGGTCTGCAGCGAGTCCTCTTCATAAACTCAGTTTCCATGATACCTGCTTATGAATTGATGGGACAGGTCTCCTGTCACTCCTGTAGTGGGTATATTGAAAACAGTAATGGGAGCAAGGTTGGTGCACTGGAGAAGGCATATGCCTTGTATCTAGTAAACTAAGGCTCTATTCTAAACTCTGTCATATGCAACCTTGAAGTTATAAGCCTTTGTGCGCCTTGGTTTGCCCATCTATAAAATGGGGGTTAGATCATGTTTCCTACCTATTGAACTCCTAAGAAGATACGATAACCTATATTTATAAACCACTTTGAGCCCTTTTGTTGGAAAGGCCAAAGGAATCGTAGGTTATAAACTGTTATTGCCTTAACACATCAGCATTTTAATTCATCTAATGATTTTGGTAGGCTTGACAGCTAGGAATCACAAAGCTTTGGCATATCACATAAATAATAGGTACAGTAAATTCTTCGGGTGAAATTCTCACCCGGACTTGAGGCCCCTTTTGCCATGTAGAAGTGCCAAGCGACTCAGACAGTGTCTGTTCCAGCAGGGGGAGATTCTCCCTGTGTTGAAGTGAATAAGGCACTTGGCAGGCGGCCTCCTAAGGACCCTCTGACATGCGCCGGTGGAGGGGATGTGCTAGGGTATGGGAATCGGGTTGATAAGTGTTAGGGGCAGTGCTTGCGCATGCATGCATGAGAGAGATCTGACCATACGGGAGCCCACAAGGAAGCCTATCATACAAAAGCCCTTTCTGGCCTCTGGAGCAGCTCGGTATCAAGGGCACACCCGGGTGGCTTAAAGCTAACTGCATCCCCCTCCACCTTAGTTTTATGCTCTGCTTCTTAGGTCTGGCAGAAACCTGTGAAACGGGGCACAGAATCTCACCCTGCTCCCGCCCACTCTTATTATGTAACGATAATAATGTTCAGAGCATTTTATCACAGTGAGGACTGTGGCTTTGCTTCCTTGCTTCCAGCATTGGCAATAGCCAGATCGTCGTGTGGGTGTGAATATGTCTGCATGGGAATTTAGCGCCAGCTTGATGTCTTTACAAAATTAAGTTCTATGTTTACTGAACCAGGCACGGTATCAACAGAGTCACTTCAGCTTTCTACTCTGCCTTGTCCCTCTGCTTTCCCGGAGATCAGTGCTGGTATGAGGAGGTCAGGAGCAGGAAGACGAGTTTCCTAATTTTGTTCGGTCCTTGGCATCTCTACTGAGTCTGCAGGCGAAGGTGGCAATTAGTGCCAGCGGTGGGATGGCTTGTGGGTGTTGGTACCTCTCTCTTGGCACCTGGACAAAAGGATTCGACACCTCGCTCTCGGCAGCCAGACAAAAGGATTACAGTTTTGGAGTAGTGGAAAATATGGCAATGTAAATAAGCACAATTAAAAGCTTGACTGAAAATGTGGGGGCTTTGTGGCTGGATTTCTATGAAGTGTTTAAAGAGGAGACCTAGGTCGAACACAAGATGAATCCCTCTCAGTCTCCACTCCTGTGTGGTCCAGATTCTCTTGTGAGGTGCAGAGACCCCTTTGCTTTTATTGAATTCATGGAAGTTGAGAGCACAGAGCACTGCTCAGGGTGAGACCCAGCAGAGTCGCTCATTTGGCCATTAGCAATCCTTCTTTCAAACCAAAAGTGAGTGATGTACTTTTTTTTGGTTGGAGGATGAGCTTTAAAATGTGAAATGTGGTTGCCTGTATAAGCAACATTTTTCATTTACTCGGCGTCTGATGTGTGAGGACGATGAAAATACTGTCCTGGCTGCCCTCAAGCCACAGGCAGGCAGGAACAGATGAAAGGGAAAGCAAATAGGAAACCAGAGAGTGATCTAGGCTTTGAATGTGGCAAAGGCACTGTGCAAAACCAGACTGAACTTTGCATATGCATCACAAGAGCAAATTGATTTTGAATTAGATCATATGATGCAAGCTACATATTCCACCTTTCCTTATAATGAGCAAGCCTCATCAGTGAGGATGCTTGGCATTATTTACTGCTTGGTGGAAGCATTTTGGGGTATTTGAAGCTTTATGCATAGCCTGTGGGATGAAATGTCCATGTTGGCTACAATAGTAGGAGAGGATTTGGAGGGCTCCGTTCCAGCGAAGGACAGCCTGTCTTTTCCATTCGTATGACTCGTTGGTCTCTTTCAACGAGTGAAAAAGAAAACTGATCAATGCCATTGATTCCTTGTAGGAATTCAATTCCACTCTCCTTTCATTATCAAGCAGCAGCAATTGGGCTTTATTATAAGAGGAAAAAGTGTTTTTATTTTGCATCAATAGCTTTAGACATGGTGGAACAAACAGCATCTATATGAGCAGAAGCGGACGTGTATGAACAGGGGAAACAACATGGGGGCAAATGATTCATTCTTACAGTGTTGGAAAGAGACGCAAAGATTTTTTTCCTTGCCCCTGAAATTTCAGAATGAATTTAGGGTAGGTTGGTGAAAGGCATGGGAGTGACAGGCCTAGAGAAAGCCCTTAATAGCCACAGGACGGGTAGAGCGTGGACAAGTGTCCCTACATCAGGGGTGGGCAATTGTTTTGGGCAGAGGGCTGCTTACTGAGTTTTGACAAGCCATTGAGGGCCGCATGACAGGCAGCCAAGGAAATATATAAATTAATTTTCTAAATTTTTTAGGGGCCTCGTGGACTGGATAGGATGGCTTGGTGGGCCGCATCCTGCCCACGGGCCGCATTTTGCCCAGCCCTCCCCTACATCATTGCTTCTGTGGCTTAATGTTGACTTTAAGGGACCATCTTTGTGGAAAGCATGGGGAAAAGAAACTCTTTTGCTCTTCTCATTCATTGGTTTGGCTCTTTGCTGAAATTGCTTCCAAATGCACCAGTTTTGATTATTGGCTTAAGTGACATGGACACCTGTCCACTATGAACTAGACTGACGTAATTAATTGTTTGGAGGCCACCATTTAGATGTTGGTAACTTGCATTATCTGCTGTTATTGTGCTTTGGATTTGAACCAGATACCCAGAGATGAAATGCTCTATCATTCACGCTCCAGGTTGTGGCTCTACCAAGTAGATATTTTAAATTAGTTTAGCCTAATTCCCCACCTGTTGGTCATTGTTGGGACTGTCCGAACTATTAACAATTGAATTGACACATGCAGTTTTTACTTCTTTTTTTTTTTTCAGGTGCAAAGCCAAAGAAAGAAATCCCATAAATTTGTGCTAAAACACCAGACCATTTTAAATGAAAATAATTCCCTTTAAAGTTGGCAGGTAACATTTTCAACAGTGCCTTTGTGCTACGTTAAAAGTCAGTAGGAAATTTCACATGGCATCACCAACTTTTTGAAATTCATTCTGATGGAGAGCACTTCTCTTAGTGAAACACGTCTCATTATAAAATTGTGCATGAATCGATGCAAAACCACCGTTTCATAAAAAGAGGGAAATTTGGGGGCTAGAAAGTCATCTGGAGTGAAATAGTGAATTAAACCAGAATAACAGTTATGTTAGTTGTCGTGCACTTTATGGAGTTCATGAGTCGAATGCAGCCTTGTCAGACCACTCTTACACCAGGTTTGAATTAGTCTGAACTCTCTTCCTCTAACCAGATGCAAAGCTAACTATCTCCTGTGGCTGAAATCAAGCTGGGGCTAGCCGGTATAGTAATCCTTGAATCCCTACGTAGTTTCAGCTCCGGATGCTGGTTCTTTCAGGAGCACTTCTGTTCATGCTCTAGAAGGCGCGACATGCCAGGAGGAAACTGAACGTCCCTTCTTGCTATTTGCGCCTGTGAACGCTCCTGTCGAACGCAAGGAGTACACTTGTGAGTTAAAAACCCTGCCGACAGTTCGGGGTTCTAATTAAATTTTCAAGGTCAAGTCGTCCTTTCTCACATGGTTTGATACTTGTGTGCTGCTTAAATTGGTGAGCACAGAGGCATGGGCAGCTTGTTTTGTTTCCCAAAGCACAACTGCTGTGAATCCCCGAGTGACAAGAGCAGGCTTAGAAGTGCTCGGTCCTAACAGATTGATTGTCTCTGTTCAACAATACACAGGACCTCGGTCCGAGTCGCTTGCTCTTTGCTGTAGCACTTTGTGATCTACTGCTGGAAGATGCAGCTAGACGGAGTTGCCACCGTTCCCTGCGAGCAGAAGCCACAGGACATTTAAGTGCTGATTAGTGTATGCCCTTAACCTCTCCTCCTTTCACCCTCCTCTCGCTCCAGCCCACTCCAAACCACAACTTTTGTTCAAGGCTGTACTTTGTGTTGCAGTACAGGCTATTGTGATGGGTGTGGGCGGAGAACGGGCTCTCATTCATACCCCAGCAATGGCCCACAGCTGCAAGGCTTTGGTTTCTAAAGTGCATGGGTGTCTGGATCCCAGCCTGGTCTTTTATCACCCTCCCTGTGTGGGGCACCCTATAATCCTGCTGCTGCATGTTGCGACATGGTACGTGTGGGTGCAAAGTTGGTGGGAGCTTGAATTCCCCCATGCAGCTTAAGGTTAATTAGCAACTCTTGGAAAGGCAGCTGGACTGAGACTTGTTGAATCTGGGTTCAATGCAGTTGTCAGCTCTGGCGCAGGTGTACTCTGTAATGGGGCAAATCACATGGTCTCCCCATGCCTTGGTTTCCCATCGGGGACAAAATGAATAGCAATGGTTCCCTCTCGGGGGGATCTGAACAGCAAAAGTCACTTATATTGGTGAAGTACTTAAAAGTCTATAGGGAGAGGGGTCACGGAAAGTGTAAGCCCTGAATCCTGTGGGTTGATTAGCCTAGTCAAGTGCTTGTAAAAAAAAGATAACACATGTAGCAGGAAATCCTATTTACACCCTGCTTGGTGTACCTTACGGGCCAAATTAATTATTTGTTGAGCAGTATCCTGCTCTTATTGAGGGCAATGAAAAAGTTCATTAAATTCAGTCCATTTAGGAGTTGGCTTGCATGTACGGTGCTTAAAAATATTCCATATGAATGCAAAATAGTATCGTTGTTATTATTTATTAAAGCCTTTGCTCTACAGTAAATGGGAACTCAGCATGTGGATATAAATGTGGAACTTGGCTCCATTTAATCTGTAAAAACAAATGATATGTAAGAGGACAAATTCTGGTCTAATTTTTAACATGTAAATCCTCATTACTTAACTGGGGTTAATTGAGTCAGGCATCGGGCCAGCACTTGTCCTGAAGTCCTGATCTCAGTGCCCTGGCACAGAGTCCATTTCCTTTACTGGGAATTATGCCTGCCTAGCTGCCAGCAGAACTGGTCCCAGATCTACCAGGAGGACTGTTACCCTGCATAATATAGCAACTGTTCTATATTTTATTAACTCCTGATAATTTTGCATTACTAAGGGGATGAACTAAAGAACTAACTGATCTTTTTCCAGCTCGAGCTACTCGAGGCATATCTGAGAGGCCCCAGTTATGAATAAATGGTTCTTTTCCTGTCTGGGAAATCTTCTGTGGGAGATTCTCCGGCTGCGCTGGGAAGCAGAGTAGGTTTTATTATTCCTGTTGTACAGATGTAGCACAGAGGGGTTACACGCCCGGGACTTGCTGAAATGTCAGGTACCCTCCGCCACTACGGAAGTACAAGTGAACTGAGGGCATTCGGGAGCTTGTCAGAGGCTGGGAAAAGCCATGAGGATTCCTGTTGTCTAGAAATGATTGCTCTAGCCATGAGGAAATCTACTTTTCCTTTAAACGCATCCACATGAAGCCAGCACTTAGTTTTAGTTTATGCAGCGTTTCAGGGAACACTGCTGCCATCAGTCCCCTGGCACTGACTGCGGGTTTATTTCGCATGAAGGTGCAGTTTATGGCTTTTTTTAAGTTGTCTGCTGTGGGTGAACTTTTATAAAACCACTTGAGCACAAGTCCAGGGGAGTGGCTGACTGACTGAGGTGCTCCTATGTACGTGCAGCGTGCTCATCTCTTGCAAACTCAGTGGAAGAAACTGTGGCCAGCTGAGGCAGTGTGGTCTGGCACTGTCTAGGGGTGCTGAAGAGTCAGCCATCTGGACCTGGCGCGGTGGAAGCAGACAAAATATTTTTGACGCTAGGCTTGATAAAAATCCTATTGCTCATGCCCTGGGAGATCCTTCTTCACTTTAAAGAAAAACAAAGATTTATTGACAGCAGGAGCAAGGAAATGCATTGCCATGCTATGGCTTACAGGAGAAAACCCTTCAATCAGGTTGTAGCTAAAAAATAAATATGAGCAATGAAAGGCATCGCAGCAAAGACTGGACCGTGCCTAACTTCGTCTCAAGAATGACGGGGAGATGAGACATCACAACTTAGAAAAAAGACAGATGTCGAGAGCAGCCAACGAACTGGTGTCCCGAGGAACCACAGGAAATGAGATGGTTGGTCTGATCCTGCAAGCAGCCCGTTGAGGCTGATGAAAGATCAGTGCACAAATGGCTTGTAGGATAGGTCCACATTAATCTGTCCTACTTGGCAGCATCATACATCAATACGATCCATCTTGTGGGGAAAAGTATGAATAAATTATTCTCGTTAATTAATCTTTTAGCATCTCATTTACTTTGATTCAGAAATGCGTGACTCAGCGGGCAGTCTGCTGAACTTCTTTTGTTGCCTATTACTGGAGTGATCACCTGAGCCAATTTTAAGACCTAGAGCTCTGGAATAATTGCGATGCGAATGTAATGTAACGGCAGGTGGAACCGGGGGGAGGTCTGTGCAACTGCGATGTTGGTTCATTTTGGCCTGCAACTCCCAGAAACCCCCAGGGAGCAGGGGAAAAAGGAAGAGAAAGCTTAAGACTGGAACAAGGGGAAGAGAGAGCAGTGTGCACGTGCAACCTGGTCAGCCCTACACAGAGGAGTGCACAGTGGAGCTGGAGTCTCGCTGCCTCGGTCAGCCAGGGATGTGGGCTGAAGGAGCTGGGCTCAGACTTGGGGCAGGTGCAGGCTGCTGCTTGCACCCTGTAGGGACAAAAGGCTTGTTTGGGGACACCTCCAGAGGTGTGGGTGTAAAATTAAGGTGCATGTTATGACAGAGTTGATGTTTCTATACCTGTTCCCTCTCTTTGGCCCGTTGACTTGGCACCGTAACCCCTATGATTTTCTGTCTAAAAGTGGGAACTCCTTCTTGCGTCTTGGGCCAGTTCCTGGGGCTGCAGGATTGCACATAATCATAGCCCCATCCTGTGAATGCATATGCCAGGAACTTAAATGCGCATGAGTTGTCACTGAGCTCATTTGTAAAAAAACAAAGCAACCCCTCCAATAAGTAAATAAATACTTTGTGATGGGCATAGGTATTTACAGAAATGAGGACTGTGCTTAGTGCCTCTCTGGGAAAAATTGGAGAGATTCAGAACTTGAAGCTTTTTTTCCTTTTCGAGGCCCTTGGCAGAGCCCTCAGATCACAGTTTTCACTGGAGAGGGGATGATAACGTGGTTTCATTTGCAGATTACCTAGGGCAGGATTACGCTGCATTACCAATAACATGGAGAAACTGTCAGCTGTTGCCTGGGTTCTGAGAACATCCTACTTCACTGATGTGTTTGCCACTACTATACTGATTACCATAATAACCGGCGACTCATTTATTGTATATATGCCAGGTGTGTCTGCATGTCCATTAATGCAGTTTTGCTAATGCACATTAAATTTAGTGTGTCCATTGTGAGGTACTAGAACAAAGCGCATTAACCTATTTTAATGCACATGTGCATGTTTTTTTGTGACACTTTCATGCACATTAAAATGCGCTAATGCACATTAAAGCACATGTGTAAAGCACACTGGGAATAAACACTTGTTTTTTTAAAAACAGAAAAATGTTAAACAGGATCAACTCTCTTTTTCTTCTGAAGAAGGAGGCAGGTCTTGTAGTTGTGGGACTTGGAAGACTTGGGTTCATATTCTTGTTCATAGACTTTCTGCATGGCTTTATGGAAGTCACCTACCTCTCTGGACATCAGGTCCTTTTCTGTATTACAGGGATACGGGTACTGCCTTCTCTCTTCAGATTGTATAAGCTCATTAGGCATGGGTCATCTCTGATTATCTGATGGTGTAGTGCCTAATTCAACAAAGCTGTGATCCGGGAGCTTTTTAGACACTATTGCAATACAAGTAACACCAAACCAAACCCACAGGTCTCTCATCCAGAGAAAGACAGCAGCTCCCTGACGTCACGTTTACACGCATGCTTTCTTTTGACACCCCACAGTGAGGGGATGCCGGCTTTAGGTTCTGCTGTAACCAATTGGACTGCCTGTCCTGGCGGTATAAATGTAGAGTTTTATATTGATATAAGTATAAGCACAATATACGCAGTACTACCGGCAGAGCAAAGGCATATGAAATGGTTACTGTACTTATTAAATATTAAAGCTTTAGTGTCCACAGTGTCAAAGGAGATTTTGACTGGCTTTTCTGTACTTTGTGCTTATTACTTCAGGGGTAAAATGAATAAACAGCAGTAGAAGAGTTTCAGCTCCGCTGGGGCCAGGACCCAAATCCACTGCCTCTTCCTCTCCAGGGCAAGGTCTTCCTCACTGAACCACTTTCCCTCTGGTTTGCTTGGCTTCTCCGGGCCATATGCTGGGAAGTGGGAGACACTGTTATTTATATCGGTGGATATAGAGTGGAACCAGTGCGCAAGTGCCACCGATTAGTTATGTGGCTTCACAAGGGCCATTTAGTCTACATGCAGGCGTTATACTTGGATTGACCAAACTAGGGCTAGGTTGATCTAAGTGCCACTGCATGAACATTTGGGGAGATTAGCTTGCGCAAAAAATGACCTGTGCTAACTAACTTAGTTCACCTAAAGAGGTGAACTAAGTTAAACTGGGAATGGGCTAACCTGATCTATTGAATACATGTACGTGTTTGGAGCACGTCCTTGGGGCTGAGAAAGCCCAGCTGCTTGCCCCAGCTCCGGGGCTGTACTTTTCCTATCCTGACACCTTGACTGGGCTTTTTTAGCCCCCCAACTCCCTCACCCCAGGATGGACAAACTTCACCCCTCTTGTTTTTCCTCTCTAGACCTGCCAACCTTCCTTGGGGACCCACTAGCCCTGCCCCCCTGCAAATCCTGCCCATCCCTTCCCCCACTCTGAGTTACCGAGATCAGGTTCCTGGCTTAAAATAACCTACATGATTGTAGGTTGCCTACTTTGAATGTGTTCATATACCCTTAGATACATCAAAGGGAGTTTGGATTTAGCCTATGGTCATTCACTGGCTTTACTTTGTGCTTGGGGCTGTAGTTCTTGTATTGTATGATTATACCTTTTGCATCCAACAGAGGACAAAGACTTTGATGTCTGCTTTCAAGACATGTCCTGACCACCTCTCATGTACATTAGGAGCATTTAGTGTAGCCATAGTTGTGTGCAAACCTGAGGGTGTGTGGCAGTTGAGAGGTTAAGAAAGTTCAAAGTATTACTGGTAAATTAGGGAAAACATAGCAATAAAATAAACTGATTCCAGAGGTCACATAAAGAGTCCTAGGGCTTGGATGCTTTCTGAACAATATGCCTTTTAAACATGTTAGTTTTTCTTCCCTGGTTTCTCTCTTTTTTTTCCCCCTCTCTTTTATTTAATCTGGAGACATTTTTGATATGATTGGACCCACATCTGGAAGGAAATACTTGGAGCAAATAATTATCTGTGCTTGTGTCCTGGGCATTTTTAGCACTGATTCTCTTTGCAGTTGAAAAATAGAGACTATCTGTGGTGGAAGCCAGTGATCTCATCCTATGTATCTCAACACAATACACAGCCGCATATTGCAATCAATGAAGCAGATATCGCAAACAGGCAGCTGATTTATTTCATGGCTGGCTCTTGTGAAGCAACTAGGGATTGAAGTGGCAGCTCACGAATAGGCCAATGCCATTAGAGTGCCTTAATAAATATTAATATGAGCATGTGCTTTTCTGCTAGGCAACAGTAAATGAAGATTAGAGTATGCACTGACAGCTGTGCACGAATTAAACCGTTCTTTTCTGTGATCATGTGTGTGTCCACTAAAGTGTATGCAAACAGAGGATCCTCCTGATGAAATGAGCTTCAACCACTTCCAGTAATATTTTTACCAAAAGCTCATGGAGATGCACCAGGAATGCACAGTGGCCCATGTGACTGATTGGAGAAATTTCCTGATGGGTTGCTCTGAGAGTCTGTCTTCTCCATTTTATTTCTTTTTATTGTGGCCCCCCCACCTTGTGAATCAGCTCATTTATTTTATTCCAGGCTTCTGAAAGTGTGTGGACTGGAGCTAGATTGTTCTCAGCGGTGGCAGATGACCGAACCAGGAGCAATGATCTCAGGTTGCAGCAAGGGAAGTTTAGGCTAGATGTCAGGATATCTGTCACTAGGAGGGTGGTGAAGTGCTGGAACAGGTTACCCAGAGAGGTGGTGGAAGCTCCATCCTTGAACGGTTTTAAGGACTGGCTTGACAAAGCCGTGACTGGGATGATCTAGTTGGTGAGGGTCTTTCTTTTGAGCAGGGGCTTGGACTACATGACCTCCTGAGGTCCCTTTCAACCAAATTTCTATGATTTTATTACTGTCCACTTTGGAATTGCCTTAAATGACAAAAACTGTTCGGGTGTCAGTTTTGTTAATAATGTATGGTGTCTCACTGCCATCAAGCTAAAGAGCCCTAAGTAGGAGGTACTTGATAGATATTCCTTTAGAAACAAGCTCAGGTGCCTTCAGAAAGGTATAACACATGGAAAATCACCAGCACACTGGGAAGGTACATTTAGTCACTGCTTCTGCTAGTTGCAGGTAGTTGATCTATGTTGCTGAAATGTTGATAAAGTTAATGTTGCTAGACAGAAAACCACAATGAATGTGACAGAGGATGTATAACGCACGGGTGGTTACAAAACAGAGCTAAAGTTGGTTATATAACAGAACCAGTGTCGTGAGATAGCCGAGGTGGCTGAAGACAGCTCACTTGAATTGAACGCCTTGTCGTACCCAGCGGGTGGTAAGGCTCTTGCCAAACTCATTGTGTACTATAGACTGTGATGCCCAGCAACACACTGTCATACATGCTCTCAATAAAGGTGTTGTACCATATCTTCTCTGAGAATTCATGCTTAACAAACCCTCATGCTCTCTGGAAAGCTGGGGTTTGTTATAACTTTGTGTCCCATTCAGAGCAGTTTCAGTTCAACACATTTGATTGAGTTTGGAAGACCCGTGACCGGGGGATTGTGACTATACGTTTCAGGTGGACAGACGTCAAGAAGAGGGGAGGGAGAAGGTTAACATCAAAGCTTCTAGTAAAAAGGATGGTGTAGGAAGAGGTAAGGAAGTGCATCTCCTCCCGCAGACACCCTTACTGGGCCTGTACCATCTTCACGACTGACCCTAATTGCTCCCATTGGGAAGCATTCAGGGACCAGTGGAAAAAATTGATGGCCACTAAACTTGGCAAAACCAGTAGGAAAAAGGCATTGCTTCAGAGTTATTGGAAGACAGGATATGAAATGTTGGAGCCAGTCCACACAGCATCAAGAGTACTATAGGTGCAGCTGCAAACAAAGCAACGAATTTGGATAGACTTTAGAAAGTGGCATACAAACAGCCCCACAGTCATCCTCTGTGGCACTGGGGACTTCCACTAATGAAAAGAAGTTGTTGGAGAAATGCCAGCAGGTCGGAGTAGAGGAGATAGGGGACACCTGAGTTGCCTGTTGGGCAATTACATGGGGAAGGCAGGGCTGGAAGAGGGCAGACTATTACCAGCAGACTATTACAAGCTGAGCTGCAGATTTGAAGAGGAAGTTGTAGCCACAAGGAGACACAAGGATGACAATTTGTCTTCTGGGTCAGATACAGGTGACAGGAATTTGTACCTGCCACATAACAGTTATAAGGACAGCACTTGGCACAGCAACTCGGGGAAGGGCACCAGTCACCCCAAACCAATGGTGCCAGTTGCTGCCTGACAGCGGCACTGAGGTGAGGAGATGATAATCCCCAGAGACAATTACTGCTCCCGCCAAATGTCTGTCATGTCCCTTCTCTTGTTGATAGAGATGTTGCTTAATGAAGGCTACTATAGCTGAATCTTGGCTTTTTGCTTTTGAGTGAGAGCAACCTGGATGTCAGCATAAGGAAGATGAAACAAAACTAAAATGTGGATCACAGGAATTTGAGCATAGATTATGTACATGAGAGGGTCGTTTTTGAATGCTGAATGAAATGGACTGCTGTATAAAACAGGGATGGGCAACCTATGGCATGGGCAAGCCTCCAGCGGCACGGGCAGCCTTTGTGCATGGCATGCAGAGGATCAGGAAGGGGACAAGCAGCACACTAGCAGGTAGGTCAGGAAGCAGAAAGAAAAGCAGCATTTTGGGATGGGAGCACAGGGCAAGAAGCAGAAAGCAGAGCAGCAGATTAGGCAGGAGAAGGGGATTGGAACGGGACCGGGGAAGGGTATGGGCCCAATCTGTGGCATGCCTGCCAAAAGAGGTGGGCCCCACTGCTCTAAATAGATGTTTTTAGCCAGATTCTGACCTGGCTTTATTAAGAGGGTTGGACTCTTTGTAGATGCCACCTCTAAAAGGGAAACTCCCTTCACTGCTGCCAAGCGCGCCTGTGAGGTTTTTGGCAATACAATATGGATGAGTGAGAGCAGAGGCAAAAAGAAAAATCAGGATGTGTAGCTACCATGTGGGAAAAAAGGAAAGCAAAAAAAAAAAAAAAGTAGTGTCCAGGATTAAACAGGAAAAGATGCAGCTACAAAGGAGGAATCAAAAGGTAAGAAAAGCATCTCGCACAGAAAATTGCAACTCAGGAAATACAAAAATGGCCCTAAAGGGACAGCCTATAAGATATTAGTTATAAGACTAAGAAAAAGGGAACATATTATTTTGGGAAGAGGTCTGGCAAAAGCCAGTGATGGCAGGCAGAGAAGACCTGAGCAGGCTACAGAGCCCAGGGCAAATCAGCCTGTGTGGAGCCCTGCCCCTGCATACCCTGGACATGAAGAAGCTGGCAGTGGATTCGGTGGTGTGGGGTGCCGAGCGGCTGGATGCGAAGCCACCAGTGACGGTGGCACTGAGTTGCCACAGCCTCTGTCCGGTTGCACGGGGCCCCCCAAAGTGCGGGGCCTGGGGTGGTCACCCTGATTCGCCCCCGGAAGGTTGGCCCTCGTGGCAGGAATGGGCATCTCTGGGCCAGCTGGCCCCACAAATGAAGGGAAATGCCATTAAAATGACATTAACTGGGGATCCCTGGAATGGCCCAGGGTCAGCATTTGGGTGGGAAGGGAGAGAGCGTAATATTGTGGTAAATGTCTAGCAGTATCTAAAACCTAGGGCATCCATTACTATTTTTCACTTGAAATCGAATGCAGGTAGAATGCAGAAAATGCAGGAAAGGTGTGAGTTATTGGAATATACTGGGTAGTCAAGCTCTTCACAGGAAAGAGTCCCAAAGTTACTTTAGGGTCACAATTAAAAGGAAAAGCTGGGAGATAAAATTGGACAATGAAGTCGTAATTTTAGGGAATGACGGTTATAAAGGAGAAAACCCACAAACCATTATAGATTATGAGGAACAAATTATGTGGCCGAGGAGCTAGGGGTCTGACCAGTGTGGGGCTGTGAAAGGAACCAGTGATTTAAGGGCCATCACCAAGACCAGTCCATTCTGCCCGAGCTGACCTACTTTAAGCCCAGCTGGAAAATCAATTCCATCTTGAACATGCAACTGTTCTTGGATGGGCTGTGACCCTCTGGTACCCAATAATGGTTTGTATCTTGCAAAGACAGATTCTTGGCGAGGAATAGGTACTGTTAAGAAGACATTTCCAGAGTTTGTTTTACAAACCCAACAATAGTGGCAGATTACAGATGCTGGATGCAAAGAGTGTGTCTGTAAAATCATCATATGAATACCAACAAGTGGAGAAATAATGGTAGTTCATCCCATATTTGATGCTGCTATGGAAACTGAAGACCTGACCCCTCTTGCCCTGTGATCGTGAAAGCTGGGAAAATGGTTTTAATTATACTGATGGAAGTTTTCAGTCCTATCTATCTGAGGACTGCCAAGAGACTCTCAATGGATGGTTGAGTCATCCTGCAATGTGTGCCTACCAAACCCTTTATCCAAACTTAATATTAACTTTAGTCCATCTCTCTTAGCATAGGCTGGCCACAGATGATTCTGCTTTTAGATTAACTATTTTAAAGTTACCTTTAATGAAGAAACTTGTTCTGTACAAGATAAAGCTGTACATTTTATCAATGGTGTTTAATAGATAAAACTATGGTATTGTAACAGTAAGACCCTTTAATTTAGGGATTTGCTCAGAAGTACTACAGAAATTAATGTCCCACCAACAAATGGATTGTTTTGTCTAACATCCGAAGACCCAGAGCGTTGTCGCCCAAATGAGGATAGAGCATGATAAGAAAAAAATCACCTGGTTTAGCAAATCACCTTGCTGGGTACTCAGCAAAGTCATGTTTTTAGAATGGTCAGCAATGCCTATGGAAATACTCAATTTGATAAGATATCCTGTTGTAGTGCTAGCTTCTGTTCAACTTGTGTTAATAACTATATTAATAATCGTTGCTGGTTATGTAAAGCAGTTAGCCCATACAGTACAATGTGCTGATGTTAGAGATTAAAATTTGTCAACAGAACAGAATTTAGGGGAAAAGGTGTTAAGGATAGTCAAAAGTGAATGAGCAGGTTGCACCTGGTAGATCCTCCTGCAGGACCAAAATGAGGCACTATTGAAAATATTATAAATGGAAAACTTGGGAAGACACCTTTTGTCACTCCCTCAACTACGTGCAGGTAATTGTCCTATCTTGTTAAAATGTTGCTTAAAAGAAGGCTGCTAGGCTGAACATCGTGATGAGTGTGGCACAAGATGTGCATGTATTTGAGTGGTTACATAATGGAGCGAGTGTTGGTTAACTAACAGGAGACATTTGAAGTGTCTAAACAGAGAGAACTTGACCATTCTCACCAAACCTAGCAAACGGTAAGGTTTATGTCACACTTTTTGTGTGCTGTAGACTATAATACTGATTAATATACAGACATATTGCATGCTCTCAGTGAGTGCTGTACTTTAATATGTGCTACACCTGCTCTGGCTAGCCACAATACCAATGATGCCATCAATAGTTGGCCTGCTATCATGGCCTTTTAGTGTCCGTCCTCTTATTCAGACTTCAGTTGAGGAAGGCCTCCAGCAGGGAGCAATGTTTCTGTGGCTTGTAATAGAACAACGTGGTTGGATAAAGGGTAAAGAAGTAGTTCTACACCTGGCTTAGCCCCTGCTATATTACCTATGTGGAATAGGGCAGGTTGCTTTTCAAATGTGTGCGTCTGAAACTGGGTATCTAACTCTGTAGTTGGCTTCCAAACAAAAGTGACCTAATCTTCCAAAGCTCTTATTTTGTTGTCCAAGCTAAATGGATAAGATAGGTCCAATCAAGAAACTTTGACTTTTCAGATATGTGGGGAACCGGAAGAGAAGCAAGGGCAACACTAGACCCCTGCTGAACCAGATGGGACAACTGACAACTGATGCCCAGGAGAAAGCCAACCTATTAAATGGGTACTTTGTGTCAGTCTTTCATCAGTCCCATGGGACGCCCATGCCCGCTATGGGACAGGGAGGTCCGGGTGAGGGAGATCCCCTGCCCTCCATCAATGCTGACCTCGTGAAGGAACACCTTGAGAGGCTGGAGATCTTCAAGTCAGCCGGCCCTGACAATCTACACCCCAAGGTATTCAAGGAGCTGGCGAGCATCATAGCTCAGCCCCTGACACGGGTCTTTGATAAGTCCTGGCAGTCTGGTGTAGTGCCTGAAGACTGGAAGAAGGCCAATGTGGTGCCTATCTTCAAGAAAAGGAGGAAAGTGGATCCAGGTAACTATAGGCCCATCAGCCTGACTTCTATCCTGGGGAAGATCTTAGAAAAGTTTATTAAGAGGCCATCCTTGATGGACTGGCCGACGCCAACATCCTGAGGGATAGCCAGCATGAGTTTGTTGCGGGTAGGTCTTGCTTGACCAATTTCATTTCCTTCTATGACCAGGTGACCTATCACCTGGACAAGGGAGAAGAGATTGATGTCATATATCTTGACTTCAAAAAAGCCTTTGATCTGGTATCCCATGATCACCTCTTGGTGAAACTGGCCAGTTGTGGCCTTGAGTCTACCATGATCCACTGGCTGGGGAACTGGCTCCGTGGTTGGACCCAGAGGGTAATAGTTGATGGAAGTCAATTGTCATGATGCCTTGTGACCAGTGGGGTTCCCCAAGGCTCTGTCCTTGGACCCGTATTGTTCAACATCTTCATTAATGATGTGGACATTGGAGTCAGAAGCGGACTGGCTAAGTTCGCCGATGACACCAAACTCTGGGGCAAAGCATCCACGCCAGAATACAGGCGGGTGATCCAGGCTGACCTGGACAGGCTCAGCAAATGGGCGGACGAGAACCTGATGATGTTTAACACCGAAAAATGCAAGGTTCTCCACCTTGGGAGGAAAAACCTGCAGCATCCTTCTAGGCTCGGCAGTGCTACACTGGCTAGCACTATGGAAGAAAGGGACTTGGGGGTCATCATTGACCACAAGATGAACGTGAGCCTGCAATGCGATGCTGCAGCTAGTAAAGTGATCAAAACGCTGGCTTGCATCCATAGATGATTCTCAAGCAAATCCCGGGACATCATTCTCCCCTTGTTACTTGGCCTTGGTGAGGCCGCAGCTGGAGTACTGCATCCAGTTTTGGGGCCCGCAATTCAAAAAGGATGTGGAGAAGCGTGAGAGTCCAGAGAAGGCCACACGCATGATCAGAGGTCAGGAAAACAGACCTTATGATGACAGACTGAGAGCCAAGGGGCATTTTAGCCTGGAAAAGTGCAGGCTCAGGGGTGATCTGATGGCCACCTATAAGTTTATTGGGGGTGACCACCAGGATCTGGAGGAACATTTATTCACCAGAGCGCCCCAAGGGATGACGAGGTCGAACGGTCACAAACTCCTGCAAGACCGTTTCAGGCTGGACATAAGGAAGAATTTCTTTACTGTCCGAGCCCCCGAGGTCTGGAACAGCCTGCCAGCGGAGGTGGTTCAAGCACCTACATTGAACACCTTCAAGAGTAAATTGGATGCTTATCTTGCTGGGATCCTCTGACCCCAGCTGACTTCCTGCCCTTTGGTGGGGGGCTGGACTCGATGATCTCCCGAGGTCCCTTCCAGCCCTAATGTCTATGAAATCTATGAAAAAATCAGTTTTAATTTTGTATAGCATTTGTACTTTTTTGTTATTTCCCTAAACAAATATTTATTCTCACAGGATGCTAAGTTTTAAGACATAGTTGTTTTGCAAGTAATGACATAGTTTAACATATTTAAACTCAGACTCAGATTTGGGTTCTTAATTTTTTTTTTTCATTTTATTAACTTAGAAAATGATCGTTTCTGATTTTCCAGCTGATTCGTTTTTTAAAACGAGCTACTGTTGGATGCAGATTGGAATACAGTTAAAAAATTGCCCCAAAACAGCATTGTAAAATTATTTTGGGTAAAGGAGTATTTCTTGGGTAAAGGAGACTACATAAAATGTGCTGGATATGTAAAGTAAAAAAAGTTGACCAAGCATGTTTCTAATTTAAATCTAACTGATTTATTAAACAAAGGAAGCATTATCCACAGTTAGGAAACTGAATGAATTGATTTTGGTTGCCATGTCCTTCAAGATTAGTAGATCTCAGGGTCTCGTATCTAATTTTTATTCCTGGATTGGAAAAGGAAACAAAGTTTCCTGCTTCTTCAGCTCTCAATCTGCTCCTCAATTCTGAATGAATCGTTTTCTGAGCTGAACTAAACCAAATAACCTGAAAAGAAAATACAGTCTTTGACGCCACAGGAGAGGCTTCGGCTGTTAAAGATGGTTTATCAGTACAACCCCCTCTGATTCCAGCTACTTGGGCACTGCCGTTCAAAGGGTTTGACTTTTTTTTAAAACTTTTTATTTTAAAAAGTCAACTGATTTTCATCCGTCCTGGATCAGGGCTTGTTGTGAATCTGACTGAAGTAAAGGATATTTTTTTAAACTGGTTTCATTGGTCATTAGAAATGGTTCGAAGTGCAAAGTATTCAACACACCCCATCTCCCAACTGTTGACAGCGCTTTGTCTTTTAGCAGCATTAAGATGGACTTTACAAGCTAAACCTTGAATAAGAATGCCAACATCTGGTTTTTAAGTGGATCTTTATTTTGTGAGTAGTTCATTTGAGACCAATGGACCATTAGTGAGTATGGACCATTAGTGAGTATGGCTAGACTCTGGCCCTAAATATTTGCTTATGGCAGCAGCAAGCAAGCAGCCATCAATATGTTTCTGTCAGCCCTGTCTGATACGTGGTGTTTATTTGCCAAAAAATGCAGGCGAGGGGGTCAGGCTTAGTTACCAAAACGTTAACTTGTAACGATTGACCTAAAGCATTTGTGACAGCCTTTTCTAGTATGAAAATGACAATTTCCTGGTATGAAATCGACAACAATCAGTTTTAAAGTCCTAAGAATTATAATATTATTTTAAGATGCAGAAGTTGGGGGGGAGGGGGTAGAGGGAGGGGCAGAAAGAGAAGGGAAGAGGAAAGCAGGAAGAAAGACTTCTTTGGTCTCCATAAATATTCACCAGTAAATCTAACTTACGAACTTAGTAGGGCTTCAGTGATAAATACAAATTTAAGCTGAAAGGTCTTTTATAGTTAATAATAATAACAACCACTTCTAAGCACAGTTCTGCTGATTTACCTTAAGGGGTGTCAAAAACGTAAGTATTTATACAGTGGAAATCAAATGGAAAATAAGGGGGGAAAGCCCCACAAACACATTGCTTTGGATTTGGCTAAGAGAAATGATTGTATTATTCATTTCTTCACGTGATTCTCAGGTAAATAAAGTCACTTTCTAGGATGCAGTAGATCTCATTAAGAGGAGAAGAAAAACCCTTTAATGTTGAAACCATCTTCCAATTCTAAGCAAATCCCAACGAGTGTGATGAGAGGAGAGAGTTCTTAAATTGCTGAATTTCTCCCTCAGTTGAATTTCTCCAGCAGCTCCCTGCTTTACAGCAGCAGCTCCATGCGGTCCTGAGGCTTTGCACAGTTCTCGTGACGAGTGAGGCCTGAATTCTCTTTTATGCATTATGTAGTACGAAGTCCAGTTTTCAGCTGATCTGAGCACCCTCACGTCAGCAGGAGGTGCGCGTATTACTTCTCTTATTCTGGGGTGGGGGGAAATGCCTGCTAGTGCTGGAACCAACTAGGCGGAGCCAGTTTCATTTCTAAAGTTGTCTTGAGAGAGAAGTGTGGGATTTGACTGATAGATTTCTTAACTATAAATGGATTAATTAGTGTGACTGAGGTCATGCATAAAATAGGAGCAAGCTAATTAAGTCTGAATGCCTGTTGTACCGTGTTTGGCGATCAAAGGCTAGAACAAGTTTTTAAAGATTATATTTCTTTAAACGAATAAATGAGTCTTATTAAGGGTAGCTGGGGTACTCTCTCCAGGAGAACCACTAAAACTCCTGTAATATTTTCCACCTGATTATTTTTGTGCAGAAGTGTCTGTTTTGCAGTTGATGCTTGGGTGTGAACACACTTAGCACTCCTGAGCCATTAAAGGGAAGGGACTAGCCGGCCTTCAAAGGGGCTTTTAAGGACACTTCTTGTTATTACGTTTTGACAGGGACAAAGCTAGGGATGGCAGGTGGGGGATTGTATTTCGTGTTGTAATTGTTTAAATTGACTAATATGTTTCTCTGTGGGGGGGAGAGGAGAGGATGCCTGTGTTCAGGGGACAGCCATGCCCCCCTGTTCTTTCCCAAGAGAGGCAGGGGTGTAGGATTGGGTTGGGATAAGAAATGAGGGTGGGCTGGGGTGGGAAGACCTCAAGGCAACAGGCAGGGGAGTGGGTGGGGAGTGGTGGATATTCTTTGAATTTAAAGTGTTTTGGGCAGGCTTTTTTGTTACACTTTATGATCTTAATATTTTATTCTATTTTTGTAACTTTTTTTTTTTTATTGCAAGCTGCCCTGGACATTTTTTGGGTGGGCAATGTAATAAATCAAATAATTAATTAAATGGCAGAAAAGGCTTTCTCTTCCTGCATTTCTACCCATATTTTCTAAACAAGAATTTTGCTCTGATGCCTTGGGTCCTCATACTGGGGATTCCTGAAGTCCTGTGTACTCTGCGGTATCTTGTGCTCTGTGTCGGCCCCGTGTAGGAGCAAGTATGTAGGCGTAGCCTAGAGAATGAATCATGATTTCCAGGGGCATAGTAATAATTTACTCCCCTGCTTCCCACCCCTGCTGTACCAGTAGTGTGTTTCTTTTCTTTCTCTCCGCCCACCAGGTTGAGGGAGATTAGTAGGCATGAGACTCTTTCCTACCTGTACACAAATAGGACCGGCGTCCAAGGAGGCCGCACAGCATTGTGTATTCTCACGCCGTCTGTGGTACTGGGTGACCCTGAAGGATGAGCTACAACCTGCTTCTGTGATTTTTCCATTGGACTTTAAGTTCATAACTATCCCACCTTCTTGCTGACTTGGAGAAACAAGCCCTACCGACTCTCAGCTCCATGCACACCCAAACCCTAACCATTAGGCAGAAGAGATGAATTAGGGTGGACCAGACCCCCAGCCCGATCCCTGAGACCAGTACCGGGGCCTGTGCTCAGGACCCCTCCTTGCTGTCTACTCTAATACCTGGGTATGGGCATCGTTGGAACAGGAGTGGGTGGGCAGGGCTCAATCCTAGTGGTGGTCCCAGGGTTGGTAGGGAGTTGGTATAGACATAACCCAAGATTTCTGGAGTCAAGGCCCAATTCTGTGAAGGACAGTACATCTTCTGCAGGTGGCCGAGTACCCTCCATTTTCAGTCACACACGGGATCTGAGGGCACTCAGAGCAGCCCAAGAAGCTTTGAGCTCTCTTCTGGACTAGATGGTAGGGATACAGCCATTTAAAATTACCTTTACAATTCCTTGATGGCAACCAAAACTGGTTTACCTGTGGAGAACAGACCAATCCCAAACAAATCTTTTTAAGAGATCAAGAGGTCCTGCGGAAGGCATATTGTGGGGAGGTAAATCTCAGTCGATTGCTTGAAACGTCTTTTTTAATGAACAGTCACAATGAACCTTTTAAAGTTTTTTTGTACATTGCTTTTTGAGGATACTTCAGCTAAGTTACTACTTAATATTTGGCCAATGCAATGAGATTACAAAAGGCTCATGCTGGGATCTTCAAAATCACTCAGCATGAGCTTACTTATGATCCCACCAAAGTCAAAGGGAGGTTTTAGAAGGAAGCAGGAGAATGCTAAGTGTTTTTGAGAGTCCCCCTTAAACGTACTTCTATAGTGGATTGTTTTTTAAATATGGCAACCCTTAATTAACACGTTAAAAGTGACCTGATTAATCACATTTTCACAGGGTTTAGGCTTTTTCTCATTATGTGGTTGAGCTGCCAAAATTACAAAACAATATGGGACTGTGGGGGCCATGGTATAAACAACCTGTTGTACAGACGGATTGTCCTGTGGATGGTGGGTGGTGAACAAGTGGCATATAGTGTTTATTGTGCCATTAGTGGTATCTTAATGAGCTGCACTCATTTGGTTTCCTTGGGCACATCCACATGAACACACACGTGTGTCTTGCAGCGTCTCAAAGCCTCCCCATCGCTGCCCTGTCCAGGCCCATCCACTGCTGGCCCCCCCAGGCCCTCCCAATTGCTGCCCCATGTGGCCCCATCTCCTGCCTTCCCCCCCAGTGGCTACCCTGCTCGGCCCCATCCCCCTCCTGCCCCGAGCGCCGCCCTCCCCCCCAGGATTGCTGCCCTGCCAGGCCCCAGCATCCTGGCAATCAAAAAAAGCAGAAGCAGCTGCCATTGAGGTCACTAGGGCCACATGGTAGAGCCTTCTCCACAGCACAGTGCCCAGGTGACAGCTGCAGCAGGTCAGCTGCCCGAGAGCTTGTGGAGCCACGCTGTGCAGGTACCAGGCAGCTGGGACCCCCCAATGCCCCATGCTGCATGGGGGGGTTCTGCCACAAGGCCCCAGAGCCCCCACACTCCCTGCTACTGCAAGGTGAGTGCGAGACTTTTTTTTTTTTTAAAGTGCCAGAAGGCTGAGGCCGGGGAGGCAGCCATCTGGAGGACTGGGGGTGCAAGCAGGGCATGGAGCCAGGGGGTCAGCCAACAGGGGCGCTGGGGGTGCAAGCAGGGGATGAGGCTGAGCGAGGTAGCCGTTGGGAGGTCTGGGGGAGCAGGCAGGGGGTGGGGCAGCCTTCGAGGGCCTGGGGGTGCAAACAGGGGGTGTGGCTGGGTGGGACAGCCATCGGGGGGCTGCAGGAGCTGGCAGGGGATGGAGGCAATTGGGGCAGCAATCTGGTAGGCTGGGAGAGCAAGCAGGAGTGGGGCATGTGGGCCCTGCGAGGGGTGTGGTAGGCCTTGCGGGGGCCATGAAACTCCCCCTGCCTGCATATCCAGGAGAAACTAGGCAGGGTTATTTTGCCCTAAGTGGCACAATTTGCCCCACACCAAAATACATGTCTAGGTACATGTGCTGAGGCAAAAAGCCGCAGCTCAAATTTGCACTGCTTCTATTTGGTCCACTACCAGGAGTGACCAGGAATAACGGTCACAAGCTGGCAGAGGGTAAGTTCAGACTAGACATCAGGAGGCACGACTTCACTGTCAGGGTGGCTAGGATCTGGAACCAACTTCCAAGAGAAGTGGTGTTGGCTCCTACCCTGGGGGTGTTTAAGAGGAGGTTAGATGTACACCTTGCTGGGGTCGTTTGACCCCAGTACTCTTTCCTGCCATGGCAGGGGGTCAGACTCGATGATCTGCTCAGGTCCCTTCCAACCCTAGAAACTATGACACTATGAGTTGCTGCAAGCGCATGTGCTTGCATGTGTGGATGCGCTCCTTGTGTTAGTATCCCAGCCTTTGTAATGGCCTGGTGCAAGATACCTTAAGCAGTTGTTCAGAAGTCCTAGTATATCCGGTGAGTTGAGTGGGCATCTCTGATGCACATGCATCCTGGTACAAAATACTTTAAGAGGAACATAACCTTTTGGTGACAGCAAGTGTCATTTGATGGGAGATCCAGCAGAGTCTGGTGTAACCTTGATTTTTTTTATCATCTCTGACTTTTTTAAATTTAAATCTTGGCTAGCAGAATTAATTGTAGAGGAATATCTGATCTGTATTTGGGGAAATGGTATTTATATACAGTCCTTTTTACTGCTATATGTGGACAATGAGTTATACATTGCAGGCATAGGAAAACATGGACCAGCCAATTCCTGAGCACTGAGTTCCCTTGTCACAGACAGACGTCTGCAGTCAATCTGGAGGTTTATCCCCACCATCCTTAGTACTGAATCAAATCCCTACATATGTCTTTTGTGGCTATTATCTGCATCACAGTGGCATCAAAAGGCCCTATTTTATTTGATGTGGTGCAGACACAGAGTGAAGTATAGCACCTGACTTGGTGAGTTTGCAACTTAAAAGATGAGTCATAACAGATGGAAGCCGGGGTTATATATAAAAGGGAGAACCAAGGTACAGAGAGATTGTACGACTTGCCCATAGTCATGCAAGAAGCATGAGGAAGAACTTAGAACCAGTTGTCCTGAGTCCCAACCTGCTGCCCTGGATGCTGAATTATCCTTCCTTCCTGAAGTTATACTTTTCTGATGGGGATAGTGCCTTTTCATTTGTCTTTGGGGGTGTCTCTCTGTTGTCAGCGGGAAGACTTGTAGTTTCTGGCAAGATTATAGTATGGGTACTTCATTTGGTGGTAGAAGGTATTTGAAATAAAGGCAAAATATAGAAAGGTAAGTGCAATGATTATATCGGCTTGAAAGTTCTGTTATATTATGCTAGTTATCATTATTGTTAAAAGGGTTTATAATATTGTGAGAAGGGTCAAGACTTTGCTGGGTATAGCTGAGCTAAATATTGGCAGAGACTTGTGAAAGCGTGAGGATCGTCAGTCTTGTGTTTTGTTACAGTTTCTAGAATCACCAGAGTTTTGAAGGGCTTCTCTTTAGAGTGCTTACTTCCTAGTACTTTGGCTTTGAGCACTCAAAAGAGAATTATTTTAGTTCTAAAGCCTTCAACTCCTGGATTAGTTTAAGACGAGCAGGATGGGGCTCCATGTGGCTTTCCATGGCTGGTCATTCAGATTAAAATGGAGCACTGCATTCTGGGAACCATAATTCTTGCCTTCCTATCCTGATTACACCGTGTCATAGGGCGCTTATACACGTGCAAGGAGGCTGCTACGACATGCTGTAATTACAGTTCATCAGAGCAGACTCGATTAATCTGCTGTGTCACACATATCAGCGCCCCCGTGCTGAAAAATGGTGGTAGGCGCTTTAAAACTCGTTTGATGAGCTTTAGCTCAAAGCGCCCCACCGTCATTTTTCAGGGATGCTGATGCATGTGATACTCCAGGCGCTTTAAATTAGCGTGGTCATGGAGCGGTGCTAATTAAAGTCCCTCCTCCCCCGCAACCTCCCAGAGCATGTCTATAAATACCCATAATGGCTGACCCTTAACCAGGTGTGTTTCAGAGTTTGTGCTCGTGCAGTCTTTCAAGTGTACGGTTGCACATTAAAAGCACATCTCTATAGTTCGTTCCCTATAAATAAATTCCTTTGGGAGCACTTAGGGGGTAACTGGGACGTCCTCTTTCTTTGCGGGGGAGGAAGAGTACTGTGCAGCATCCCTACTACAGAGAACACTTCAGCGTCTTATGTATTAAAGTTGTCTGAGCCAGCCTGTGCTGTAAAATGGGTACGTTGTGGTAAATGAAGAATAGGTCTCTACTTCAAAGAATATACAGTCATTGGGCCTAGAGGTGCAAGGGTGCATATCTGCTTAACGTTAACTGCAGGAGTTGCCCCTTTGACATAAGCAGAGACTTCTCACGTCCATATGAAAACCCACGCTAAATTGTTTTAGGATCCATGAAGTTCAGCACCATGCAAAACCCCAGCACACAGCCTAGGCACCACTGACATTCCCAGTCCTATTCTGAATGCTTCTGTGGTCTTTTGGACGGGGGAGAAGTTCACCCTGTATGTACACGTGGAAACGACAGAGTCCAACATGAGGCTGAGCAAACACAGAATGGAATAGGGACTTGTCAGCCCCATGAAACAGGAGGCTTTTGAAAAAGAAGTGTGGAACATAATAAATATACATTATGTATGACTCTTTTCCGGTCACGTTAGGGCAGAAAGGAAGCATGAAAGATGAGAGGAAATCAGGGGAGAAAAACCAGTGAATGAAAGTTGGCCCCAAACCTCCCGCGTTAATTAAGAACCACTCAAATTGCTTTGATTTCCCCCCCCCCCCAAAATAGACATGCTTTTCAGTATATAGAATCGTGTTGCCACAGGACTCACTAAAAAAGCAGAAAAGTCCCTTGAGATGCCAAACCCATAGTAGAATGCACATGTTGACTTTAAAACGACCATAAATATCGTTTAGGACAAAATTATGTAGAAAGAGGCATAAACATTGCCTCGCGTGTCTCTCCAGAGCTGCTCAAATAGCCTTAATATATTTCCAAGCAGTTTTTATTTGGAAGACAGATGACTATCAGCCAGTGTTTTGGCCATATCTGCCTTCCTCAGGGCTTAATTAAGCGAGACGATGACTGACAGGCATTTTTATTTCCAAATAAAAATTGCAAGAAACTATATTAAGGACATATGAACAATTCGGCGGAGGTGGGCAGTGGGATTTATTATGCCTGTTCATGGGTGTTTAAGCTGGATTATTTAAAGGGGCACAGCGTGCAGCCACCTCCCTGCATTATGGAACATTATTACTGTGTCTAATAGGAAAATGCACACACACTGCTGCCCATGAACCCTGATCCCCCAGAGAGCTCTCGCCATTTTGGTTCTATTCCAGCCATGCAAAGCAGCCCCAAAACCTATGAATCTAGCTGCTTAAAATTTCTGACTGAAGGAAAGCCTGGATGGCAAAGAGCTGCTGCATTGGCTCTTTTGCTAGCACAGTGGCTGTCAGCATAGTAAAGAAAGACTTCCAAGTGTGTGGGGCACACTCCCCTGGGATTCAGGGGAGATGATTCAGCTCTTTGCCCAGCTGCAAAACCCACCTTGTTCCTGTAAACGAGAGTGATGATAAATGCTTCTCTCCTTTGCAGGGTTGTGAAGGTAAGTTCAAGATTGCAGGGTCCTCCGGCACTGCAGTGGTGAAGGTCGTATGGTTTCAAGCGGGGTGGGGGCCCTTCAGCTCCAAGACTGTGGGGCTCCTTCTTCTCTCTAGTACCTGGGCTCTTACTTTGTATGGGCAAGGAGCCCAACACATGCACAATTGTCTCTGGCTTATTCTTCCTTAACATTTACATATAAAACAGGCTCAGAACGCATGCGTTTATTTTGAGACTGATTTTTCTTGTTGCTTCAGAACAGGAAGGTCCTGAGGTTTATACGTTTTGCTGTTTACCCCTGCCCATATTGAGGTGGATTGTATTGCCCGTTGTGGGCTTGGTTATATTGGGAAGTGGACAGAAGCCTGACCTTTGTACACGACTCTTGATTTCCAACCAGGGATCTCAATGGAGAACAATGCAGACTTTTCTGGGGTAGAGCTTTATTTCTGCACCAAATTCGGGGTAACTGGAAGCTCTGGTTCCTTGATTTGCTCTCTAGTGAGGCAGGCTGGGGTGCAAAGATACAATGTGCAGTCAAGATGCAACTGCTGGTCAGGCATGGGCTATCCGGACACAGGCATGGGTGATCTGGGCGGCCGTCTGGAGCCTGGATAGAAAGGGGGCCTGAAAATGGTAATTTTTTGATTATTGTTATCATTATCTCTGGCAAAGTGGGGCCTGATACTAAAAGTTTGCCCAGGGCTGCCAGGAGTCTAGGTACAGTGCTGCTGCTGGTGCAGGAAAGCAGGGGTTGATTGTACCTAGGACACAATGCACCTGCAAAAGAAAGGGCTCCCTTTGAAAACACACTGCTATTCATAATGCAGGATAGTACAGCAACCTGGTCTTTGAAAGAGCCTTATGACTAGCAGGGTAGATAAAGAATATGTCTTCAGTCAAAGCTACTTTTTTACCATGTCCTGCTCCTGTTTTACTTCCCCAGTGCTAAAATCTAATACGAATGTGTTTATTATTAGCTCATAAAGCTGGCTAACCTTTCAGAGCGGAGTAAGTGCGCATCTTTGATGGATTATTTTCCCCCTTAGGAATGAAATCCCAATGAAAGCAGTAACGTATTTAAGGAGTCCCCTGGGAGAACGAGGGTGACGTGACTGGAACGCCTTCTGGTGCTTCTAGCTGGTCTGTAAATAAGTTGGGATCTCTCTGCGGGCTGTTCATATACCTACCCATCTGTGAAGAGGTTTACTCCTAGGACACCTCACTCTTTCTCTATATATATTGTTGTCTCAGGAACTGAAATAGCTATTTTACTTACCAAGTCTGTCTCTGGAACTGATGGATGTAAATGAGAGCTGCCCTGTCAATTTTTAGCGTTACGTAGGCGTGAAAGTTACAGTATTCGCATCTGACTGTGCCGACTGAATATAGACAGTGACTGTAGTCCTGTGATCGAGGGAGAAAAAAGGGCCTTGTGGTTAAGGAGACACGAGGTCTGGGTTCTACTGCCGACTCTTATCACAGGTTTTCTGTACAGCTTCGGACGGAAATAACGGCAAGGTATTTTAAATCAGCTGGAGGCCAGCGTTTCTCTGTAGGTGCAGAAAATTTGCAAGCCCAGACTGATTTTTAGGGGCCAGTCCTAGGCACTGCGCATCTAACAGCCTGATCTGCACTTAGGGTTTCAGAGAAACTGCTATTTTGGCTGCCAGCCGGGGGCTATTGCACACCCGCCTCTCTGAAAAATGATAATCAGGGTATATGCCTCAGTTCTCCTCGCTGGTGAAGACTAAAATACAATTTTCACTGAAGTGTTGTACCAAGAGAAGTGTTGCTGGCTCCTACCCTGGGGGTGTTTAAGAGGAGGCTAGACGAACACCTTGCTGGGGTCGTTTGACCCCAGTACTCTTTCCTGCCGTGGCAGGGGGTCGGACTCGATGATCTGCTCAGGTCCCTTCCGACCCTACAAACTATAAAACTATGAATCGGGGTCTGGTGTAAAATCCATTGAAACCGATGGGATTGCTCCCTTGAATTGGACCCTGACTTGCTAATTGCAAAGTGCTTTGAGATGTCAGAAGAAAAGCGCTACAGAAATGCAAAGTACTAGCATTATTTTTCCATTTAAAAGAGGTCCGGTAGGTTGTTGTTTTTTTCCTGTCTCAGTGACCTGAAAGCGAACCAAACAGGCAGCCTTCTTCAACCAGTGTATTCTTTTGTGCGTTAAAGGGACACTGACCTTAAGCTTGGACTCCAAATACGAGGTCTGGAGTGGAATTTAAAAGGTTTTACAGAAACCTGTGGGCCAGAAAGTGATAGCCTCATTACTCCGTTTAACTTGTAAGGGCTTTTCTGTTGGCTCGTTTCAGTGAGTCAACATGGCTGCTTCTGTGAAGCAAGATGCTAGTCCCTGTGAAGCAAGTTGATGCTATCAGAATATGAATAGAAATGGAAAGAGCTTCGGGGGGGAAAAACCCCATAACAATCATTGCAGTGTTTTAAACTCACCACAAAGCACAGATCTACCACGGGGTTTCTTAACTTTTTCTAACTCTCCTGTACCACGGCCGGACACAGGCATAGCGAACCAGCAGCCCAGGGCCTGGACAGCCAGTGCAATAGTGAAAAGTGTTAGGATCCTTTCTCTCATCTCCTCATAAAGAAAGCTGGGAGAGCCGCAGCTCCCCCTGAACCTGTTGACAGCCCAGCTTGGGAAAGGTGTGATCAAAAGGGAGAGAACCAGGACGTGAAACTGATGCGGAAAAGGAAGTGTAATCAACCACCGGGCCTCCTGATAGACAAAGCGACCGGGATGAAAATGTTGTAAGGTGGTCTAAAGCCGAGGTTCCTCAACTTTTTCTTATTGAGCACCTCCTTCCAGATTTAACAGCTGCCCATGTATGCCTACCACCATACGATTTGTGTTTTAACCCTTTAAATGCCAATTATTATAATGAAATTTAAATCCGCCATTACACAATTTCTCCCGCATACCCCCCAGAGATGTCTTGCATACCCCCAGGGATATGCGTAACACAGTGTGGGAACCCCTGGTATAAAGGTTTGTTCAGTACTCATCATCTACAGGGCTTTTAGTAACAGGCAAAAGGATTTTTTGTCAATATACCCTAGAGATTTTATGATGATAATGTCCCTTTAAGTGTAAATTGCATTTAGAACTAGGATCGGCTTAATTAGAAAGAACAACCTGCCTCTATCAATGGAAGTTTTTAAGAAACTATAGCAATCTTCCAAGGAAGGATTACACGAGAAAAATGGTTTAAATTACCTGGAGATTTACAAATGGGTCACACATTTGTTCTTTGTGTGAGGAGGAGTGCAAAGCTTAGATTGGGTTTTCTTTAAGCCAGTCTGTGCATACTGAAATTCTGGACTGTTACAGGGAGAGACTGGTTTCTGATCACTTATACTGGTAAAAGTGTAATGTCTGGCCTTAAAGACTGGCTTAAAAAAATCACAGCAAGAGAATGTAAGGGGGAAAAAGTGTTCTTAAAACGAGAAAATGTAATTAAAAGATTGAGTTCAGAGGCAGCAGCTGAATTTAGTTTTACACTAGAAAGGTCTGGAAACTCCCTGCTTTACTTAGCTTGAACCACTTGTCTGTTTGGAGAGAGTTTGCAAGCTGTAGACAGTTTGGTGTTGCATGTTGCTGATCTGAAATCACATGTACATGAAAATGATTTAAAAAAAAAGCCATGCAAAAACAGTTTAGATTGGGGGTATTTTGATAGCTTCCATTTCTACCTCCACTGTGGAGCTATTTTCTTTGAGCCAACTAAGACCAAGCTTGGGTTGTGATGGGTAGCCCTTCAGTCTTCCTAAACTCACGCTAGCAAGTACTTCTGTGTTCAGCCTGAAATTTCAGACTTTGTGTAGGTAATCGTGGCACAACAGAAAGTAGGATGAAAACCAAACTAGTCCAGTCCTCCCTCTGCCCTGGGCAGAACAGTGCCACAGGGTACTATATTTATTCTTAGCTGACATGTTATGGCATAACTAGGTTGCAGTCAATGGGAATTGATAGCACTCAGCCAATCAAAGAGAGTCTGGTCTCCTTTAGGTTTAGTCTGGGAAGTGCCACTGTCCCTTGGGGTACTGTGTAAATAATAATATCCCGGGACCAGCCTCACACTTGCTAGATCTGGAGGCCTAAATCTCCGTCTCCAATTCCTTTGCAACTGCAGCTGGGATGTAGAAAGTCTGAAATTTCAGCTGCGCTGAGCCGCAAAGCGCTTGCAGCTGTGATGATGAGATCTAGGCCACCCATCCCAGCAAGTTCACCTTCAGCAGCACAGCAAAGAGGCACAGCCCCTGGGTGGTTTCTCTGTGCTGGGAATGGGCAGTTCTGTCATTCTTCATCCTAAGTTTGAATATAAACTAGTTCACCTAAAAGGTGACCTGCAAGCACTGCAGAAGACGCTGTGCTGCATGCCCTGAATACCAAAGGGACCAGCTGGAATTCAGAATAGAAGTGACTTCAAAATCTATTTTCATTTGCTCCCAGCCCTAATAGCTGGGGGAAAAACTGTGTGCTTTTGTATGAGTTGCCCTCAGCCTGGAGATGTATCATCAAATAGATGATACCATGAGAGCAGGGGTTCAATCCTGCTCCCGGTAGATCTGTGGTGGTTTTACCATTGATTTCACATGGAAATGAAATAAACCTCTATTTCAAAATAACACACAGCTAATACTTCCCTTACCCCTCTGCCTTAGTTTCAGTCTGCAGTGGAGTTTTATGATCAGTATTATATTGGTAGTGTGTAAAACAGGAATGCGATACTTTCCACGGCACCTCCTAGCACAACACCGCGCCAAGCAGTTACCAGCATCTGGCCAATTGATGGTGACTGAATGAATCATTGGATCCATGGGGCTTGTTCAGTGGCACTCCTCCCACCTTTAATTCCTGGTCCACCCAAAGTCTAAAACCAACTGCCTGACAGTGGCAGCAGCATTTCTATTCAGGCAGCAGTGAGGAAGTCAATTGACTCATGTTACTCATTGTAATCTCCCTGATTCCTTCTAAACTCTTCATTGCAAAGGTATTAACAACCCTCTCTCCTTTTTAATTGTCTTGATGTTCCACTAATCAAACTTGGTCTTTTGCCATTCTGCAGTCTGTTGCCTGATCCTGGTAACATAGCTCCTATTGCACAGCCCTGAAGGCTGTTTTTAGCTGTAGCTAAAAACATTAACTCAGGTCTAGAAATAACTTCCAGTGAAGCATTGGGTGCACTGTCAAGAAGTTCTCAAAGGCTAGACTTTATTTTATGAGTCTGAAAGAAGAGGTGAGTATTTAAATCTAATGACTATAGGATTAATGAAACAACACCTTTTGATCAGTTTTTGCTTAGTTTGTTTTTATACATAAGGCACAGTCTCATAAATGTATATGTGTTTTTTATTTGCTATTAGACTAAATAATATTGCCCTAGGCCCTGCAATATTAGTCAAGCATTTAATTTCCTTTTATCTAGAGAAAAATAGGTGTTGTTTTATATGTGATGGTGCATCACACAATCTGCATCCCAACCCCTTTTAAAAATCCAAGATCTGCCCATGGCCTGGCCTTCTTTGGCTCTCCTTCCTCTTAGGCTTGCTCAGGCAACCATATCACAAGGCGGGTACCAGCAAGTCTTGCTTTCTAGACCTGGAAAAGAAAGAAATAAGAATAAATTCTGAGGTCTGTTGTGTTTTGAGTGCCCTTGGTATTCCTTCTGTTCATCACTTAGCAATTATTGGTGCAGAACTCCAAAGTTATGGCTCTGTTTCAGAAAACAAAGCTCCCCCTTTCCCACAGCCCAATTGATTCAGTTGTGTACGGCTCATCTCTTGTGCTAGTTTGCTTAGAGTGCAAGGTCAAGTGTTATATTTCCCATATAAAGTAAGTTTTCTGCAATTCACTGGCAATTATTTTGGCTGGAGGGCCACTTAACAAGTTTTAGTAAGGTGTCAAGGGCTGCAAGGGTAGCCCCACCCTGTGACAAGTGCCCTGCCCCCTGGTCACCATCTTGTAATTGAAGTCCTGCCCCCTAACCCCTGATTTTTGCCACTGGGAGTCTTTCCCCTTGCCCAGGAAGTACTCCTTTTGGGGTGAGGGGGGGAGTTTTCTTGTATATTGTGTGTGGAGGGGTAGGGGGGTGAGTGTGGTTGGGGGAGTATGTGGTTGGGTGTGTGTAGGGTGTGGATATATGTGTTTGTATGGGATGTGTATGGGTGTGGTTGAGGTATGAGATGTGTGGGTATGATGCAGGTGGGGTGTGTTTGGGATGTATATGTGGATAGGTGTGGGATGTGTGATTGGGGTGCAGGGTGTGTGGGACAGTTGGATGTGTGTGTGTGGATATGAAGGGGTGGGGTGTGTGAGGAGGTGCGGGTGCATGTTTGCGTAGATGTAAGGGTGTGTGTGCTTGAGGTGTGGGGTGTGTCTGTGTGTATGTAGGGTGTGGGTATGGTGGGGGTCAGTATGTGGGTATATTTGTATAGGATGTGTATAGTGGGGTGTGTAATTGGAGTGTGTGGGATAGTGTTGTGTGTGTGTGTGGGTATGGAGGGATGTGGATGTGCATATGGGGTGTGTGTGGGTGTGTGGGTGTGTGTGTATGGGGGCTTCCCCCCCGCCTGCTCTTTGCGATGTGGCTGAGCCTAGGCCCTCCACAGGCCAAGGGAAGGGGATTGGCGCTACCTGCCTGATTCGCAGCACGCTGCAAAGGCAGGAAAAGTAGCTACCACTGGTGGGCAGCAACAGAAGCCCCTGTGATAGGGGAGGGGAAACAGGGAACTGAGCCTGTTATCACCAGCTCTCTTAGTGTCTGTACCATACCTGCCCGGTAAGGCTGCAACAAATGGACATTGGCTCCTGTTGCTGCTCCCCCCCCTCCTGTCTGTCCCTGCCCGCCCATCAGGGCTTTATGAGCAGCTGAGCTCCTTCATACCCCACCATCTCCCCACTCTATCCACACATGCTCCCCCACCCAGCATGGGTAGGACCAGAGTGAGCTGCAAGCAGAGCCCACCCTGCTCCCCTCAGTGCTGCAGCTTCCCCCCTTACCTGCTGCCCAAAACACTGTAGCAGGGACAGGAAAAGTTACTGGAGCCTGGGAGAGCCTAGCAGTTCCCTGGGTGGTGCCAGCAGAAGGAGCACTGCTCAGAAACTGTGCCTGCTGGTGGGGGAGGCTGAGAGCACAGCATGCTCTGCCTCCAGTGGGACTCAGCCCCAGGCAGAGCGCAGCAGGAGCAGCCGCTAGTGGGGCCAGATACAATTAATTGGTGGGTGCCTGCCTGCAGGCCAGATCCAATCAGCTAGTGGGATGAGGTCCGTGTCAGACTTATACTACTTCTTCATTAGTTTGCATATTCTGATGTGTAATATTATGACACATCTCACAATGGTGCATTACTACAATGCTTCCCTTATAGCTATTGTGTCATATGACAGCTTTGGCTTGGCCAACACAAAATTTGGGAGTTATCTCAGGTCATTATCTTGAACACTGAGCATTCTTGACTGTTGATTCTGCTTTTGAGATTTTTCTACCATGACATCAAATACCTTCCGATCCTTAATGCCAATTTAAAAATAGGCAATATTATGAGGAAATTACTATTTATGGTGCTTTCCACGCCAGTTGTTGAGCTTTAAAACATTTTGGCCCCTGTACAGAATACTGTAAGCCCTGCATCCCGGGAAGTTTCAAGTTGCAATCTTCTGACATGAAAGCATTTAAGTCCAGCCTTGTGCAATGACTACAGAAGTCAACGTCTACAGATATCAATCCCTGGTGTATCTGAATATTTTTCATCTTCATTTAATGTTCATCACTAACTAAAAAAAAAAAAAAAATCCCAACTGGAAAGGGGCTTTCCCTTTCAGTCCACTTATCAAGTCAAGTCTTCCCTTGTATCATGTGAAAGCATCTCATTGTTGAACACAATATCTGCTGTGGAGGGCAGAGTTGACAAACCCTGACCCGGAGTGTCACTGCTAAATTCCACCAACAAAACTGCTGATGACTTTGGCAGATATCTCAGCATTTATGTTGCGGCTCACTTAATATCTTCTGGTTTGGATTGCTCCTGACCCCGAAATAGCAAACACCAGTAGAGAGCTCTTGTATGTAAAGGGTCCGACAAGCTAGCAAGTTGCTTCGGTGACCATCCTCTTCCCCCTCATCCTTATCCTGCGGTCACTGCTTATCAAAAAAATATATATTTTTTGCGACTTTCCTTGTAACTGTAAAAATGCTTTTGGAGAGGCGTGAGTAGGAACCCTAATATTTCAAGGTCCAAATCTACTGTGTTATGTGGCAATCATATCCCCTTGCCAAACTCAAATCTAAAGGCACAGAAAGAGAAGCTTTAATGGTCTGTGAATTTGTGAGTTCTTCACACTAGTGTTGTGCCTTTGAGAGCATGGCTTTTTGGCCTGCCCATTTGGTTTCTGCATTAGATCATCCTGAGCCTTTAGTTGAAAGGGCATGAGGAACTTTTCACCCCTACTCCTGCTGCCTTGTACAAGGACTGTGCCCATTCACAGTCCCTATGCTAGGGAGACATCTGCGATTGCTCGCTGCTAGCACCAGCCCAGTGCAATCCATGCAAAAAATGCCTCCAGAGACACCTTCCCTCCTGGGGCTCTCGGCACCTGCCTACCTGGCACAAGCCTTTTAGTGTTGCCATGCCCCAGTGTAGAAGGGCATCAGCATCAGGAGTGGTCTTTTTCCCTTTTGAATGCAAGAAAGTGTGCTGCAGTCAAGGGAGCAAGAACACTGCAGTGCGTCCCAAATCCTTGCACACGACAATAGGCACATGTTCTTGGTATGACTTAAGCTGCCTGTGATAGAGACAAAATGCTGTCCACAAACAGCTAATGGAAAATGTTTTAATGGTGCCCCTTTGGGGGCATATTAGCCAAGCAAATGAATAAGATAGAGAGTATAGCCTGGAGGTGCTGACTGAATTCCTGTGCTTGGAAAGGTCTAATGACCTTTGTGTCCAAAGCTAGGCTTGCTCTAATCACCCCAAAGTTTGTCTTTACCTAGGCTGTTTTCTTCATAGCTCACAGTCTGCTCTGCTTATTATAGTCCTAGCAGTTGGCTTTTATACATACGGGAGCAACAAAAAAGGGGGAAGCCCCAAATTTGCAAGGCGTAGAGTGCTCTGAAGCTCTTACTAATGCCAGCAGTTCATGAGAGAGTGTTAATGATGCCATTTTTACAGAGCTGCTCTAAATGGGTTGGCTAACCTAATGTACAGAAATGCACAGAGTCATCCTAACCAAGAGAAAGGCAATCAGATATCATGCTTCAGGGGGTAAGCTGATCACCTGCAGTACTCGAGAAGGAATATCTCATCCTAGATAATATGCAGCATTACACAACTGGCTCTCAGCACAGCAATATTTCTGCCCCCCGCCCCCCTTCTTCATCTTCTAAGATGTCAAGCTCTGGCTGCTGCATAACCAGATGGTAGACTTGAGGGCTCCGCAGTCTCTAATTCTCTGCTGGAGAGATTTCCATTATGCTGGGATCACTCTCAAAGAAGGGGCTGTATCCTCCCCGGTACAGATCACCATAGCTCCAGTGATTTCTGTGGAGATGCTGTGAATTACATCTACTAGGGATCTGGCCTGCACCAGACAAGGAAGTCAAGTTCAGCTGGGGCTCCTATTAATGACGACCAAAACTTCAGGTAAACACCTGCACATCCAAGAGCAGAGCATGCCTGATATTTTACTGCTGCCTATTTACTGCCACTCCTTTTAAAAGATAATTTTGTAATCTGAATGCAAAGGTCCTAATCATGCCCTCAGCCCCCAAATCTGTTGTGAATTTCTGTGGGTGTAGCTAAGAGGACAATTTGGCCTAGAC
The DNA here is from genome assembly GCF_052110815.1 of Crocodylus siamensis. NCBI lineage: Eukaryota > Metazoa > Chordata > Crocodylia > Crocodylidae > Crocodylus > Crocodylus siamensis. Next base: position 237,791,564 of record NC_143398.1, on the reverse strand, counting down.
CATTTCACCAAGGCTCTTTGCTGCCTGTTGAGTGTTTAATGTATGTAGTGATCTCTGGATTCAATAAAGACAAACACGAATGAGAAGAACTAAACGATGTTTATTGTGGAGCAGTAGGCAAGCCTCTGCAGACCCTCTATCACTAATTGTGACCTAACCAAGGGACCAATACCTAATTCTTCTAAATAAGGGAGTGTCTTCAAAGTATATTTTTATTACTTATCACTTTTATCACCTTTCACTTAAGTTGGGATATGGGATATATAAGCCAACAGAAGAAGACTGAGAAGGACCTAATTGTTTCCGTGACTGCCCCCACTGTCAAGTGACTGTAGGACAGTGCTCTGGTGGGTTACACACTTCTGATCACTAACATTATTTCTACTCTGCCTCTATGTGGTTGCCAAAAAGGTGGGAGGCAGTGACAGCTTGTATAAGAGCCTTGGACACTCTAAATAAGAGCCAGGGCTACTTCTAGTCTTTCCACTTTAAGGAGCACAAAACCTGTTGATTCCCTGCTCCCGGGGGGACACATCACTTGATGAAAGGCCAGAGAGGAAGGAGCTCCCCCAGGGGTCCCTTGAGGGAGGGACTACACTTTCCTACAAACTATATGCTGTTTGTGCAAAGGGCCTAACTCTCTACTGAAGATGTACGACCAGTTATGACACATTTCGATGCGTCTGATCAGATGTCCAGGCGAGGGGAAAATCCGCTGGTTTGTTTCAGAAGACATGTGACTGTTTCCTAAGCTGTGATATTTTCACTGGTTTATTAGCCGAGTCCTTTCTGTGCTTGGACCTTCTGGGAGATATTCAATGGTACAGTATATTTCTGTGCTTAAGAAAATGCCCATTGAATCAGGGAACAATTGCTTCAGTTAATTTCTGCCTGGCCACACTCCCAAGGCATTCAGGATTTCTGGCAACAAGGTTCTTTCAGCACCGTACTATTTTTTTTTTAAGGGATAAAAGGCTCTTGCTAAGTTGTCAGTGTTTTTCTTTTACAGGAAGGAGGGGATCCATAGAAAGGAAATATAATGGCTGCATATAGGAAAAGTTTACTTTCTTTGGCTGTAAAAGTTGAGATCATGCTAACCTTAGGAACTCTCCTCTCCCCGTTGGGAGACTCAGGTTCTGTCTTGGTATCATGTCATCTGTCTGAATTTATTTTGGATCCAAGATAAGTGATTAAAAGTGATTGAGAATAAGGCTTTGAAACAATTGGAGACCTGATGATTTACAAGTGTGAGGCTTGTCTGTCACCTTTCATCAAGGAAGTCTTGACAATTCCCCTTGCCCCCGGCCTCTTAAAGTGAAAAGGCCAGTTCTCTCGATACAAGAACACTACTTACTTGATATTATGGACACACTGTACTAACTACTCAAGGCTGAAGAACTATGAACTTGTCTAGTAAACCCACAACCTGAACATTAAAGCTGGAAATGTCTTTTAAGAGGACATGTGAGTGGTTGTAGGACTGCCACACCTTGCAGACCTCAATGGATGATGCCATTAATTAGTCTGTTTCTATTTACCATAAGCTTGTTGCTTTCTGTCATCGCACAGGTGTCTTTCTTGGGTCAGTGCTCTGTGGTTCATTATGAACGAGGATAATCCTTTGGCCATTCATTTGTTAATGTTATCACCTTTCTACTTCTCTATGCCACATATTATAAGTGACAAGTTGACCAAATTCCAAGTTTTTTCAGGTTTCTGGATCCAGTCCTGTTCCTCTTTGTTATTAGCAAGTCTTCTGTTACTTCTTGATTTAGGCAAACAGCTGTGTTCAGGAAGGGGCTTATATATATAGCTGCTTTCTCAAATTGGGGGCTAAATTTATCAGCTTTGCTGCGTATTCCCCTTCCAGGAGACTGGGGTGCAAAGAACTGTTTTCCATTTAGGACCCGAACTATGCCATGCGTTTGCCAATCATCCCCCTTCTTGATGGCCTACAGGAGCCATCACTATTATTTTTAGGCTCCAGAGTGGTAGTGGGTTGAAGGCTATCCAACTCAGTGCCTGATGGGTTGCAACCACCAGTGGAGCAACTGTTAGCTCTTCTTGATAGCACTCTTACTATCTTCATCCACTTTTGTTCAGGCCTCTGTTATGACTGTTGCCATCTTATCACATAGATCTGGTATTGGGCGCAAACTCCACTTTCTTTATGCCTAACGCAGCCATTAGCCAAGACTGATCTTTTTGTGGCAGTCTTGTCACCTCAAGCCAGTTTTGCCCCAGCCACTATTCTTTACACAGGAGGGATTTTATCATGACCTGGCCATTAAGATTTTGCGTGATTTACGTAAATGGCACATTACATTAGAAAAACAGCTAGAGCCAATAATATTTGGACCAACAACTGCTAACATTAAAACTACTTAAATTGATATAATTATGTAACAGCACAAACATATAGTTGGTTTTAGTTTGTCTTTAACTGCTGGAATTGCCAAAACTAATATCAGCCTGACTCTTCTGAGAGCTGTTAAATTCACAGCTCTGAAATGCTGCTGTAGCAGCCTCAAGCCCAAATATTGCAATTAGGTTGGAGAGACTGGGATTTGAAGCCATCCAGACTATACTGATGAACGGCATGGGGGACAGCTGAGTGGCTGGAAGTAGCGCAGAATCTCCGGCTTAAGAGAAGGATGTCAAATGTACTAGTCACTTGAACCTTATGTGACACTTCGTCCTTACCCGAAAATTAACTGCATTATCTCCGTTCCCTTTTCTGTCTGATCTGGTATTTCACCTTCTCTAGTATACTTGCTGACTTGATCCATTAGTCTTCTATGGATATAGACAGATGAACAAGGTTTACTGTTTTAAAGCTGGGAGGATCTCCACATGAGCAGGCATCAGCTGCGGGGTTGTAACTGTTCTGTCTGATCATCTTCGACAATAAAGGCGTTTTTACATATACCTTTTCTTGCTGCAACACACCAGAGATCTAGTGCATTGGAGCAGACTCAATGTGAGCTGACGCACCCAGTGCTGTATCACTTGCATTTGTACAAATGGCTAAATGAGTATCAGTACATGTTGTATTTATTAAAACAAACCTTTGATGTGTTTTAGTTCAAAAGTGCACTGCTGCCATTTTCTCAGTGTTGATATGCATTTCGCCATTTATACAAATGTATGTGATGCAGTGCTGGGCACTTTGAAAAGCACCTGATGCTGCATCGCACATACATCTAAAAATGCCCTCTTAAATGACCAGAGGGCATGTCTACATGTGTATTTATGGGTGCTTAAAGTTAATGTGCCTTAAGGTGATTTAGGGATGCATCTACACGTGGACGCGCTCATGCACATTAAGGCACATTAAATTTAGGTGCGTATAACTAAGTCGCATTAGTGCATGTGCAGACATGCTAATGCGCATTAGTGTAGTGTGTATCCATTGACACACATTGCGTCAATGTACATTAGCGTTTCTACACATGAATTATTCGCTTAGCTATTTGCTTTATGCAGGTATCAAATTTAGGCTCACATAGCCTTAAATCACCATTTTTAAGGCACATTAAGGGTGTGCATATGTAGACATGTGCCCTTAATGCATCTTAAAAATGGCAATTTTAGGCTAAGCTTGCTTAAAAGTGGCACATGTAGATGCGCCCAGAGAGAGGTAGTTAGCCACGTTCGTCTGAAGTCAGGCAGGAAGCAAAGTAGAGGTGCATATTATACCCTAACTGAATCAGAGATGCAGAAACTTTTGTAAGCCACAGTTCACTTCAGCAGATGCTAAATTTAAGTTAAACATACTCCTGTTTTATTCAGGGGTGCATTTGACAGTCAAAACAGTTAAAACAGTGCGTTAAGCTGAACTGCACTAGGTCCCTCTCCGTTCTTAAATATTGTATTTGTTCATCTATCCATAGGCTGTGTCTGTTGTTTCAGCTTTTGCTGCCTTTGTGATCTGCCCCTTAAGGGAAATAATTAAGTTTGCCTGTCTTGACCTCCCTTCATTTTCTCCTCCTTGTCTCTCTATTCTTAAACCTTGTTTTGTCCTGTTTAACTCAGAAAACTCTTTTGGTATGAAGGTCCAGTTTAGTGAGTCTGAATTTTCCTGATCCCTTTCTTAAATAGGGCCATTTCCAGCCAACTCCTGAGCCTCACTCTTGTTAGGCACGAACAACCAGATGCATGGAAATTCTTATTCAGTCCGTCATCCCTGAGATGCCAATAGGCTGGCCCATCTTTGAGCCCTGTCTGGTTTAAGTTGTTCTCATTCCTTTCTTTTTTTCCCTTTTTCTTGACACATTCTGGTGTTGCCTAGAGTTTTATTAATTTTTCATAGTCTGCCCCTGGGAAACTGGCATGTTTCCCTCGCTCTCCCCTCCGAAGTCTGGGTCCAAAAAAAATCTTCCTAGCAATATCTGCCTCATCTGTCATCAAGAGATAAAATTACTAGAACAATGAACAATAGGTTAAAAAATGTGCACAGCTACCCCCACCAGCTCTTTGTGTCCCCGCACTGAGATTGTGATCATGTATTTCTCTCTCATGTTGCCATTTCTATTCTAACCACCATCCCATGACTTAAATGAGTTCATTTGAGGAATAGCCATCTTCCTTGCTTTGTTAATTAGATCTGCTTCCCCTCAGAGCTTCTCACTAATGCTCCTGGGTTAGGTGGGAAGCATTTTGGAAAACCATCTATAGGTGACCGGGCATTTCAGTGCTAACAGAATGGAGTTCATATTGTTAGAAGTTTTACGAGAATACACAAGGGTGGGTGTGGACAGGGCCTTTGTCTTCTCAAGTGTGTGCAGAGTTTTCAAACTTTCTGGGTATTGACTTAACATCAATAATAAATTATAACAATAAATAGCGCTGCTAACTGGAAAGGGAGGAAATCCTAAAGATGACGTCTTTGTTTCTGCACGGCCTTTCGTTGCCAGTTAGACTCTGCAAAGTGGCTGTAAATCTGCAGCATTTCAATTTGGCAGCACTTTGTACTCATATTGCACAAGCATAAATTAAGACTAAGAGCCTGGGATCCTGCACACGTAGATGTACTCTACAAATCTGGAGTAAATGCTCTGAACATCAGTGGATTATATTGGTGTAAAATTGGTGTATATCAGTGGTGAAAGCTGCAGGGCCTTTTAGTTCTTCCTTTTCGGCTCCTCAGGGATACAGCTGCTAGACCGGGGAGTACTGTTTGTTAATGTATGAAATTCCCAAAGGAATGCAGGGGTGAGTGAAACAAGAACATGGAAAACCAAACTCCGCTGTCTGTTAGGCAGGTGTGAACTCTGGCATCTCAGTGGAGTTTCTTGGGATTTACACTTTGCAAATTACAGCAGAACCTGGTCCTGAATTAATATTGTATGATGAACTCCTATGCTGTCTGCAGCATAGTAGAGGACCTGTATTTTCTGGAATGATATTGTCCAACAGCATGTTGCAAGCTTAATTTTCCAGTACTTCAATTTCTGCGTGCATTGGTTTAAGTAATCGTGGAGGGTAAGCCAAGGTGCACTGTAAAGATCTGGACCCAGATTAGAATCAAAGTTAGGGTTTGGATTTCATATTCAAGATCCAAACAAGGCTGATTTGGATTTCAGTTCCATGACCTTGAATGTTTTTTTTCACAAGCCCTGAGTGGAACAGATCTCACAGGGTCAGATGATCCTGCACAAAAGGTTATATAAAAGTGGCTTCAGAGATTATGTTCACAAAGAAAAATGTTCTCTGTACAGTATACATCCTGTTACTTGAATCTCTAGCGAAAATCTTTAAAAGTTTAAATGAACTTGCAGTTGTTTGGCAGCTGAGCAATTTCTGTCATTGGCTGGTAGACTTGGACAAAAAAACAAAAGCCCTTCAAGCCATCTAGGCTAGGGACAGAAGTTACACATAAATCGGTCTAAGTGACCAGAAACTGGTTTAAATGTATAACAGAACAGAAACTCAGTACACATGAACGAGTTTCAAAATGGTTGAAACTGATTTAAGATAAACCTGGCTGAATGTAATATCAGACTTAACTGATTTCATAGATTTCAGAGACATCAGGGCTGGAAGGGACCTCGGAAGATCGAGTCCAGCCCCCCGCCCGAAGGGCAGGAAGTCAGCTGGGGTCATAGGATCCCAGCAAGATAAGTTTTTTATTATTATTATTATTGCTGGTGTTAGTGGAGGTGGGGCAGGTGCAGACACCGCTCCCCCCTCCTTGCTGCTGCTAGCAGCAGAAGCCTCATGCCTGCTAGGGAAGAGGGGGCATCTAAGTTTGGGCAGGTCGGGACTTGCAGCTCTCCCTCCCCTGCCAGAAGTCCTGGCACCTGCCTTTCCAGCACGCTTCATAATGTTTGCTGTGCTGGAAACTCTGTGTGTGTGTGCGTGTGTGTGTGTGTGTGTGTGTGTGCGCGCGTGTGTGTGTAATATATCTTCTATGTGCTTTTTATATCTTCTCTCTCTTACTGTATCTTCTTCTATCTGCTTATTTTACTATATCGTCTGTCTATCTTCTATCTGCTTATTTTACTACATGATATCTTCTTTTTGCTTATTTTACTATATCTTCTATGTCTTTACTGTATCTTCTTCTCTCTGCTTACTATATTTTCTATCTGTAATATATTGGAAAGGTGTATATCAAATCCTTTCTCCAAAAAGAGAGGCTAGCAAGAGGCTGACTAGGAAGCCAGTCACTGCAGACAGCCACGGTACCTTTCACATGCTGTTGCTTCCAGACACAAAAGGGACAGAAAGGCTTGATGCAGAGCCTTCTATGCTTTCTCCGTCCCCCCTCCAGAGCACTGGGACTGGAAGGGACCTCAGGGACAGATCGCAGACACTGGTCAGCTACAGATGTCAATGTCAGAGTAGTCCTTCCCCCCACTTTTCTGAGTTTCTGTTTCCTTGCAAGCCCGCCTCCAAAACATTCTGAAACATCCAGAACATTTTGAATGGTTTCGTTTCATTTCAGAGCCTTCTGTTGCATTTTGGATTCGCTGTTTCAGATATGGAACTTCTGTCCCAGACCCCTTCCTGGTTTAAGTTAAATCAGAGTCCTCCGGTATCCCAGCATTGTGCAGCCCTGGGCTGGGCTGTCAGCCCCAGAGAGCAGGGCTGGCCGCACTCCCCTGCTCCCTAGCTGGAGCAGTGAGGGTTGGCTGGCAAGGGAGGTGGGGGGGGGCAGTCTAGAGGTGTAGGAACTGCCCCCCCTCCAGGCAAACCTAGCTGGGGTCTGGGGTGAGGGAGCGGGGGCTAAACACCCCTTTCCCTGCTCAAACTTGCTGCTGGCTGCAACTGTGGAATGCAAATCCCAGAGGCATCTGGAAGCAGGAAGAGGAAGTGATAAGTAACCCAGCAGCATCCTGCTGCTGTAAATCTGGACTGCAAATCCCAGAGACCTCGGGGGGGTGGGGGGAGGAGAGGGGAGCAGGAAGAGGAAGTGAACACATAGCTAGAGAGCCCTGCTCTAGCATCCCCTGGCTTATGGCTGGAGCCAGTGCAGGCATGTGGCTGCATTTCCTGAGTTGGAGGTAGATAGCCGTTCATTTCTGTTTCAATTGAATCTGTGCATCTTAGACTAAACTGCAAAGACTGAATAGATTCAGCCTCGCGCTTTTTGACTGCCTGTATTTAGCCCTAGAATTCATGCCAGAAGTGCAACTAACTGGGACTATCCTGCCCATTTCAAATAGCTGTCAAATGGGAATTTGCCGCATGCTATCCTAGACGCGTGAATTTCCAGTTGTGTTATTAATCTGGTGGGATGTCCCTCCCTGGAGAGAGAGAGATTTCTTTCTTGCTACAGTTATCAAAGCAAGTATTCCAGGGCTCGTGCACCTAGAAGAGAACATAAAATAAAATTAAAGGCTTGCTTGTACATTTTTACAAGATGTCTGCTGAAGTTCTGAAGTAAGGACAGGATAGGGATTGTGACAGCATAGGACATAAAGCAGTGGAGAGGTTTTGCAGGGTTTTCAGTGCCTGTTGAAGATGATTAGGAAAAGGCAGATTCATTCATATATATATGTCTTCGTGGGGGAACGTTTTCTTGCTTTGTGATAGCTTAGAAGTTCTGCCTCAGGCGTCTGGTAATTCATCTTCTTAAAGGTAGGGTCCAGACTCGTGTAATGATTCCCTGCCCTACATTATTATGGTTCTCAGAGTTGAGCACAGGCCTGCAAGGCCTGCTTTCTAAGCCAGTTTTGCCCTTGTCCCTGCTGCAGGATGCAGTCCTGAGTTTGTTTCCCCGCCGTTAAGACTAGTGACAATGATGCTTATCTTTATGGATTTCACTGACTTGTTCGGAAAGTAGGAAAAGAGACCAGAATCCAGTCTTCAGAGGCATGAGGTAGTGGGTTGAACTGAAGAGGCAGAGGGAGATAAGGACCGTGGCCTCTATCCAGCTTCCAACAATGCCTTTCCCTCCCACGTATAACAGAGCTGGAATCAGCGCTTTGAACTACTGGGAGGGCAGTTGCAAAAGAAACATATGAGTGCCGCTCCAGGGGCATCAGCGAGACTGAACAGATACAGTATTTGTCCATTTACCTTTGCTGCTGCCAGCACTCAGCAGACAAAGCACCAATTCACTCCTAGCAAGTGGGAGAGTGTATTTTTCAAGCCTTGACAACAAATTCCTTTGTGTTCCTTCTTTGAACTGTGGTCCTCTGTATCATCCTCTTCATGGTACGTCTTTTCTAAGCTTCTGAGACAGGGATTGTAGCTCTTTATCAGTCTGATTAATGAAAGCACTTAAATTATATGCTTAAGTTCTATTGACTTCAATGTGTTTTAAGTGCATCCTTAAAATAAATCGCATGCTTAAGCATTCTCATTGAGCAGGGATGCTTTTTCTGATTAGAGCCATGGACTGTAACGTGCAATTCCTGCAGTCTATAAATAAGGAAGAATCACAAGGTTCATGTCATGAAGTTGGAGGAATGACTTTGACTTTGATTTCTAGTTTGCAAAGGCTGAAACATCTCTTTGGCTTTATAGATCATTGCTGTGTATTGTTGTGACTGTGCCGGGAGCAGAAGTTCTTAAAGAAACACACCAAATTTCCTATTACGTAACACCTCTGGCTATTAAAGATTTGCCCTTTTCAGCTGAGCTGAATAACCCCAGGGGTACAGACTAAAGTGGCTTATTTCAATTTGTTTGCCACTTTGTTTTTAATTCCTTATCCAGTGAAAGTTAATGCATCAGTTTAATCCCTCCTCAATTAACAGTTGGTATTTAATTTTCTCCCAATTACTGCCTGCTTCAGATTTGCTCTGTTTTCAGTACTTGTTGAAGCAGCAGGAAAACTGCTCAGAACTCTGAATGCCTATTTTATCTATTTAAACGTCTGAGAGCTTGTTTTTATTCAGTAACAGAACAAAACCTTTTTTTTTTTTTTTTTAATTTTCCTTGAATCAAATTTCCAGGAATGTGGAAAAAGCCCATTTCATCCACCCTGGTTGAAACCTGGCCAGGAATGCAGGTTAGTATCTAGGTCTACTGACATCAGTAGTTAAGCTACCCTTACCTTCGACATGCAAGGTTTTGATCTGCATGGAGAAGAGTTGGGGATAACATGGGAGACAAGAATTTATTTACATCCATCTCTTTGATCGGTGCCCATATTTTTATTGGTATGTGGGCACATTTAGCTGCAATCCCCCTGAAGACCCTTTCTCTTGCACTGCTGTGGTGGTTTCTGTAGAATCAGCTTTCATTAGAAATCTGGCAGGTGGGGCTAGCACTGAACTTTAAAAACAGCGTGAGCCCTCATAGAGTACCAATTAACTAGATACTAATAGCACCTTTATGGAAGACCTGTCCAGATGACAAAAATCTCAGAGGAACCAGTGTTTTCTCTCTCTCTGCCTCTCTCCCAAAACCCCCGCAAAACAATCAATGGTCTCTATTTTTATTTATTGCAAAAAATAAAATGTAGTATGATTGCCAGCAGACAGTAAATCACACCTTTCCCAAATGGTTAACAAGCAGTTTTATTGGGATACCAAGGATAATGTGGTGGTTTTGGGATGTGCAGTTTATAAAATTCCCGTGCTCTGATACTTTTTAAATATTAGCCCTTCACATCAGGCAGAAAATACCATCTGGCCTGAAACTGTAAAATCAATTTAGTGCCTTGTATATTAAAGGCGATAATTGTTTTCAGTGATTTGTCATGAATTCTTAACAGAGTTCACCAGCTCTTAACAACTAATTGCACAATTTTCAATGATTTGCTAAAACCATTTGTTAATGGAGCCCATGTTCTTTTCATGCTCCTCTGTATGTGCGTTTGCACGCTTATGTGTAACCTTTTGTTAATAGCATCCAGAATAAAGCATATGGATATGCTAATATTCTGTACTACAAATACTACAGACTGCTACAGCTGGGGCTGGTGAGTTCTCATAAAGAGATAGCTAGCTGGTAAATTGGTTAAGATTGTGGACTATATTTATGCTCAGAAAACAAGAAGTTATGGAAGCTTCTAGTTGAGCAGTTGCATGAGCCCTTCTGTAGCCTAGAATTATTTAAGATCCTGTTTCTGGGACTTTGGGATCACGTTGTGCATACACACTGGAGTCATAAATTCTGCAGATTTGTAGAAACAGTTACAAAAACTAATGCTCTGAAGTGGTGAAAGCCAGTAAAAGCCATTTTGGTGCTTTAAATGCTTTCTCAGTTATTTGCAGCTGGTGAAATCTAGCTATAAAAATTCTTTTCTTAATGAAAGGAAATTCTGTAGTAATTAACTCTAACATCTGTAAAGTAAGCCAGAGGAACAACCAACTTCAGAGTCATGTGGCTCAAGCCTTTTGGGTACTCATAGCCCTTTGTCATAGCTGACAACTGCAGCATATAGTAGGGGCCAAGCTGAGCCTTGCCAAAATACTTAGTATGAGACAACGGTACCCAGCTGTGGGGAGCAGCTGAGTTTAACTTGGCCATGTGCCTCACCTTTGGAGGTCACTGCAGGAATGTGGAGAAACAACATAGTCCTCCAGTCTACTTAGCCATATGCCCTTCCTGGCTGCAGCCATAACAACCTGCATGTCTAGTGAGATTTCCCCTGAAAGGGACATCTGTGGCTGTGCTGGTGCCTGAATCCTTAACTCAAATTCAGTGGGTCTGTGTATACATTTGGGGATGAGCAAAACAGAGCCCTTTAATATTGGTTGTTTGGAGGGGAAGTTTCTCTTCTTTCCACTACTAAGCGGGTATGGCAGCTCCTGGTCTCTGAGGGCCATCACCAGCTCCCTGGTGGCCCTTTGACTCCTGCCCTTACTCTGGCTTCTCCGGGTTCCCTCCCTTCTTCCTCGTTTGCCACGCCTGGATGTAAATTTTCTTTGTGTGAATGGGGGGCTGCCCATAGGGTCCCAGAATGAGCTCAGTCCAGCTCCACCTTTCCCCTAAAACACTCAGTAGTGGCCTTCCTGGCCCTATTAGGTGCCTTATGAGCTATCTGTGGCCTCCGTCTTCCCCTATAGCTATGCCCATGCCTCGCAGGTATTACCCTACATCTACACACCAGCTTATATGGGCTTCAGCCTGCTTATTACTCTTGTTGTAGACTGCTAGCCTAAGCCCACCTCCTCTGGTTCAACTTCTAAGTTTCAGCCTGGTCTGGGCCTTGGCCTGTCTCACTCTGTTTTGGCCCTTGGCTCTTCGTTTGAGCCTATCCCATCTTGCTGTTGGGACGCAGGCCCTGACGCTGTCAGCTTTGGCCCATCCTGGATGGGGTTCCCAACCTGGAACGTCTCCCAGGCACCCCTGTGTAGCCTCATATCCTTTCCTCTGGTAAAAACTAAAACAAACAGTGCACACCCGCTGCTTTAAATAAAACATTCACAGCCCCCTCTGGATTATCAGGCTGGTGCAGATGTCTCTTCCCCACTGAGCCCCTGGGGTACTTGCTCTGGCCTGCAGCTTCCACCCCTTTGCCTAACTGTACTAGCAGGAGCTCTCCATGCTGAATTCAGGGCTGTGCTCTGCTCCCGGCTGATTGTGCCTGAGCTCCTCTTCCTCTGGTTGGCTGCCCTCCTGACTGCCCGCCGGTGTGCCCTCTCGTCCTGATGGGCAGCTCACTGCACCTGGGCTGCATTTGCTTTCTTGCTGCCTTCCTTCCCACAGCTAATCCCTGTTCAGCTGTCTCTGTTAGTAACAGGAGCCCCTGGCTTCCTGTTACAGCGGGATTTTGGTGGACTTTGCTGGAGAATCATCCCCCTAATCTTCTCCTCCGTGTGATGTTCCTTCTTAGCAGTAACAGCAGAGGGAAAGACTGGATAGACTGGCCACCTGCATCTGAAATAGGGAAGGAGTTCAGTACAGCCCAGTCCTCATAATCCTTTGATCCCACAATTACCTCTTTATGTAGCCCACCTCTCAGCAATTACTGTGCTCAGCCACACTTAAAGCCCGTCTCTTTGGTTTTGGTGACTTAATTAACATGCTGTTCTGTTTATGAGCCACTGTAAATGTTTTGTTTTCATTTAGGCTATCTGCAAGACTCAGATTATCACCATTAGTCCTCCAGACGTGTTTGGCATAAATAACCACATCCAGGTCATTTGTCAGCTTGCAGGCTTGTGAGTAAGGTGCTGATACTTTGTGCGGGTTGCTTACTGTTATCAAACAGCTCCTGCTGGCTGTTGGTAATGAAATCTGCCTTTCTGTGTTCTTGCTGCATCTCATAACATATTCTTTTAGGGTTCAGGTGGATTCTGAATATGGATGGGGAGGAGTATAAGGTGAGAGTGGGCATTCACCTGTGGGTAACAGAAAGGGCCTCTCCATGGGGAACTCATGGAAGCGACCCAGGAAGATGGAACCAGTACTGAATAAAAGCATGTCAGTGCAAAGATCGTGTTGTACTTTACCTGCAAAAGAAGGTTAGGCTAAAGGAGCGGGGGGACATCTCTCTAGGGCAACTGAAAGCTCTCAACAGTGTAAGAACAGGGAACAGCTTTACATTTGAAGTATGTTGGGAATGTGCTATTTAGATCTCAGTCTGATTTAGGCAGGGATTCACAGGTTGTGTTCAAGGATAAATTGGATGTCAGGTTATTTGAATGTGGATTTCATATCACTCTCCTCATGCAGTTTCCTCCAATATAGCTGGAGCCTTTCCAGATTAATTGACTTCAGAAGACCTCCACCATCCTGAATGTTCATCTTAGAGAAATTCTGGTTCGGACTCTAGTACAATCCTTCTCTTGGCCTCTGTTTTGTAATGGCCTCTTTTTTCCCTAGAGAGCCAGTAGCCTCAGGAACTAAAATTAAGTTGCCCATAGGGTGGATCCAGACAGGCTGTAGCGGCACCCCCCGCCCTCTGAGCGGAGCAAACCCCCCAAGAGCCTCTGAAGACTCTTTTAATGTCCCCAAAGCAAGTGAGAATCCCCCGTCCTTCCTCTCTGTGCTCAGAGGCACATCCCTTCCTCTCGCCCTCCTCTCCTGGCAGGAGTGCATGAAGCCATGTGGGAAAAGCAGAAGGCAATTTGGAGCAGAAATGTTGGGCTGGATCTATCTTTTCCCACTCTGTGCCATTCACATTGCTGGAAGTGGCCATGCTACCTGTGACCATCTCTTCTATGGCAACCCCAGTAAAATGACGAAGATCATGCATCAGGTCAATGACGAGTGTGGCAAGCCCAAACCACTGCTTCATTATTCATCCTATCTAGGACTACTGACCTGCAGAAAGTTCATTAAACAGGGCTGAAAGGGATGTAGATAGATTGTTTCATCCATAATATTGTTTCAGATAGTAATAAAAACCTCTTTCTCCAGTTGCTCAGCAGCCAGAGGAAACTCAGATCACTCCATAAATTCTGCAGCAGTAGATTCAATGAGCTTTGGATCTGTTTGCTATTCTGGTTGCTGTGATGTCAAACGGAGTGGCAACGGCATTGTACTTTCAGGATTACAGATTGAAAGAGTTTATCATCCAATAATCCAATCTATCCAATTTGATTCAATCTGTTTTCTCAGTGGAGTCTTTAAGTACATGGGAATGGTTGGCAGAGATATGATGGCACGTGATATACTTTATTTTGGGAACTGACTTTCCATTTTTATAATGACAAACATTATTTCTAAGTATCACTTTTGGCATTCTCACAATGAGGCCAGTAAAACTTCTGTTTAGAAGAACTGCATAGCTTTATATTCACCCATATAAACACCTAGCCTCATTGATTGTTTGTAACATTCAGATTTACAGCCAAAAGTCTAAATTATAAGGAAAACTATCAAATGAATGACACTTCTGACTATTCCTTCTTGATGAAGCCAATGAGAGGTTTGTCACGGCTTCCAGTCTCAGCAGGACTGAAACGCAAGTATAGTAAGATGCACGAGGTTGTGCCTGATAGGACACTAGAGGTCTAGATATCCCGAAATGATTAATGGTTGGGTTGCTTCATTTGGAAGGACTCAAATGCTGTGAGTAAAAGGCCATGTTTTTTCAGTACTTGCCTTCTGAAAAATAAAGGCATTTGATGTTGAGCACCAGCAAATAGAGGCACCCATATCACCATGACTGGAAAATCTTGGTTTCTGTTCAGATGTGCCCCTGGGCATCTTGGAATAATTTTGACCCACTGGAGCTAGTAATGCTTCTCATTCTTGTTGGTCCAGTTCTGTAAATAGGGCTAACCCCAGCAGTCTTTCTCAGGCACATGACCTGACTTTGGCCTGAAGAGGTGTGATACGAGAAAAATCGAAGGGTGTTGTTCATTATCTTTGAGCACTGAAAGCCATAATGAAAGGCTAATGAAAGCCAGTGTAGCTCTGTGCTAACTAAAGAAGCCTCATCTGCTTACACGCAGGTTCCCATCTCCTAGGATCCAGTGCCAAGCCTCAGATGAAGCTATAGGTAAAGGGGGAACTACAGAGAATAAAACGAGGAGGGGATATCTTCATCCTTCTACCATACAGGAATAGCTGGACCATTCTGCAGCTGTTACCACTCAGTTTTGCTTTTCCACCCCTTGCACTAGGGGTTGATCAGCATAGTCATGGATTCAGAAGCCCTTCTGCAAGACTGGATTATTTCACCCTGCTACATTTTGGGATAGCTTAGTTGTTGTGAGCTAGCTTCATCCTTGCTTTGCACTACCTTGATTCTGTCTATACTGCACTGCTCTGTGCCTGCAGTAATATTAAGCAGACATCGACTGTTTTTATATACTGGATAGAGCTGCAAAGAAGGTGTGTCCCTTGGTAAGCCAGGGAGACAAAGCTGAAACTCCAGTCTTTGTTCATGCCTGCAGTTATAACTCTTTTCTTTAATGTCTCCTGTTTAGGAAAGGCATTGATTCCCTATGTCATGCCAGACCTTGTATTGGGCGCAACATGGGCCTGAAGATTTTGGCTTCGCTTACAAATATTTATTTTATTTCAGACCAAGCATCAAATCTAATCATGGCCTGGAGGGCTTAATGAGGCTGTGGACTTCAGTGCCAAATATTTCTGAGTCCTCATTAGCCAATGCTATGTCTCCTAATAGCCAGGCAAGCATTGCTCAGTCAGAGGAGTTTTGCGTCAAAAAAGCAGCTCATCTAGTGCAGATGAGTTTGGGAATTGCGAATGATGGTTTGGGGGTATGTTTTCTTGATCTGCATGAATTAACAATGTCCATTTGAGCTGGCATTGATTTATAGTCTTTAAAATAACATGGGGCATTTAATTGAAAAAGAATAACAATATGCAAGGGATAATTGGTTATGAAGAGATATTGCTAGAGGTTTTCTGCGGGGGGGGGGAGTTGTGGTTTAAATTGCTTTTGAGACGAAGTTAAATTTTATCCTCTTCGCATATATAATGAGAAGCAATTATTGCTTCTGTTTGAACAGGTCTCCGAATTTCCAGCAATCCAGAGGCATTTTACATTATAGGTAAAATTCATCCCTGTGCAGAAAACCAGAATAACACCATTCACATTCCCCCCAAGTTTTAGGAAGGCAAACAGTTGTACCGATGGATTTCTCGCATAGACTCCGAATCTTTAAGCTGTGCTATTCTTTTTATTTGCTGCAACTGCTTTCTATTAAGCAAGCCATTATCATCACATTAAGATGCACTAGCTTGTTACACATCTCTAAGATGGACATAATCTAGGACTTCTGTAGGTAGCTAAACTAGAGAAAAGGGTAGTCCTAATGCTCTAAGCCTGGGACTACGTCAGCTAAAGGAATATGCGGTGAAGTTCCTATTCCCTATCATTTTAAGATCGTGGCCTGGATGTAAAAGAATAACCAAACGGAGTAAATAATTGATATCTGGCATTCTGATCACAAACAGAGAGGAGAGGAAGGATGAAAGGTCACTGGGAGTTCACAAGTGCTTCTGCTGCATTTTCCTACCATTTTCACTGTTAAATTCATGATTTCCTTGTTTGGGCAATTTATTTAGGGGAAGGATCATCAACTCTAATATCGTTTTCTCACTTAATGTTGAATGATCATTGGAGTAACTCTTTAAGTGTGCTGTCAGATTTTGGTGAAAATGGGCCTTGGTCCATTTTTATCTTGTTTTGTCATTGCCGGCAGCTCTGAGGATGAGAGAAAACAAAGATTCGTGTTTTTATTTGCTTGGAAGCTAGCTCCATCCGAAGTAGCTTTTTCTCCCCAACCGGTGTTACTAGGGAGCCTAGCAACATCCCAAACCAGGAAATGGCGACATTTCTTAGTTGAGGGTTATCATTATTGCAAGAACTATTCAGTACAGAGGCAATAGAGATAAACATATTCCCCATATCCTACTCCGAGATTGTGATCTCATATATTAATTTTCAGGACTACCAGCTGCCCTGATATTTGGCTGCGATCTACAGAAGCCTTTGATAAGAGGTTATTTCCTTTCCTGGGACCTGACCCTGTTTTCAATTAGTCCTGCAGTTGTATGTGCAAAGCATTATAGACTTTTTAAATAAGTATGACATCAAATTCTAATGATTTTGAACAACCACCAAATTGCTTCTCGTGACTTTTAAATTTCGCGATTTACCATTATAACACTTTCATTAAAAGCAGGCATGTATTTCTTTGCTCAGTCACTCGTCTTCATTCATTTACATTGGTTAATTCATTGTCTTCATCCTACTGCAACTTAAATTGTGGCCAGAAATGTCTGGTAGTTCGAAGCAAATGTGCAGATTTGTTCTGTTGGGAAACTTGCGTGTGCTCCAGCAAAAATAGGTGTTTGATTAATGGAGGAACTTTGAGAGATTGTATTAGACCACTTTCAAATGAGCGTGTGTGTCTGTAGCTTGGGAAGGAAAAAAGGATGCGCTCTGAATAAATGATAAGCATTATCTTACAGATGGCTTGGAGCTCTTTAACAGGAGACTCCTGCAAGCAGACAGTTCTCCAGATTGGACGCTTCAAAGAGAATACTGTATCTTTAGGACTTAATGACCAGCTTTCAATGTGAGACCTCTCCATAAAATCCAGGTCTTGGCTTAAAATAAGGCTTGGAATTTAATGATCTGTGCCAGAAGTGGATATGGCCAAGGCTTGTGGTAGAGGTACTTTTGAACTCTTGGCTGATTGTCATGTCTGGAGGAGCAAATTTGGCTAGCTGCTAGAGGAAGCCTTGTATGAGGCCTGGTTTCTGTCACAAGAAAGTAGGATGGAGGGTGGAGATGTAGGCTTC
Source organism: Crocodylus siamensis (assembly GCF_052110815.1). Lineage (NCBI taxonomy): Eukaryota > Metazoa > Chordata > Crocodylia > Crocodylidae > Crocodylus > Crocodylus siamensis. The sequence goes on along the minus strand of NC_143398.1, from coordinate 237,773,930 downwards.
TGCAGACGTTTCTCTGGGCGTTACCACTGTCGTCATCTTAAGCTGAAAGAACTGTTGGGTTCCTGAGGTCTTAGTGTTGGCTAGTTGTATGACTTAACGGAAAGAGAAGCCCATCAGAGTCAGTATTTCCACACCGGGAAATCATACTGCAAGTAATAAGTCTTCTCTGTAGGAATATATTTTTCTTTTCGGTTGTGACTCTTGATTCTTGAGGATTGGCAGCAAAGGGACACAGCGCCTCTCTTTTCTAGCCATAGTTCAAACTCTTTTCTAGCCATAGTTAGACCCCAGGGAAGGCACACCTAGGCCAAGGGTCAGTGAGGATCTAGTCAGGGAATTTCTGGAGGGACTGGATGTATTCAAATCAGCTGGTCTGGACGATCTCCTCCCCCGAGTGCTGAGGGAATTAGCTGAGGTCATTGCAGGACCCCTGGCATGGCTGTACTAGCACTCATGGTGCTCTGGTGTGGTGCCAGAGGACTGGAAAAGGACCAATGTGGTTCCCATCTTCAAAAAGGGGAGGAAGGAGGACCCAGGAAACTATAGGCCAGTTAGTCTTACCTCGTTCCTGGGGAAGCTTTTTGAGAGAGTTATCCTGGCACATGTCCACGAGGGGCCAGCAGGGGAGATTATGCTTAGGGGCAACCAACACGGGTTCATTAGAGGCAGGTCCTGTCAGACTGACCTGGTGCCTTCTATGATCAGGTCACCAAATCCTTAGACGCAGGGGTAGCAGTGGATGTAGTCTTTCTGGACTTTCGGAAGGCCTTCGACACTGTCACCCTGTTCTCATTAAAAAACTGGGGGGCTGTGGTGTTGACACCCAAACAGTCAAATGGGTCGCCAACTGGCTGGAGGGCAGACAGTGGTGGTGGATGGGTCATTTTCGACCTGGAGGGATGTGGGCAGTGGGGTCCCCCAGGGCTCGGTGCTCGGGCCCACGCTATTCAACATCTTCATCAGCGACTTGGACGAGGGGGTAAAAAGCACCCTGTTCAAATTTGCTGATGACACTAAGATGTGGGTGGATGTGGGTACGCTAGAAGGAAGCAACAGGCTGCAATTGGACCTAGACAGGTTACAGGGGTGGGCGGATGAGAACAGGATGGGATTCAACACCAACAAGTGCAAGGTGATGCACCTGGGGAGGAACAACCGGCACCATACCTACAGGCTGGGGACCTCCCTTCTCGTCAGGGCAGAGGCAGAAAAGGATCTTGGAGTCGTCATTGATGCCAAGATGAACATGGGCCGGCAGTGTGGGGATGCAGTCAGGAAGGCCAACCGCACCTTGTCATGCATCCACAGATGCATCTTGAGCAGGGCCAAGGAGGTGATCCTCCCCCTCTATGCGGCACTGGTCAGGCCGCAGCTGGAGTATTGCATCCAATTCTGGGCGCCGCACTTCAGGAGAGACATGGACAGCATGGAGAGGGTCCAGAGGAGGCCACTCGCATGATCGGGGGCAGCAGGGCAGGCCCTACGAGGAGAGGCGATGGGACCTGAACCTGTTCACCCTCCAAAAGAGAAGGCCGAGGGGGGATCTAGTGGCCTGTTACTAACTAGTCCGAGGGGACCAGCAGGCACTGGGGAAGTCCCTGCTCCCCCGAGCACTGCCAGGAGTGACCAGGAATAACGGTCACAAGCTGGCAGAGGGTAGATTCAGACTAGACGTCAGGAGGTGCGACTTTACTGTCAGGGCGGCTAGGATCTGGAACCAACTTCCAAGCGAAGTGGTGCAGGCTCCTACCCTGGGGGGCTTTAAAACAAGGCTTGACAATCACCCAGCTGGGGTCGTTTGACCCCAGTACTCTTTCCTGCCATGGCAGGGGGTCAGACTCAATGATCTGCTTAGGTCCCTTCTGACCCTACTAACTATGAAACTATGGTGTGCTGCTAGCTTCCTCTCGTTGCTTTACTTAACGCCTTAGGCATGGGATTGTGGGACGGGCACTTCTCAAGTGAGAGTTCATTTAGTTTCAATCCTAATTCAGCTTTGGGTCTCACCTGAGCAAGGACTGACAACTGTGCAATGATGCAGGCTGTCAGTATGCAGTTTTCCTGCCAAGAGCAGTGTCAAGGTAATCAACCTCATCTCATTTAGGATCCCAAGGAGGTTTGGACTTGTTTCCTTGAAGTGAATGGGGAAGGTTTTATCAACCAAACTATCTGGCTACCCCTAAAGAAAACACATATGACAAAAGACTTGTGTTTCTTTCTCCACATCTCAGCTATCTTTTTGCAATAGCTTTAGCAGCTTTCAGGCTTATAGATGGAAAAATTACATGCTCCAGAGCCCTGATCATTTAGGATGTGCTATTATATTTATTTTCAAATCTGCCAACTTTTCAAGTTGTTGTTGCTTAGAAATTTGTTGCAATTGCAGTAAGTTGTAAGCAGGTCCTTGGGGAGAAAAAGAACCATACCGAAGCCTCTTCTGCTTTTAAGTATTACTTCAATGGCTTTATACAAATGGAGAAGTTATTTCTCACTTTCAGACAATTAATGATTAACATGATATGGATTTGTGGCCTACTGTTATATTTGCATATCTGCTCAGAACTATTGGACAGGGTTTAAACACACCCTTGAAAAATGGGCCTTTTAAAAGGGTTCAGTTAAAATGCATGCAAATACCAGAAATGGGAAAAGGTGAGCAAATGACAAAGGTTACTTCTGCGCCTGTGGTCAGGTGAGGGGGCTAGAGTATTCATCAGAAGGTCTGAGTAGTCATCTTCTGGTATGTTAGTGCTCATCGTTTTATTTATGGGGTGATCTTTTCCAACTCCTCAAGTGGCTTTGCAGTCTGGATTCACCTCTCTTTTGAGTGTAAATGTTGCAAACACACTTTGCCTCGGGCCAAAAGAAAGCAAAGCAGTGTTCCCCGTGGAGTAACTTGGCATGGGAAGAGTGTTTGCCTTGAAGGATGTTCATGCCAAAAGCGCACAAAGGACTAAAATAAGCAAGTTGTCTTCCTGTCACTGGTTTTCCTCAGCTCTGACTGCTCAAGTCAAATGGGACAATTGGCTGGTGCATGAGGCGGTGTGGGAGTGAAGATGTTCACTCACGTCAAAAATAACATTGTGTAAACACAAGATACGTGAGACAATCTGTGAATTTGGATTCAGACTACACCCAGCAAAATTCAGGCAGACAGGAAGCTGATTGCTTAAGACTTGACTGGAAGTGCTGTTTGCGGAGTGACTCTAAAACAGCGGTTCTCAATATTTTGCACCTTATGTCCCACCTATGCAAGCTTAAAAAATCCTGGTCCCACCAGTCGACAAGCTGCGGGGTGGGTCCCCCGGCAGCTGATTGAAGCACACAGAAGCGAAACCGAGAGTCCCGCCGTGGCAATTCCGGTTTCACCGCCATGACCCGAGGGCCACCTAGAAGACCTTTGCGTCCCACCAGTGGGATGCGTCCCACCGGTTGAGAAACCCTGCTGTAAAATAACTTCTCTGGTTTGCTAGAAGTGGACGTGTCTCCTTTAAGAGCAACTTAACATCCCTGTTCTTTATCCTTTTTCTTCTTGCTTTTGAATAAGCAAATCTTAAGGAAAAAGATAACAGTTATGACTGATTGTAACCACTCTTCTTAGCTAGACATAAAACAGGGTGCTGCTGCCACGCTCATATCTGCTATATTGGATTTGTTCCCTACAAGACTTACTGCAAATATAGAACAATTGACCGCATGCCAACTCCACCAGAAGTTCTGTGTTTTGGAAAGAGAAAGTGACCTAATTAATTTTAGTGTGTAAAGGTCTAAAAAACTATTTAAATTTCATATCCTAGATTTTCTGGTCGCTAGGTCACAAGGCATCTTGAAGTTAGGGAAATACTGTCTTACAGGTGAGGAGTAGAAAGCCAGAGTGGTTAATTGATTTACTTTTGACTGCCCAGATGGTCAGTTGCAGAGCACTGATTGGGAACTGACTCTCTTGAGTCTCAAATTGGCACCCTATCGCCACTGGCCTTCTGGTTTGTGGTACAAACACAGGAAGATGTTGAAGCTTTTGCTTTTAAACCATCAGAAATAGCTGCATCAAATCATTCAATAAAGGCAGACTATACTGAGGGAAAACCTTAAACTGTGGGTTACCTGTGATTTTGTGAACTTCATTGTGACGTGAGATCATCTGGTACATTACACAAGCAACTTATAGGCTTGGTTCAAGACATAGGTTACTACTTTGATGGGGAATGACATATAAAATGGATGGTCTGGATAGTACCTGTGCAACTACCAAATATGACCTACAAAATGGGATAGAAACTAGGGGCGGGAGAAGTGGGCTGTATTCAATTCGGATTTGGCCTGATTCGGGGGACAGTGATTCGATTCTTTGATTTGGATTACTGTCCCGATTTGATTTGGCCAAATCTGAATCTGAAGGAGAATCAGTGATTCGGACTTAGACACAGCTTTAAATGTTTTTTCTACATACCTCAAGGTACCAGTGTGGCTTGTGAACACTGCAATGCTGGGGCGGATGCCCCGCCCCCCCCCGTGTGCATAGCGGCGGACCCCGCCATGTTCTGTCGACTTAGCAATCGGCCCTGGGGGGACCATGAGTGCCCACCCAGATCCAGGAGGCACCAGTCACTGAGCCGGGTGGCAGGTGTCCCCCACATGCTCTGTGGTGGACCCAGAAGTGGACCAGAAGTGCTTCTGGTCTGCTTTTGGGTCTGCCGCTGAGCACGTTGGGAATCCCCCCACTCTGCCGTGGGACGCTCCATCTGCCTCAGCATCACAGCATTCACGAGCTGCCTGGTACCTTGAGGTATGCAGAAAAAACATTTAAAGCTGTGTCTACGTCTGATTCATCGAATCTCTCTGAATCGATTCAGAGGGTTCTGATTCAATTCGGAGAGATTAAAGGGTCTCCTGATTCAATTCAGGTTTGGAGATTTGACCACCAAATCAGGCCAAATCTCCTCCAAATCAAATTGGCAACTGAAGCTTCGCACAGCCCTAATAGAAACCTATGCCGACTGCATGGGAATAGGTCCTTTAGTGCTGCAGAATATTTAAATGTTAATTCAAGGATGCTCTTTCATTTGGTTTGCTTTTAAGTCTAAGGTTAACTGTTAATTTCTTAGATTTGTAAAGCTTGTTTCTGGTATAGCAACAACTTCTCTGTAAGTTCCTTTTCTTCCTCTTACTGCTTAGAAGCTCTTTCCATGACTTATGCACAGGACTATGAAGATAGCATGCAATAAGGCTATGACCATAATTTATCTCCTGCAACAGAGCGATCTGCAGCTCATTTCATCCTCGTTGCAATATTACGCTTGATGTTTCCATTAAGGTACCTGAAAACAAATCAGCACTGCCTGCTTTGACTGAGTAGCAATACTGTTTTGCTTGACTTCAAATTTGGAAAATCATTACTAAAATTTCACCTTCATTGGTGAGATCTTGACTGGGGGTGGGGCTCTGAGGGCTGCAGGCAGTTGTCTAGCATTAAGCAGCTCTCAGATCGTGGATGCTCAGGAAGGAGTTTCTAGTCAGTGAATGGTTTTGAAGCAGTATAATTAACAATTGTCGGTGCACTTCTCTTTGCTTAACACCTGAATACGTGAGCAGCGCTGGAGAACAGAAGTACATTCCTCACTGCCATAACTGCTGCAATTTGCCTGATGTTAAATTGTTAACAACGTTCCTTAATGACAGAAGCCAGAAGCGTGCTTTTCAAATCAGCCATTTTACACTTAGGTAAAAATTATAACGTTCTGATTTAATTAAACACCCTCATGGGGTATGGGGGGATGACAGTTTGTAGCTCACCACTACTGGCTCGGTGGGCAAGGATGTACCGTTAGGAGGTAGGCAGGGATCTCTTTGTTGTAAATGCAGCATGGAAGAGGAAGCACTGGACCTGCCAAATCAACTAAATAGTTGGAAAAATTGTTCTTTGCAAGCTTTTGGGTGCAAACACCCTTCTTCAGGCAGAGGGAGAGCCTGAAGAAGGGTGTTTGTACCTGAAAGCTTGCAAGGAGCAATTTTTGCAACTACTTAGTTGGCCTAATAAAAAATATCACATTTACCCAAAGAACCGCGTTTGCCTATGTCCTTAGGCTACTGCGACTACAACCAGCACCCCCCAGAAGCCAATTACAGACATTTCTGCAAATTCGTGATGCCATTACCTACAGAATGGTACCATATGAGATAGGCAGGTAGAGACTGACACTTTACACATACAGTCTTTAATATAATTTGCTCTTACTATTGTTACCTCACCGTCCTCCTTTCCCATCCCACGCCACTTATTTCTTCCCTTTAATGCAACTTGTATCTGACTCCAGGGCCAGATTTTCAGTTGCTGTGATTTACCAAAGCTTTACAGAAACCAAGGGAACTATCCCAGTTTACTGTGGTTGAGTATATGGCCTCTAACGAGTATGACTTTTTTAATGCAAGGAACTAGTTTTTTTTTTCTGTCTAGGTCTAGAGTGCTTATACTAAGGCTTGGATCACTGATAAGGCCCACAGGCATTACTGTAATATAAAATGTATAGCTTAAAACAGGGCTGTCTCACTGGCAGCCTTGGGGCTCCATGCAGTCCAGGAGGGGTTAATTTGTGGCCCCTTGTCTCCCACCTAGCCACCAGTCCCACTCATTGCTCTGGCTACAGCAGTTGGGGTCTGCAGGATCTTCCTCTATTCACTGGTTTCAACTTCCTGCCCTTGCCCCAGGGGCTAGGATGGTGCAGTGTGCCCCAATTTGGGGCTCCTGTGCAGCACAGTGTGGTGGCGAAGCTGGTGGCTGGGGAGCTGAGGATGAGGACAGGATACCCATGCAGCATACAAAGCTCATGGCTGATGCTGGTGCAGCAGATGGGGCACACAGCCCCTGGCCGCTCAGAATTTGGATGGACCTGGCTTGAAACATCCTTTGAGCAGTGGACATTTTCTAAATAGGCAGCCAGATGAATGCTTAAGAAATGTTGTGAAGCAAGAATTCTTGTGGGCGAGATCTTTTCTTGGACCAGTGGTATGGTAATGCAGTACCCTTCCCCAGGCCTCTGAGATGAAAGCAGAAACAGCTGAGCTAACAAGCAGGTGGAAAAAACATTGCTACTCAGAAACGTTGTGTGTGTTTGCCTATCTAGCCAATTTGACGATGTGTCCCAACAGAATCACCTGTGGTTGTCAAACAGTTAATACAGAACGAGCGAGCGGGCTCATAAATTTTGCAGTTTAACACAAACTTCTGCTTCCAGAAGTGTCTATAAAAATAGCACCTTTCCTACTCAGATGATCTCCTATCCGTGTGTAGAGTCAGCTCTGATTAAATTACTGACTAAATTAAGGGGAAGATTTTTCAAATGCCTAATGCCTAAAGTTAGGTCCTTAATTCCACATGTAGGCAGTCAGATTTTCAGCCGTACATAGGAGGTGTCACTGCGGTGAAATCAAAGTGAGCCATTTCTAGAAATTAGGCTACTTTTTAAGAGTTCTAAATGCGGTAACGATGCTTGAAAATGTTAGTCTTAAATTTTATTTTTTTTAATTCCTACCAGACAGAGGCGTAACTGCCCAGTCCTGTGCCCTGGGCAGCAGTAGCACTGCAAGGGAGCCGAGGGGGCATGTCACCTTTCCGTTCCCCAGCTCCCACCCTGACGTGTATCAAGCACCCTTGAAATGCTGATTTTTGGTGGCAAAAAAAGGAGGTGGCAGATCCTCCCAACAAAAGCAGACCTCTGGCCATTCCTCCTGTGCTGTGCACTGACTATGCTGCTCTGCTTTCCCTGCTGCCAGAGCCGGATCCAGTGCAGAGAAGGCGCAGGGCTTGTGAGGTATGAGAGGCTGAGGTCTCCCAGTTTCTGTTCCTGCTCCCCTTTTAGGCAGCATCCATGTCTTGTGCCCTGCTCAGCCACTCATCCTTACCCTACTGCCTCCAAACCTGGACAGCCCATGGAGCTCTTGGGGAGAGAGCTGAACTTCTCAGGGCCAGGCTGGGCTTCTGCAAGTCAGAAAGACTCCAGTTCCAGATCCCAGTGTGGTTTAGTGGGCCTAGTAGATAGAAAAACAAACCAAATGTCTTTCTACTCAAAAACTGAGCACATCTAATCTGGAAATCATTGAGATGCGATAAACATGAACTCCACGATCCTGTTTTATGGAGTCACTTTTCAGGGTAGAACCACACTTAACAAAACCATCATTATAATTGAATAGCAGTGCTTCTGAAGAGTGCTGGATTGAAAACAGTGACGACAGAAGCCTTCTGTTTTTCCAGGGAACATCAGTGACACTGGTAGCATAAGCTTATAACACACTGTTCCCAATTCACTTCCAAGGAATTGACTTCCATTAGTCTTCTGTACATCAGTGCAGTCGATGCCTGTTTTCCAGCAATGCCAAAGATGCTCTGGAGCTTACAGCGGTCTAAGCTGTAGGGTAGCCTTTCTGTTGAACACAGACAATACCTCCCCAATAACTTAGTGTAAGAGGGATTTTATAACCACGATGATGCAGAAATAATGGGAGAGGTAAGAATTACTTAGGGTGATACTTTTTATTGGTCCCGCTGTCTTAGAGATCACAGGCTACGTTTTCGAAGTGCCTGTCAGTGGTGCCCAACCTTTTTCTCCAGTGGACACCGCCCAGTCTATCCATGGACTGGATTTGGCCAGTGACCCTAATCTGGTGCCTGGGGTGGGCACGTTGGGGGCCTTTTCAGCTCTGTAGGGGGGAAGGGCACATGGCCCAGCCCCAGTCCAGCAGCAGATGGAGAAGAGGTCATGGCCCAGCCTTGATTCATCCTGCAAAGGGAAGGGGGGCTGACTTGGCCCTGATCCAACCATGCAGGGGGAAGGGGCATGGCCTGGCACTAACCTGGCTGCTCAGGCAGAAGGCGGTGTTGGCCAACCCCAAACCGGTGGCACAGAGGCAAGGGGACATGGCTTGGCTCTTTCCTGGCTGTGTGGGGGAAGGAGCATGAGAATTTGGCAGTGGGGGAGGATGCCAGGATTAATTGCCACTGCTCCCTTGCCACCAACTTTCCGGACCCCGCCGGGGAGCTGTACAGGCGAGATGCAGTTGCTCCGTAGGCTGCATTTGGTCTGCGAGCTGAGCACCCGAGCTCTATGTCACAGGACTGATATCATTATTTAATTAAAAAAGCACCCACATTTTGTCACACTAAATAAAGAAAATTGGATTCTTCTCCTGTTGCATAAAAACCACCGTTTGAATATTTGACTAATAACAAGGCTTCATTTAAATGTATTCGATATCAGCAGGAGTGTCAATTCCTTATTATCCTTTTGGAAAGTTATTTTTACGGACAGAGTTTGAAATGAATTTGGGAAGATAATGATTTCCTTCCTGTGATAATATCTGGGCAATTTATGCGCTGAGCTGACTTGCCAATTTGTCTTTAATCAATATTTATTCCCATTAATCTAGGATCCTTGTGGACGGTTCTGTTGTGGTGCCTGACGACGATGGTAATGGGTGGATTAGAAATGCACAGGCAGAGAAAGTGCTCAGGGTGACGCGTGTAATTGTCAGCAGTCTTGCAGCAGCCGGTGCGCTTCAGTGCTGTAGTGCTCTAGTGCGGGTGAAGAAGAGACTACTTATCTCTTTCTCTGTCCTTGCATATCAATTTAGGACGAAACATTTTTTCAAAGAAGCATTTTATGGACGTGAAATGGCTGCCTGTCTGCATCACTAAAGCCAACGCATAGAAAGTCAGTATATTAGATGTTCCCTAGCACATAAATTTCCTTCCATAATATTTTAATATGCATTATTTATTCACATCATGATTCCTGTGTCCTGTAGCTATTGTTACCAGTCAATCTCATGTCTCCCTTACTCTGCGCACACAATCTATGCCTTAATATAAACCAATATTACCGCCCTTACGAGAAAGGTGGAGAGGTACAAATATGTCTTCCTGGCCTGCAGTCTCATCAGATAACAGATGCCAAGTGGGCTGTGTCAGGAAGGTGGCCAAGATAAATGGGAGGTGGCACTGGTGACTCTGCAGGTGATTCCATTTCGAACCAGCGCAGCAGCCCGGTGTCAGTGGGCACGCGGCCCCGGGACGTGAGCGCTTTTGGATGAGGTGTGAAACGGCGGTTCTGGATATTTCTGATCATTAAAGATTCCACAGCACTTCCCCTAGGGATCAAAGCTTTGGCTTGAAATCCTGGCTCTGGTGCCAACATAGGTAATTGCAATTTTTCAGCCTAAATTTCCCTTCTGCAATTTCAATTAAATAAGTTATTCTTAGCTTCCTGTCTTGAGCTACTGCTACTAATAATAATCGTTGTGTGCTGTTGCTGCATTCAGCCCTATAGCTGCTCCTGTCTACTTTGGGAGCAGGTTTTGTGATATTAACTCCTCCTGGACATCCAAGACCAGCAGGGATTGGAGTTAGGGTGGCCATCATAGAGGACATTCTGGTTTTCTGCTACTCTGTCTTCTACTGATACAAAACCCAATGCCTTTATATCCTCTTTTTCTCTTCAAGAGGACGTAAAGGTGTCTGGTTTCGTATCAATAGAGGACAGAGGACAATCGGACTGTCCCCTATGATGGCCACCCTAATTGGAGTCCACCCCGGCCAGCTCAGGCTGGAGAGGGAGTGTCGAAATGCATGTTCTTGTAGCCCTGTGAAGGGCAGCAAAGTGGGGCAGCGGTGCACTGGGCGCACGGGGACCTTTGGGAGGGTCTGGGCCTACAGAGGAAATCCTTCCCAAGGTGTAAAGGGAATGCTGACCCAGCATGGTTTCCTTGGGTGCAGTTGGTTCCCTCTGTAACAGAGCATGTCCTGGTGTAGGGGAAGTGGGGCTGGTTCCTCACCCATTTCCCGTTCCCGGGACTCATGGGAGAAGGGGCCTTCCTTGTATCCCGTGGGAATTGCTAGGGTGGCAGTCGTGGCTGACCTACATGCAGAGTATGGTGAACAAGGACAGGGCACAGCAAAGCCCTTGATACCTTCACCCCTTTTGTCGACTCAGGTAGGCCCTTCATTAGCAAAGCCAGAAAGAGAGAGGTGAGGCTGATTGGATAAGCACTGGGCTCAGTCCAGCTGTGGTCTGCCCCCTTCATCTTCTCTGTTTTCCTTCCGACTCCTGTCTGCCTCATCTACTCCAACTGCTTTAGGGCAGGTGTTGTCTCCTGCTAAGTGTTTGTACAGCATCTGGCATGAAGGAACCCATATTTTAGTTGTGGACTCAAGCTACCATTTGTGACGGAAATGAACCTAACCATAAAGTCAAAAAACATTCAGTCAATTCTTGGTAGTTTATCAGAATTTAATAGAACAGAATTATGACCACAGCCTTTACTGTAGAAGCAGATCGGAAATATTGTAATGACTCCTAACCTTTAATTGATTTATCGCTGTGACAGTTCTTACCTTAAAGCATGGCGACTCCTAAGAGTTAGTGAACAACTTGATACAGGCATCAACCATTTCAACAAAAAAAGTTGTGGAAAACTTCATGTTGAGCTGTAGGGCGGAAATATCCATGGACCTAACCAAAGGTTATGGACACAACCAAAGGTTGTGCTTGCAAAAGAGCCAGAAGGACGATATAAAAAGGCATGGAGGTGGGAGAAGGAAGGTCAGTACACAAGATAATACAGGGCAGTACTGCTATGAACTCTGGTAAATGTACCCTTCTAGTGGGGGGGAAATTAAATGAAAATGGCATTGAGAAAATTGCAGCCAGGTAAGTGAGATCTTGCCTATAGTAGGGAGTCTGGCAGAAGATAACTCCCCGGGTTGTCTCTTACCCAGAGCCCAACCTGAAGCCAGCTGAAGGCGTCCACAAGAGTCTTTGTCTCCAGTTCAGTTGGATTTGGATTAGGCTCCTGCTGCAGAGGATGGTTCAGCAGTAGCTAGATCTCGCACAAGAAACCACAGCTTATAATGGACCAGAATTATGACCACAACCTAATTTTACTTTTACAGGAGCTTTTTTAACACTAGCTTGTGGATTATTAAGAAGGCAAAGTTTTTTCTTATTATTATTTTTAGTGCTTTCCCCTGCTTTGCCTTTCTCGTTTTTGCAGAGCATGGCACTAAATTAGATCTCAAATCAATCGCTTTATAAAGGGGAAGAGGCTTTTATAGAACAGTCCGGAACGGAGTAAAGGGAATTAGACAAAAAATCACCACAAACACATCACCCGAAGCACTCCTGTCAGCCTTGCTGCAGAACAATACCGGCTCTACGCCCTCCGCATTTGCAAGCTGGCAATACTGATTAGAGTCATGGGCCGGAAGGAGGGGCTCCAAATTATTGCCCCGTGTCTTACAGACAAGTTAGACGGTCATTTACCTCCAGCTGTCAGGGATCTATGTGGCAACAGCTTGCACCCTCCGGAGATCAGTCAGATTTCATTAACCTGGAGGCAGCTCTTTGTGAAGCCGGTTTGCTGAGTTTAGGCAGCAATCTCCATAGATATATTTCCCCTTCTTCCCTACAGTCGAGCCTTTTTGGAATGGAGAACGTGTTTCTGGTAACTCCGGTGTTCAGTCTCACAGCGTAATAGGATATGTGAGATGCGATTCAATTAATATCCTTCTGCTTTAAAAACAGCCAGAAGGCTACCTCCTGGGTCTGTGTAACCATACCTGACGTTGTACCGTTTCAGTAAAATGAAACGGTGTCTTGTCCAGGAAGTGAGCTACGCCATTGGTGACATTTGTGTCTATTGCAGGCCTCTCCCCATGCTTTTTGTACGAGAAAAATAAAATGGAAAGGGAATCTGCATTTTCAATCCGGTGGGGATCCTCATCTTTTGAGCATCACAATAACATTTCAGATCCTTGCGGCAACAGTATCAGGCTTTCTGCACCAATGCATCCTGGGGCTATAAACGTTTACGTTGGCGCGTTTAAGAGTTTGGGGTCGTAGGGGGGCCTCGTTGGCATTAGACAATGCCTGAAAAAATGAGTAGGCTAACGTTAGATTAAACAGAGGCAGGCAGTAATTTAATTGCCGTACAGATATTGTAGGGGAGAAAAATGCTAAGCTTAAAAAAAAAAAAATATGTGCCTTAGAACCAAGGAGGTAATTTGCTTTCCAAAATGATTCACAGCATCTCAGCTTAACTAATTAACAAAACAGCAGGTTTGTGAATTTAACAGCAGCGGGGTTAGGGCTGAGTGGGTACCGTTCTCATTGGTGTGTTTATTATGCCATACTCAAGCTCCCTGGGATTTTTGCTGTGCTCCTTGACATCTCTGGATGCCCTGCACCTTTCAGGATCAGAGCTGCGGAGGAGTCAGAGTTACAAGTGGCGACGCTCTGTAATAAGAGCTGGAGGAAGGCGAAAGAGGCAGGTGGAGATGTGGAGGATTATGCGTTGACTGGCATGACTCAGCCAACCATAAAATGATTTTCATTAATGTTTAATGCGTGTCAAAAATGTCAGAATACGTAAGAGATGCAAATAAATAATTTAGGCACGTGCATTTCTTGCCCTCTGCTCCCCTGCGATGTGCATCTCTTGGTTCCGGTTTTACTTAAGCTGATGCTGCTATCTGGAGAGTTAAACTGATCACTTTTACCCTTAGACTATCCCATTGCGTGGTCCTTACAAGCACGAGAGCCTGCTTGTGGCCTGTTGTTTCCTGAGAGAAATCTGGGTGAGCTGAAGGTAATCCTGAAGTTAACAGCAGCAGATTTATACTGACTCCCCTTTAGTGGGGTGCAATTATTTGGGGTTTCACTGCTTTCATAGACATTAGGGCTGGGAGGGTTGGTTTTGAGAGCTGTGGGCTCCTGCATAAATGAAACACTAAAAGGACACAACACGGCTTCAGGGGCTGATTGTGCCATCTAATCCTACTTAAGCGGCAAGTTGTTGCATCCCACGTTGTAGGCTCAGTTCAGTCCGTAATTCTCTTTTGCTTCTGAATAGGAGCGAATAGGGCCAGACTTTCACCTGGCCGGTTGCGACTTCAGCTGGCATAACTTTGCTTCCCATGTTGATGGGTTGTGGTGGCCAGCATGTTGAGCTGGACATAGGTGACGATTATGTGAGTTCTCCCATGCTATTTTGCCTCTTCACACCCAGAAGGGGCTGAAGCACTCCACGGAGGCCGACCTTCCAGTGGTGCTGTCACTGCTGATTTTTCTAAGGAGAGGTCTTATACCCCCTTAGCCTTCTCCATGGGTCAGAGTTTGACCGTAACGGGGAAATCCTTACATATGCAAGCAGTCGCATCAAGCGTCGCACCAAACAGGACCTGGCCACTTCAGCTGGACTGCATGTACGAGCCGCGTGGTCAGGCTCTCATTTTATTAGAGTCTTTTAAACCAACTGGATCCCAAAACATGCTACAGAATTAAATAAGAAGTACCCGTTTAAATCATGTACGATGGCAGGATGCCACATAGACCAAGGGGTGGATAAGCAAGGGAAGAAAAGCATAATTTCTGATGAGATTTACAAAGCGAAGGGTTGGTGAAGCAGAAAGACGGGGGATAAAAGGATAAAACAGGTCTGATTAATAACTAGACCCATGCCCATGAGCGTTATAGGAACCAAAACCAACGACATGGCAGAATTTTTAATTTAGAAGCCACACTGACGTCCGCAGGAGACGCAAGCCTGCTTTCCTGGGCAGGGCTGCCTTTGAACTCAGTCGGGGCCCCGGCAGAAAGCGCGGCAGGGCTGGGCACACGCACCCTATTAGGGAAAGAATAGAAAGGTTCCTATGTTAAAAGGAGAAATGAGCAGATTGTTTTTGATTGGGAGGGAAATGCAGTTGCTCTCTTTGTTCGGGAGTCTCAGAGGGGGGGAGGGCTCTCGTTCTTCAGGAAGTCACAGACCTCGAGACAAGGATCTGAATTGGCCTCTAATTAAAGTTGCTTGCTTACTGTCTGGCATGAAATCCCCTTGGGAAGCAGATGTTTGGAAAGCCCACTTTCGGCACTGGCATATGGTTCTTTTGTAAGGCTGGCGTCTCAGCAAAGCACCTCCCGAATGTTGTATATAATTAGACATTTTATTTTTTCATCTCAGAGAAGTTACCAGTGGCTGGGGACCACTAGGATTTGAGAACCTGGGTTTCTGTTAGACAGGTGGGTACCTTAATGATGTCACCTGATGCGTTACAGGTGCTGACTGATGTCTTGCCACAGCCCATATGGAAAACCCCTTCCAGCCCCTGTAGAATATATCAGGAATTAAACCGGTGCAGTTTTATGGGAATTATTCCAGCCTATAGAATTGAACCGAGAACGAGATCCTTCTCTACCAGCCTATAGACTTTAATAGAGAATTACTTTCTTCCTGTAGACATGCACAGGCAGATTTCAGTTTTTTATAGGATTATTCAGTTCTGTAGGATGTTTCCATAAGGGATCCAGCTGCAATGAGAAGGAAACTGAAATGAAAAGGAAAATTTTAGCTCCGTTAAATTTGGTCAGAAATGCTGCCCTTGCTTTAAAAGAATAGTCTTCCGGAGCAGAAGTGGCCCCTAGCTCTGTAGATACACCCGGTGGGCTGTCATCTCTTTAAGTTTCTGTGAAGTGCCATTATTATGAGAAAAGCAAGAGGGTCTTATGGCTAAAGACAAGGTGCTTTTGTCTTCTCGGCTCCCTTTAGAGGCTGGCGTTCGGTACCCTGCAGTTTTGAGCCCCCAAATGCACCACACCGTTAGAAATAAGATCTACTTTTTGGTCTCTGCTCTCCCACTAACTTCCTGGACCAGGAGTGCTCTGCGCTTCTTTGGTTTCCCTGTCCATCAAAGACGGCCATAAGTTCCCCCTACTTCAGGGAGCTGCTCCGAGGCTAAAAATTAGTGCGTGTTTGTAAAGCCCAGGGAGATCTTAGATAAGTATCACAATCCAAGCCTTTTCATTTACAGGCCTGAAAGCCTTTCACGGAGGTGAGGAATCGCGGTTCCTATTTTACAGATGAGAACCGAGACACAAAGAGGTTAAAACCGTGTGTTCAAGGTCATCCAGGACCGTCTCAGCAGAACCAAAAACAGGACAGAGTTTCTTTGGCTCCTAGTTGAGTGCCCTGTCCTCAGGGCTGCAGTGCACAGGGATGCTAAAGAATCGCTAAGAAGAATATTTCCAACTATTTGAGTTGGTCTAATAAGAGATATCAGCTTTACCCAATTAAACTTGTCTGCCTCGGTCCTTAGACCAACACGGCTACAACCTGCACCCCAGAAACAGGGATGCTGAAGGAGTACTTGTCTCCTTGATGGTCCGAGGGAGGCGCTGGACCCTCGCACGCTGATTCCAAGACCCGCATTAAAATGAAAAGGAAATTCACAGGAGGACATCTCACATTTGTCGAGTCATTAGATCAGCGTTAGTGTTTGTTAAAATTAATAAACCCCCTTAGTGATGGAGACAGAGGACAGCATTCGCCACAGATTGCACATTAATTCAGCGGTCCTCTGATGCTCGGAGGAGTTTTCTGAAAAGACAAAGTCTGGCCGCTGGCTTGAGGGCTGGCAGGGAGGGGGGTTACTCGGGGTGTGACATTTGTGACTTGGGATTGTGAATGCGGCTTCTAAGAGGCCATATGTGCACTGAAGTTGATGCATTTGCATGGTTGAGGCAAATGGCTGTATCTTTATCAAAGCCCGGCCAATTACTCGGCTTGCTCTCAAGCTGAAGGGCTGCAGTTTAAATGCGTGGATGTTCAAAGGCTCTGCCGTGAGGTTGCCAAGCCCCACGTGGAAGGAATAACAATCTTAGCAATTAGCAAAAGAAAAGCAGACCCTGCCAGATCTTCCCAGCACAGACAAGGCAGCGGGAAGGAGCTTGCGGCTCACAATGGCTGCTCCTATGCAAAGATGTGAGCAGCAGGAAATCTGAGACAGGCCGTCCAGGACAGAGCAGGCAGAAGCTGCTGGATTTGTGACGAGCCCTGGCAGAGCCGTGGAGCTGAGGCAGGCTGCGGTATCCTTGCCCAGTCTCTCCGACCAGCGTGATGCTGCAGCAAGCAAGCGTGGGGTGTAATTAATCCAAAGAAGGATAAGAATAGGGAAATGTGGGGAAAATAATATTATTCTTGGATCAGGTCTAAGGAATACATATACAAAGACATTCATCTTTTCATTTTAGGATAATTTCAGCTTTAAAATGAATATAACCTTTGTCTCAGCCGGGATAAATTGTTTGGCACGTGGAGCAGCGGTATTAGTTTGCTATGCAGAGTGTCTGTTTGGTTTCCATGGTTCTTGTGTCTGAACTCTGTAAAAGTTCACCAGTGCACAGTTTCGGTGTGTGTGTGTGTGTGTGTGTGTGTGTGTGTACACAGTACCTACTGGTATAAAAAAATTCCCTCGGTACAGTAGCAGGGAAGTGTTACACTTCATATTCATTGCAGATTTGATCGAGTTTGCTCTTCGGTCCCAATTCAGCACAGCACTTGCTTTGGTATTTAACTATAAACACATGCGTAAGTACATCCTTTTGAGCAGAGGATCCATAGGATTAAATCCACAGGATTTAGGCAGGTGCTTAAATGCTTTGCTTTAAATGCCCCCACTTACACTGCTATAAAGCCAGTCCACATCCATTGAGGTCAAAGGGTTGGTTGCATTTGCAGTGATGCAACTGAGAGAAGATTGGAGTCCCTGTTCTTGGAGGTGTGCGCACCGT
Organism: Crocodylus siamensis; assembly: GCF_052110815.1. NCBI lineage: Eukaryota > Metazoa > Chordata > Crocodylia > Crocodylidae > Crocodylus > Crocodylus siamensis. The sequence continues at coordinate 237,756,315 of NC_143398.1, read as the reverse complement.
CCTTTGCACTAACCACTTTTCCCTGGAATAGTCCTGTGACATCAGTGATATTTCTTCTTCTTTTTTTTGTTTGTCCCCAAATGAATGCTGTGAGCTTTGGTCTCGTCTCCTGCTCGGTGCGATGAATTCAAACAGCCCATTCACCGAACGCAAACTCATTTAGGAAAGGCCTAGCATATGGCAGGGATGCTAAATTAGACCCTATTGATTGAGAAGGCAAACAATGGACGGAAGAAGATGGCTACTTGCCTTGCTTGTTGCTTTGGCTTTAATTCAATCCATCTTTTGCCCTGACCCTGTTACCCTCTAACCAGAAAATCTGTAGCTCTTAGTGGTTATTGTGAGCAGTTATTTTTCTTTCTTCTCTGGCTATTAAGAAGCATAATCACCTCTGCTGTTGCAGAAGTACATAGTTCCCAGGGTTAAGCTTCAATACCGGTCAGTAATGATTTTTACAGATTAATCTTGTCATTCTTTCTAGCTGGTGTTGCCTTTAGATTCTTGGCATTTCTTTTTTTTTTGGTGTTTGTTTTGTTTTATTCCCTCTTCCTCAAAAGACTGAGGATGAAAAACCAGAGTCTGCCTAAGCTGTAAAAGGCCTTTGTCAGGGTAAGAGCCAATGTACTGGTACTCCTGGAAGGAAAGAAGGTGAGGGGCCCACCCTGCTTCTGTAAAAGCTGGGAGGTACCGTGGCCTCTTCCATTACATCGTGCTCAGAAAAAGGCACATCAGTGTGTCCGGTCCTTCTGGTCCCAGCCAGATGGTGCCTGCAAACATTAATTAGGAGCATGCATAGCTTTCACTGGGTAATTTGCATGCTACCACACAGTGCCCTGACTACCTCTGAACAAATGTGCCTGTGCCAGCCCGATCCGGGGAGCACTGCCTCACTAAGAATCGTCTCAGCTCCCTGCCAGGGCTCCTGGGGTAGGATTTGGGTGCTGGCTTTGAAAAACAAAAATAATTTCTACCAATAAGATGTGGCAGGGCTAGCTTGTCTTCAGTGCAAGGATCTCAGAGCACTTTTCAAACCTTGGTGTCTTAACGCAGAAAGAGACGAGGGGTGTTGCACTTGGACAGCGGGTTTTTAAACCTCATGCCCCAAGAATTGACACAACACCTGGCTGATCTATAGAAAGAAGGCATTAATAACAACACCGCAAGCAAGCTATAAAACTAAACGACAGAAAAAGACTCCTTCCCAAAATAAAATGAGCTACTCCACAAAGTCCTAGCGGGTATTTAGCGACAACTGTGTTTTCTTACCAATGCAGGTGGAGGAAGCTGGTCCAGTCTTGCAGCTTTCACGGAGCAGGATATATTGCTGGTTAAGCCGGGTGCCATGTTGCCGTGATCTTGCTCTGTTTGGAGCGTGCACTTTGCTGGCAAATTTGCTTAGTTCTTATATTGGTTAACTGTATACCTTCAAAGGATTTTTCCTTGATAGTTGGCATATTAGAGTCTGAACAAATAGGGAGGAAAAGAGTGACCATCGTATTACAACAGTTAAATTGCTTGGCTCCTGTTTTGGATCTGTCTAGGTGTGAAGACTTCTGTTTCTCTGCAGCCCCTGCAATTATAGCTTAATTATAGGTGGTGGGCCTTGAGTGGTCCAACAGGATGCATAGAGGCATCACCAGACCTGTCTTTGGGTATCAGTGGGACACATTTGCAATAGCTTGTACCGGTGATGGCCAAAACTCCAGACATACATTGGATGGTTGAGACATGTGTAACACCTTAGGCATTGGATGCCAGTTTTAAGAAATGTGAGCAGGGCGCATTTGTCACGTATAGGGCATCCTCCCTGTACCTTTTACAGGTTTCTCTTGAGATGAATATTTAGTCTTTTGTTTTCTTTAGCTGCTAGTTCAATTGAAATGCATATGTCGCTTCCTTGCCTTCACTGGCTTTCTTAGATACACACGTGATGAGTGTGTCAGGTCTCCGTTAACCATTTTCTCGATTTGACATAACCTAGCACAGAGAATAAAACCAACTGGGGTTGCTCTATTTTGTATGATCCCAGCTGCTACCTTGCATTTTGGTGCATGATTCGCTGTTATTCCAATATGATTGTAAAGATTTTGTGTCTCGGCCTGACTGAGCTGTTACTGTATATTCACCGTCAGCAAGGGTGGGATGTGGTTATGTGACCCCAGGGAAGAAATGAAAGGCACTTAGGGGGTAGGGATTGAGAAAAGGCCAAAAAAGAGAAAGAGAATGGAACATCATAAAGAAAAGAAGGGACTGGATCGGGGTATAATAAAAAATCAATGAAACTCAGGCAAAGACAGTGAATGAAAAAAATAACGGAGAGACGAGGCCAGCAAGAGAGAGAAGAAGGAAGTATAGAGTTCAGCTGGAACACAGGAAAGAAGGTCCTGTCATCATGATGCTGGTGTAGGGCTGGGGTCCAGTCCACTTTCGGGAGAGGCTTCTCGTCCGACTGTGCCTAGGGCATTTCATCTCTGCATCCCACCAATGCCCTTCTGTAAGATCAGAATCGTAAAACATCCCTTCTCCCGTCTTGGCTTGCATCTGTTGCTATACGTCTGGCCGGTGCCCAGCGCTGATCTTAGTCGGACCATCTAGATGCTACTGTTCTAGAAGCAATCTTAAAATCACCTGAGACTTGGGGTGCGGGGGGGAAAGTCGTAGGAAAGAAAACACGCGCTGAAGAATCCAGAAGAAAAAAATACTTTGAAAAACGGGGAGAGATTCCAGAAGGGGCCTTGGCAAGAGGAGGGGAGACGATGTGCTCCGAATGCGTCGCAGCATTGCCTCCTGGGCTCCAGCGGCAGTACCCAAGGGACAGGTTTGGCCCAATGAGCAAAAGAAAATTCAGTGCCAAAGCTGCTTAACTGGTAAAATCTGTTCTGAGGAATATTAAAAAATGCAGGGTTATTTTCCTAAAGCTTTGCATGGGGTTTTTAGCTGAGTGACTCTATTGAAGTCATTAGGAGCCATGTGACTCGAAGCCCCATGCAGCGCTTTGACAGGATGCCCTCGTTCTGCGCACACATGCTTGTTCCCCGTGTAAACACATTCCATATTTCCAACAGCTGAGCTTTATTTCAAGCCCTGTAATTGCTGCGTTATTTTTTTTTCTGATCAGAATGAAACCATTTCTAGGAACAGCTCTGCTTTGCTCAGCCCTCTGGTCCTGTACACTGTTCCCAACAGTGGCAAGTGCAGTTTGCTCCAGAGGAAGAAATCTCAGAGTAGGTAGTTACAGAATAACCTATCTCCAGAGGTAATTTATTTCTAACTCCAAGAGCTAGTGGTTGGCTTAAACCCCAAAGCTTGTGGGTTTATATTCTTTCCAAAGCTCTTGCTTATTTTATTATCCTTAATACTCTTCCTCTTGAGATTTGTTGTTGTTGTTGTTGTGCATATAAATCTCCAATCCTTTTATGAATTTGGCTGAGCTGTTGGCCTCATCCTGTAGCAATGAATCCAGAGGTTAATTTGCCACTGTGTGAAAAGATATCTCCTTTTATTGGGGTTGAATTTTGCACATGGTTGTTGAATGTTCTCTTTTAAGAGCTTTCCCCCAAATCAACCATGCGGTGTCTAGGATAAAGGGCCCTCCTTACAATTCTGAGGCAGGGCAGTGGTCAAGGAACTTAAGGTGGCTGTGTTTCGAAATGGTTTTCTGCTCTGGGAATTGATTGTATAAGAACAGCATCTCAGAGCGCCATGTTTTTACCTCTCAGGGTATGTCTCCAGTGATGTTTAGGGTCAACTTTGAGGGCTGCCCTCAATCACTTGAAGCCTCATGAACTGTCTTCTCCCATCAGTTTTAGCCCACACTCATGTCCACATGAATAGTGTGAAGCTCAGACTTGACCTGTTCCCTCCCTCACCACCTCTGGCAGTAAAAGTTTTTACAAGACTAATTGCACCCTTCACCAACACTTGTGGGTAGAGCGCTGCATGGGGACTTGGCAAACCTGGCTCTGTTCCTGGGGGATGTCAGACCAGTCACCGTGTCTAGGTTTCCCTTTCTGCAAATGGGGAATAGCTGTGTTTAACCTCTTTTGTAAAGTGCTCGGAGATCAGGTGGAAGGAGCACAATAGGTACCGCCTTGCCTCTGCTCACCTGTGAGCCACTGACTGCAAATCGGCAAATGACTCTGTTGACACTACATGAGAGAGAGTATTATCCAGCTCACTGTTATCTCTGTTGGCCCTACTGGACCAACAGCTGTAAAGAGCAGAGAGCTCTTGTATCCAACCTTAAAGTCATCAGACCTGCTGGGCTAAGTAGTAACGCATTCACGGTCACTTGGCAGCATATAACTGCACTTTTCTCCTCCTCCCTCCCAATCACTTCCCTAGGATCAGCTCCTCTGTAGACAGCAGAGTTGAGAGTGGGCCTGCGGTGTGTTGCTGGGTGAACGGTAGCATCGATGCCATGGTTTATATACAAACCAGACCAAGACTTTTCTATGCAGGGAAAGACCATACACACACAAGGTAGTATTTGCAATGGAAACAAAGAGATTGGAAACAGCTGGGAGGGAGGACAAAAATGTTCTCATCTAAAAATAGTAAAAATGGGGATGTTTATAAAAAATGATGAATTAGAGAACGCATTGTGGCTGAACTGACCTCTCTTGGAAACGGTGTTGGTGTTGCTCTTGGGGCAGCCCTTTTCCTTATTACAGCTTCTGCTTTCCCCCGCTACACACTATCCCCCAAGCTGTACTGGAGTACCAGGCCCGTACGATGCAGCATTGGCCTCCTCTGCAGTGGCATTCACAAGCGTTTGTTGCTGGGTGGGCTGACCATTAAGGGGAATTGGGTTTAGCCCTGTCTGTGATTTAATTAGCTGCATCTCAGGTGATGTGTGATGTTTCTGATTGATACACATGGTATACATTGGCACAGTATATCATGAGACACTGGCTAAGCGCAAGAAGTTCCTCCTAATAGATACTGAGAAAGAGACCCCAACATTAGAAACAAACAAGCAAATGAATCAACCAACTCCACATTGTATAAATGCACAGATGGCCACGGCCGAGAGGACCAGAAGATGTTGTCAGTGCCACCCCTTGCACAGCGGTGTAAAGGGTTAGGCTGGTCTTTTGTAGGAGATTGGCTTAGATCCATAGTTGTACCCCAGGTGATAGACTTGAGGCCAGGGATCAGGTGACAGCGGGAGCATGATTTTTAAAGGTATTTATACATTTTTTAGGCACCTGATTGCCTGCAGAATCTGGCCCTTGTACTTTCTGCCTAGTTGGCAGCCAGTATCAAGTGGATGCCCCAGGGGTTGGTCCTTGGTCCAGTTTCGTTCAATATCTTCATCAGCGACCTGGAAGATGGCACAGAGTGCACCCTCCGCAAGTTTGCAGATGACACCAAGCTGGAGGGAGTTGTAGATATGCTGGAGGGTAAGACTAGGATTCAAAGTGACCTAGACACATTGGAGCATTGGGCCAAAAGAAATCTCATGAGGTTCAGCAAGGACAAGTACAAAGTCCTGCACTTAGGATGGAGCAATCCCATGTGCTGGGGGCTGACTGGCTGGGCAGCAGCTCTGCAGAAAAGGACCTGGGGTGGACAATAAGCTGAAGATGAGTCAACAGTGTTTCCTTATTGCCAAGAAGGCTAATGGCATCCTGGGCTGCATTGGTAGGAGAGTTTCCAGCAGGACAAGGGAAATGATTATTCCCCTCTATTCAGCACTGATGAGGCCACATCTGGAGTGCTGTGTTCAGTTTTGGGCACCCCACTACAGAAAGGAAGTGGACAGACTGGAGAGAGTCTAGTGGAGGGCAATGAAAATTGTTCAGGGGCTAGAGCACATGACTTATGAGGAAAGACTGAAGGAATTGGGATTATTTAGTCTAGAGAAGAGGAGACTGAGAGGGGACTTAATAGCAGCAGGTGGGTTCGAAAGAGGGTGGAGCAGGACTGTTCTCAGTGGTGGCAGTTAACAGGACAAGGAGCAGCGGGCTCAAGTTGCAGCACGGGAAGTTTAGGTTAGATATTAAGAAGAATTTCCTCACTAGGAGGGTAGTAAAGCGCTGAAACAGGTTACCCAGAGAGGTGGTGCAACCTCCATCCTTGGAGGTCTTGAAGGCCCGGGTAGACAAAGCCTTGGCTGGGTTGATCTAGTTGGGGCTGGTCCTGCTCTGAGCAGGGGGTTGCACTAGGTGTGACCTCCTGAGCTCCCTTCAACCCTCATTTTCTATGATTCCAAGAGGTAGCTTTCAGAAGCAGGTAGGCTCATTTGTAGGGTGGTGAGTCAAGGGAAAGGATGTGGTTTATCTGTATGATTTACAGCAAGCTGTTTTCATGTTTAAGAAATCCTACCCTAAAGAAAGGGACAGAAGGTTTGTGCTGCCAGGAACATCGTTTAATGTTGGACAACTGGCTCACTGCCACCTTGTTTCTTCATTGTTCTGACCGCTATTGAACACTCTTCTGCTGTGTTTTGTAAGATTATAAGTACACCCCTGCAGCTCTTTGCCATTCAGGCCATGCACATTCATACTGTTGCATTTATCCACTTGCCTAGTACATTGGTTTGTGCATAATTAAATAAAAAATGTGGAGAAATAGATGTGCAAAGCCCAGCATTTGCCAAAGGCTAATCTACTGCACTCGTTCCTGCCCGGGGCAGGGCGTCGAACCTGATGATCTGTTTGGGTCTCGTCCGACCCTAAGCATTATGAAACTGCTGCTGTTTTTGACCTGACTGGTGAGCTAAATTTTGGGGTTGTTGGGTGTTCTGGTAAGGAGGAGAAATTGGTAGTGGAGCTGGGGTATTTTTGATGCACTTCTCTTCAGTTACAAGAATCCTGCTGACTTACAAAACCCTGCTTTCTTGAGCACACACAAGAGGAACCAGCCAACCGGAGACAGTTCCCCTGCTCACAGCCCCAAGACACTTTCAGACAACACTCCCAAGCCCAAAGCCTGCTCTATAGGTTTCCTTCAGAGTCACGCACCACTGCTTGTTTCAGGCTGTGCTGAAGCTGACTTCTTCCCTCTGTCCCCGCTCCAGCCCCCGCCTTGTCCCCAGGCCCCTCCGCTCAGAGCGGTCCAGTTCCTGAGCAGCATTGCCTTCACCTTGGCTTTGGGCAGAAGCATGTGTCGAACTGACTATGTAGCTGAAGGGTGGTAGCTTCAGCAAGGCTTGACCCAATCTCCAGTGCTATTATGGTAGCCTTGCAGTAATCTTCCCCTTGCCTTTCTATGCATGAAGTCCCACGTGACCTGCTTTGGCCACTACCGGGACTTTGTCCCAGTGAGCTGAACACCTAGGGGAATTTCACATGCTGGGGTTTCTAAAGTGCATCCCACTGTTCAGATACAGTCTGACCCAATGCTAAGATGAAGCTTCTGGCTTCTTCCTCCTTACGACTGTAGGAAGAAAGGAAACTTCATCATGCAGCCTTTTACTGCTGATGAGCTTAACCAACCAGCAGCGCCCATTCATTTATCAAGGAAGACATAACAACAAGTATAATGCACTGTGGCCACAGGTATAGACAACCCCCGCTTAGGGCTCCTAATTGGTTCCTGAAAAAACGAGCGTTAAGCAAAACCAAAAGTTTTTGACAACCCAAGAGGGTGATCGCAAGTGTTTTTAGTGACCCAGGATGGCAACCACAAGCGTTATAGTGAAACTTGCTGAGCACTAAGTGGAATCAGGTATCAATTATAGTGAGCGTTATAGCAAAATAGTGCTAAGCGAAACAGCGTTAAACAGGGGTTGCCTGTATACTGATATCACTTGTGTCAGCAGAGTTTAGGCCTAAGCCGTTTAGCAAAAATGGGCAGGCAGGCTTCCACCACCTGATCTAGAGGAGAACTTGGTTAAGGACAAGAAAGTAGCAAGTGGTTGTGCATGAAGCAGGCAGTCACTAGAAGAAAACAAATGTGTCTATAAAAGAAAGGAACGTTACATGGCAAATACAGTGTGAAGGTACAGTGTTACACAAGTCATCTTTCATAATGGACCGTCACCCGTAGCACAAAATTGTTTGCATTTATGCATGTACGTATGCAAACAAGCTCACACCGACACTAGGTACAATGGTATTTCTTAGGACATATCCCTAGTAAGGTCCTCATCCTGGCAAAATCTGGGTAGCCTGCCATGTTGTTGTATGCACTGAAACTAATTTTCCCAACTGCTGTTTTCTCAGACCTGCAGGCATCAAAATACTAGATCTTTGGTAGGTACCTAATGCCAGAGCCACGACGATATGGTTTTCTTATTCCTCATTTAATCTCAGACAACTGAATCTGCTAGGAGCAATACTAGATTTAGCAAGAAAAGAGGCAACAGAGTGGAGAATCACACCAAAGCGGCCACATACGGTGGTTGGAGTGAAAGCGTCTTGTTTCTGGGCAATCATCAGAAGCACTTCTAAGTGACAGGGTTATCCTATGCCCTTGCCTCTTTCTCACATGATTAGGGGATCCTGTCTGTCAGAGAGGTTGAAGTTAGAAATAAAATGTTTCAGTGAACACAGTAATCTTTTGTGACCGTGGACGTGTGGTGGATGGAAAGCCGTATTGCAGCTATCTTGTTGTGATGGGTGTTCACCCGGCAGTGACAGACGCTCTGTATACTATAGCAACTGTAGAGATGTCCTTCAAACGCTCATCTATTTATTCTTCCAACAGCAGCTGATGGAATAGCAGTTTCTGGTCTGCAGTGGGGTGGCCCATTAATATTGGCCCATGGTAGATAAGGGAAGTGTTCTTGGCTTTGAAAGAGAAGGCATTTCAGAGCTCATTATGTTTCTAAGTGAGTGAAAAATCAGTGATTTATTGGTGAAAACCCTTGAGGGGGTGAGACCACATGAAGCTTCAAGGCAAGGTAAACAGCCCATTTTGAACTACCTTGCAAATTTAGCAGCATTGATACAAGGCCACATTTTGACCCTGGGCTTACTGCCCTTGCTGTTAGGGGCAGAAAGGGACCTGCAGCAATTGGAGGCTCTGGAGGATTTCTGGGTAACTCAGGTGGGTGCTCACGATAGGAAGAGGCCTTCCAGTCTTTGACATAGTCCAGTTTACTCTTGCCTTCATCCAACAAACCTGTGTTAGCTGCAGCTGATGGAAAAGGGGGCAGGATCTGTGTTAACCCAACCCCCTCGGTGATGTATTTCTAGGGGTGAAGTCTGCTGAATGCAGTTTTGCATGGGCAGGGCTCAGAGGCTGGAAGGGGCCTGGTGCTCTCTTCCACTCCCGTGCAGCCCGGCAGGGCTACATGTCTGGTCTGTAGAAGGGCAAAGGGAGGCATTTGGATTTCCTGGCTGGAAATGATTGACTTGGCAGGACAGCAATAAGAAGGGCAGATTCTCCCTAGCTTTCTTCTCACAAACCAGTGAAACGAACGCGGTTTGCATCTCAGCAATTAGAGTCTGTATTATAGTCTTGAAATTACAGAAAAGCACTTTCTGTCATTTGATTTGCACAGAGAGAAATGTCTAGGAAGCCGAGTCCAGGATGCCGTCTCTTCTAATGTGCCGTTGTTGTTTCCCTCTGTTTTGCAGGGTCTTTTCGAAACGATGGCTTAAAAGCGGCTGATGTCCTTCCCATCCTGAAGGAGAAAGTGGCCTTTGTGTCAGGTGAGCACATCTTTCATTTGTCTTCCCTTTAGGGACGCACTGCATCATGCCAGTGAAAAGGTGGGAAGCACAGTAGTAGTGCGGATGTCTAGTCTAGTCCTTCACAGTGGTAGACACACGCGAAGGATCAGCTTCTGATTTCTCTTCCTTACGCTGATTAATACTCTACGTCATGAGCAGCCCCGTTGATTTCCATATAACTGCATGTAGAGCCAGACCCTGCCCAGTACAAGTGTATTGAAATCTGCCCTTTTTACTTGTGGCTTGCTGTCAAGATAGGCTGGAGGGGCAAAGCTCCGGTCCACTTCCCGGTATCTCAGCTTTCTGGGATTTCAGATCCAGCATCCCATTGCCTTGTGAATAACTTTATTCCTACGTTGCATCAAGCTCTGTATCCTATAAACTGTGGAGTATTTGGTTTGCAGTCCCAGGCAGCCGGCAGCTTGTAGGGAACCTGGTTCATGGTAATGTTGATGCTCCCTGTATAGAACAACTCTTCCTCGAAGACCCTGGAGAACAGGGTGCGCTGATCTGTGGGTTTTTATTCTGAGGAACAAATATCAGTACACTCTGTTTGTGGACATTTGGGGCAGTTGAGAAGGCACATGGGGAATGGTTGGATTCGGGCACTGTTAGAGTGGATTATGATTTGCTGGCTGGAAGTGACGCAACAGGCAAAAATGATGACACTCTTGTGCCAGGTAGGCCATATTTCTAAAAGAAAAAGAGACGCTTCAGTCGCAGAATCCCCGGGGTCCTGAAATTATCCCAGTCCTCCATGCCGTGGCTGCTTGCTTCAATCTGTTATGGTCTCAGTCCGAAAAGCTCTTGTCAGGAGCAGCCAAACAACTCCACTGGTTCCTTGAGACATCCTCTGCTCCTTGGGTCCCCGTGGTGCCACGTGCTGTAGAGATGAGGGAGACAACAGACAGAAGGGTCATTCTGTACCCAATCTTTCCCCTCCTCTGCCCTCCACCCTGACGTACCAGGGCAGGGGTTTCTATTGAGAGGATTGGATCATGGACTTGTGCAATGGTGCTGCCAGACAATTCGTGAAAAGTTTTGACCTCGAATTAATGGTGGCTGTGAAATGCACTCGCTGTGTGATGAGAGTGCATTTGGTCTAGATGCCACTTTGGCAGTGTAGCAATGACCTGAACAAATATTTTGTCACTGTGAAAGCCCCAAATATTTTGACTTGAATGACAACCTGGGACATTTCAGAGGGTTGCAGAGAATTTCGGCAAGCACCATGACATCGAGTGAAAGAACAAGAACAACCTTGCAAGACTGGGACATGTGGTTACTTTATCTTGCTCTGTCTCATTCTGAATATCTTAGGATGCCTTGTGCACTTGAACTATCGACTTGAATCTTGTTGTCGGCTTCTCTAAGGAGGTGGAACAAAGCAGTCACCAGTGCACAGCAACTGCAAAGCTCATTGGGACGGGGTGTAGTCCTAGAGAGTGTTACACAGGAAGGCATTTAAGCAGAGACTGCTGGAAGTTATCTAGGTCCCTTCTGTTAAATCAGGGGTATCAAACTCATCCAGCCCTGCAGGTGTGCAGGCTGAACCCGACTAACTGCCTATGCAGCATTTGCAGTGCTGGGTCCAGTCCATGTGCCACACACGGGCCCTCGGGGCTGGCATGAGACATGCACTGCACACAGTGCACAGGCTGGACCCAGCACTGCAGGCAGCACAAGGTTTGGTCCAGGTTACTGCATGAGGCCTGTGCCCCAGACTGCCTGCACCATGGGCAGTGTGGGCCCTGTGTCAGGCCCAGGCGCCATGTACACAGCAAACTCCCAGGCTGGTGCGCACTGCTTGTAGTATGTGGCAATGGGTATGGCACATGGGCTGGACTCAGGGCCCCAAGTGCTGCCTACAGTGGACAGGCGGACCAGGCACTGCATGTGGCACGCGGGGTCTGGGGTCCAGGCTACGTGTGGTGTCCCATGTGACCCACCTGTAGTGCATGCAGCGCATGGGGCCCTGGGTCCAGTCTGTGCACCACACAGCATGCAGGGCAGGGGCCAGCACACAGGGCTGCTCCAGCAATCCACAGGCTGGATTGTGTGGCTCCGGGTTGGAGCTGGCTGCAGAAAAAATGTTTGACGCCATGGTGCTAAGTGATTCTGTTCTCTTGGAGACGACCAGAAGGATATTGGCAAACTTTCAGAGTGCTGAATAATGACAAGATCTCTGGGTTTTGGTTTGACTTATGTGAAGCATAAATACAAAGTCGTGCACTTAGGATAGAACAATCCCATGCACCAGTACAGGCTGGGGGCTGACTGGCTAAGTAGCAGCTCTGCAAAAAAGGACCTGGGGGTTACAGTGAACAATAAGCTGAAGATGAGTCAACAGTGTGCCCTTGTTGCCAAAAAGGCTAACAATGTACTGGGCTGCATTAGTAGGAGCATTGCCAACAGATTGAGGGAAGTGATTCTTCCACTCTATTTGGCACTGATGAGACCACATCTGGAGTCCTGTGTCCAGTTTTGGGCCCCCCACTACAGAAAGGATGTGGACAAATTGGAAACAGTTCTGCAGAAGACAATGAAAATGGTTAGGGGGCTGGGACACATGACTTCTGAGGAGAGGCTGAGGGATCTGGGCTTATTTAGTCTGGAGAAACGAAGGCTGCTATTAAATCCCCTCAGTCTTCAGCTCCCTGCAGAGTGTTTCCAAAGAGGGTGGAGCCGGACTGCTCTGTGGTGGCAGATGACAGAGCAAGGAGCAATGGGCTCAAGTTGCAGCAAGGGAAGTTTAGGTTAGGTCAGTGGCAACATGTAGGGGATGCATGGGTACCCCCTGAGAACACCGGGGCACCCCTGACTGGCTGCGCTTGCTGCTTAGGTGATGGGTGGGGGGGCAGGCAGGAGCACCAGTGCCCCCCCTGCAAGCTCTGGCCGATTGCTGCAGCCCCTCCTGGAAGCAGCTGCACCCAGTCCTGGAAGTGGCCGCAGTGATTGGCCACAGCCAGAGCCGACCCGAGCAGGGTGTGGGGCCTGGGGTAAATAAGCCCATGCAGGGCGCTGCCTCCTCTCCGATCCCATGAGCCTCAGACCTGAAAAAGCCGCCACTGCCACTGGGGGTGGTACCGAGCAGCCTGGAGCCACCGCTCTGCCTAGCTCCGCCTAGCTCTGCGCCGCTGCTGCTTCGCCCAGCTCTGCGGAGCCACCCAGGGCGATCACCCCGATTCACCTCTCTCTCCCCAGGGATGGCCCTGGCTGCAGCAATCAGCCATCGCAGGATTGGCCATGGGCAGCGAGATCGGTTGTGGGGACTCCCCCCCCAGTCGGTGGGATAGGCCGTGAGAGGGGCATGTGCCCCCCCGACTAAGGCAGCAACAGTTGTCCGTGGGTCAGGTATTAGGAAAAACTTTTTCACAAGGAGGGTAGTAAAGGAGTGGAGCACACTACACAGAGAGGTTATGGAATTTCCATCCTTGGAGCTTTTTAAGACCTGGGTAGACAAAGCCTTGGCTAGGACAGTGTGATTGGAAATTGCCCTGCTTTATGCAGGGAACTGGGCTAGATGACCTCCTGAGGTCCCATCCAACCTTAATTTTCTATGATTCTAAGCTCAAGAATCCTGGTTCTGGGGCTTTGGTTCAGTGCTAACTCTGAGATCCTCTTCACTACCTGTATTTCTTGCTGCTTTGACATTTGCTTGGCTTAACCCTGCTTTACCTGTGCATTATGAGAGGAGCACTGCCAAATGTCTGCACACTCCTCTTGAGTTTCTCTAGGTGATTCACTATGGACAAGGACACATGGGAGAGCTCTTCCCTGACAGCCTCACTGCTTTCCAGAGGTTGTCTCTGCATGAAATGTGAGCTTTCCCAACCCAGAAAGCTAGATAGCAACCTTAGGATTTAAACCTCCTATCCACAGTCTCCTGGCACAATGAATAGAGATAATAATTGCTAGTGGCTTTGGAAAATAGAATATATGAGGCTGCGGCCTCTTATTACAATAGCCCCACCTTTATTCCTTAAGCCTGAGTTCAAGCAGAGTTTGGTCTCTCCCTGTATCATTGTAATGAAGCAGATTTAGAAAAAGACCTGAATGCATGAACCGATGGCTGGCATCTTTTAATTGAAATGGAATAATTTGCTAAAATATGACAGGAGCACAAAGGCAAAATTTTTTTTGCAAAAGAAAAAAACAAGAAAATTACTGAATTTCACCAGAATTGTTTCATGCCACTGCTATTAAATGGGCTCCTCAGGACAGGCACTACCCGTATACTATCGTCTGTATCTGAGTAAATAGAATGCAGCTGTTTTGTGCTTTGGTCTGCTTATGTAAACTAGCAAGGCAGAGCGTTATTAGGAGGATGTCATCAGGGCTAAGTACAGACAGTCAAAAAGCCTGAGGATGGGTCAGTTCATTCTTCGCAAGTTAGTCTAAGCCGTGTAGATAGAACAGATAAGCAAGTGAACGAACATTTGCTTTTGATTCCAGAAATGCAGCCGCATGCCTGCAGTGGCCCAGATGCCTCCCTGCTGGAGCAGTCAGCTTGGGCCAAGGATAGCCTGCCCACCCTGTGAGGTGTGGGGGGCTGTTGTAGGGTAGGTGCAAAGCATCCTGGGATGCTGGAGGACTGTGAGTTAACTTGAATCTGGAAGGGATCTGGGACAGAAGTTCAATAAACCAAATTAGCCTAAATCAGTTAAGTCTGATACTGCATCCATCCAGGTTTATGTTAAACTAGTTTCAACCATTTTGAAAGCAATTTATGTGTACTGAACTTGTGTTACAGATTTGAACTGGTTTCTGATCACTTATATCAATTTATGTGTAATTTACCTGTCCCTAGCTCAGGTGACGCATGTCAACAGAAGATTGTGAAACAGTCCCAGGAAGGCCTAACAGTCGAGCTCAAAGGAGAGCTCACACGTTCAGAAAGCCCCCTGTCTCTAAGGCAAGGAATGGCAAAGACCCTTGGTGCCTCACCTGTGTTAGTTTCTCTAGCATGGTTCTGGCTTCCTTCCAGCAGCCCAGAATATGAGCTTGCTCTATCTTGGCCAAGCCTTTGTACGCAGCTGTCAAAGGTCCCATTTCAGTACCAATAACCAGTAGAGCTAACATTTGCAAAGTATTGCCATCTGTATCATTGCAGTGCAGTTGTTTTCTTAAATGTTCACAGTAAGGCAGACAGGTTAGTGACTTTGGCCCCAAGCTTGTGGCACATACCCTAATAAAACCTTGGCTTTGCCCAGTCAACATTGTGCTGTTACCAGTAAGAGCTTTGGGAAAGGTCTGACAGGTTTAGAGCAGATTTTAAGCCAGGGATTGGTTTTTATTTTGCAAGGAGATGAACACAGAAAAAAAAGATATAAAAGAGGGATGCAGGATTATTATTTTTTCAGTGAGGGGTGGTGAACACAGCATTTTGGAGGATGTGGTTACAGCTGTTCATGAGAAATCCA
Source organism: Crocodylus siamensis (assembly GCF_052110815.1). Taxonomy (NCBI): domain Eukaryota; kingdom Metazoa; phylum Chordata; order Crocodylia; family Crocodylidae; genus Crocodylus; species Crocodylus siamensis. The sequence goes on along the minus strand of NC_143398.1, from coordinate 237,741,266 downwards.
GATGGCCCATTTGATGACTGAATTTAAGGTGTTCTGTTCACCTACTTGATTGTAATAAATAGAAGATTTAACCTGCACAAATGTTAGGATGTGTGTGCTCATTCAGGAGACTCCTGGGAGGTAGAGAGCCCAGTTCACACAGCTTCTATGCCTTTTTCCTCCCCTCTTTGGCTCCAGCTATCTCCCTTACCCAGGCAGAGGTTCCCTAAGGCTAGGGACAGACACTACACATAAACCAATTTAAGTGATCAGAAACTGGTTTAAACCTGTAACAGAACATAAGTTCAGTGCACATAAACCATTTCAAAATGGCTGAAACTGGTTTAAGATAAACTTGGTTGAATGTAGTATCTGACTTCAAACCTCTCTCCTAGGGTCAGAAAACATTTCTTCTTCTTCCAATGCACCTCCAAACTCTGACCACCCTTAGGCTGTGAACACTTTGTTTCATGAGTAACTCTTGGCATAGCCCAAGAATTACTCAACAAGGAAAAAATTGAAATATTTATTCTTACTTAGTGTCATACCTAAGACATTTTGATCCAGAAGGTTTCACAGAGACTTCCAGTCTCTGGAGGCAAATCCAGTCTAAGAAAACTGCAACATCCGGGTTTTGACATTTTCATATAGGTAAGATCTGTTTCTGTGGCAAGGCAAGGATCAAAGGAGCTGGCTGGCCAGATTTCTGGGAGGATGGCTGAGTGTAAGGCAACCCATGGGCACAGGAAGAATAGTTGAATTGTTTTGTGTAGTTGTAATGTTTATTGTAATCAGCCTAGATTGAGCCAATGGGAAGTAAAAATAAAGGGGTGTCTTTATTTCATTTTCTTTTTTACTAAGAATGTAGAAGCAAAGGATGTGGGTCAAGAAACAACCAGCCAGGTCTAGGCTAGTTATCTATAATTATACATAAAACCAGTCACCTCCAGCATCATAGTCTTAACCCAGACTGAAGGGTCTAAATTGACTTGTAAGTCTGAGGGCTTGGACACAGAGAGAGCTTTACAGGAAATGAAGACATTTGATGTAAATAGACCAGGTGAAAGGGCAGCCTGGCAATTTAAGCTGTACTAAATTTAGGACTGGCAGGATGAGTCAAAGTGGAAACCCTTAACTGTTGTTTAGTGTCTGAGGCCATTGTTGAGTCTAGGAAAAGCGTGCTCCAAGGTAAACAGGATTATCGTGGAAGTGTGGGCTTCCCTGAAAACTTTGATGACGGCACAAGGTGCAATCCCATTCTGCAGCTCATGGGAGCACGTGCTGATGACAAAGTTTCTCTTTCAGCGTACTCGGTGTATATGCAGCATGTTCACACTTAGCTTACTTACATCGGTTTCTATATTGCTTTAAGTTACGCTGGTGTCTATGGCAGACAAATGACCAGGGGATAGCTGCCTGCAGTAAGCTCTATTAAAGCAATTCACTGCTGGGGGACAGAGGACACAACAGTAGCTTGTTTCCGTTAAGCAGGTGACTTCCCCGGGAAGAAATGATCTTGATCTGCAGGCAGACAACACTCTTGGGGTAGAAGTGATATCTTTTATTAGACTAACTAAATAGCCAAAAAAAAGTCTTCCTTTGCAAGCTTTCATGCCCAAATGCCCTTCCTCCGGCAGAAGAGAATTCAAAGACTGTAAAAGTTCTCCCAGGTAGACATAAAACTTCATGTTGCACAGGGGAGGTAAAAGATGGTGGGGTTCCCCTGAGTATAACAGTCCATTTTAAAAAAGGGTGCTCTGTGAGCATGCCAAGCAGGCACGGACAGTAGGTTAAAGCAGTCTTGTTACCTGATGGTGTCCGACGGCAGGCAGGGTGTTGAATTTTGCTTCTGTTTTGTTCAGCTGTGAAGTTTTCATTTCAAAATGGCTAATTACAATATCTTCCATGTTTCAGGGATATTGGTTTAAAAGGGATATTGGCACATATGGTCTAAAAGATCTGCAACACACTTGTGATCTAAAGCACACAGGTGTTGTACTTGCTCCTGACTTTCCAACAGGCTGTCTGCCATGTATCCCCTGCACATTTATACCACGTAAACGAGTACAATGGCGTAAATGTACGGTGTGTCAGCATCCTGCGCGATTCATGCATTAAGAATTGTTGCAATTCCTTGTTCTGTTTCCTATGGATGCAATGAAGAATTGATTGCCGTCCTTTTTATAATGCCACTTTTCTATATGAAGACTGCCATCAAATTCCCCCCTCCATCGTCTCTTCGATAGACTAAATCATTCCAGTCTTCTAACCTTTCCTCTTACGTCCCGTTTTCTAGACCTCTAATTGCTTTTGTTGCTCATTTAGAATTTTCTGCTATGCTTTTCCAGGGTTTTCTTTGAAGGAAAAAGGGAAGGTTTCAGACTGTGAAATCACCAGGGCTTTTGATTGCATCTGAGCCTGTAAATTAACTTGCTGTGGAAGCTCTCTGGGTCTGTAGAGCTGCTTGCACTTGGAATCGAAGGCTGAAAGAGAAATTAAAGCTCTCTCCAGGGATATCTGGCTTCCTTTGCAGGTTGTGGTTCCTCGCAAATGGAACGTTAGCAGGGTGCGGAGTCAGTGGCCATATTTCTTTCCATATGTTTTAACAATAGCTATGGTTTAAATCAAACAATTTTAGCGAGACTTGCTACTATCTGCCAGCGCTCACTGTCCTGGCTCTGACACGCTAGCAGCCTGCCAAGAAAGATCCACCTGTCTCCCTTCTGAGCAGTGCGAGACCTTCTTTTATGTGCTGCCTTAATTGGCTTGTTTCAGGTTAATGAGGCCACCTGTGCTGACGAAGAGGGCAAGCATTGCTCTCTCCTAAATTCTGCTCTTCGGGGCTTATAAAGCTGTGCTAGGATCTGACCCAGGACTGAGGACAATCCCCTTTGATTCAGTGACTGGCGTCTAGGACGACCTTTGTGTTCTGATAAGTGCTGCGCCACCCAAAATCAATCAGCCAAATATACCTGTTTCATTAACTGCTGCAATTTTAATTAGATCAGAGTAACAACAGCAAGGAAAACAAAGTAAGGGTGAAACCGAGAATTGAGCTTGTACAGCAAAGGGACCCTTGTACGCGAGCTATAGACAGGGCCTCGAAAACTACTCTGGTCGTAAAGTGGCTGCCAGGCTTTTGAACGAGCATAAGTGACAACATTTTCTGCAGGTTAAAGGCACAGAAACCAGCTGCACGGTCCCCAGGGTGCTGAACACTGAAGTATACTTCAGCAAACATCCCTCCCTGCTTTAGTTATGCTACATTGGGAATGTCTCTTGATATAGAAACCAGGGTCTGGGTTTTCCTGGACATGTCCTCTTTTTTGGCCCCATGTCCTCCGTCCTGGTGGGTTTTTTACAGTGCAAGCAACTGTCCGGATTTTCGCTTTGCTCGAGGCTGGGGGCAGTGGGGAAACCAACTGGCTGTTGGGAGATGGCGTGCTCTCGTGCGGGCCCCGGCAGCTGCTGAACCGCGTGCGTGTGCGCGAGCAAGCTGCTCGGGCAGCCAGGCTGGGAGGGAGCGGGGGCCGCGGGTCAGAAGTGCGGGGCACCGGCAAGGCTGGGGGCAGTGGTTGTGGTCGGGAGTGAGTGGCACCAGCCAGCAGATCTGGGGGGTGGGAAAGGGGCTGCGGGTTGGGAATGGGGGGGCAGCAGGGGCTATATCACTACCCCCCTCCCCCAGTCACATGCCCCCATGTCCTCTTTTTTGAAATTACAAATATGGTAACCCTAATTAGAAACTGAGGCTTTGGGGACTTCTGCCCAAGGAGAACTCCCACCATAAAGCTCTGCGAGGTCCACCGCTCAGCCTTTTGCCAGGCTTTCTTATTGCTTGATATAAGGTTTAGTTGCGGCAGTGTTACCATATCCTAGAAGTGACCCTATTAGAGAGCGGCACTCCTGCAGACATAGTATTGGGAGGGCACCCGACTGTATCACTGAAACAACCTCCTTAAAACCAAGCTATACTTACTGAGATGGAGCGGGGTTAGGTGGATCCCAAAATTTGAAGACCAGGGAGGCAAATTCAGTTTTCCATTTGACAGCCCTAAGATTGCAACCGGCAGGTTTGGTGATGGTGCGGGTTGTTCTAATATTTCCCTTTTTTGCTCCTTCACGTGTGTCTTGTTTGTGGGATTTGAAGTCTCTGAAGGGTTCCTTACCGCCAGGAAATTCATACAAGTGGGAAAGTGGCTGTATGCTCAGAACTGATGAGTTTTAATTAACCAGAAGCACTGAGGGCTAAAATTGAATGTACTGTTCATGCCAGGGCTGCTGGCCATTTTCTTTGTCAGAAATGTTGATTTGTTAAAGTGTCATTGTTTTTGCAGTGATGTACCAATTTTGAAGAAATTCCCATCAGGAAATTTCCATTACGTCAAGGGTTGCATTTCTCTTTAAGGCTAGGAAGACGGACCCCCATAGTAGCAGATATTTAACACCGGCAGGCCTAACTCTCTGGGCTTTCACTTATCTGTGGGGTCTCCAATATGGCATCGATTGGGCATAGTTTGCATGCTGTGGGTGTGGAAATTTCTGTGCAGCCAGTCAAATGGGAACAATTAATTATGTTTTTCATGTTTTCTGATGAACATCAGGGTCCCCATGTGCTTATTTGTGTTGGGCTTAAATCAGAGTGGCAGATCGAATAAAGAGAGGTGGTCAGCTTGGCATTAGTTGTCCTAAACCTGTGCCTACCCATTCTGCCTGCATAGGTTTCTGACAGGGCAGTCCTCTACACCGTTCCCTAGTTTCTTCCAAAAGTGCATTTAGCAGCATGGCTAACATCTGTCACGTGGCACTTGCTCTCTCATCCTTCCCCATGGCAGACACCAGTGGGGTGTCTTGATTTTTTTTTTTCTTTATTGTTGTTTTTTTTCTAGGAGAATAAAAATATATATAACCATGGCGGGAGGGGCCAGGTCAAAGCAATGCACCTTCCCCTAGGTACAGAAAGAGGTGAGGTTTGCACAGGTATAAATGACACCAAGGCAAAAGGCGGTGAAGAGTGAGGCCCTGTGTTCACACCTGGGGCTCCCTTGATATAGTAGAGCAGAAAGGCAGCTCTTGAGGGCATTTATTCCCACGCTTCAGGGTATCTCCCCTCAAAAATTCAGTCTTCCATAAACAGGCTTTCCTCTTATTGTAGAGTCCCGCAGCACCACTAGCGTCATTTCATCTGGGACCATGGCAGGAGAGTTTTTCTGCAGCAGGGCACATAACAGGGGTGTATTTGTTCATTGAGATTTAAATATGCACACACAAAAGGCTGCTGATCCTGGACAGAGGGTAGCTTATTTGCTGCCTATCACAGTAAAATTATAACAGTTGCATATTCCTTCCCCGTAGGCATAACCATCAATCAACAAATACCTATTGCCAGCCAAATCAAAATCTCCCCATCTGTCCCAAATGCCTGCTTCCCCGATGGGATCTGAAGCATACCTGGAAGGTCAGGTGTGGAAAAACTAGCATAAGCCAGTTGAAATTGGTTGTCATATTATGCAGATGCTCCTGTTAAGCAACACTGATAACATTCAGACGCTGAAACAGGCTCCAAGAGACTCCTTGGCTCTGAGTGATGGCTGAATGACATCTTAGTTGGGGACTGGGACACAGCATTGAGAACATCTTGCCAACAGCTGCTGTGTGCTACATCAAGGGAGCTCCAAGCGTGAACATAGACCTTGTACCTCAGTGCTCTTCACCTCTGTGAAATGGGGCAAAAATTCCACAATTTTAATTGGATATAGGGACTTCATAGTGGTGAAAGAGAGAGAAGCAATGGAGACCCAGGCCCTTACTTATCACATTTTAGCTTTGTTAGGTTGTTGGCATGGGCTCAATCCTCCTTACAATTGCACTAGTGCATTCCCATTGGAAATCACTCAGTAGAATGACTCTGCACCTAGAAATAATCTTATATAAGACTTTTAAGAGTGAATTAATGATCTGGGAGGATAGACAAGGCTTTGTGTAGGACTAGATGAAGCATTAGGTCTGGCAGAAATTAGGCCAGGGAAAACGAAAGGAATATTACTTTCTTTGAGATTCTGGATATAAATCCATTGCTATTCTGCAGTCTGTTGATTGCATTTTGGAAGCCTGGACATATTGCTTCTCATTATGTAGAAGTGTGGGAGCTCATTTGTGCTTGTTCTATCGTCCAGTTCTGCACAGGTCTTCATTACCATTCATCTTTTATGATGAACTGGAAGTAAAATCCCTCCTGAAGAACAGTTCATCTTTTCTGGAAAGTTGCTTATGGCGCTATCTCTGCAGCATTGAGATTTATCTTCTCAGGACCCAAGATATCCTGGGGAGCCAGCATGAGCTTGTGAACTGAGCTATACACATCTGAACAGAGGCCAGGAACTCCTGTGTGCCTACTCTGCCTTTGCTATTGAACTGTTTTGTGGCCTTAGATATACCCACTGCACAGCCCTTACGTACACTGAAAAGCATGTACTTATGAAAGTAAACCCACAAAATCCCAGGTATCAGGAAGGTGGGGCAGCAATACAGGAGCCTTGGAGCAGAACACAGTTGGTGAGAGGGTTAATCAGCGCTCAGATAGACAGACAGGTGTGGAGCTGAACTGTGCATGATAGATAGAAAGGTGGTTAGCCACGCTAGTCTGAAGTCAGGAAGGAGGTAGGGCAGCGTGGCATCCTGGGGTGACTATACATGTGCACTGGGGCGGTTTAGTTAAAGTGCCCCGTCACCATTTTGAAATGCAGGACACTGAATACACCAAACACTGCAGCACACTGGCTCTGATTTGAATGCTCCAGCAAACTCGATTCACCGAGTCTGCTCCAGTGTGTTGTAATCAGAACATATCAGAGCATGTGTAAAAGTGCCCTTAGAGACCAACTGACGCAGTTAGAGAGATCTTGGCTTCCGTAGGCACCAACCTACTTCATCAGATGCTAAAGAGGAAGGCTGGACCTCTGTGAACCAATTCTTTTTGAAGGTGCTACCCTGCTCTATCTTCAGCATGATAGATGGAAATGACTCTACCTTTTCTCCTGGGAGTGCTTGTTGAATAAAACAGACATCAAATGCAGTCACGAATAAATTGGATCCCGCAAAACTTGAGTTCTAGCCTGGTGTCTGTTGTTTACCAGGGAGCACACCCCACGCGATGGCTTGAATTGGGGTAGCAGATGCCCATTTCATTCTTGCACTACTTTGAGTTGCCTGTCATCTTATCTCACTTCCTTCCTACCCTTATTGGCCAATCAGAGCCAGTGGCAGCACACTTCAAAAGCGCTGCTGTCTGAGACTGGGGTGTGGAAACCCTTGCTCACGTGGTTGCTCTGCTGGCCACCACAAGCCGGCAGAGCAGCAGAAGCTACAGCCAGAGCCCTTCTTTGCAGGTAGGTGGAGAGCGGCACTATGTATGGAGGATAATCTAAGGAGGTACTGTTGCAGCAGAAGAGTTACCTATCTAGTATCCCCTGCTGCCAGGGACAAGAAATAGTTGTCCAGGAAGAGAAACAACCAAGGGTCTTGTTACATGGTCATTTTATGTGGTTCCTGGAGCTTTTAACCCCATGTTAAACACTTATTATGTGGCTCAACATTTTGCCACTCCAGGGCAGGATCATCTCTGATCCACACTACAAAGCTCCTTTTCCATTAAGATGTGGCCGCTTCCCACCGATGTGCCGTCCAACTTGAAATCCTTCAGTATCCCAGGATCTCTCACACCCCCACCTGTACAGCAGGGGTAGAAGTCTGCCCTGGCTCACCAGCCTTGTAGTGGCAACTCACAGCTACAGCTCCTAGTCCTGCCTCGGCCTCTGGTGACAAGTCACAGGTGTGCACATGGAGGACAGAGAAGGTGTCTAGATTAAGGGTGTGACTGCTCCAAACTCCAAGCTAGCACTAACAACGATCGGCATTTGTGCAGCTTGCAGTGCCAGGTGTCACAAGGCTCTGAGGGAAGGAACGATTCAGCCCCAGATTAACACGCCCTGCCCAACTTGTGCACAGATGATAGTGCACAGGGGTCTAGACAACTTGGACATCTTGCAAGGGACCAGAAAACTTCATAGCACCCAGTGCTTGCAGCCTGGATTTTCAGTACTTGTAAATGTGATTCCTAGCATGGGGGCCAGAGACCCCCACCAGTGGCATTCACTCCTCGGTAGAAATGGGTTGTCTTGCACCATCATCATCCATTGTCAAATGCCACCAGGCAGGTCTATTTTGTTTGGCTTTCTGATAGTGGAGGCTCCTTGTTGAAATACCTGTTGTAAGGGCATCTGCCTGTTACTGTAGTGATCGAACCTCGTGGCAGGAGGTGGAGCTTGAAGGAGTAGGTTGCTCATTAATTTTTTTATTTGACCCATGCACTGCCTGGTACTCTGTGTAGCACAGAAAGGTATCTAGTATCGGAATAAGGTGCTGTGAGCAAATTTGTCATGACACGATTAGCTTGGATTTGATGCAGAAGGAGGAAACCAGGATTAGCAGACAGCAGTGGTTTTATGTCCTCAAGGACAGAAGTTGACTTTTAGCATCAGCTTCTGCATAGCCTGGGAAAGGGGGAGGCAAGAGGGCCAGGGAAGAGGATGTTGCCGCTACTAGGGTATGGTAAGGGATAAATCACTGGATTTTGCAGTAGGTATGCAAAGGAAAGGGCACGTATGTTGTGAAATGTTTGTTTTCAAGCCCCTCTGCACCCACACATCTTCCTCTCCTATTCTTTTTTCCCAGAGTGCTAATAACCACAGGCCATCTGTTTATCTCTCTAAATCAGTACAAACCCTGTAAACCCCATCTTGAAAAATAATTTGGAAATATCAAGCTTTGGTTTTAGCATTTAATAAATGTAATTAGCAAGCATAATGACATGCTTGATTACTGCCTCTCATACCTCTGAGTTTAGTGCGATGCAGGTGATGAGGCGTATTGACAAGAGCAATCAAGACTCTGTGCTCACCCTCGCGTTTTGTTACTTCAAAATGATCTCTTGCGTGGATCAAGGGGGATCCACTGTGCATAGGAAACAGCATCCAAGTAGAAAGTGGCTTGCTGCCAGATTTTTTCTGTAGGTGAGTACTTTTTATGCAGACAGGACTTCTGTGCCACATTTAGTTATGGCCTTTTAGCCACCCATGAAAACAATCATGAGTTCCACAATACAGCATTGGACTGGTTCTGATTTCTACCACTGATCTACTAGGCATAGGAAAATCACTTGATCTGTCTGTGCTTCACTTTCTCTGTCAGTAATGTAGAGACAATGATACTTGGCTTCCTTTGCAAAGCACTCTAAGACCTGTGGATATAAAGTGCTAAACAAAAGTTAAGTTTTATTAGTTTTCCTAATAGTAACCGGTGACTCCTCAAGTACTAAGGTGACACAGGAATGTATAGAACATCAATTCTCAACCCGGGTGTCACAGCACCCTGGGGTTCCTTGAGGTGCTTTTAAGGGGCCCTGGGATGCCACACAAAGTTAGCGCTATTACATGTGTAAACCTGATTCACAAAATAAACACTCTGCTTTCAAATAGGAATCCCTTGTGTTAAAAACATTTGGACCTGCATGATCTTTGAGTTCTTTGGAACAAAAGAATTGTTCTTTTTTTTTTTTTTTTGATAGTCAAAAAACAAGTGAAAACTACAGTGGCAACTCAGGAGTGGTGCCTTGAATCTAAAAAGGTTGCGTACCTCTAGTATAGACATTTGTTTGGGAAGAATCACTAATATAAAATGTTTTCCTACAAATTATTTGGCAAATAATTGTGAAGAATGCACAGATCCATAGAAAATGGAGTGTGTGGGGATAATTGGCAAACAAACCAAAAAAATTTGCCAGATAGTATTAACAATGAACATTTTGTCCAGTTACACAGGCTGGCTCCTATCAGTCTCACCGTGCCTGAAAATCATTTGTATCTTAAACTTTTGTTTAGCTCAGCTTTCCCATCGTTTTCCATCTGCCTGCCGCAGGAGTGGAAAGAATTGCAACTTTTTTTAATCCTTCCATCATCTGGATTAAAAAAAACAACAACAAAACTTCAACTGGGTCATCACGTAACCTTCACTTCTCTGGAGAGAATTAGCCCATTTTCTCCAACCCGTCCTTGTAACATCAGGCCACGTGATGTGGTATTATCTGTTCCGCTCCCTTGGGGACAATTAAATGAACTGTGGAGGGAGGGCTTTCAGACTGACACAAAGACAGGCCAGAAAGTACTTGGCCTGTATCCCCAGCTTTTGCTAAAAATCCTTGAAGTGCTGTTAAAACGGGTGGAAATTTGCTGGCATGCATGTTTCATCAGAAAATTCTAATTTGTCAAAATTGATACTTTTCGCAGAAATGTGCCTATTTTGACAAAACTTCTGTCAGGAAAGGTTTTTCAGGTCCATGACAGTCTTGCCAGTTGAAACAAAATTGAGGTTAGTTGCCAACAGGTGATGTGGTTAGGGCTTTCACCTGGCTAATTCATGCCAGCGGCTCCTCATCTATCTATCTATCTATGATACCTTGTAGACTGCATCAGAACCACCCACATCAAGCTTCTTGTTTCTTGATCATGACAGTAAGGTATACCCCTTCCAGCAGTAGATCTGTGGATTACTTGTCTGTCCCTCTGGGTAGTAGTGATGAAGTGGGGGACAGAAGGGCTAGAAGATGGAAACAGGGAATAAAGCATGTGGTGTGAGTGCCAAACATATGGTGGGAAGAGATAGGCTGGGAAGCAGTTAGCATCAAGGTCAACCTCATACCCAGAAGTCCAAGCTTGTTGTGGGCTGCTGTTGAGGTGTAGATTTAGGGGATTGATAGCCATGGGGTCAATGGGTATGTGCTTGTGGGTGACTTTAATATCAACCCTAATTACCATAGAAGGCACATCCTGCAGCAAGTGGGACCAGTGCCTTTGGGCATTTGTTTCTGGTTTATCAGCTCCAGGAGCTCCTAGCATCGTCGTTATATTCCTGGGTTTCTTTATGTTCGCTCTGAGATGCCCTGAGTTCTGAATGGTTTTGGTAAGATGGACCAGCAGATGACAGAGGATCCTAACGATCTGGGCTGACTACAGTGAATGGCGTGAACGTCATGGTAATGTAAACACTCCCTATAAACACTAAATTATCTTCCCATGCTCCACTTTTACTCTCCTTCTAACCTCCATCCCATGACAGGACCACCTAAGAATCTCTGAACTCTATTCAGGGCACCTCAGGGCCACTCTCCTCCTATCCAAAAATTGTGTACATGACCCTTGAAATCCTTGCAGAAATGAGTTAGTGCTGAGCACCTGGCAGGATTAGGCCCTTTGAGGATGAGCTGGTGTATATGTTGGAGGTGTTTATGTTCCTGCCCTTGCAAATCTCTTCCTCGGGCTCAGCCAAATGATCTAGTTCACAGAACCATGTGATTTCCCTTCTCAGAAGTGATTTTTCTATTAAAGGGATAATATTCCCTGTGGGGGAGCTCAGAATTCAACCTACCTCCACATTACATATCTCCAGTCACTGCAGCTCTCGATGATTTTTTTTGACTTACGCTTCCCAATGTTTTTGTGTTTTTCCCTCCTGAACATCATAAAAAAATGACATGCACTCAAAATCTAACCTTTCATGGCTCCTGAGAAATACTACACTAGCACAAGAAGGAAGATCAAAATGGTGGTTGAGGAAATCAGTTTTGGTGTCAAGATGTTCAGATTGTATTAACAATGGCGAATAAAAGAAGATGCTCCAACAGTTTCTATTTATCTGTAATGATTATGATTCTGTAATTTGGGCTAGCATCATTCAATAGCACTTTAAAATTTTATACCATGTATTTCAAGAATCTCTGTAAGATTCTTGGTCATGCCACCCCTCAGCTCAGTACTGTGCAAGGGAAGGGAGGGCTGCTCTAGCACCTCCCAGCTTCTAGCCTGAGCCACTGTAGGCGTGTGCCTGCATGTCTGGGATGTTTATGCAGTTACAAACTGCATAAGAGGTTCCATACCAGACACTGGCAGTTGCAAGGGATTTTTTTCCAAAGGCAGTGCATTTGAAGGAAAGGACAAAGTAAACCAAAGCCACAACTCCTGCTGATTGTCAACGGTACCTTGTGAGCAAGAATCCATAGGAGCCATATATCAGCTTTTAATTAAACTTTCAGTTTCTAAGTAATTGCTAAATAGATTAAAATGTCCTGCTGCATAAATGCTACTTAGGGATTAGAAAAGCAATGCAGATCAGGTAACAGGGAAAAAGATTTCAGCTCCTCTAGTTTTGTCACATTAAAAAACTCTCCCATGACAGTAGGATTTCATTACCATTGGCCAGTTGCATTGATCGTTATATTGGAGATTTGATGGGATTAAGTTAAGGGAAAAAGAAATGTCAGTAACAAGTTTCTTTGCATTTTTGTTCTTTCCTTGGAGCTCTTGTGAATGTGAGAACGTCTTCTTCAATTAAGCAAGTCTGAAATCTGGCAGTGAACAAGAGCTCTTGAACCTGCAGTAATTTAAGTTTATCAATTCAGTGCACATACGGGTTTTTTGGATATGTGCTTCCTGTCTGATTTTCTAACAATCCCTTATTTTCTGCAGGTGGCCGTGATAAACGAGGTGGTCCCATCCTGACCTTCCCAGCACGCAGCAATCACGACAGAATAAGGCAGGAAGACCTTCGGAAACTTGTGACTTATTTGGCCAGTGTGCCAAGGTAAAGCTAAAAAGAAAACACTTCAAAGCTGGGGTTGGGTGGTGGGTGGGGGAATTTGTTCTTGGCAGTTGCTTATTTCCAAGTATTAACCTTCAGCCCTTGGAAGGGGGAAGCACAAGCGTTCCCTTCCTTCTTTTGGGTGTGCTGTAATGGCTTTTGTCCAAAGAAACATCATGCAGAAATACAAGAATTTAGAGACCTGTTTCATAAAACTGGGCATTTGGAGTCTTGCTTGCACTGAGCTGATGACAGTGGCATAGAGCAGCTGATGGGTGAGAAGTTCTTGCTTTGATTCAGATTTGTGTGTAGAGTTAAATTTAGCACGTTGGAGGGAGCCATTGTCAGTCCATTACCTTTCAATACATCAAGGCACTATTTCTGCCACATTTGCACTGTGAGCATTGTGGGGATCAGTGTTTGAAAGATAATATCCATGCACCAGCTCTGTCTTGATACCACCAGCAGAGAACTGCTGAGGAGAGATATTATGTCTGCTGACAGTTTTCATACACAGATTATGGCCCCATCTCTGGTCGGCTCCTTCCATCCTTATAGTATATGCTGACTCCTTGGCTAGAGACAGACGTTACACATAAACTGGTGTAAGTGATCAGAAACTAGTTTAAACCTGTAACAGAACAGATGTTCAGTACACATAAACCAGTTTGAAAATGGCTGAAACTGGTTTGAGATAAACCTGGTTGAATGTAGTATCAGACTTAACTGATTTGAGTTGAACCGATTTATGCAATGCCCGTCCCAGACTGCTTGCTGGTTTAAATTAAATCAGAGTCCGCCAGCGTCCCAGCATGCTATCTGGGCTGGGCATGGCTCTCTGCTCCATAGCAGGGCTGTCCCCTCCCCTCTGCTACCTGGCTGGAGCTCCAGCAGAGACTGCGGGCTGCTTTCCCCCTCCCCCTCACCACTCCCTGCTAAGTAGAAATTCCCCCCTCCCCTCTGCCTTGTGGAGCAGGTGTCTGTGTATTAGCTAGCAGACCACATGCTGACATCTATGGTCCATGCTGAATCAGCAGGTAGCTGGTAATGTCCCTCTGTTGTTTTCTTAATGGGGTGGTAAACACTATTATCATTTCCCTGCTGGGCTAATCAGAGTACTCGGCCATGCTATCCCTCAGCTCAGTACTATGCAAGGGAAGGGAGGGCTGCTCTAGCACCCCCCAGCTTCTAGCCTGAGCCACTGTAGGCATGTGCCTGCATGTCTGGGATGTTTTTGCAGTTACAAACTGATTCAGCGTAGCCAGGCTAGTCTAACCTGTAAAGATTGAATCATTTTGTGCTAAGGCTTTTTGAAGATTTTTCCCTAGCCCTTATGTCCCCTTTGCTCAGTTTGGAGGAGTTTACAGCTGCTGAGAGTCTCTGGAGACTGTCTTTCAGTGAAGTCTTCAGCATAACCAGCATTGTGAAAGCCATGTCTGGAGTATTATGTCTAGTTTGGCACCATATTTCAAGAAAGATGTTGACCAACTGGACAAGAGTCTAGAGGAGAGCAAAAAATAGTGGTTTAAGGTCTATGAAATATGATATATGAAGCAAAAGTTGAAAGTGTTGAGTTTTTATCTAGCGAGGACTGAGTAGAGGGATGTGATAAAAGCCTTGACATTCAAAAAAGATCATTATAAAGAGGATTGTAGTCAGTTATTCTCTGTGTCCACAAAGAAATAATGGTCTTAAATAGTTAAAAAAGGAGAAGTGATAGATGTAGACAAGTTGCTGAATGCAGTGAACTGAATGCATCCACAGGAATCCTTCCCTCTTGCTTATTTCTTGCATCACAGTTGCAACATCACTCCAACACTGCCAGAAACGAAAGATGTGGGTTAGATATTAGATAAAACTTTCTAGCTATAAGTGTGGAAAAACATTCTAACAGATGACCTTAAGAGTTTGTAAGATTGTGGAATTTCCCTTGTTGAAAGTTTAAGTGGAAGTTAAACAAATATTTGGCTGGGGTGGTTCAGACAGAGGTGATCCAGTCTGGAGCTGGGAGTTGGGCTAGATAACTCCTGAGGCCTTTTCCAGCCCTAGTCTCTTTTTTTTTAAGTGTCTCTAAATTACAAAACAGCTCTTTTTTGATACCGTGTGATATGTTAGAAACACAGAAGTCCAGATGTCTACACCTGGAAGACAGTTCAGTTTAAGTCTTTAGGATACTGGTTAAAATAAGAGGCAATAAATAATACACCAATTGTGACCCTGAAGAAGCAGGTGCCTCTGAAGATGGAGGCACCCTCTCATGATAATTCTAGAAATGATTTAAAGAGTGTAGTGGTATTCTGGAGAAATTTAGCAGCAGAAACCCCTAGGACTTCTCCCTTCCTAATCATTCCAAAATTAACATACATGGTCCTACAAGAGATTGCTTGCTGTAGAAACCAGGGCTTCTTCCAGCAGAAAGGCTCTGCTTTATTGCCCATTTTTCATGTTCAAGGGTCCTGCTTACATAATATGGACAAACTGAACAAACAGTAAATTACTGGGCCCTCTTTCTAGGAGAACCATGTGAATCTCTTGTTCATCTGCAAACAGGAAGAAAATACATGTGAAGAACCAGCCTTCTTTCCACCTCCAAGTTACGATGGTGAGGTGTGAGGAAGAAAATAGGTCATCCAGTGCAAGTTCCTAGCAATCGTCCTCCACACACTATAGTTATAATACTGCCCCTCTCTCATAGGTCATAGCTCTGACAAAATGGCACTGCTTTTCTTTCTTCGTAGTTTCATAGTTGGTTGGGTCGGAAGGGACCTGAGCAGATCATCAAGTCTGACCCCCTGCCATGGCAGGGAAGAGTACTGGGGTCAAACGATGCCAGCAAGGTGTTTGTCTAGCCTCCTCTTAAAGACCCCCAGGGTAGGAGCCAGCACCATTTCTCTTGGAAGTTGGTTCTGGATCCTAGCCACCCTGACAGTGAAGTAGCGCCTCCTGATATCTAATCTGAATTTACCCTCTGTCAGCTTGTGACTGTTATTTCTAGTCACTCGTGGTAGTGCTCAGGGGAACAGGGACTCCCACAATGCCTGCTGGTCCCCTCTGACTAGTTTGTAAATGACCACTAGATCCCCCCTCAGGCTTCTCTTCTGGAGGGTGAACAGGTTCAGGTCCCGTAGCCTCTCCTCGTAGGGCCTGCCCTGCTGCCCCTGACCATGCGAGTGGCCCTCCTTTGGACCCTCTCCATGTTGTCCACATCCCTCCTGAAGTGTGGTGCCCAGAACTGGACGCAGTACTCCAGCTGCGGCCTGACCAGTGCCACATAGAGGGGGAGGATCACCTCCTTGGACCTGCTCGAGATGCATCTGTGGATGCATGACAAGGTGCGGTTGGCCTTCCTAACTGCCTCTCCACACTGCCGGCCCACGTTCATCTTGGCATCAATGACGACTCCAAGATCCTTTTCTGCCTCTGTACTGATGAGAAGGGAGTTCCCCAGCCTATAGGTATGGTGCTGGTTCTTCCTCCCCAGGTGCAGCACCTTGCACTTGTCAGTGTTGAATCTCATCCTGTTCTCATCCGCCCACCCCTGTAACCTGTCTAGGTCCGATTGTAGCCTATTCCTTCCTTCTAGCATGCCCACATCCCCCCACATCTTAGTGTCATCAGCAAATTTGAACAGGGTGCTTTTTACCCCCTCATCCAAGTCACTGATGAAGATGTTGAACAGTGCGGGCCCGAGGACTGAGCCCTGAGTCCTCCTTGGTGATGGTCCCTCCCTTCCATTGGGTGTATGCCTCCCTTTTAGCTAGGAGACATTCCTGGATGCTTTTGGTGAGCCATGGGGGCTTTTGCACTCTTCTGCTCCCTTTGATCTGTGTTGGGATTACCTCCCTTTGGGCTTGGAGGATTATCTCCTTAAGGAGCAACCACTCTTCTTGCACACCTGGCTCTCCTCCTCTCCAGGACCTCAGTGCTTCCCTGACTATTCTCCTTAGCTCATTGAAGTCCGCCCTCCTGAAATCTAGGGCTGCTGCCTTGCTGCATGCCTTTGCCACCTTGTGCTGGATGGTGAATTCCAGCAGGCGACGATCACTGTTGCCCAGGTAGTCAAGCACCCGCAGCCTCCTCACCAGGTTATCACCCGTGGCCAGCACCAGGTCTTCCAACACTGGAGCATCTGCATAGCTTTGATATCTCTTTTTCAGGTATATCCTTTATTTGTAGTTCTTCCCCTGTAAAGGCAAGAAAACAACCCAAGATGTACGTTCTAGATTCCCCCTCCTTACACAAGTACATCAATCAAGAACAGCACATGGGGCCTTTGCGTAGGCCACATTTTTGGCCTCCCTTGTGCTGCAAGGGTGTGACTGTTTGCATGAGTGGGTTTTCCAGATGCTTTAAAGGTCTTTCTGGCGCATTGAGGTAAAACTCCTCAGACATAGGTTAGTTTGGCTCACCATGAAATTAAAGCATCGTGTTCATGGATTCATTGCATGTGAACACAAAGTTACTCAAAGACATGTAATGAGCCTCTTTGTCTATCACATGGTGCTGTGATGTTTTTGTTTTTCAGTCATTCAAATTGCTTCTGCTTTCAAATTGCTTCCACTTTTTTGTGTGTGTATATGCCGTCTGCCAGCTCTCCGCTCCCACAGCTGCACGGCAGAACATGGGGTGGGGGGCCCCGGGCTGGGGGTGCAGAACTGGACTGTCCCGCTCTCCTGTGGCGCCAGCCAGGGACTGGGCTTAATTCGTTCAAAAACCGAGTGAGTGCAAATACTGATGCAACGTTCCAAAATAAACAAGTTTAAATTTTATAAACCTATTTACCTTTATGAAGACTAAACCCTGTGGTGTGTAAAGGTGCCCCTAGGCATTTGCTTTGCTAGCCTTCCTCCAGGCACAGTGAACAGTTTGAGGTTTTGTAATACATACCTTGTTACGTTGGAACGGAGACACATGCTGATAAAGCATCAGTTAGCACAAGACACAGCAGCCTGGCTACATGAGGACACAAGTCATTGTGAGCATTTGTTTTAGTACCCAGCTCTTTGCCAGCTGGCACTGAAAAGGATCCAGTCTTGCTTATTCAAATCCATTCACATGGAGCTGCCTGTGGTTATACAGAGATAATTTATTTTGGGCCAACAGGACCTCTCACCAGGGAACCGCCAAGAGGACTTGGTTTCTGAGAGGAGGAGGCACAAGCTCAAGGGGGCTGGGCCTTGAGTATAGGACTCCCAAACATTTGGAGTGACCCACCAACTCATCCTATTCAGAACCAAATACAGAATACATCTCTTTTCTTTGGCCTTTCCCATAATGAGTACAACTATACATATGGATGCTTTCAAAATCCTTCCCCCACCTTCCTAAGATACTGCTCCTGCAGATAGGGAATGGTTCAAAAGTAAGTGAGTTAGTACTAGCGCTTGTTATTAAACCCTTGGATGGGTGATTAGCTACCTCAGTAAAGGGGAATGTATAGGTGACGACAGTGGACAAGACTCCAGTTGGTTCTCATTTGAAGCTGCATTACAATCTCCTTTTCCCCAAATCTTTTAGAAATGTTCATTTTCACAGAAGAGAGCTGGAGAGCTTTCAGAGTTATTTCTTCTTTGACAATGACTGTATTACAGTAACAATTTGACTCTGTACTATTGGCTTCCAGCGCACAGTCATCTGTAGAATATTAAACTTAATCTTGCCATAATTAACGAGCATGTCAATGGCCTACCAAAACAAACAGAGTTACATTAGTATGGACTCTGGAAAGGACATCAGTAGAAGGTATTTGCTCTACTATTCCTTTTGTTGAGAGGCTGAAAGCCAGCCAGTGCTGGTAGAAAAGCTAGAAAATCTTCTTCAGCAAAGGGGACTATAATTTATCATACTGACATCTGCATAACAATCCTCTCTTTATTCCCACTGACTTTGGCTCCTGAGTGAGATTGATTGCTATCTACATTGATGCTATCTGTCACTTAACCCTGGTTCTAAATCTTAATGGAGAGGTCTGTGGTCATGTGTTACTGGGAGCTTTGTACAGGTAGAAGATTGGTGATGAAATATGATGATAAATTAGGGTGAGAGAGTGCCAGTCTCTGCTGACATCATTCCACATTCCTGATTCAGGTTTCTGTTATTCTTTTGGTTTTAATGGGATAATAACTGGTTATGTGTGGTGTATAGCTGATGGCAATATCTGTCTGAGATGTAGCAGAAAGGACTATCATGAAAGTCAAGCTCAGAACTGAGCCCTAATTCATATATGTGCTTAAAGTGAATGCAGCTACTTACATAAGGAAGGACTACTTCGTGGGGCAAAGGCTGGAAAATTGGAACCCTAGTTTATGCCCCAAAATTATACAAGTTTTTAGGGTCTTGGGGACTAAAGGTAGTCAGGGATACAGGGCCCAATCCTGGAAGATACTTGTCCCAAGGGCCGCATTCGGTTCAAGATGGGGCAGGAGGGACGTATAGAAATTTGTCATTTGGTGCCCATTTCTGATGATCTTACCCAGACTGATTGCTACTTTTCCACAAGCAGTCCCATTGTAAAGAGTAGGGCTACCCACAAAGCAAAAGCACTGCTCACTGAGAGCCTGCCATGAATCTGTTCCTTCTGCCCCCCTGCTTCATGTGTTTCACTGGAGTTCTTCTGGTGTGTGGGTTCAGGCCCCCCATTTGCTCTAAATCCGAGCCACTCCTGTGAAGTCAATGGAGCCATGCTAATTTACACCAGCTGAAGACTGCCTGTGCTGTCTAAAATTCAGGGAACCTGGTCTTAAATGGGTTTTCCAATAGGAGCTCAGGTATGCAGCAAATTGGGTTTTGCTGACCTCTTTATGTATGGTCTGATTCTGATCTCATAAAGCTTTTTGGGGGGCTTTTTTGTTTTGTTTTTTTGTTTTTTACGTTGGCATTGCACCACCCATTTCAGTGCGGTTAGTCTCGGTTCACGCATACGTAAACGAAATCAGCATCCGGCCAATCTTTGGTGTTACAAGACCTCTGGAATCGAGAAAGAAGTCTTGTGTAAGCTGCAGAAGGATCAAAAAGGAGAAAGCAGATTATTAGTCTGGGCTATCTTGCTGCTCTCCAGTCTCTGTCAATAGGATGAAAGAAACGTCTGCTCTCAGCCCTTGCTGATCTTTCTGCTGAACACATCAGCCTGTCTGCAGCCTTCTGCAGGCTTTGCTATGGGGGAAACTTGAGATACCTTGGAGGCCTGTATTTTAAAGAAGTCTGCTTTTATTTGTCCTCCGTTAAAAACCTGCACAAGTATTTCCCCATTCTGGGGGACATTCAGGACTTGTAACAGCAACAGAATACTTCCAAGGGACAGGTCTATATGTTTGAACAGCTTGTCAGACCTGCCTTTCCGAGTCAATTTAAAAGCACTACAAACAGTAACATAATTTAAATGCCCTTTAAAAATTATTTCAAGGAGTGGAGAGTTTTAGCCATTAAAAAAGATACATGGCCTGGCAAAATGTAGCAATATGCCTGACTACCCTGGTTGAATTTCAGGCTGTTTCTTGATTACTTATGGTGCTGTGTATATTGGCTTTTCTGGACAGGACTAGTGTGAAACTCATTTTCTTGATTGATAGGGATTAAATGCTAGGGCTCTATTTTCTGTTACCTGATACTAACACAAAAGAAGCTTTTGAGGCTCTTTTTTTTCCTCCCAAGGCTATCATAGATCTGCAAAAATACCCACGTGTTTTTAAAATAACACTAGGGATTTCATACTAATTTTAGTAACTAAATGTCTGGTGCCATGTGTCAGATAATTATTCTGCAATACACTTGCATGAAAAGGACACATTAATAAATGAAGTGAAACTAATGAAGCTAATGGAGCTTTGGTGTTTTCTTAAAACCATAATTTGATTTTTGTAAATTTCTAAATGTATTTCGTATAAAGGAGGCTCGTTGAGGGTGGATAATTGAGTGGACTTGCATATCTTGGCAGCCCATCCAGACTAGTACAGTTATTGGGATTTATTATCATCTGATGGCACTTGGCAGGCTCTGGAAAATTAGTTATTGGTTTAATTATAGCTCCCAAACACAGGATTGGTAGGGACTGCAAGGGCCATTTATCCACTGCCCTGCACATATGCAAGATTCACTATTCCTAAACTTTCCCGGACAGATGCCAATCCAGCCTCTTCTTGAAAACCTCCCATAAGGTCCCCGGGCAGCTTGTTCTATCTCCCTACTGCTCTTATAGTTAACAAGATTCCCGAGATGTTAAACTGTCCAGGACATGCAGACCAGAACCAGACCTCCCATCCTAGCTGAGTACCCTAACCCTAGGTGGCAGAGTGAAGTTAATTATTCCCACACTAGGGCACTGGCCAGCTTTCATGATTCTGTATTCAGGTGGGTGCGTCTACATGAGGCGCTAGAAGTGCAGTAGTGCAGTAGACTAATTCCACTGCGCATTACAGCATCACGGCTAAAGCCGTGCTAATGCACAGTAGAATTAGTCTACTGCGGACAAGCATCATGTAAATAAGATGTGCTGGTGCTACCACTCAGTAGCGCCGATTACGGCACAGGTTAGTATCTGGTATTACAGGGACTAAACGTAATGCGTTGTAAGTGCAGCATATTCATCCATCCGTTGTGCCCGGTGATATTTTTGTTGGCAATCTCAGATACAGGCCAGTGGCCCAATGGGCCCTAAAGACAGAGCTTCCTGCTCACCAAAAGATGAACCATTCATATCTCTGGTAGCATTAAAAATCCTAGCATTTTAAAGTAAACTTCGAAAGCCTCATCAGGGTTTTATTGGCAGGAAAGCCTAGGAAAGTGGACCTGCACCTAGTGGTGATGATTCACATCTGTTTTGAAACCACTTTTGTCTTGGCTGCTTTTTTTCCCCCCCCATACTGTGGCCAATGCTCCTGTTACTTCAAGAAGGGAGGACAGGAGGCTAAAGCTGCATTCGGATGGAGACAGCTGAGCTCATGCTGGCTACGTTAGAGTAAGAAGCTCAGCTGTGCAAATTGAAGCAGGGAAGAGCCGGCAGCTCACTGAGCAAAAGTGGGGGGCATGTGACTAGAAATGGGCAGAGCCAAGGGGGATATAAGCTGCAGAGAAGCTAAAATCTACAGAGGGGCTTGCAGCCCATAGAGCTTGGCGGGTTAATGCTTAGGGTATAAGGTTAGGTTACAGACCATTGAGGTTATGCTCGAGTTTTGTGTTTAAATGGAGGTTTGGATCGTGACGATGGGGATGGTGCGGAGGCCGTGGGGTGAGTGCAGAGACTAAAGGGTGAGTGCTCGAGGGGCCCTTAAAGCTTAGAGCTCTGCAGGGCCAGTGCTTGGGAGGCTTAGTGGGTGGAAACCCAGTAGTTTGGTGGGAGCAGCGTTGCAGATGAGGGCCCTGGGGAGCTGCAGTACTCCTGCCAGGGGCATGGAGGACAGAGTAAATGATAGAGAAGGTGGCACCAGGAGACCCAGCACCATGAATACATATCGAATACTATCAGCAAGACATGGGTGTAGCTATGGGAGTGGCTAGAAGCCACAATTAAAGCCCTGAGGTGTGAGGTATGCATAGGATCACTCGGAGAGAAGCAGGTGCTAGTGGGGCACAGAGTGGGGAGCAGATTTGGGGGATCTGTTGCCATAACTCGATACTCAGATCTGGGGACCAGCCTCCCAATGTAAAACACAGTTTCATCAAGACATGACAAGTGGGGAGGTGAAGAGGTTGCTCTGAGGATCTGGAGAGAGGGGGCAAGATTGTTGGGGGTGCCTTGGCCGCTCTCGGGGCTGGTCCTGCTACAGGGCCCGATCTTCAGGGTGTTGATTCCTCCAGCAAAATCCTAATTGTCATCTATTCCTCTTGACTTTAATGGGATGCAAGGGTATAAAAGCCGGTGTATCATTGGTCCTAGCTTATTTATTACTGAGGAGTCACTGGTTTTGACTTTCCGTTGGATAAAAGTATGGCTGCGTTCAGATTGTTTTCTGTGATGAAGAACACGAAGAGCATAATGCAATCCTTCATAGCTAACATATTGCGAATTGCACTCCTCAACTGCCCTTTTCCTTCCAAAGACCGATAACTAGCAGGTTAACTGGCGGCTGTGTGCAGCACTCTCTTGTGTAAGAGGTTAGAAAATGCATTATATTTCGGGATCCGCTTAGGGGATGTGCCGTATGGATAAAAAGACCAAATAAAGTTGAAATAACATTAACATTGGAGAGAATAAGGAATCCAACTTGTTGTATTTTGTATTAGTTGATCCTCGGAACAAATTTTGGTTAATAACAGCAGTCTGAGCCGAAGAAGCCACAAAAAAAAGATTAAGGCTATTTTAAGAATTGATCCTTTATTAAAATCTGCCTGCAGTAATTGCTGAGAAAATATTTTGCTCAGCCAACCAGTAGGGGAGGTTTCCATTTATGTCCAAAAAAGTAATATTGTTTACCACATTGTGGACAGCCTGGAAATCCACTGTTAGTTGCACATAGCTGATTTGCCAACATTGCTGTTTTATTAAATATTAGTTTGCTCTTGTTTATGCTATTAGAGAACTGAGATCACTGGGTCAGTTTATCACCTTATTCCTCCAGTGCATTGACATACGACTCAACGTTTCTTTGATGCTTTTCAGCGCTCTCTACAAATCCTAACATCTGGTCAAACTTAGACCTTAAGCCTGCAATCAGATCTATCATAGCGCAGCCCAGTACCTGTGTGGAGCTTTCCTTATTGCAGACTCCCATCTTAAGTGTGAGTCTCTTCAGTAAAGTAATTTGGTCAGAAATGTTGTCATGGATGCCTACATTGATTGTGTTTGACAATAATACATAATGTATTTATATTGTAAATAGAAATCAGATTGATTTGGAAGGACTTCTTTGAGGTGACTTAGTTGGACTTTTTGAAGGGCCCTTGGCTGGAGTCTTGTCAGGAGCTTTGGCTGTAGGTTTTTCTGGATCTCGGCTGCTTTTTTTACATAAGTGTCCAAGGAAGTTTGGACAGATGCTGTCCAGGGAGATGGGCAATACAGCGAATTTGCTCATTGGCGTGGTGTTGCGTTGGATCAAGCGTCGTGAAGTCAAAACTGATGTCAGAAAGTTGAAACCAGGTGTCAGTTTATAAAGGCTGTAAGTGCCGTGAGTTATAACTTGAAATATTGTAAGTCGAGGACTGCCTGTAGTGCTTGGGTCATTACTCTTTAGTAGGTGCCCGCAAAGTATACTTCTGGAGTTGGCTGGAGAGGAAGATGACAACTGGACACAGTTTGACTTCTAGGTATTCCCTAACCAACCAAAGGAAGTGAACATTAAGCATGCCTCCATATGGTACTTGGCCGGTCTGTGTTAATGCCTTTCCCGTTAGATCTACAAATATGCCCTTTCCCCATGAGACCATGATGGCTCTGTCTCTCCCAGAATGGGCCTTTCCCTTCAGAGGAAAGTCGCAATACCTTCTGAAGGAGACTCTCATAGAAGACGTTTGAAACTCTTCTCCCCTTCAGAGTAGGGACCTGAGGCTGTTACCAGCTGTTTTCACAGTAGGGCTGTTTTCCTTTTTCACCGTGCTAAAAAATGGTAAAATAAGCAGATGCAAAAAGAAGACTAGTTACCACCAGAATAGATTACCAAGGCCCTTGCAATACCCCAGAGAACAAACATTACTGTGAAATGGCTCTATGTGGTGAAGGAACAATATATTTGTAAATTTAGTTCTGCTTTTCCCTTTGGAGGAGCAAATGTGAGTCACACCTATGCTAGTGAGGATTTACAAGTAGGTTGTATTGTTAATATAGGGCCCCAGATAAATTACTTCAAGTTAGTAATTGAAGAGGCGTACATCATGACTGGATGCCACATCCCGTTCTCCCTGTGAACAGGACTTTGCTTTACAGTTACTTTCTCAGTCCTTCAGAGTGCATTGAGTCTCTTGGCAATGAATACTCCATTGCTTTTTAAATACTGTTCTCTGATACGTTTAGTCAGTGGCTTTCTTGGTTTTAGACTAGCTAGCTAGGTTTCTCGAAGCATTTTCTGTGTCATCCTCAATTTCTTCTTATATGTTTTAAGCTAGATTCTCTGTCAGCATTGTTCTACTAAACCATAGAGCTATTCTCTCTACGTGTAACTCTGGCCACTTATGTGAATATAGTGCTGATGATTAATGATAGACCAGGACCCTGGAATCTGATAGTATCTGTTCATGGACAGGGCATGTATAGCATAGACAGTGTCAGCACGGGCAGTTTTATTGCCACATGCTGTAGAGAAAGGAAAAACAAGCTAGTAGACTCCTAAAAGGTGGGAATAGAGTCCACTTAAAGTCATATGCTTGCATTGTTTCTTCAGCCCCTAGATTTTACTTCCATTTGTGGAATATCAATATGCACAATAACTATACCAGTAGGAATAAGAACATTGTTCAGAGTCCATTATCTCTGGCTTCTGTCCTGAGGCTAAGACGGCCAATCAATGCCAATGAAACACAGAAAGGACGGGCTTATGATTAAGACCCTGCCCAAGCACTCAGGCGGTCTGTGTTCAGCTCTGGCTCTGCCACTGATTTCCACTCCCCCCTACCCCCAATGTAATTTCCAAGCCTACAATTGTAAGGTATTGCTTGACCTCTTAGCGCTGCAGTTCCCCATCTCTAAAAACAGACGTAAGCTACTTGTCTCCTTCGTCTTCTCTGTTTAAACCATAAACTCTTCAAGAGAGTTGACAGTGGGGATCATCTCTTTCCTTGTGGTTGTACAGTGTCCAGCAAGATGAGACATTTAGGCAAAACCAGAATACAAATAATTGTTGATACAAAATAATGGTGGTACTTGCATCAACACTTGGAAGGAAACTGCAAATTAATTGACTTGAATCCTACTTAGTATCTTTTATAGGGTAGTGACTTGCAACTCATAATAGCTTTGGGATTCATTTCGAGTTGGTGGCCTACAGTTGGCAACCTAGCCCACTGTGGACTTTTATGCTGTCTCCTTCAGATATCTTAGAGTAATGTAAGCTTTGTTTTCAGACCTAGATTTGAGTGAATTGGAAAGTTGCTTAAAGTAGCACATGTGTAGGAGCTTGGTTTTTGCTTTAATTTTCTGAATGTACAATGTTTGTTTTTACACACCTCCCCTGTAGCTGGCATTGCTCTGGCTTTACTTATAAGATATATCACAGCTTTCAGACACACTAGTGAGACTGTTAGATGCAGCCAGGTAAGAAGGAATGAGACAGGCACTGACTGTAAGGCCCTCTCTACATGTTCAAGGCATTGCACAATTAACTGGTTAACTGCGCAGTTGCCTTAAGACCAGCTACATGTGCAAAGCACCTAACAGACCATAAAAAGCTTCAACCAACTATAAAGCTAGACCTCAAAACTGTGTGCTACCTGTATAGCTAGTTGCTATCAAGCATTAATTTGGGTTCTGGTAGCTGGGGGGTGCAGCTGCCGCAGGGGTGTGTGAAACCCCCAGGCCTGGGGGATTGCAGCCATAAGGCACAGTGGGATCTAATGTGCAATCCCACAACCACACCTGCCATGCACTTGTGGCATGGCAGGAGGTACAGTTGTGCGCATTGTGCATTAGATCCCATCTTGCCTTTGCCTGATTGTGGAGAGGGGGCCGAAGTCATGGCCAAGTAGTGGTAGAGGAGAGTCTCAGATAATAGGCAGTAGTGTTTAGGAGGCCAAGAGAAGGAATCAAATTTGATCCTGCCCTGCAAGCTACATGACATAGGACTTCATAACTCTGCTCTTCTGTTTTTATCTCCGTTCAGGTACTTGGTTGGCAAGAATTGGCACTGGCATACTTACAGGACTGGCATTTGCTGCATTATTTGTGTGTGTTGACTATACTGGTGCTTCTCACTTGGAAGAAGGAAGTGAGGTGAGGGGTAAAGGAGATCAAACCATAAATTCAGTATGAATATCTTAGAAAGCAAACACTAGATTTCCTCGTTTGGTAACAGAAGGCAATGCAAGTTAGCTAACCAGCAGGTACCAGTACACGTTTTAAGAAGTTTGCAGAACATCAGTTTCCCCTTCCTTGGTGCATCATTAACAAATGATTTGCAAGTCTCCACAGCCCAGTTTACAGCCGAACCCTCTTTCCTAATAAATTTGATTAAAAATTGCTGCTTATCCTCGTTGGGAATGTTTTACTATTCACATGTGTTGCTCTGTAATGTTTGTAAAGATGAACATGCCAGTGATATAGCAACTGCAGTGCAGAAGGCAGGTTTGAAGGGGTATAACATTTCAAAAGAGCAAAAATTAGGATGTGGAAACCTTTTGGAGGGCCACTACCTGGCAATAAACCATTTAAAGGTGCAGTTTCCTTTTGCTGCTGTCAGTAGCTTCCTGCAGAATGTGCAGTCAGATCAGCAAAGCA
This sequence comes from Crocodylus siamensis, assembly GCF_052110815.1. NCBI lineage: Eukaryota > Metazoa > Chordata > Crocodylia > Crocodylidae > Crocodylus > Crocodylus siamensis. The sequence continues at coordinate 237,714,244 of NC_143398.1, read as the reverse complement.
AGCTTTATTTTAACTAAATTATGTAACTAATCTCAATCCTACAACTTTATAGAGGTTGTGATACAATGGTCTTGCAAATTCTGAGAAGGCTGATCAAGTAATTCATCAGGAAATCCAATGGACGTCAGGTGGTCCTCCATTATTCCAGGTAACACTGATTCTTGCAACTTCTCTGCACAAATGGGGTTGTTTTCTGGGAGAGACAGAAGTCACATTTTGCTCTATGGTCTGTTTTATAGTGGATCTGCCCCACACAGGTTATCCAAAACCTACGAAAATCAGTAGGAAGACTTCTGTTAACTCCAAAGGATGCTGGGTCAGGTCTTTGTTGTATACCAATATATTTGACATGTGGATGTTTGAAGATAGAGAAGTGGATCCAGTTCAGCTGAGATCTTCTGGTCCTCATCCTCCCAGGAAGAGATGCTTGGTCCTTGATGCTAATTCAAATGTTAACATAAATCTATTTCACTTTGATGTGCCTAATGGACACAGAGTTGCCTAAGTGCAACTTTTTTATGCACAGCTCAGGTTCTGTTTCCACCTGCGGTGGTATAGGATCCCCCAGGTAAGACTGAGCAAGCTTCAGGAGAGACTCCTCTGTGTGATGTCTAGCCCATGGCTTGGTGGTTAGAGCAATCTGCTGAGCAATGGGAGATGCTCTGTAAGCCTCTTCTGGGTGAAAAGAGCCTCGAATCTCTATCTCCTACTCCCTGGACTAATGCCCTAAGCAACTCCCAGCCGATGTACCGGATCTGGTCCCTGGTACCATGTCATCCAAACTTTGGTGGCTGGGAGCATTGGCCCTGCTCTCATGCAGCCAAATTTCAAGGCCCAGACAGTGTGGACCTGCACACTACATCCAGGTTGTAGGGCAGCTTGGGGCCCAATATCAGCATGTGGGGGTCGTGCAGGGCCCGATCCTGGCAGGCAGGGTGCAGTGGAGGGACAGGAGGCAGCACAGAGCTCTGGGGCCCGGCATCTGCATGCAGGGGCCAGCTGAGGATGGGAGGGCCCTGACTATGGCACACAGGGCCAGTTTGGCCTGCAGACTGGCCCCATGCCACTCATCTGGCCTGTGGAACCAAATGCCTGGGCACCACTGCTTTGACCATTGGCTAAAAGGGCCCTCTTCCTCCTCTTGCCCTGGTAGTAAATACTTGTTGCTCACGGTTTTTCTGTGACCAAGGTTTCAGGACTTACACAACCATAAGCATGTATCCAAGTGATTCTGTTTCCCCCCAGGGCCTATGCAGCCAGAGTGCAATAGGATTAAAATGCTGCACAAGGGCCAAAAATTGTTCTTTTATGCAGCTGCATAGGCAGGGGCAGGGGCAGGTCCAGGAAGGGTGCACTGGTGCACTTGTGGGTATACTTTTGATTCCTGGTCCACACAAAGTTTAAAGGCAACTGCTTAGTAGTGGCACCAGCACTTCTATTCAGGCAGCAGTGAGAGAGTCAGTTGACTTAACAGCTCATTAGGTCTTGCTTGATTCCTTCTAAATTCTTCACTCCAGAGGTGTTAAGAGCCCACCGTCCTTTTAAATGCTCTTTAGTGTTTCCACTACCCCAATCTCCTTCCTTCTACAATGCTGCTGTCCGTTAGCCACCCCTAGTAACGTAGCTCCCATTTCATAGCCCTGCAGACTGGTTTTTAACTCTAGCTAAAATCATTAACTCAGGTGTGGAAATATTAATGTAGATGAACGTTAGTTCAGGTGTGGAAATCACATTCAATGAAGAGTTGTAGGTGATGTCCAGATGCTCAAGAAGGCTTAATTTTGTTTCATGAATCTGAAAAAGAAAATGCATTTAACTACAATGGCACTAGGACTAATGAGACAGCATCTTTATATAGTTTTTGTCTAGTTTGTTGTGTTTTTATATATAATATAATAAATTTATGCACATTCCAGTAGAAGTTGGGGGTTTTTTTTTGCTTCAATCTTTAGTTGAATGGTATAGCTCTAGGCCCCTACTTATTAGTGAAGCTCCTAATTGCTTTTTAACTGGAGAAAAATGTGTGTTATGTTTTATATGATGATGCACCACACCATCTGTACCCCCCTTTTCAAAATCCTAGGTCTGCCCTACTACTTAGGAGTGACAAGGTAAAACAGTATTTCTCCCCACTGTTTGGTTAGCAGTCAGGTATGGCAGGGACAGCATTTTAAGTATATTCTGACTGGATCATATTAAAAAAGAATAGTAATCACTGTCATGTTAACAAAAAAAATCTATGAAACATATGGCAGTTAGCCTTCTTATTCTTTCATTGGGCAAAATATGGGGTGAGATGGACCAAGGTGGCTAGGTAATTCAGAGTACTCAGTTCCCATAACTTTCTGATGGAAACTGAGGTCCAGATAGGCTCGGCAATTTTCCAGATCCTGCCTGTGGTTTCTTTCCATTTTCTACATGGTCTATAATGTTTAGTGTTTTACTTTTTCACTCTGGCACTACAGTGGAGCGTGTTTTTTGAAACTCTGCATTCATATAGCTGCATGGTGTGTGCCAATATGGCAACCTGAATGTAAGGAAAAGTGGAAACAGAGGTGGGAGGAAAATACCTTCACCAAAAATAACTCCAAAATTCTTCTGTGGGCAAAAATGTGGAAAAATGGGACTTGAATCTGTTCTTGGCTTAGCTAATACTGTCCAGGTGTAAAATATTTAACCCAGTATGATTTAAACTGTGAAAGCAAGTAGATTGGTTTTAGTCTCTGGGGGATTTTCCAGTTGTGTAATAGTTTAGAAGATTCTTCTGTGGTATTTAACCAGAAAGCCAAAGCACTGGGATCCCAGACAAAACAATGTTCCCGTGTCCTGCAGCTGCACTCATACAGAGGGTTTCAACAATTTTTCTCTCTCCCCCCTTCTTTCTCTCCCTTTCTTTCCTACCTTACCTGCCTACCTAGTTACCAGGATGAAAAAGGAAAATGAGAGATATTAGGAATCTGTTGTGCAAGATGGGTACACTTTTTACAAAGGATATCTCAGATTCCTCATTCTTTCTGGTTAAAAATGCTGTGAGCGCACCTCCCTATCGCATGGATTCTGTCGGCGCATTGTTCATCTGGAGGGAAAACAGCACGGGAATCAGAAACAAGCCATTCATAGCGGTTTTGCCAAACTCAGGGACGCTTCTGTTTTCTGTCCCCTACTTGCAAATGAGGCAACATGTGTTTGATGTCCCTGTGAAGTGCAGGTTTTCCTCCACTCCCCATGGGAATATGTGAAGAGGAAGCTGACAGTCTCATATATTTATGTAAGGATGATGGCACTTGTCTATTAATAGAAGGAAGAGCTAGGTCTGATTTTTTTTTTTTTCTTTTTTCTTTTTAAATTTATTTATGAGAACATCTGGCAAACCAGATGCTTCTACAATTGATGCTGTCGTTGAAGATCAAATAAATATTACTTTTTGCAATCTAATGTGAGCAAATTTACAAAAATCCCACATTTGGTGATCTTCAACCTTTTTTTCTTCCTCCACTTCCAAACCACTTTGAAGCCTCCCTGCTATAACAGAATGGCTCAATTGAAGTGATTCAAATCAGTGCACATCCTGCAGCCCTTTAACCTTTACGTGTATACTCATCACCCATTTGTGCTGATTCTGACTGAGAGGTCAACATGACCATTAACGTAGCACAAGTAGTTGGGTGTAGACTTTAGTAAGAGTTTCCCAGCATTTTAAAATGCATTGGAGCAAATTAGCCCTTGAAGCAGTTTCACTGGAGTGGGTGGATTTTAGCCAAGACTGAATTGGGGCCATTTCCCCCATATTATGCAGCAGAACAGTATAACTTCCCTCTGGCCAGATGTGCAGAAGGCACAGTGACAGCGGCCATACTTAAAGGCTCTGATGTTGTGAGAGAATATGATGCTTCGTTTTTCAGTATTTTGGGACTTCCTGTGGGGATTTCTAAGATCCAGTGAGGGGTAAAAGCTCAACAAAGAAGGCAGTGGCTTTTGTTGTCTGCATACATCTTCAGCTATGTAGTCTGATGAGCTTGAGGATCAATTCTGGTCATGACAGTTGTACTGAATGAAAATATGCCATGCCACATGCAGCCTTAGTATTCCACAAGGAACAAAAAGTATTTCCCATGCAGTGCTCCAGATGGGCATACGGGATGGTCTTGTGCACTGTACATGTAAAGATTGCGTGCCAGAAACAGACTGCATCCAATTTCAGATCATCTGTAGCCCCTGATAGAAAGCTCTGCATTATGTATGTCAAAGTACTCTTGCAACTATACAAATATAAAATATAGATTAAAATTAATTTTGTTACTAGCTAGTTAAATAGATTCAGTTTTTTTATTTGTGTGTAAATTAAATGTTTGTGGAAGGATTGTCTGGATGATGGATAGGATGATGATGTTGATTAGTATTCTTTATTGGCGAAGCACCAGCAATCTACTAAGCTGGGGTGATTTAGTAAGTCTTTCCTGGTTCAGCTTTTTTATTATTCAGCAGCTGACAGTCTTAGAGACCGAAGTCTTCTGTAGTGCACAAAACAGAGCAGCAATGCATATTTCCCGCCCTTGTTTCTTTGATACCAGGCTTCAGTACTGATGTGGGGCTATATGTTCATTTTCAGGGGCCTGCTGAGCCTTTGGGATCTCTGCTCTGACCATCAGCAATAACTGCACATAGTGCAATGATCATTGGCAATCCCTTGCAGTCAGGGATGATTTTCTTCTTTATCTGTTGGTCTGAAGATGTCTGATGAGGCCTATCTGGGATCAACAGACTTTGCTGCAGCTTGGGCACGTGTTTATGTGTGGGGTGGGTGGCTTCGGGTTCTTGGTTCGGTCTGACGCACTGTTTTTGCCGCTCCCATGTTTCCATCTCCTGTTGTAATTGTAAGGTTTCAAAGTATTGAGGTCCTTGCAGCAGACTCTTCCTCATTTGGGGCGGTCCCAGGCAATAGTTTTCCGTGAGTTGATATCAATGTTGCATTTATTCAAGTTGGCCTTGAGGACATCCTTGAAGCACTCCCTGTCCTCTTCTTGAATGTATGCCTTGACTGAGCTGGGAGAATAAAGCTTGCTTTGGGAGTCTGGCGTCAGAACGATGTCCTGTGTGAGGTGGATACCTCCGCAGTAGCAACAGGACTGAGACCTTCAAATTTAATTGGGACCGTGCTTGTAGCTTGCGTATGCTCAGAGGTGTGTGCAGTGTATCTTCATAATGGGGACATAAGGGCACTGGAGCAGGGCGAAGAACCTCCTGAATTTGAATCCTGAACCTCACCCCAACCTCCTTTTCTGCTTCATTGAGTCTTATCATTTTCCCTGTCCAGAATAGTACCACTTATGTCACAGGGGCATTGAGAAGCTAAATTACCAGTAGCTAATGCTTATAAAACATTTCAAAGATGGATCATAATCGGCATGTTCTTTGTGGACATGTTGTGGGATTGGATTCCCTGATTAGGTTTCCCTTTGCTGGGAAGCAAGCACCCTTGACATGCCATCTCCTGTCTCCAGTCATGAGGGGGCTGTTAGGACACTGGCACCACCTCCTTCTACATCACCTCCTGACTCTAGAAAATGCACTCGGGAAAGGCTATGTCGGAAACTCCTCGTTACAGACCTACGGATTGGACTTGGGATGAAGGAGGGCAGGGAAGTGTCACGATGCTAATCCGCAATCCTGTTAAAATCATCTGTGAGGGAAACTAATGGTTATTCCTACTCATGTGACAGCAGACTCTTGAGATATATTGCTGTATGGGGAACAGCTATTCCAGGAATAAAATACAAATGATCTGATTTTTTTCTATGGGATTTCTTATGACTCCATCCTCAACCCTTGGATCTGTATGCTTCACCCTGTACAAGTGAATGGTTATTTTCCCTCTGCCTTCCACTCCCTGGCTTGTTAACAGCATTTGTGTTTCTGTTCAGAAACTGCAGCTGGCAGAGAGAATATCATGGCGACCAATGTTAACATAGAATTTGCTTCCTAGTGGAGACCTTGGCTCAGGACTTTCTTATTGCACTCATAAAAGACCTATTGGAAAACCTCATATATATATATATATATATATATGTATATATATATATATAGATTGACAGATAGATATAGATATATATGTATCTCTATATATCTATATAGATGCATCTATAGCTATAGATATATAGATGTATAGCGATACAGATATGTATCTATATAGAGATTAGGTATCTATAGCTATAGATAGATATATAGATAGATATAGCTATAAATCTATAGATATAGGTATCTAATCTATATAAATATATATGTATATCTCTATACAGAGAGATCTGTATATATCATAACTGCCCCTAGATAGTTTGGTAGCGTCAGATGGTAGATATTAGGTGGCATGAAAACAGGATCAGCTAAAAGGGCTTCCTCTGATTTTCATTTAGAAGTGGGCTCTATTGGACACTTAGCTCTCTAGTTTTAACGAGTGCTAAAATACAGCTGTAGAACAGTAACTTGTGCTGGTCTTCTGGCTTCCGTTAGATGAATGCATAAAGCTAAATTTTTTCATACACATTCATGGGAACTTAATACCTTTCAAATCAGGCCACTAACTGAGGTGTATGAACATGGGTTTTGATGTCTAACTTTAATCAACCAAGGTTTGGAAATATTGGATAGCTTTAAGTTGTGCATTGCCACCGACCTCCACATCTGTCTGTCTATCTAGACGGGCTCTGTATTTGGTACCCATTGTGGTATTTATTGAGCTCATAGGAACACAGCTACAGAGAGCTGTGAACGCACCATAACCACTGTGGTTAAAACACAGAGGGAGGCAGGATTTCTGGAGCATGTACATGTGTCTGCCTGCATGTACATGTGTAGATACAAACTCTGCAGGAATCCCTTCTGGAAAGGAGCTTTGTGGCGTGGCAGGAAAAGGACCACCAGAACGACTGGCAAACCTGTGAGAGAAGATCCCTACCGGTACCACTTGCCCAGGCGATTTGACTATAGTTAGCTTTAGTACAAGGAATAGTAGTTCTTAAAGACCCATCTTGCCTTTGCAAAATTGTAGTTGTTTTTCTTACCATGTGTATAAACTCATTTGGTGCTGTGTATGTAGACCAGACTGGGTATAACATGCTTAGTTTTCAACCAGGCTTAAATACAACTCTTTTAAACTGTTAGAGAGGACAGTAACATTAGGAAAACCATAGTGGTTTCCTGTTAGACTCTGGCATAGTTCTAACAGATCTGTGGCAAAATAATAGATAATCATAAATAAATCAAATCAAATAAATACATTTATCTAGTTTCACTCCATGGTATTTGCCCTCCATATTTCATGGAGATGACAAGCCAGGGCTTCCAGTTGTTGAATCCAGTATGCCAGCCTCTTGCTCAGTTTGCCCATTATGAGCTTATTGCCACCAAACTCACTGTTTTTACAAGTAAAGCTACGCTTTTCCTCCTTTTGTGGGAAGATGTAAATGCATAAAAATACTTTCACTGTTTGTGGCAGTTTGAAAAGATGCCAAAAATCAGCTACATAATTAGGGAAACTCTTAAATGTCTAAGTCCTGCACCTGCAAATTTGTTTTGGCCCTAAACCTTTTAATTCTTCCTACTTGTTTTAAATTTTCCTTATTTTCTTGGCCTAGATTTTGACTTCTTTTCAAAGCAGATTATCTGAATTTCTCCACTCTTATTTTTTTCCCGTCTGCCCAAGTAAAGCAGCAGAGTCCCTTCCCTTTCCATGCCAAATGAAATGGATACATTTAGAAAGGCATATTTAAAATCGGCATTCTCCTATTGTACATTGTCACTTCAAAATTGTATTCCTGCAAAAAGTCAGTAGCACAGAAACATTGCTTTGGGGTATTTAGCTGCCCCAGGGATATGGGTGAGCCAGACTCATAGATTTCATAGACTTCATAGATTTCATAGACATTAGGGCTGGAAGGGACCTCAGGAGATCATCGAGTCCAGCCCCCCGCCCAAAAGGCAGGAAGTCAGCTGGGGTCATAGGATCCCAGCAAGATAAGCATCCAATTTACTCTTGAAGGTGTTCAATGTAGGTGCTTGAACCACCTCCGCTGGCAGGCTGTTCCAGACCTCGGGGGCTCAGACAGTAAAGAAATTCTTCCTTATGTCCAGCCTGAAACGGTCTTGCAGGAGTTTGTGACCGTTCGACCTCGTCATCCCTTGGGGAGCTCTGGTGAACAAACGTTCCCCCAGATCCTGGTGGTCACCCCTAATAAACTTATAGGCAGCCATCAGACCACCCCTGAGCCTGCGCTTTTCCAGGCGAAAGAGTCCCGTGGCTCTCAGCCTGTCATCGTAAGATCTGTTTTCCTGACCTCTGATCATACGCGTGGCTCTCCTCTGGACTCTCTCAAGCTTCTCCACATCCTTTTTGAATTGTGGAGCCCAAAACTGGATGCAGTACTCCAGCTGCGGCCTCACCAAGGCCGAGTACAAGGGGAGAATGACGTCCCGGGATTTGCTCGAGAAGCATCTATGGATGCACGCCAGCATTTTGGTCGCTTTACTAGCCGCAGCATCGCATTGCAGGCTCATGTTCATCTTGTGGTCAATGATGACCCCCAAGTCTCTTTCTTCTGTAGTGCTAACCAATGTAGCACTGCCGAGCCTATAAGGGTGCTGCAGGTTTTTCTTCCCAAGGTGGAGAACCTTGCATTTTTTGGTGTTAAACACCATGAGGTTCTCGTCTGCCCATTTGCTGAGCTTGTCCAGGTCAGCCTGGATCACCCGCCTGTCTTCTGGCGTGGATGCTTTGCCCCAAAGTTTGGTGTCATCGGCAAACTTGGCCAGTCCACTCCAATGTCCACATCGTTAATGAAGATGTTGAACAGTATGGGTCCCAGGACAGAGCCTTGAGGGACCCCACTGGTCACAGGGCACCACGATGAGTGACTGCCATCAATTACAACCCTCTGGGTCCGACCACGAAGCCAATTTCCCAGCCAGCGGATCGTGGTGGAGCCAAGGCCACAACTGGCCAGTTTGGCCAAGAGGTGATCATGGGATACCAGATCAAAAGCTTTTTTGAAGTCAAGATATATGACATCAATCTCTTCTCCCTTGTCCAGGTGATAGGTCACCTGGTCATAGAAGGAAATAAGATTGGTCAAACAAGACCTACCCGCAACAAACCCGTGCTGGCTGTCCCTCAGGATGTTAGCCTGGGCCAGTCCCTCAAGGATGGCCTCCTTAATAAACTTTTCTAAGATCTTCCCCAGGATAGAAGTCAGGCTAATGGGCCTGTAGTTAGCCGGATCCACTCTCCTCCCTTTCCTGAAGATCGGCACCACATTGGCCTTCTTCCAGTCTTCGGGCACTACACCAGAGCACCAGGAGTTTTCAAAGATCCGTGCCAGGGGCTGAGCTATGACGCTCGCCAGCTCCTTGAGTACCCTGGGGTGCGGGTTGTCAGGGCCGGCTGACTTGAAGGTATCCAGCTTCTGAAGGTGTTCCTCCACGAGGTCAGCATTGATGGAGGGTAGGGGATCCCCCTCACCCAGATTTCCCTGTCCCATAGCAGGCATGGGCATCCCGTGTGACTGATGAAAGACTGACGCAAAGTACCTATTTAATAGGTTGGCTTTTTCCTGGGCGTCAGTTGTCAGTTGCCCCATCTGGTTTAGCAGGGGTCCAACATTGCCCTTGCTTTTCCTCCTGCTCCCCACATATCTGAAAAAGGACTTTTTGTTGTCCTTGATGCCTGAAGCTAGTTGGAGTTCAGTTGCAGCCTTGGCTTTCCTGGTTTGGTCCCTGCAGGACCGTACCAGCGCGGAGTAATCCTCCTTGGAGGTGAATCCCATCCTCCATCCTTCGTAGGCTTTCCTTTTTAGCCACAGTAGGTCTGCTAGGTCCCTGGAGAGCCAGGGGGGCTGCTGTGCCTTCTTGCTGCCTTTCCTCCGTGTTGGAATAGATTTAGCTTGTGCACTGAGGATCACTTCCTTGAGAAGCAACCACTCTTCTTGAACTCCCATCTCCCTGGGGTCATGGTCCCTGAGGGCCTGACCAACTAGCCTCTTGAGCTTATCAAAGTCGCTTTTCTGAAGTCAAGGACTTCTGTGTTGCTGACTGACTTGCCAGCTTTACGGCGGATGGTGAAGGTGATCAGCTCGTGGTCGCTGTCACCCAACTTCCCATCAATCACTAGGTCGCCGATTAGGTCGTCCCCCGTAGCCAGTACCAGGTCGAGCAGCGCTTTGCCTCTCGTTGGCCCATAGACTTCTTGAGTCAGGTAGAGGTCATCCACGCACGAGAGAAAGCTTTGCGCCCGCTCAGATTTAGCTGAGTGATCTTCCCACGAGATGTCCGGGTAATTGAAGTCACCCATGACAACCAAGGTCCTGGAGCAAGCGGCCTGAGTCAGTTCCCGGGCGAACTCCTGGTCAAGCTCGGGACTTTGAGTGGGAGGTCTGTAGTAGACTCCCACCATTGTGTCCCCTGTGCCGAATTCCCCACGAATTTTTACCCAGAGGGTCTCTAGCTGTCCATGCCGGTCGCCAACATCAGCTTGCAGGGACATGTAGCTTTCCTTCACATAGAGAGCTACACCCCCGCCCCTTTTGTCAACACGATCCCTCCTGTACAGGGTATAGCCCTCTATACCTGTGGTCCAGTCATGGGTGGAGTCCCACCAGGTCTCCGTTATCCCAATGACATCATATTTCTTTGCACTGAGCAGGAGGACGAGCTCGTCCTGCTTGTTGCCCAGGCTCCTGGCATTAGTGTACAGGCAGGCAAGTGTGCCCTTGGGGGCTCTTGCCTTGCCCCCAGATTGTGCCAGGGCTGGGGCAGGGGTAGGCTCCCTTAAGTGCCTTGGTCCACTGGCTTTGCAAGGGTTGCTCAGGGGGCCAGCAGTGGCAGTCGTCCCCCCATCCCCCAGCGGGCTTAGTTTAAAGCCCGGTGGAGCAGGTCAGCCAGCCTGGCTGAGAAGAGCCTCCTCCCCAGGGGGGAGAGGTGGAGGCCATCTCTTCCCAGCAGCTCACTGCCTCTCTCTCCAAAGAGCGGGCTGTGGTCATGGAAGCCAAAGCCTTCCCGATAACACCAGCGCCGCAGTCTTTGACTCATCCTTTTATTCCCTTTGGTGCCATATATTGGGCAAATTTTGAGGATTCTGACTATTTTGAAGCTTACATTTCCCAACAGGCACAAAAGTAGGCCCCTACATCAGAAGAAAAATGGGGAGTATTCCTTGGGGATCAGGGTCAGCAGGTGAGCTGCTTTGTCTGGCTGGATTTAAAATTATAATTGAGCGGAGCCCAGTCACTTGAGAAACTAGGGCTGATCTAGCTAAAAAAACCTATGTATTTCATTATTAGATGGCAAGTCAGTACGAGGCGTGGGGCTGGGGTGGCACGGGTGCTAAGGTGCATGGGTGACAGCCCAGAAATTGCAAGTTTGAGGCTGTGGCAGAGTGTTCATGGTGTGGCCTGTTGGACTTCAATGAATTGGGTTGGTCATTAGAAAACTTTTTCATGGCAAGGGTTGCCAGAATCTAGAATGGGCTTGCAGGGGAGGTGGTGCTCTCCCCTACCCTGGGGGTCTTTAAGAGAAGGCTGGACATGCATCTGGCTGGTGTCATCTGACCCCAGCGCTCTTTCCTGCTCAGAGCAGGTCAGACTCAATGGCCTACTGAGGTCCCTTCCAACCCTAATGTGTGAATTCTGCTTGTCACAAGGATGCAGGAAAGGAAAGTACCAGACAAATAGGGTATTATTTTCTCAAACTTCTGGAATTGGCAGCCAACGTTACCTAGACAGAATTTGGGTCACTATTTGAATTTTAACTGCAGTGCTTGCTATTATTTGTATCCCTATACACTTCAGAGCCCTTATGATGGACCCAAAAACAAAACAGACAGATGGTCCCCACCTCAAACCGCTTACACCTAAGGATAAAATGGGAGATAGCTAGATCCAGATGTGAATGAGCTCTCATTGCAACAGTGGGCAGTCATAGAGCCTTGGAGAGAACCTCCTTTGGCACTCCAGTCTTCAGACAAGTTTACTGAGTTCGCCAAGTATTTTGCAGCATGGCTTGTACAGTGACTGAAGTCAGCAGCTTAATTTTGTTTCTTCTGCTAAAAACATTCAGAGTGAACTAGGAACACATACTATTGTGCTGTATTGTGCTGGAGAATTGGATGCCACGTTAATTTACTAGATTGTCACAACTTAATAAGTAGGCTAGTTCCAGCTGAGAAAAACAATAGGATTTGGGGCCTGTTTAGTCAACCATTGACCATCTCTGGCACTTTTCCATGACGTTAAATTTCAAGTAATGTCTTATTATAGAACAAATACTTGTTAAGTATTATACAAAGCTTAGGTATTCAGAGAAGGAAATTGTCAGGATGGAAACCGTATATGCTGTTATACACCAAAGGAGGAGAGGGAAAATATTTAGCCTAACCTATTAATTCATTGAAATAAACTTGAAAAATTAAGTGAGAGGTCACTGGGGAACAGCAAAGGACATAAATGTCTATACAGTGGTTATTTTTATCATGGTTGTAGGAGTATTTTGCTCCCCATCATCTTTCCTAATTTTGCTTAAGAAATGTGGATGTTAACACAGTTTACAGCAAATCAGTTAGAGTACCTGGTTAAGTCCATTCCTGTTCAGCAGCACACATGTACATGTCTTTCATGTACCACTTACCTGCAGAGTTGGGGTGTATATAGAATAAGGCAGAATTTGTAACCAGAACCTGGATGGAAGTCAGTTAAATGAAAGAAGCAGCACCATTGAATGCTGCCATCCTTTGCCTTTATTTATTTGTATGTATGTCTCTCACTAGTGCCTTCATCACTAGAGTCCTATGCAAGCCCACAAAGTGGAAAAAAAATCAGTAATTCCAATTCTATAAGCCATTCACAGCCATTAAAATGGAAGGGCCTATACTATAAGCTTTTGTTCACACTCCCTGAACAACTCTCAAGTACAGCCGATGCCATGCTTAATTTGAACAGCTTGTCAGCCTCACTGCAGACCTTGCGGACACAGTAAATGTGGCCTTGCTAGGGGCAAGACCTGTCATTCACTGATTCCCTGCCCTGCCACCAGCTGCTTGTGGGAACTCAAGTAGTCAGACAAGGTCAGTTCTTTAAAGATGTTTAAGCACTTAAAGAGGTAGGCGGGTGTTTCACTGAGTTTCAGAAATGTCTTGGTGCTTATCTCCATGTAGTTTCAATGGGACTTAGAGAACTGTGTCTCAGAGATCCCACCTGACACTTATTTGCATCTTTAGGTACCTAAATGCCTTTAAAAATCTAGCCCTTAGTTTGTCTGGGCTTCAATTCTCCAACTATAAAAGCATAACATAGCACTGTCCTTCCTCACAGTGGTGTTGTGAAGATAAATACATTAGAGATGGTGAGGTGCCCTAGTACTACTGTTATAGGGGCCTGATGAGCATAATGGATGTATGAATGGTAGCTGGATCGAGGAATGGATAGTCAGTGTAGAAACCTTCACTGAATCGGGTTTGGAACTGGTCCCTAACTGTGTACTTCTCAATTTAACATAGGCTAGAGTGCATCATCTAAATAATGTTGGTCCTACAGTTGTCATTGGTGGCATACAGATGTACTTTTCTACTGGAAGAAATTTCTTTCAGTAGAAAAATAAACTGGGAGCTGACTGTATAGCTGTTCCTCCAGCCCCATGGCTGGAGAGCTTCATAGGCAAGCTCTCTACATAAGGCACTAGAGAGCTGCTTCCTAGGCCACCCCCACCCATATTAATTGACAAACTGGTCCTGTGGTGGGAGCCCTCCCACTTCTTTCCTCTTGCTTTGCACTCCTCTGGTCTGGACTTCAAGAAGGGGTAGCTGCTCTGGGTCTGCTGGAGAAAGCCTCCACACATGCCAGGCCTCTGGCCCCTTGGGCTTTTCAGTCGCCACCTCCATCACTCCACTGAGCAGGGGTGGGGGACACAAAAGGAAACCGGCAGCTGAGTCGACAGCGGGGCAGTGCTCTCTGTACTTCGCTCCTGGGAAGTGAGCAGGGGGAGCAGCAGGGCATAATTCCCTTCCTGCTTCATACACTGGGAAGTCCTCCCTTCCCATCCCTTCTCCTTGTGCTATAGGATAGCAGCTGCCCCCTATACCCCCTCCAGACCACAGTGATGCCAGCCTCAAGGAAGGCATTAGAGCTTTTCCCCTGGGTACCAGGAGGACTTAAGCCAGGGGAAAGTGTGCAGACATTCAGGCTCCCAGAAAAAATGATTTAACCCTGGCTGTTCTCAAATTATTTTTCTCCTGGAGTGGCCATTTTTGCCGTGGGAGGAAAAGCTTGGACCTCTACACACTTCTGGTTTCCACCAGGAGAAGTACAATTCTCTTGGTAGACACTGAGCTTCAGTAATGGCCACTCTTATCTGCCTGTGATCCTGATACGTTTTTTAACACAACAAACTTGTAAACTAAACAAGTAACATCAGCAGGTGCGACGCACCAAGTCTCGGTGTGCTAGACTGCCAGAACATGCTGCCAAAGTGTGTCCTTCTTAGCGGAGGATCCTCAAGGTGAGCAGACTTAGGTAGGCCCTTATATTGTCCCGCTGCTGTAAAGTGGGTCCACATGTCTGTTTGAGCAGTCTGCTGCCTGATGTTGCCCACCTCCGTTGAGCTCTGTGATGAACTGAGATGCACGTAGCCAGCATTTTTAATGGGGTTTGTCAAATAAAAATGAAAGAGCTATTTTTTTAGACTATACTAATTATGGAAATCATGAGCGCAGTTTGCTTTGCAGACATCAGATTTTTAAAACATTTATTAAAAGACTGTCACTTGGCATGGTATCGGTCATATTTACTATCCAATGTCCTTTGTTTTTATATTACATTGTGAGGCATATTTTAATGAAGTGCCAATACTTATTTGTCTTGGTTAGAGATTTTTGCTTTGTTTTTCTTCTGTGCTGCTTGTAAATGTGTTATCATTTGGAGCAACAGAGTCTGGCCTGTTTTTCTTAGTCTTATATTTGAACACTAGATATCAGTGCTTGGATAGCTAGTCCAAAATTATTCACGAGGTTACTATATTCAGAAGTTTTTGCCTCTGTAATGTAGCTATGTTGATAGCAAATCTGAAGTAACTCTAAATTCCTGCTTTTTAATGATCTACTTTATCATTTTGACCTGATTGCGCTGTGACCATCAGTTCTACCTATATTTTAAAGAATGCCTGAAACAACAACAACAACAACAACAAAAGAAATGTCTATTTAAACCTGAGTTGTAGAGAGGGAGTATCAAAATAGTTGTGATGTAGCATCCCTCTTTGACTAAACAGATTTTCTTTAGATTTGATGGGGAAATGAGCAGCAGTGAAACAGTTAAAAATTTAGGCAGTCCTAATTTGGCTTTAAAGTTGACACCTCACTAAAACGAAGGGTGTAAGTTCACCGTTCTCGTCGTCCCATTGTTTCTCTGCACTGGCTGCAGAGTCAGCAAGGCAAATGTGCATTAGTTTATATTGTCAAGGCTATCTTTGCAAGCAGATGGGCTGAGAATCTAATTAAAAAACCCAAAAGCTTTGATTCTGGCAAAAACAGCAAAATCTGTGGGATGGCCTTAAATCCTCTGAATTAAATGGATGTTCTGTGTCACGGTGATTCCATTGTCCCTGTCTATAAATAAAATATGAAGGGCTTCACTTTCATATAGGCCCATAAAGATGCTCATTTATGAGTTTAATAAAGCATGTGTATTCAACCCAATTAGATAAGCATATGTATAGAGCCATAAACGTCCTCTATATTAAATCTACATACGTGCAACATTGCGTGCATAAATTGGCACATGTTTAGATTTTTAAGTGATCTGTGGTGAGCTGTTTTTTGTTTTGAGTTAACCACCCCTTCCTATTTGTAATTTGTAATTGTAGCCCTGGTGTATATCTTACCTGTCTCAGAACTGCAGCAGAGCTCATAGATTATGTTGCCGTCAGTCAATTTCAAAGTGCTTTGCAAAGGAAGGTAAGAGCCGTAAACCCCATTTTACAGATGGGGAGACTGAAGCAGAGGAAACAAATCGGTTATCCCAAGGATGCACAATAAGGAAACAGTGATCCAAAAACAGCAAGCAAATGTTCTTTTTCTCAGGCCAGGGCCTAACACATGGGACCACGTCACTTTCCTGAATGGCGAACTGTGGATTTAAAATAATCCCTAAAATGTATGAAAGAGAAATAGTGAAAGGAAATAGAATAAGTTTATTATTTGTGTAACCAAGTGCTTTGGAAGCCCAGCGATGAAGTAGGATCTGTCTTTTGCTCGGTTCTCTACAAAATCTGCACTTTGCTCTAGTCAACATCACTGTATTGCCTAGATGCCAGTTAACCCTCACATATGAGAATGGACATACGAAAAGGAAGTCTTTGTTTTCTTAACTACCATCACTCTTGCATAATGGACCTCAATGGCATTAGGTGTCTGACTCCCACTGAATTTTAACATGGTTAGGGTACTTTGTTCTTTAACGCTACTTGAAATATTGTAGCTGTACAGCATGAGACAACCCAAGGTGCTGTCTGGGCAGTTTCTTTTGTTTGGGGCCTCCTGCTAAGCTGGGCAGACTTGCAGTATCCAGTCTGGGGCACTGAAACAGTTGTCCCACATTGATCTTTCTTGGGAGGAACTGCTGTTCCATTGAAGTGACAGCTGTGAAAAGGAAGTTGCATGAGGAAGAAAAGGCATTTCTTTTTATCTCAGCTTATTTCCTCATTTCTTTGACTGCCAGGGCCTCAGGTGCCTGCTGATGGTTTCAGCATGTTGTTTCTGTGGGTCTAGGCTATATGTATTATGAGTAGCTATGGACCTCTTTATTACGCCTGATTTAAACTTAGTCTCTCGTTGCCTGGGAGTGTGTGAATGCTTCCTGTTTAACCATCGTGGCCAAATGTGTCTGCAAAGATACCTGCTGCTCTTAGGTTGTGTTTACACAGAACGATCTGTTGCATTATTTTAACTACTGAAATGAAGTGTGGCTGCAATGTTTTGCACTGCTGCTTTCCTTGTTAATCATTGCATTCACTCAGCGCTGCACTTAGTCAAACTACAGGCGGTCCTCGACTTGCAGTGTTTCGCACTTACAACATTTCTAACTTGACTCCGTTTCGACTTTCTGATGTCAGTTTCGACTATTTACAACACTTGATCTGACGCCATGCCACGCCAGCAAACAAGTTTGCTGCATTGCCTATCTCCCTGGAGAACGTCTGTCCAAACTTCCTTGGACAATTTTCTTTAAGAAAGCGGACAAGACTCCAGAAGAACCTGCAGCCAGGACTCCTGAGAAGACTCCAGCCAAGAGCCCTTCAAAAAGTCCAACTAAGAGCCCTTCAAAAAGTCCAGCAAAGTCACCTCAAAAAAATCCTTCCAAATCAGTATGATTGCTATTTATAATATAAATACATTAATGTAGCTATATTACTCGACTAAAATTAATTGAGTACAAAATTCTGGGGTATTTTTGGTGAAAATAGGGTATCGGGCCTTGGCCCATTTATAACTTGTTTCGTATGAGAAAATTGGTTCCGAGTTGCAATGTTTTGGCTTAAGAAGTGGTTTTCAGGAACCAATTGTATCGTAAGTCCGAGGACTGCCTGTACTCATTATTTTAGGTAGAAGGGTTAGGGTGCACTGCTCCACTGCTCAGCTCTGTGATCCATGATGTTCTTCTCATGGGACACTTTGGGGCACCAAAACAATATGGTTTATGGGACTAGCCATCAGCTAACACACCCACAGCGTTCCTGTCTTGTCAGCCGTGTGGTTTGAAAATGGTCCTGGCAAAACCATTTTGGTTAGCCTGAAGGATGTAGCACCAGGCACCATGATCATGATGGTCTATTCATATGAGCAGAATAATGCACGTGCATTTGGAGTCGCACGTGGTTGGATCTGGCTGTGTGATTTCTTAGGGATCGTAGTGTGGTAGCAATAAGAGATAATGGGGGAGCAGGAGGATGAAACCTAGCAAAGCATTTGTCTGGAGTTGATTTCCTTAGTGCAGTACTGCTTCTGAGTTCATCCAGTCCGCAAGTGCCCAGTGGGAAGGGTAATACTAAAGAAGTGGGATGGTGAAAGCCAGTGGCAGAACTTCATAGTTTCATAGTTTCATAGTTTCATAGTAGCTAGAGTCGGAAGGGACCTAGGTAGATCATCTAGTCCGACCCCCTGCCTTAGCAGGAAAGAGCACCGGGGTCAGATGACCCCGGCAAGGTGCTCATCTAACTTCCTTTTAAAAATCCCCAGGCTAGGAGCCTGCACCACTTCCCCTGGAAGCTGGTTCCAGGCCCTAGCCACCCTGACTGTGAAGTAGCGCCTCCTAATATCTAATCTAAACTTACCCTCCGCCAGTTTGTGACCGTTATTCCTGGTCACTCCTGGCAGTGCACGGGGGAACAGGGACTCCCCCAATACCTGCTGATCCCCCCTGACCAGTTTGTAGCAGGCCACAAGGTCCCCCCTTAGCCTTCTCTTGTGGAGGCTAAACAGGTTCAGGTCCCGTAGCCTATCCTCATAAGGCCTGCCCTGCTGACCCCTGATCATACGAGTGGCCCTCCTCTGAACTCTTTCCATATTGTCCACGTCCCTCTTGAAGTGTGGCGCCCAGAACTGGACGCAGTACTCCAGCTGCGGCCTGACCAGTGCCGCATAGAGGGGGAGGATCACCTCCCTGGACCTGCTCGAGATGCATCTGTGGATGCATGATAGGGTACGATTGGCCTTCTTGACTGCCTCCCCACACTGCCGGCCCATGTTCATCGTGGAGTCAATGACGACTCCAAGATCCTTTTCCGCCTCCGTGCTGGCAAGAGGAGAGTTCCCCAACCTGTAAGTGTGGTGCCGGTTCTTCCTCCCCATGTGCAACACCTTGCACTTATCAGTGTTAAACCCCATCCTATTCTCATCCGCCCACCGTTGCAACCTGTCAAGGTCAGCTTGTAGCCTATTGCATCCTTCTAGTGCACCCACATCCCCCCACATCTTAGTGTCATCAGCAAACTTGAACAGGGTGCTTTCTACCCCCTCATCCAAGTCACTGATGAAGATGTTGAACAGTGCAGGCCCGAGGACCGAGCCCTGCGGAACCCCACTGCCCACATCCTTCCAGGTCGAGAAGAACCCATCCGCTACCACCCTCTGGGTGCGGCCCTCCAACCAGTTGGCGACCCATTTGACCGTGTGGGCATCGACACCACAGTCTCTCAGCTTTTTGATGAGGACAGGGTGAGAGACAGTGTCGAAAGCCTTCCGGAAGTCCAAAAAGACTACATCCACAGCAACCCCTGCGTCTAATGATTTGGTGACCTGATCGTAAAAGGCCACCAGGTTGGTCTGACAAGACCTGCCACTGATGAACCCATGTTGGTTGCCCCTGAGCATGCATTCCCCCGCAAGGCCCTCCTGGATGTGTGCCAGGATAATTTTTTCAAAGAGCTTACCCGGGATTGAGGTCAGACTAACTGGCCTGTAATTTCCCGGGTCCTCTTTTTTTCCCTTTTTGAAGATAGGGACCACATTGGCCCTCTTCCAGTCCTCCGGCACCTCGCCAGAGCACCACGAGTGCTCATAGAGCCGTGCCAGGGGTCCCGCAATGACCTCAGCCAGTTCCTGTAGAACCCTAGGGTGAAGATCGTCCGGACCAGCGGACTTGAACACGTCCAGCTTCTCCAGAAGTACCCTAACTAACTCCTCGCTAACCCTTGGCCCAGGCGTGTCTCTCTCGGGGCCCGAGGGGGGCCCAGCAGGGAGGTGGCTGAACTGGTCCCTACTTAGGAAGACAGAGGCAAAGAAATCGTTAAATATGTTAGCTTTGTCATCTGGTGTGATGACTAAGTTGCCCATCGTGTCCTGCAGGGGCCCCACATTACCCGGGACCCTCTTTTTACCCCCTATGTATTTGAAGAAGGACTTCTTATTGTCCTTAATCCGGGAAGCTAGTCCTATCTCCAACTCTGCCTTGGCCCTCCTGACTGCCCCCCTACATCCTCGGGCGACTATAACATAGTCCTTCTTGGCGATGACCCCATCTCTCCATTGGGTATATGCCTCCCTTTTAGCAAGGAGACATTCCCGGATGCTCTTAGTGAGCCATGGGGGTTTATGTGCCCTCCTGCTCCCTTTGACCCTTGTTGGGATTACCTCCCTTTGGGCATGGAGGATCGTCTCCTTAAGGAGCAACCACTCACCTTCGACATCTGATTCCCTTCCCCTCTGGGTCCTCAGCGCTTCCCCAACTATCCTCCTTAGCTTGTTGAAGTCAGCCCTCCTAAAGTCTAGGGCTGTTGCCTTGCTGCAGCCCTTTGCCACCTTACGCTGGATGGTGAATTCCAGCAAGCGATGATCACTGTCTCCCAGGTGGCCCATCACCCGCAGCCCCCTCACCAGGTCATCACCCGTGGCCAGCACTAGGTCCAACAAGGCGTCTCCCCTGGTGGGACTGTGCACCTCCTGGGTTAGATGGAGGTCCTGCAGTCTGGCTAAGAACCGACGTGAGCGATCAGACTTGGCTGACTGCTCCTCCCAGCAGATGTCTGGGAAGTTTAGGTCCCCCATGATGACCACATCCTTAGCCCTCACTGCCTCTGTAAGCTGACCTAAGAATTCCAGGTCGAGCTCTTCTCCCTGGTTGGGAGGTCTATAATAGACTCCCACCGTTAAGTCTCTCTCCCCTGGACTGCCTTTTACTCTAACCCAGAGCACCTCAGAGTGCCCCCCCTCTACCCCCATGCTAATTAACGAGGAAGTATATTCCTCCTTGATGTAGAGTGCTACTCCTCCACCTTTCCTTCCTATCCTGTCCTTCCTGTATAGCCTATAGCCCTTGACACTCACCGCCCAGTCATGCGATGAGTCCCACCACGTTTCTGTGATCCCTACTATGTCAGGGCTGGTGACAGCTAGGAGGAGGGCGAGTTCCTCCTGCTTCTTCCCCATACTTCGAGCATTCGTGTAGAGGCATTTGAGGCCTTCAGCGGTTGTGCCCACTGACCCCCTAGTCACAGCAATGCCCCGTCCCCTATCGCTTACCTGTTTCTCCGTTTTGACCATTGGTC
This sequence comes from Crocodylus siamensis, assembly GCF_052110815.1. Lineage (NCBI taxonomy): Eukaryota > Metazoa > Chordata > Crocodylia > Crocodylidae > Crocodylus > Crocodylus siamensis. Next base: position 237,693,169 of record NC_143398.1, on the reverse strand, counting down.
TGGGCTCGCTGGCTGTTGCTGGGCCTGGTATCTCATCGTCTCCTCCGCCCTCATCTTCCCCCTCCCCCGACGAGCCTAGTTTAAAGCCCGCCGAAGGAGGTTCACCATGATGAAGGCCACTTTCCTGGGAGTCTGCACAGAGCTCTCCTTGGACCTACAGTGGCACAATATGAGAGGTCTCCTCAGTGTGGAAAAGTGCATCGGCATCACAAACTGGACGGTCACCGCTCCATATCTACTGGCTAGTAGTTAACATTTTTAGTGTTGGGAAAGCAACGGTTAGGGCTGTTCTCTTGGAGGGTTGCAATGAGGATGGTGCTCATTTGCTGGAACGAGTAAAGGAATGTTTGGTTTTTACATTTCTGTGGGTATTAATAGAGTCGTAAGTCCTTGATTGTTCTTGGGAGCCAAAGTTTCCATCTCTTTTCCTGGTTTATGAAGCATCTCACTGGAGGCTTGTATGAGAAAGGGAAGCAATTTAATTTCACTCCAGGTAGTGGCAGAACGTGAGCAGAGTGTTTCAGTGGTGGCAGGGACTTATGAAAAGATTAAATATTTCTCATTATATGCCATTTTTGGGAACAAGTGCATTTTGCACAACTGTGAGAGTAAGGAAGGGATCCTGGAGAATGGATAAGGGATTAGGACCCGGAGAGACCTTCTGAACTTTATAGACATCCAGAGGGTGATCAAAAATGTCACAAGTATCTAAGTGAACACAGTCACCAATGCACTGTGCTCCTGCTTTAAGATTCAGGGATATTTGTGAGTAATGAATTCTCTGTAATCAAGGGAATATGTTTCTGATTGATTTTTATTAGGAACTGATACTGTGAAGCCGGGGAATGTTTGCGGGCTGAATTGCACTGCAGTTAAACTCTTCAGCCAGGCTGCCCTCAAAATGAATGTATGGACATAGGAGACACGTTGCTGGAATAACAACAGGGACAATTAAACAAGAACGAGAGGCAAACTTAAGACCGGTGAAACCGAGGCATGGGCAGACAAAGGAGTGTTCAGAAAGCCTTGTAGATGATATGCTCCAAAAGGTTGCTCAAGTCCTGGGCTATTGAATGTAGTGGACGGGTTTTCTGATTGCATTGACTAGACACGGTGGAAGTAGTATGACATGTCTTCTCTAATCTGCAGAGGCTGGGGGCACAGTGCGCGACTCATCCCAAAAGGTGCCCCATCACCATTGTTTGCCCCTGAGTCACGGCCCATCCTCCCTATGGATCACTTAAGCCTATTCTAGGAAACCATCACTAAACCTCCACCTTCACAGCCCCGTTTTGCCTTGAATTCCATAATTTAGCAGGAATAATTTCATACCAGGCACTCCTTGTCATTAAGCTGGGAGAAGAATCAAATTTAAACGGGACTCAGAATAACAGTTATACCCAGAATAACTAAATAACAGTTCTGGCTCTGCTCCTGGCTTCTCCTTTGCCCTGGTGAGCTGCTTAGAGAACAATTTACAAAAATAGCCTCTGAGCCTTTTATTTTGAGTGCCCAGTATGAGAGCTGCTGAGCTTGATATGTAACGGTACCAAGCAGCCAGAGCTTCTGATGGCTACGCTGTAAACCCAGGGCAGGCAATTATTTTGGGCGGAGAGCTGCTTACTGAGTTTTGGCAAGCCATCGAGGGCCGCGTGACAGGCAGCCAGGGGCAGATAAATGTTAATTTTCTAAATTTTTTAGGGGCCCTGCAGGCCAGGTAGAGTGGCCTGGAGGCTGCATCCAGCCCCCGGGCCGCATTTTGCCCACCCCTGCTGTAACCTGCGGGTGTTCAGCTTATCTAAAAATCAGATCCAAAGAACTTCAAGTCAGGCATCCAAAAACAGGTTGCTTCTGAAGACAGGGAGATGGTCTCTGTGCTATTGCTCCCCCCTCCTTGTAAAACGCTAGTACTCCTCTATTTTTATATAATACTTGTCATCCAATGTCCTTAGCGCGTTTCAAACATTAATTGAGCATTACCACATCCCTGTGATGAAGTTGTCATTATCTTCATTGTACAGATGTAGGAATTGATGCAAAATTAGTTCGGCACCCCAGATTGCACAGGGAACAGCTGGCAGAACAGAGACCAGACATCTGATTTCCAGGGTCTCTTGACTCCCAGTCTTGTTCAGCCACTACATAATTCTTCTCTGGGCATTAAAGAATTGGTGTGGCAAGGTGCAGAGTACTCCTGGGAGCTAAAAGGCAATAAAATTACTAACCCATGTAGGAGGCTAGCAGGGTTATTTCAAGCCTTAAAAATTAAGTGTGAAGTTGTTTTTTATTATTACTCTAATGACCCGATGTCCAGCCATCTATGGGCTTTCAATTTCTGCTGGAGAAAATATTTCATCATATTTAACTGTACCTCCGTTTTTAAAAAAAGTGGTACAATTATTGGTTGCAGCCATCCAGTGATTAAAAACTCATAAGCTTTCCTGTCTTATGTAGAAAGACATTCAGTTTTGGACATCCAAACCATCTGAGATAAAGGCAAATAAAGCAATGATGGGAGGAAAGAAACCAAGTAGGGTCCACCCAGGCACCAAACACAACTGTCTGAATCTGGATCTTGCTGGACTCGGGTTGTAACTTGCAGTTTAGAGATAAGTTTCAAAGGCTGAAAGGAGACTTCAGTAGAGAGGAAAGCAGTATTTTCAATGAAAATAAATAATGTGTAGGACCATCTAGCTCTCAAATCATTTGTCACACCACCCTTGTGAAGTAAGTGGGGCTGGGCTCAGCAAGTCAGAGCTGGAACAAAGGGAATTCCTCACTCAGATCCTGTCCTGTCCTCTGCCTTTTAGCACGTAATGCTCTCGCCGTGAAGACCCCTACTGACTTCAGCGGGGCAGGGTCACAGCACCTTCATCCAGAGCAGAGACAGTGGGAGGCTGACAGCAGAAGCTGCGATGTGTGGTACTTAATGACCACTGCAAATAGGAACAGATGGGGCTGGGGAGGAGGAGGTAGAATATCATTAACCTCCTTGGGAAGATCGGCAGGGCAGCAGTCAGGGATCACTTCAGTTGAGGGAGACTCTGGATCGGCATACTTGCATTTGGACAGTTGTTGAGGTTGTTAATCCCTTCGTTGGCTGCAAACACTTGGCTCTTTAGCAGACTTTCAGATCCAGCATCCCCTACTAGGTTGGCCCATGGTTTCAGATGGTTCTCTACCGCTTCTGCTGTTTTCACAGTACCGGATGGTGTACTTGTGAATGCCAGTACTGGTGTCTGCAAGAAGCCTAGTGGATTCGGAGATGTTACGCCCTCTCGTATCGCTGTCTTCAAATGAGAGACACCTCGCACCAAATATACTATGTCTGCTATGGGCAGCGCTCTTCCCTGCCCAGGGCCGGGGGTTGGACTGGATGATCTGCTGAGGTCCCTTCTGACCCTGAAAATCTGTGAATCTATACTTGTCTTGTTCATAGAATTTAACTCTTCCTGTAGGACACGGGGACAGGCAAAATATCTTTATTCCAGAGAGAAGGATCCTGATCTTGGGAGCGGAAGATTTTGGGCTGAATTGTGAAATTGCACTTCCCCACCGAATGCCTCTTGGTTTTAAGAGGACACAATAAGTCTCAGACTCTTTGTCCTGCTGGTGTTTTCCTAATAGTCGAGTCTTTTCTGCTTAAAGAAACATGTTTGGTTCAATCTAAACATCGTCATCATCCTGCCCCTGGGTAGAGGGCTGGACTCGGTGATCTTCTGAGGTCCCTTCCAGCCCTAATGTCTATAAAATCAATGTCTATGAAATCTATGAAATCAGGATTATTATTAATAATATTATTATTTAACAGATAGACTGATTCTGCAACCTCAGAGGGAGTCCCCTTGGATGTAATACCACATGCAGCTTGCTTAGCAACCTCCTCTCCAGTCTGTTGTGGGCAGGAAATATATATCTGATAAACAAGTTATTTTGGGTAAATCAGTGTGGCTACAAAGACTGGCTTTGTTTGCTTTGGGGTGGGGCTTGCAAGAATAAATAGACTCAGATCTATCGGTCTTGGTCGGCCCTGCTAACTGAGGGGGAGAAAATGGCAGAGTTGGCTTGAAAACCATGTGTTTACAGCGAGAGCTCAAATTCACGCATGCCGTGTGAATGAAGCAGACTCCGTGCAGGGAAAGCAGGATGTTTCTTGGATATAACACTCACCTTTCCTCCTGTGACATGCACTTGAATCCAATGTGTACCCTGAAATAAAATGAATGTGTGAACTCTTGCCAAAGTCTATGAGCAGACTCATACAATGGTTGTATTATGCCTGCTCAGGAGATAGCACAAAAACCAGCCTGGATGCTGGAGTGCTTGGGACCAAAGCTAAGAACCAGATTTTTTTTTTTTGCTTTTTGGAAGACTATATATGTATTTTTTAATTGTTACTGTTCCAAAACACATAGCAAAAACAAAAGAGAAATTTCCCACAAAAATGTTTTTCTCTCTTAAACATGTTTGTTTTCCATTTTTGACTTTTTCTTCCATTTTTATATTATGCATATTATAAAATAAATGAGACGAAAAGTCATTTTGAAATGGGAAGTAAAAATGTTTCAATCCAAGAAATGCTTTGTAAAATGTTTCTTTTCGAAAACGCATTCCTCAAAATAATACTTTTTAATGAAAAAATTTGCTTTCAATTAATCTGTGTTTTTACCATGGAAAAATATTCCATCGGAGAAGTTCTCACCATCTGTACTTAGAACGTGTGGTCGGGTTATTTTGTCCTCCACATTGGGACTCTTAATAAAGCTAATGGAAGCTATGTATAATTATAATAGGAAGAAGTGAATATGATACCTAGGAAGAGGAGCATAACCCCCTTTTAAGTAGGAGTTGTGCCTCTTCCGTGCCATGTGCCATATGTAGCTCTGGTGTAGCGCACACAGTGCCATATCACTCGGGTCACTCCTGCTAACACGCTTCACTGTCCTCCTCCATCCTTCCAAGCACACTATTTGCACTTGCATGTAGTTTATTCTCTGCTCTTTAGTTCAGCTCATGTCTGCCTCTTTCTTAGCTCTGAGCACTTGATGCCCAAAAGCTTGTCCAACATCTCTTCCAACTGTACAGATGGTCCAATAAAAGAAATTGCCAATAATCCCTCCCTCTCATAAACCTCAGAGGGGCTACACCTGTTTGCAGTGGGGCTGAGTTTGGTGCACTGTCCGTGGACATGCATCAGGTTTCATCATGCGTCTCTGCATGCAGTTCAAACCTCTATCAATCCCTATTTGAAAATGAAGACTCATGCAAAGAGAAGATGCTCCTAGCCTTGTTTATGCAGCCCAAGTTCTACTCGCTGCTGGTAGTGTTTGCTCCCACAATGTACATCAGACACTTATATGTATTGGGAACCTAGTAGATAGATTTTCTGGGGGTTAATTTGTACTTGTACAGCGTCCCAAGGGAATCCAGCTGCTTACCATCTCACATTCACCCATGCAGCTTGTGGCCAATATTCTCTTGCTGTAAGACACCAGGACCGTTGTCTAGGAAAGCAAACAATCAGTATTCTGCTAGGCATCCTTGTCCTTTACTAAGAGCCTGATAATAATGAGCTTAATCCATGGCCCGCAGGCCAAATTTTAAGATCCATAGGGAGCCCCACAGGTCAAACAACATGACCCTGTCCTCTTGATTAGGAGTGCGGGGCTGAGCCCAAACCTGGTGCATGGGCTGGGGCACCACGTGGCCCGATCTGAGTGTACAAGGTTGGGGTGTGATGGGGCTCGATCTGATATACGGGCTGGCTGAGGTAGCACAGGGCCCAGTCTGGGCGTGAGGGGCCACGTGGAGGCAGCACAGGGCACGATCCGGTCCTCGGATCTACCCAGCACCATTCATCCAGCTAGCAGTCCTGTTGGTTTAAATGAAATCCTATTGAAGCTGTTCCTTGTGATCTTGTTCTCTTTGCGTGAGCATCAGAAGACTGGAGATTGCTCTGATTGTAATTACTAACTTTGCAGCAACAGATGCAGCAATATTTATTCCGAACTTAGTCTTCTAAGTAAGTTACATCTCCAAAAATATTCCCAAGTCCCCTGGGCCCTCCAGACTTTTTCCATACATAGTGCGCATGTATTTTTCCTGCAAGTGGCAGTAACACATATTTTTATTCAATAAAGACCCTTCCTTGTTTGTTTGAATGAATTGGCCCAAAATATAGCACGCTAGATGGTAAGGAGATCAGCGGATGGTACTTAATACTCAACTATCCTTCTGTTGTAGTAACCGATCTTCCAGATTTAGTCTTGGATAAATGCAAACAAACCTCTGACAAATTTTATATTTATCCCAGCAGCTGTTTCAAGAGAGAACCTGCCAGATATTGATAGGAATATAGTAAATAGATGATAGTAATAGAGGCTACAACAACCACAGACAGATGTGTATTCTTGAATCCAGCTGTGTTTCGCATCTTTAAGAATAAAGATTTCAAGGGCATCATGGAGGATTTATGGGACCTATCTAATAAAGAGCTCAGTGCCTTCTGAGACATGGGTCCCACCTCTGCTCTTATTTACGACGGGGTAGATTTGGGTTTAGACCTGGGTAAGTGAGAGCAGAATGTGGCCTATGCTGGGTCCTCCCCAGCTCTGTTGGCTTCAGTAGGATTTCAGAGCAGCCCACCCCTTTCAGGAAGCTTTCAGCAGTGTTCGGGAACAGGCTGTATGTTGGGAGATGATACGGTTATACCTGTGACTGATCGCAGCATGGGTCCTGATTCGGCTCTGTTTTACAGCAGTTTACACTCTAACTCCATTGACTCTAGACCCAGGCTTTTAAGAGGAACAACTAAATGAGTTGCTTCATACTTTGCTTGGAAACAGCAGGGATACCCTCTCCATCGGTTAGCTCCTGCTGCCAAAATGTTTCTTTCTCCCTTTTTGTTCCCATCTGTTGACACTTGGCCAGCATCTCTGGTTGAATGTGGACATTGTGCAGTGGTGCATCTGCATTCTTGCGCCGTCGCGGGCTCGCCTCGGGTCCCCCCGTCCGGCCTCGGTAACCAGAGACTGCATTTGTCTCCACCTGGACCCTGCCACTTCCGACTTCTGGGTTTTTTTGTTTTACAGCATGTCACCAAAAACTCTCCTGATTCCTATTTTATGTCTAATCCTGGCCAAAGTGGAACTGGCTTTGATATTTTTTTTAAAAGCAAGAACAGTTGCTTTTCAGTGTCGGGAGAGCTAGGAACCAAGTTAGGGCATAATGAGGTATAAGAGATGAATTAGAAACGAAGGAAATCTAGCGGCTATTTTCTTAAATTTCCTCCCTCGTCATAAAAATGTGTCATGGAACCATTAGATAATGTATGAGGGGAGATTTAGGGTGAAATTCATCCATTCAAAGCCTTTCGGACAGCTTTCTCCGCAGTTCTACGTTGGCCTCCAAATACACCAGTCTGAAAGGGAGAGCTGGGGATTTGGGGAAGCTGGTGGGCTCCATAATTGTGCACGCTGGCCCTGCTGTTCCTCGTAAAAGCTACAAATCGGCTGTAACCATGATTCAAACCCAGAGAAGTAGAAGGCACTTCAGAGGAACACCACTGCCGTTTAACACCCTGCTGCTAATTAGAGAGGAAAATGGTAAGGCAGATGAATTGGACGCAGTTTTTGTACAATGGTTTAGGGCCAGTGCTATAGTGTTCCCAAGCCAATCATAGCAGCGTGACACCAATGGATGAGCATCAGGAACTGAAGCTGGTTCTAAAAATCCTATGAAAAAAAATCCCCCCAGACATATGATGGATAGAAAATGATTTCTTTTACTTCCAAAAATCTGGAGTGGCAAGAGTTATTGGCGGTAGTGACAAAGTAGTTTAAAGTGTCTCTCTCGAGCTCTAGCGATGTGAGTTCAAGCCTGCCCTGGACTTCTGCTAACAGCTGCTGTTGTCCTAGTGGTAAATAGATCACTAAGCCTGAAGAGTCAAAGGTCAGCGGGCATCACGTCTTCACCTGAATGCTGTTGGCTACAGAAAACAGTGCATCTTAACTACACGCATCTCATGGGCTGGTAGGCCCAGGAGAGCCTTGACTTGACTATGAGTGGCACAGGTTTGGAAACAAGATATGACTTTTAAACTAAAAATATCTGTCTGTGGGAGATCCAGCTTTGACTATATAAAGATCCTATTTTGAAAGAGATTTAATAAATGTCAGATTTGTCTTTTACTTTCTGAGGCACCAGAGACACGTGAAACCCTGCTGCTTCGTCATTCATGTGGGGTTTTGCACTGGGGATGGAAACGTTACGTGTCAAGTAATTGGTGCTGAACCTTGTCAGCAGCTTTGGCCAAACCATAATGGAGAAAAATGTATGATCATTTGTTAGGCATTTGAAAAATTAATAAAAGAGTACAAGATGCTTAAAATTGTTTGATAGCAAGCAGGTTGGTTCCTGCCAAAGAAAATACATCTCGGAAGGTGTCCACGTTAAAGTGAAAAATTTAGAAAATGGCCCTGTGAACGTGCCTCAGAAAGCAACATAATGATTTATTTTAATAAAATGACGTTTGTTCTTGGGTTTCAGTTTAAGTATTTTTTTATTAGATCTGAAACGTTCTCTTTGAGAAGGTTTTTAATGTTTTTCTTTAGGTACGTTTTAGTCTCAGTCTTAGTTTAACAGCAGTTGCAGAGAGCTGATTACTTAGGTCATTGCCAGCCTATAGTGCTTTGAGATTATTTTTCTTTATGTGCCTGAACTTGCATTTAGGTATTTAACTGGAGACACTCAAAACCACAAATTTGGCCCAGACCTTTAAAAAAAAATAAAACCTCCCTCACTTGCCCTCCCCTGGCTAGGCCTATCAGTTTTTCTCAAATTTGCTGTCTAGTTTTGTTTCTGAGAATGCATAGAGTTGACTGCAGAATCCTTTTCAATATTGACTTTCAGACAGCTCAAGACATTAATATTGCTGGTAGTGCCTGGAGACCAGACCTGAGGCCAGGGGTCCATTGTGCGAGGTGCTGTACAAATATGGAGTGAGAAACAAGCCCTGGCCTGAAGGGTGTATGGGCTAAATACATAATTGTCTCTTTTCCTTCTTCCTGCTCAGATGCATCATCTCCCTGCTTTGTACCTGAACTTCTGCTCCTGCTATGAGCACCGGCGAACGTGTCATGCTCAGCAACACACTCTTTCAACTAAAAATAGAAGCATTAGAAGAAGGCTGTCTGGCTGGTAGCAGCTTAAACACTGTCAACTAACAGCTTCTGACCAATAGTTGAGAAATTGGCTGCTAATTTTGTGCATAAAGTCACAGAAGGGGGCAAGGAATTGATGAGTATTTCAGGGAGTTCAAACTCAATAGATGAGACAAAGGGCCCAGTGGCATCATAAGGTGAATGCCATTAATCTAATTAAAGTAATAATTGTAAGGCCTGGCTACTTCTCAGAAACTGTGAGCAAGGCTCAAGAAACAAACTTTTTCTTTGTTGAAAATGAGCAACGCCCCCTTCCACTCCGGCCCTGTTTGTCTTCTCGCTCTGATTTACTTCTTACAATATAAAGATGCCTGCATATTCCTCTTGGTCAAGTGGTGTCAGTCACTTGCCAGGTAACTAGGAAATTAAAATTTCATACTGAAATGAAGACCTTGCTTCTTTAAAAGAAATATTGTGGCCCCGAAAATCTGCTAACCGCCCTCCCACATATTTTATGCTTCAAAGCAGAAGCATGCTAAGGTTGGCTAACAGCTTGACACTGGAGGGAGTAGAAAAAGGCTATCATTTGCACAGAGGTGGAAGAGGAATTGGTATTTTAAAAATATTGTGTTTGTTTCAACCAAAAATGTCAGCTCTTCTCTCGAGCCTCAGAAAATGCAAGTAGCGCTCTGGCAGGTGGGCTGCTGTGTGGTGGGAAATTTTTCAAAGGCACAAATTCCACTTCCATGGAAAGTTAGAGGGCTGGTGGCACTGCTGTCGGTCCCCTCCATCACTCGCCTATGTCCTTTCTGCCCAGTGACTCAAAGACCCTTGTAGTCAGTACAGAGACCTCCATTGGCTTCACACTGTGAAGCCCGCCTGTAGTTTTCCCTGTCTAGAGTATCAGCAGGGATCTGGGTTTTCCATTCACCCCAGAAAACTGCTGTAAAATCCGAATTTTCTCCTTTAAAGGAGAAAAATGTGGAAAACGGTGGGTTACCCCTTGCAGGCTGGCAGAGATGTAGCCTGCAAGGGTCTGGGGAGTGCGGGAGGAGGGCGATCAGCAGGGGAGGGAATTTGCACGTGTGTATAGTGACATTTCATTTTAATCACGGAAAACCATGGATGTGGGGGGGTTTAATTAGAGAATTTGCACATGTGTTTTATCAGAGAATCTGTGATTTTTAAACAGAGAAAACCAGGATTCCTGATTATCAGTCTTACTGCTCAACTTCATTGTGGTTATTTAAGCACGTGTCACTTTGATTTTTAATAACTTGAGCTGAAAAATTGGGCTAAAGGTCAGGCTTTTTCCAAGGTTTCAAGAGCTGTTGGAACTGAAATCACCATTCACAGTCACGAACATAGTTTCAGTTTTTCAGGACATTACTGTTCTGGTTAGATAAGCAGGGATTTTTGATATTCATCTTTCAGTATTACATTAATCTGTAGCACATCCACAGTTAGAAATCAGATTTGGTGGGCTGGGAGGAGCTATAGAAATATAGCTGAGATATAGTTAATATTGGCTTTTTCCTCAGTGGTGTTTTCCTCATCCATTTTTCAAGGAAAGCTGGATGAAATGCCAGTTGTTGCTACATCTGTTATTGGGCTATTCACTATGCCACTATGGGCAGCCATTTCCTTAATTTCCTTGCCAATTGCTTGAAGCAAAAGCCACCCCTAGAAACGCTAGTTCAGTATAGCATGTGAGTTGACCTGGCAGAAACTGCAAAAAAAAGCACTGTACAACTTTTGCAACAGAAGAAAAAAACAACTTAAATTCATTTCTGTTTGATTCAATGATTTGTATCGGCGCGGGTACCAAAGGGTAGGAGACAGTAATACCAATGACAAAGCTCTGTTTACAACCATTTTAGATTCAGTCATGGTAGGAGTCAGATCTCTAACCTCCCAGTAAAAGGCAAGGGAAGAATAACACGATTTACACTCCTGGCGGTCTGGAAATATCTGGTCCCTCTAGTTTTGCTTTTGGGCTCACCATTTTAATGCAGCTTGTTCTGGATGCATCAGCAGTATTAAGGCAGCTGATTCTGCTTGTCTGCTTTGACAGCACTAGCTTCTTGCTAGCATACAATTATAACTGGGCAGTTCTGTGTATTGCGTATTTTTGTTTTTCTTCCTTATTTTCCATGCTAACTGTAACCTTAAAAGCTGCTCAAAGAGCATTATGGTGAACTCTGTTAGTATGCTTCTCCTGAGGTCAGGAATAGGGGCAGATCCAGTGGGAGTGCAGTGACCTGGTGGCAGTCCCCTTCCAGACTGCGTTGTGGGAGCAGCAGCTGGGGACTTTCTTTTAAGTCCCTAGAGCAGTATTCCTCCTGCTCAATGCTCCTGGCATCCAGCCCCCTATTTCACTCTCCACAGCTTCTGCTCTGGCTGTCTTCAGCTGACCTAGGGGCAGAGGGAGCTCCACAGCTGCTCTAGCCAGGCTGCATGGGGGCTGGCTCAGCTGGGGACAGCAGCAGTAGTGTTGGGCAGGTTCCCCCTCCCTGAGCCTGCTCCCAGGCTGGTGGAGAACAAACCAGGGAGTCAGGCAGGGAGAAGGAGTCCCCGCTCTGCTTCCACCCTGGGGGCTGCTCCAGCTGAACTTGGCCCCTGTACGGTCTGGTTAGAGCAGGGCAAGATTGGCTCTAGAGCTTCCCCTGTCCCCAGGTCAGCTGGAAACGGTGGGGACACTGGAGCTGGTGAGCAGGGGAGGGGAAGATGTACCAAGAGCCAGGGGGCATGATTCTTACCTGATGTTCAGACTTAAAAAAAAATCCTAGGACAGGGAGGTCTGCTTGCAGCAGTGGGGGCAGGGGGGTGCATCCTCCCTTGCAGTGCCAATCCCTGCTCCCACACCCCGCTTTACAAAATCCTGGATCCATCCATGGTCACCAATGCCATTTATTCTTAGTAATATAGGTGGGGTTTTAAAGTAAGCAAAACACTTTATCTCCGGTAGCATCCTGTCTGTTGTTCTCACATGTCATCCTGAATGGTATCGTTATGCCTGGAAACCATGAATGTAACCAAAAGCAAGTAGGAACTTTGCATGTTGTGTTCATTTTAGTTCATAAGCCCATTTTAGTTCAAGTTCAGTGTCTGTTTTGTAGATTGGTCCTCTTCCAACCACAAAATTGGGAGATGATCTTTGTATAAGCGCATCAGTGATGTAGATGGAACCTGATTGTTAGTCACAGGAAGTTTCCTTTGCACTCTTCTACCTTTTATATCATCAGGCCTTTTGTATCACCAAAGTAGTGAAGAGGGACCCTGGTATAAATGAAAATTAGGCAGTTTGTGTACAGTGGGAGTGTGTGATGGGGTCTAAGTGTAAGATGTGCTAATGTTGAGACCCTTTCTAAATATGCATTTTAACACCAACGTGTACAACCATTTTAAAACAGCTGTCGTTAGTCTAGCCTGGAATTCATAAATTCATAGATGGTAAGAGGCTGGAAGGAACCTCAGAAGATCATCGGGTCCAGCACCCTGCACCAGGGAGGAAAGATAACTGGGAGTCAAGTGATCCCAGCAAGGTGACTGTCCAGTCTCTTCTTGAAGTTTTCCAGGGCAGGCGATTGCACCACCCCTGGAAGGAGCCTATTGCACAGTCTGGACACCCTAGCTGTCTAGATTTTTCTAATGTTGAGCCTGAAATGGTCTTCCAGGAGTTTGTGACCATTACTCCTGGTTTTCCCCAAGGGTGCC